>NW_019091207.1:3165397-3774926 GCF_002217175.1 Folsomia candida | reverse complement strand
GAAAGATGTGAAAATTTTCGCGAATTGTGATTTTATTTTATGGGTGTGCCGGTGGCCCGGTGAGGGTGGGGAGTCGTAATTTATGGACTACTTACCGATTGGTGGGACGATATCCAACCTGGTATATTTTTCTGAGCAACATTTTCGAAATTTTGCAGAAAAACAAAAATTAAAGTTTATTTTCCTCTCGGACCGGCTGAGCTGCTGTTGCTGGTGAGAGTTTGAGTTTGAGCTGAGACGGCGGGTTTGAGTCAAGTGAGAAGACATGTGCGAATTTTTTGTACGTTTTTGTTTTTGATGAAGATTTTCAATTTTTGAAGCATTATTTCAATTTGTGAGGCATAATTTTTATTTCCGAAGAAGGAGGGGACCGAGATGGACAAGGATCCACCCACCACCAATACAACAGTAACTAAATTCATAATTTCTATACAAATTGTGGAATTTGGAATTAAGAATCTTAATTTAATTATTAAACTAAAATCTAAACTAAATTATTTGAACTAATTATGTAATTAATTCTCAAACTTATTCGACCAGGTCGACCCACCACCTCCACCCGAGGATAATACAACCCCAGACCCATTATTACAGGTATAGAAAATTATTAACACATTTCCGCTAAACTTGTGCAATTGTTAAATAGATAAAGTTTTGAGTCTTAGTAAATATGAAATATTTAACTATTTATCTCCTCTTTATCCAGCAACCTTCCCCCCAAGATGACGACCGGATCTCCCAAATCCTATCCCACTACGCCTCCTCCGACACACCGACCCCACTTCCGGCCCACCTCCGTCGCGCCGCGCCGACACCGGAGGAACTCGCCGATTTGGAATCGTCTCTCGTGAACCACCCCTTTTTCATTACCCAATCCCAAATTGACGCCCTCTCCCCGTCCGAACCGCTCCCACCGCTTCTTGACGCGCTACAACAGCTGAAATATTCCCCCGATGAAAATACTCCCCTCGAACTCGCCCTCAACTACAAGACGGACGGCCTCTTTCAATTCAAAATGGGAAAGTATCGCATCGCCGCGAGCATTTTTAGCGAAGCGATAAAAACTCTGGAGCAAAGTGGGGAAAAAAATGGTGAGGAAGAAGAAGAAGTTACGGCGAAAATTGACGCCCTGCTCCCCACTTTGTATAACAATCGAGGAGTTTGTCAATTCCACGTGGACAATTTCCGGTCGGCGTTGACCGACTTTAAAAAAGCGCTCAAGTTGAAACCGGATTATGAGAAGAGTTGGAAGAAAGGGATTGAGTGCTGTGTCAAACTGGAGAAGTGGGAGGAGGCTGGGGAGCTTTTGGAGGGAGGGAAATCGGTGGGGATGAAGGATGTGGAGTTAGAGAAGAAGATTTTGATGGGGAAGGTAATTTTTAGAGTGGGAAGAGACCCAGGAAATTAAAATTCACAAATTTTTGCACGATTCTGACTTGAATTTGTTACAATTTTATTAATTTGGGGGATTTTAAAGTTAATTTTGAAAGGTTACAAAGGTTTATGAGAATAGTTTGGAATTTTTAATGTTTTTTGTTACCCTCGATTAGTCGAAAGTTTTTTTTAATTTTCATACTCCTTATTTTTGCAAATTGGCCAAATTTTTGATAATTTGAATTTTCCAATTTTTACAGGGAAACGCCCAACTGTCGCGGCACAAGGAGAAATCCGCAAAAGCGAAGCTGACCAAAGAGGCGTTCGTCCTTATGGAACGGATTCGAAAATCAGGGGTGAAAATGTTAAACGCCAATTTTCTCCAGGTCGAGGGGGGTAGCGACGCGGTGGTGAGGATTGACGCCGACGAGCTCGTCTGGCCCGTTTTGCTGTATTACCCGGAATACTCCACGTCCGATTTCGTCAAAGAATTTAGAGAGACGGACGAGTAAGTTTAGGAACACATTTTTAAGAATTTTTGCGTTGGTTCGATATCTGATTTTTTAACGGAAAACGGGGGGAAGAAAATCCCAGAAAAATCCCACGGCCCGTAAAAAACCGACTGAAAGGGCCAAACTTTCCTAAATACGCTCGAAAATTCCCGAAAACGTTTAAAATTTCCTACAAATGCTCGACAATTCCAAATATTTTTACAGGGATATAAATTCTTTTCCCAGTTTTCGCCTCCAACTTTCTCTTCAAACGCGTTTGCAAGCATGCACCACCAACCGAACCCGCAAATTTGTGTACTAATTAAAATTTCCTTTGTTGCAGATTCCTGCCCCATCTGCACGAAATGTTGGATGTGGAACCACCCAACTGGGACAAAAACCACGAGTATGGGTCCGCCGACGTGGACGTTTATTACGTCGATGGTCAACGTGGCGGCTGGGTCATGATTGAGGAGGGGACCGCTTTAAGAGACGTCATGCGGCAAGAGAGGTGTGAATTACACATTTTTTCGCGAATTTGTGCAAATTTTAATACTTATGTACATACCTCTTGCAGATATTATCTCCCGACGAATGGAGTACCTGGATTTTTTATTCTCTCAAAAAAATCAGAATTTTGTAAATTTTTCTTGGAAAGGATGAAATGATTTTCAATAAATAGATTGAAACCCTGGAATTATTTTTATCAATCTCTTTATTTGTCGTGTAAGTACTGTAATCAGTCAAAATTAAGCATTTTTTGTAAGCCAAGTTTACATTACACCAACGAAACTTCATTAATTTTGAATTGCCTATTTAGTTAGTTAATTGTCTGCAAATAGATAAATGGCAAATAACATTAATGAAACCTAACTAGCATAAATAATCTCTCGTTTTTTTTACTTACACGTACTTGTAAATTCTAATAATTTTAGTGGTTTAATTTGTACTAAATTTGTAATTTGTCTTATCTAAATTTCTATGTACCTATTTGTACTAATTTTTATTTCATCAGGTCACAAAATGTCAGGATTTTTAAATAGTATCTCATGTTTGGATTTGATTTATTTGTCCTCTATATTTATTAGCATGTTCTTCGAGTATCATTATTGCATTGGAAATAGTTAATACTTTTAAGTTTGGTAAATAATTTAAGAAAGTGTACAAAATTGGTAAAAGTAATCCTACAACTAAAAAATACTGCAAATAACTAAAAATACTTTAACCTCTATATTTTCATACACTTTTTTACGTAACTATTCCCCCTGCCGACCTAGGTCTCGATAGAATTGTGAAAAATGTCGTCGGTGTATTGTTCTTGAAAAGGAAGCAGCTTGAAAATCTTCTGTATCTCCAGAAAGTTGAGAATTAACGAGATCCCAGAGCTATTTACCTCTGGCAGGCTTCTTTCGCTTGATTTTAGGCGACTCCGACTCCTCCTCACGGGGGAGGTGGACGGCGGTAGTATGTTTCTCCAAGTGGGCCTAAAAACCGGGTGAAAATAAATTGTTAACGTTTTCCTTTTATTTGAATTTATTTCGTGTTTTGTTACCTTTTGACGGAAAGAGGCGTTGCAAAAGAAGCAACCAAAAGGCCTTTCACCCGTGTGGGTGCGAGTATGAGCGACTAAATTCCAATTGGAGACGAATGCTGAAGAATTATACAATTTTTTTTAGTGTTTTATGCTTAATAAAATAAAATACTTTGTGTAAAATTTGGCTCACTCTTTTCACAATGCTGACACGCAAAGAGATCAGTGTTGTTGGCCGGTTTTTTCTTATTCAGATTTGCAGAGGACGGTCGTTTTCGTTTTGGTGGTCGTTTCCTATCTCCATCACTCTCATCTTCTATCTCCTCCCACCTTCGGGGCAGGCGACATTCTCCAGTCGAAGAAACGCTCTTATTGCGACTTCGAAGAATTCGAGTTGCGGTGAGGTTTTGTGGGGTCGCGGCGACTTTTCGTAGAGTCGGGGCGAGTTTTTTTCCTGGAGTCGCAGCGACCTTTTTTCGTGGAGTTTCGGCGAGTTTTCCTAGAGTGGCGGCGAGTGTTCGTGGAGTTGAGACGAGTTTTTTTCGTGGAGTAGCGACGAGTTTTCGTGGAGTTTCGACGAGTTTTCCTGGAGTCGCGGCGAGTTTTTTTCCAGGAGTCGCAGCGAGGTCTGGTGGAGTGGTGGCGAGTTTTCGTAGAGTAGCGGCCAAACGGGTGGATCTTCGGGAGAGATGATGGTTTTGGTCTTGACCAACACCGACACCTTCATCCACCATGCTCGCTTCAGAGTTGGATTGCCCGTCTAGAAAAAAAAATCATAAATAAATTTCCTATCAAAATTCCCTGCAAAAATTTACTCACCAAGTTCCATTCCACGATCGATTTCCTGATCCATTCCTACGACATCAACGTCAACATCTTCATCCTGGTGATGCTGGTGGGGAACCTGCTCTTGGTTGGCGAGATGTTCTTGGTTAGCGACATGCTTTTGGTTGGCGACATGTTCTTGGTGGGCGACATGCTCTTGGTGGGCGACATGCTCTTGGTTGGCGACATGCTCTTGGTTGGCGACATGCTTTTTGTCATGCTCTTGGTTGGCGACATGTTCTTGGTTGACGACCTGCTCCATGTTAGCGACATCTTCTTGGTTGGCGACATGCTTTTGGTGGGCGACATGCTCTTGGTGGGTGACATGCTCTTGGTTGGCGACATGCTCTTGGTTGGCGACATGCTCTTGGTTGGCGACATGCTCTTGGTTAGCGACATGCTCTTGGTTGGCGACATGCTCTTGGTTGGCGACATGCTCTTGGTTGACGACCTGCTCTTGGTTGGCGACATGTTCTTCATGAACGATATGTTTTTGATGGTCGTCCTCTGCAGCGGCGTCGAGAGGAGGCACCGTTTCGGAAGCTGACACCGATCCAGAATCCGGAATTCCTTCATCCTGCACTATGAAGAGTGGATCGTTCGCCATCATCTCGCCATCATTCATCACATCCACTGAAGACCAGTTGAAATTAATTTCACACTCGCCAATACTTTCAACCATTCTCGGTTTGAAAGAATCCGAACCGACCATTATGTTTCCGCCGTTATCGTCTTGCTGAGCACTGGCCGAATCCTGACGGACAAAAAATATGGTCAAACTATTCATTTAGCAAAATTCTAATTACATTTCCTACCTGGAGTTGTACATCGTCTACCCGTGATTTCAACCCTTGCGGCGACGATGGCCTGGTTGCAGGTGGATGAACATGCATCACAGGAAAAGTCGGATCGTAAAAGTTGTCAATGAGGAATTTCCCGTTTCCGTAGCCTGGTTGGAGACCGAGTAGTTTCATGAGGTCAACCACCCTGCCGAGCTGTTGCAGGGGCAGGGTCACCTCGCCGCCGTACATGAACTCGGCGAGGACAAGCATGTCGGGATACTTCACGTCGGGCAGGATTATGGTGTACACGTCGAGGGGGATTTCCATCCCGGCGAAGATCTAGGGGAAAAAATCAGAAATTTAATAAATTTCCCTTCAACTAAACATCCGATAATCCACCCCCACTTTATAACAATGATGATAAGATGACCAAACACTTACCGATTTTAACCAAGGACTCGCCGAGGCCAAGATAACCCTGTGCAGATTGATGATTGATCCTCCATCACAAATGATTTTCGTATCAAAATCTTCAGCTTTATTCGATTCGAAAGAGTTCCGAACCTCGGTTCCAATCTGGTCCAAGTGATTTGCGAATTGAAGAATTAACTCGGATGGTACTCCAAGTACGGTCGCCATCTTTGTCAAGTTTTTGTGATAAAGGTGGATCACCTCTTTTTCTGATAAGCCGACTTATTCTTCCCTCTGGGTAAGGTTCGATGTGATTAATTAGTTAATTTCAGTTAATTAAAAGTTAGAAAAAGACCACCAACAAACAAAGAATGCAAATAAAACCGTTAAAAACTGGGAAATGACTCCCAATATTTGAACCGCGATTACTCTCATTTTTGGGATCCGTTGAGATTTCTTGCCAATACTTCAAACTTTTTAAATTATTTAAATTAACCATTGATTTTAAGTTATTTAAATATGTTTAGTAATTTTAAGATGCAAAATCTGCAAAACTGTACAAACAAATATTTTCTGCAAAGGTGGACGAAGCAATTAAAATTTGCATGTTGGTGGCATTAAAGAAGAAAATAAGAGACAACCTTTAATGTGTATATTGGGTTATTTAATTTAAAAATAAAACTACAAATGACTTCCAGCTTTGCAAATTTTCTAAACGTTCTTGTCGCCAATTTCGTCATTTTTCGTCTGATTTTTTGCATTCAATTTTGACACATTTGTTTATGTTGTCGACATGTCGGAACACGGTCATCGCCATGTTTTCGACTTGTTTTATCGCCATGTCGTGATTTCGTCATTTTTCATCCGATTTGCATGCAATCTTGGCACAATATTATGACAGGCTGGTGGCTAAGGCTGGGCATAAATAAGTGAAAGACAAACTACAAAATTCTCCAATATTGAGAGGAAAGGTAGATCGGTTAGGGTACGGAAAAGGGGACCCCAAAAAACTTAGAAATTTTTTCGAATTTTTTTTTTCTACAAATGTCATTTTCGTGACCTACAGGTCATGATCGGTGTAAATCTGCAAAAACATTTTTTTGCCCCTAACAAAAAAAAACTTAGAAAAATTTTGAAAAATTTCTAAGTTTTTTTTTCAAGGGGAAAAAATTTGTATTCCATTTTTGGACGTTTCAGGGAATTCTGAGATTTTGTCTCACCGTGCCCCAAAATGTTGGGGTAAAGTGAGATTATTGGTTTTTTATGCATTTCAACACTATTTGAGTGTCAACCTGCATCAAACATGGTTCGCGGACCAAAAAAACGTCGAAATCTTGAATTTCTCAAATTACCCCAAAAATCAAATACCCGCTTTTCTACCCACCAAAAAATTTTTTTTATTTATTCCAACAAATTTACATCCTACAAATTCAGTTTTTAGCCCGAGCCGAAGGTGAGATGGCTTATGTACCCGTTGCGGCTGTCTGTCTGTCCACACGATTACGGTCGTTCTACTTGTCAGATCGATTTCAAATTTTGCACACACATAAAACATGTCAAAATATTGGACGAGTTCGAAGATGAGCAAAATCGGTTGGAAAACAAAAAAGTTGTAGTGGGGGTCCAACTTGCCCTTAAAACGTGCAGTGGTGGGGGTCATGAAATTTCCAAAGTCTTCCGATTGACTTCAAATTTTCCACAAAGTTAGATTTGGTGGAAAAAATGATTATTAGCCAATATTGAAAAAAAATTCTAAAAAATAAAAAAGTTGTAGTGGTGGTCACGCCGAATAATTTTGGTGCAGAATAAAGCAGGCAAAAAATGAGGCTCGGGCTATATGAAGGCTGCATTGGAGGTTTTACAATATCTCACATCACCCCAAAATCAACTGAACATAAATATTAGTTTTATTCCATACACATTTGGAAATAGACAACATGGCGCAGTCGGGGTGCACACCGGCTGTACTAGGTTCGATTCCCCCTGGTGGCGAGTGCTCTGTGATATATTGGAGGTGTTTTTTCAGTATCGTTATGGTTTACCATGTGATACTAAGTAATACAAAAGGTTGCTTGGAGCACGATACACCATGGTCTTTTTGCAAATTGTGCTTAAAATTTTTAGCCTAATTTCTGCTGATAATTGTATCATAAATAGTGGGATAAACATCGGAACTTTTGGAACTGTCCATGTGTGGCTCAGCTACTAAATCGGTTGTCAAAAACCTGCAGTTCCTCGGGGTTTTGGGTTCGAATCTTGCTGGGGAAAAAATATTTTCATAGTACTTGCCGTGTAATATGGTTGCATAAAAATCATGTTACATGGCAGATACTACTAGGTAGCCGAATTGCAGTTTAGTTTATGTTTCAGATATAGCTTGAAGAGCTAGAAAAATGCATCCGCCAGATTTCGCCGCCATTCGGCAATTCAAAAATGTTTGGGGGAACTTGAGAAATATTTCTATTTGGGACTTCGGCAGTTTAATTAACAGTCAGGAAGCAGCAGTTACCGCTGCCTATGCCTGGGGGCTTGTCCCTAAGACGATGAGCTGCCCACAATGCCGTAGAATGATGCATGCTCAAGAGAGATCAAGCCAGAAGTTAGGGTTTAGATGGAGATGTAGGCGCAAACCTCATAGAACGGCAGTTTATGTTAGCCCAACAAAGGGAACTTTCTTTGAGCACGTGAAGGTATCTTTCGAGCAGGCGCTGAAAATGATGTTTATGTTTGTTCGCGATGAAAAATTAGGATTGGCTAGGAAGGACTGTGGGATTGGGAGTAAGACAACCGCCGTAGACTTATATAGTTACTTTCGGGAAGTGTGTGACGTGACTCAAGACCATGACTTTATACCGATTGGAGGGCGTGATGACATCGTGGAAGTAGACGAAAGCCATTTATTCAAACGGAAGTACCATCGGGGAAGACGGCTGAGGTTGTCCAGGCACGTTTGGGTTTTCGGTTGCTGCAGTCGACTAACCAAGCATATGTGGATTGAAAGGATTAAGGACAAGTCTAGACCAACATTGGACAGGATTATTGGAGGTCGAGTGAAACGGGGATCCTACATCATGTCCGATTATCATAGAAGCTACATCAACATCGACAGGCGATTAGGGTTCAAAGGGCACGGGAGGGTCAACCACAGCAGACGATTTGTAGAGGGCTGTACCTGGATTCGTGGAGTTCGACCGCGGCTGGGAGATCCAATCCACAACAATCCCCGTTATCGGAGCTGCAAAGTCCACATCAACAATATCGAGAGATCGTGGCGAGAATTGAAGAAGAAGCTTCGAACCTGCATGTTTCCAATGGTGGGCAATACATGAGATAGAACAGTTTTCAAGTCGTGCAATATTTTCTGCCACCCCATGCAAATTACTTATAGATATTGATTAATGGTTAAACCGGAAGTCGCAGCTTTCCTTATGCGCTTTATGATCCGCAGCGGCAATAACTTGTTGGCAGCCGACATCGTAAAATGGACACTTCAATTTAAACTCGAGCTGAAAACAATCTAATGTTAGACAACCTGGAGTATGTATGTAATTATTCCTGGAATTTTACGCACCTGTCGTGACAGTCTTTCTCCCAGGATGGAACCTTGCAAATTGGTGGACTCACAGAGCCCACATTTCGTAACTTTCTCCACACAAAGGCCACAAATGATGTGTCCATTCGCACAATTGTGGATCGGCGAGGCCGGCACGTCCAAGCAGATGGTGCACTCGAGCAGGCTCGGAAGACTGGATGGGTTTTCCATACTCTAAATTAGCAAACGTGGGAAACAATTTATTAAAACGTATGATTTGAGAAAATGATCAAGTATATATTTATTTGACCTACATATTTACAAATACTAAGAGTATATTTTGTGTATTGACTTATTTAATTTAACTCACTTCTAGCCGAGTATTTATTGAGATATGCACATTTATTATTAATTCGTCAAGTTTGCCAAGTACATGGCTTATTACACTTGATAAAGATACATACAGATTGGGATGGAATGATTAGATAGGTGGATAATAAATCCACATATGTATGTATGTGTAGTGGAATTAATAGTTTCAAGAGTTGAATAATAAATTAAGATACATATGTACGTGTTATCTGAATTGGTTCCAAGAAGTCCACCACCGCCTAAAGAAAAGAAGTGAGTAGTGCTCAATCATCTTAGGATTAGTTATTTGCTGCATACCTAATAAATACATATCATAACAAGAATTGTGCAGAGTTGTGTGTGTGTGTGTGTGTGTATGTGTGTGTGTGTTACCTATTGAACCAAGCGCTTCACTCGATGGATGTATCACATTACCCATAGTTCTTTAAATTACCCGCCTAGCGCCACCTATCGGCATTTTGAGGTACTAGGTTGTTTTTTCGCCGCTAGATGGTGTTTTCCGCTCAAAGTGTATAAACGTTCTCATAACGTTGACTGGCATCAGATCAAATAAAAACAGCTCCAATTGGATGAGGTTTGGCATTTGACCAAGACACATTTGGACACCTTCGCACCGGCCTCTATAGTCATCATTTATCCTATTGTCCTGGGGTCAACACTTGACCTTTGCACCCTCATAGTCGTCATGTGACCTTTTGACCTGGGCACCCTCAGAGTCGCCATGTATCTCATATTGCCCCATAGCTATTTAAATTACCGAACAGCTCCACCTATCCGCGTTTTGAGGAACTATGTTGCATTTTTCGCCACTGAAAGGTACTTATAGCCATAGATCGGATATTTTGCGTACTCCGGCCTCCGGCCTCCCACGCGTACTCCGGCCTCCGCGTACTCCGGCCTCCGCGTACTCCGGCCTCCGGAGGCCGTACTCCAAGCTCGGAGTACTCCGATCTATGCTTATAGCTGCAAGTGTCAAAACGTTCGCAAAGCACACCTAAAGCTGTGCGTAGGGTCGGGTTTACCCTAAAAAAACCTGCACTACCCTATATGTAGGGTTTTGGGCGGGCCGGGTTTTTTGCCCAGGAAAATCCACTCGGGTGGGGCTTTTTCCATTAGGGTTTTGCGCGTGCCGAGCTTTTTATCTAGAAAAATTCAGGAGGGCCGGGCAGGCCGGGTTTTTAAAAATCGGGTCTGTGCACAACTCTAAGTTCACCTCCAAGCACACCTGTGATCTGGGCACACCCCAAGAGTCTGGGTTTGACATTTCAACGGGGTGTGACATAGGCACACACTTAGAGTTCTTTCGTGACCTGTGACGTCTGCACAGACGCGTAGAGGCGTAACGTGACCTATGACGCTTTCCTTCATCACGTAACCCTCCTTTAGGAGTTATCGTAACTTCAGAGGTGTAAGGTGGTTATCTACGATTTTTACCGGAGTAATTTGTTCATGATCCCAAATAAGCGGACCGTGTGTGTATTTAAAAAACATTTCTGATTTAAAATTAATAGTTAAAAAAAAGTATTATTTTTAAGTAAAAAATGTTTTTTGCTCTGAAAATGAAATTATGTGATTGGTATTGGGAATTTGGGACGTTTCTTTTTAATTTTGGGATTAAGAACAAGGATTAGGAATTTAATTTAATGCGGGGTTAGGAATCCTAACTTAGGATTGACGTGGGATTAAGTTTTTATGTAATTTTCCTGGATTTGGAATGAACTTAGGCCTGAATTGTGTTGCATTAAACTTTATTATGCCAGACTTTTAAATTAATTAAACAAATATCTGCACCGTGAAGCAAGAAATACCATTAATATGCAAAATTAGCTCGGTTTTGATAAAAACTTATTGGATGCTAACTAAATATTTTTGTCGCAGTGAAGATTATATTGGAAAGTAGTATAAAATGTTAATTTTATACTACTTTACTATTTTACTATTTTTAATGCAACGCTTTACCCATATGTATGAGGAGACATTTCTGTTACGGCTAAACTAATTTGTAAAATTTAGCATTGGGGATACGTCGTTAAGAGTAGTTCCGCAAACAAATTCAAGTATTTAAATGTCCGCTAAAAAAATGAGTATAAAATGAACAAAATGCAATCAATTTAGAATAGAGGAGAAATATCAGCAGAATGTAGATATTTAACTTTTAGTCAATTTTAATCCCACTCTTGGATTTCAATTTACGGAGTTGTATTAGGGTTTAGGGATAAATTATTAAATTCTTAAACTTGAGATCAAAGATTGAGGTTTTAGGATTAATTAAACCCAAATCTTAATTTTAATCCTTAAAGGTCTCTGAAGCTAAGAGCCCGCATGGCGGGCTTTGGAGACTAGTCCTTAAGATTTTATTAAGAAAGGGATGGTGTGCCACCAGTCTGTTGCAAGGGGTATAGTCTCTTATTCTGAAATGGAACGTTCAAAGTGGACGCGCCAAAAAGGGGGAAAATGTGACCCATATTTTTTTTATTGTAAATTTAACCCACAAGAAAAGCGATGGGAGCATTCATTTTAAATATTCCGTGTGTTAACCTGTGTTAACAGATAAGTTCAGATTTACAATTTTACTCGGATTGAGATATTTTGCTAAGCATTGATAAGCATAAAAATATGCTTTGATCAGCCAAGACACCGTTTTACGCCATTTCGCCATAAAATTCGCAATAAAAAAAATATGGGTCACATTTTCCCCCTTTTTGGAGCGTCCACTTTGAACGTTCCATTTCAGAATAAGAGACTATACCCCTTGCAACAGACTGTGTGCCACCCTTCGGTACAAGTCGGGTTTTGAGCTTACGTACGTGGCTACAGAGTTAAGTACAGATGTGCATACTTTGAATGCGTTCAGATATACATATTTATCGTTTTATATATTTCAGCAGCATGGATATATATGTACGTACAATGTAGATACAGTCTGTATCGTACAGACATAGATATAGTTATAAATATGCTGTAAAACTATACACACTAGGGAAGTAAAAATGAACCAAAATTTCATGTTCAATGACTTTTTGACTTAAGGGTAATGTTGCTCTTGACTTATTTCTAGAGTCCCCTTAAACCTTTTTTTTCTTAAGTCTTTGTAAGGACTGTGCAGAAAGCATATGATCGATTCGACACGAGGTAGGGGACAAGTACGTGTTCCTGTTTTTATCATGTTAATTGTTAACACGGGGCATAGTCACATAGTCACCCCTGTGGTAGTGGTTAACATTCAAGCTTCCTAGAAAATCGATCTCATATTTTATAAATGTACGGCCCCCTCCAACATTTCGTGTAATTTGTAGCGGATTATTTATACACTGTCCAAAAAGTCCTGACGCATAAAATACGAGTAATTTTTATTGGCTTGTAGAAAAGTGGGAAAGGAAATAATTAATTTGAAACATTTTTTTTCAAGTACCCTAGTAAGTTGTGTGTCCACCGTCGTTGGTCATCATTTGGTCCACACGTGTTTTAAAGCATTGGGCCAACTTTTGTAAGAGGTCAACCGGAAGCGAATTCCATGTGGTTTGGAATCGGGCCTGTAACTCTTGTCTTGTCGTGGGAAGAGGGTCGTGGTATGCTGAATCCTTTAATATGGACCATAAATTCTCGATGGGGTTCAAGTCAGGAGAATTTCCAGGCCACACCCCTTTTCCCCACACCGTTTCAAATTCGTCCTCTAAAATCTTCATCGTCGACTTTGCGGTATGTGCTGGAGCCGCATCTTGTTGGAAAACTATATTATTTCGACTGCTAAATATCCCACTGCTCATAGCCTGAGTATAGGTAGGCAAAATTTTGGTTTGATAATAGTTGGCGTTGATGGTTTGGCCCTGAGGAACAACGTGCAGTTGCGTGACGCCTCCGGCACAGAAGCCACCCGCCACCATGATCTTAAGGCTGTGTTTTGGCCTTAAAATCGGAGGAACGTCTATTCTTTCTTCTGTTCTGTATCTACGATTTTGAAAGTGACCTTGGCCGTGGAGCTCGATCCATGTCTCATCCGTAAATAGTATATTGGCCCTCAATTTTTGACCACGCGTCCCCGGCGTCAAAAATCCAGTTTCCTCCACCAACTGTCCAAATTTAAGTCTGTCTTGAACATTTTTTTTACTTAAAAGAGTCTTCTTTTGGCTCCAATATGCAGTTTTACCCCATTTTGTTGTCTTGAGGTAATTGTGCACGGTACTTTTTGAAATATTCTTATTTTTGTTCATATACCGGGGAGTGGAATTCAATATTCTTGCGGTTTTTCGTACAGATGCTCCACATTTTCTATACATTTTGGACTTTATTTGACGTTTTGTGGTAGGCGAGAGTACTCTTGGTCTTCCGGATCGTTTTCTATCTGTAAATTGTTTTTTGTTTCTCCACCGGCGAACTGTACTTGGAGACACTTGAACTTTTTGACAAATTTCTTTGGTGCCATATCCTTCGCTGAATAATGTTTGTATTCTAACTCTTTTATGTTCACAAGATACCTTGACCTTAGGACCCATTGTGGAAAAAATACAATTTGTCGGAACTTCCAAATATAAAAGTAATCAACAAAACAACGAGGCAAAACCGCGCGCGGGACGACAGCGTCAGGACTTTTTGGACACAGTGTAAATGGCAAACAGTTCAAGTCTTTTAACCCTTTCAGTCGCTGGCCTTCACGAATGGTTAAGGGACCAGTTGCTGTCTACTTTGGAAAAGCGGATTGAAGAACAACGCGCCTCGCATCTTAAAATCGATTCCGAAGTTTACATGAACCGAACTCTTTTTTGTGCTCATGTGAAACGTTAAGTTAGTCTGAAAAATTTTCCTTGAAAAGTCGATAAAGCATCATAAACGTGGAAATCATAAAATGGAAACCTCTACCCGAAAGCGCAGCATAATATCCGCCCTGCCTGAGCACAATGGGGCCGCCCAATGGTAGGAAATATCAGAAATTATTTTATGACTTTTTTTGAGCTATTTATGCATATGAGGTAGCTTGGGGACGGATGACACAAATTATTTGACTGTAGGTCGACCACACCCCCTGGGGGAGAAGTTATCTCCATTTGAAGGGGTGTGGTTGAAAACTTTTGCATTCGAGAGATCTATGAAAGCTAACCCAAATTCATATAAGTTACACCAACGTACGACGCTCCAGAGCAAAGTTATCGGCCTCCAAACATCGAAATTTTGCATTCTGCGCCAACTTTGCGACCTCGTGGCGCAGTGCGCGACCTGATTTATAGGTTCATAGTTATCTCAAACGACGCCACCCATATTAGGCTGTCATCCTAAACAAGAGAAAATATGGTGTCACGCCTCGTTTGGCCGCAGGAATTTTTTTGAAAATCGTCAAAAATACAGCCGAACTAGCCTAAATCTACGCACTAAAAAATATTTCGTTGCACTTATTGACACAAATTCGATACGACGGGACAGCCTGTCATGGTACAAAAACCGAACTTATAAAAATTTTCACCTCATGTACTTGGTTTTCGATATTTTGTAGCTCAGAGTAATTATGTGATCAACAATTACATCATTATTACATGTTACCCTTGGGTCTCCTCCATTACTGACAGGAAAAGATCCGGCCAATGTCGCACAGGGAGGACACCAACATGGTGACTGTACAGTAGGTTAGAATTTTGAAAAATCGTCGTCTTTTTCAAAAAAATTCAATACCTTAATTGACTGTGTCAAACAGGATTCTTCAAATGACACTTTTGGAAGACCTTAGGGTTCCCCCAATACGTCAATACTTATTACATATTTTGACAACCTACGTGGAAAGAAGCAAAGCAGTCGGATTCGGAGCTCTTTGTAAGAGGCGCGATAGGGAAAACTGCAAAAATATTATCCTTAGGGATGATACGATTTGAGGAGTCAAAAAAATATTCCATGGAGGAAATGAGCATACATTTACGCATATGGGCAACACGAATGACAAAAGACAACTTTAAAAATAGTATCTTCGGTCTCAGATGATGTGTATTGGAGCAAATAAGGTACTAAAAGCTGACTCGCACTTTTTTACTCAAAAAGTATGACCCAAGGAAGGAATACTTGTACCGAAGAGGTCATGGAGCTGGTTGGTAAACCTCAAGAGTACATTTTGTTCGAAACTGGACATTGGACCTACATCAGGTCTCTATTCTGGAGAAAAAGTTATCCAAATCGAGAATCGGGATAATTTTCGGGAGGTTTTTTCCTATCAACTATTGCTTTCCGTCTCAACCGACCCAATTTTTCTGGACTACGACATATGACTCAAGTTGGAGGTCAAGGCCTACTCTAAATCTCACAAAACTTTAGAGCCCCTAAACTATCGCTTCCAAAAGTTCTGATGTAATATATAACAAAAAGCGCCCGTGCCAAAAGGTGTAGTCATCTATAGTCTAGGCTCACAATTTTCTCTATGATATTTCTCGATGTAACTTCAGTGTCCTATTGCCATATAGTTCGGGTATTCTATAGATATGAAAGTTTGTAAATGTATCAATTCATCCCAGTGAAATTTAAAATAATGCAATTCTCGAAATTATTGAGCACACTGTGTATATGTACAGGGGCAAATTGAGAGAGCTAACAGCAAACGACGAACTAAAACTCAATAATATCTCCTGTCTCTAAATCATCAGTGGACCCGGGCCTCACAACGAACATAAATTCTGAATCCTCCCGCCATTCCAACGATACGCCATTTATGGGGCTATGTGAGACTTTAAATTGTCATCCAAAATTTTTGCAAGTTACTTTTTGAACTTTTTTTTCGAATTTCCAAAATCCCTCGGTTCGGGTTGTAGAGAAAAAAATTACGAATATTTTAATGAAAGCATCGTTTCGATATATTTTCCCATAATCGAGAAATCAGCATCCCCTTTTTGCAGTTTTATGCGACTTCCTCCCCCATGGGGAACGGAGTGAAACCGAAACAAATTAGTTGTACCGTTGCACTGACAAAAATCACCTACATATATGCAAATTGTGATAATCTCGTCAGAATCAATTTTTTTGTGGCCATTGAAATTCCGGTTTACATTATTACTACTCAATAATTGTATTCCAATTAATTTATTTCCCACTTTATTACTTACATGCGAGATGATGTCAATCTCGTAGGATATAATAGGGGCAGACCATCTCGGGTAGCATATAATGGGTAGCATTTCATGGGTAGGTTTCAATGGGTGGCAAAGATCCGCACACCCTACCCAATTCATGTATCTTGAAAAAATTTGAAATAACAACTATCACGGTCAAATTTATTCATAGAATATATCTGTACATGTTATTCCAGTTCAAAACATCCATACCTTATTAATCCATACTGAACTTAATTTAACTGCACCTTAATTTTAACTAATTCTAACTTATATACCCTGTCTTGGTCTGGATCTCGGATTGACAACATCCTAACTAATCTTATGTTAGCAAATTACTCATATTGCAGAAATTTACAATTTATAACCCGGAGGGCTTCTGGCAAGCATGTATGTATAACCTTATCACAAATATTTCTGGCCAGCTGGGGCCATAAGCTTACTAATTAAGTCATTCCTTCTCGCATAAAGTGATTCAATTTCCAATATGTTACCTTTGTTTATTAGGATGTGAAGCAAAAAAAATATGCGTTACCAAATTAATGAGAGCGTATATTCCGCCTACGGACTTTGATTTATATTCGACAATACATACATAATGTAACTTTGCTTCATGGTATGTACGTATATATTTCTTATAAATAATAGGTTCTAATTATAACATATAAACTCTAACACACCCCTGTATTTATAACTTCAATTTTACATACTTAATTATTTAGTGTTGGTACAAATGTTTAAAGATCCATCGTATCCTCCTCATAATCCATAATCTCTTCCAAATCGGTATTGGGATCTGGAGGAGGGAGGCCAATTGAACCTTCTAATTTTGATATTGCATCTTTTGCAAGAATCCTTTTTTCCGGGTTATTTGCCAACATTTCTTTCACAATGCTACGCTCACTTTCCGGGATAATAAGATCAAGCTCTTGGCGCCTCGCTAGGTTTATCATATTTATAATCTCCTGATAATTATTCCACTCCGTAAGTAGGACAACATAAATTAACCCCAGCGAATATATATCCACTGCAGGCTTTGGATCGCCTTCGCTTTCATGTAACATTTCAGGAGCCCGATAGTTTTGTAACATCTCCCTTTTTCTCGAGTCCTCTCGGTACTCCTCTTCTGAAATTTCTCTATAAATTGAAAAGTCCCCTATCTTGACGCTAACTTTATTGTCAACATTCTTCAAGAAAATATTTGATGGTTTCAAGTTACGATGAACAATTTTTTGGTCATGCAAGAACTCGAGTCCCTTAAGAACCTGTAAAATTATGGTCCCCTTAAAAAATTGAATATCTCTGTCCGGATTCTGGTTCATCCAGGTATCAAGGTCAACCTCATAATATTCTAACAGCAAAAATTCGAACTTGGGGCTCGTAGCAGGCTGCTCGCTATCGGCTGGCGTTATCGGGTCAACCTTACCCTCCACTTCAATTGTATGAACCCATTTTTTAATGAGTCTAATAATATGTGGGGAACTATCAATTTTTGCTGGGTCCCTATAGATATTGTATTCCGCATCGGTATGATTTGCATCCTTCCACTTTTCCTTCCACCTTTTTACGTTGAAAGATCTTACTACATACGTCGCCAGCGTAGTCTTGTCCAAAACTTTGTAAATTGATGCAAATTCACCATTGTCCAGGCGATCAATAATTTCCAGTTTCATTGTAGTGAGTGATTTTTGGATATGAGTATACTCAGGACTTTGTGAATATGCGGGCTCCAGGATGTGAGTAATTTGTCCTATAATTAATTACACAGATTAAATAAATAATACCAGACATATCCGTACTATGTCAACCTACCAATCAATGAGGCATATTCATTTGTTTCATTTGTCAATAATTCAATCAGCTTGTTACACACATCTAATGGTTCCTTTAGGTTCAGTTTGGCGGTCAACTCATCGAGTGCCACCTCAAAGAATTCTCTACGAAAAATGTCTCCTTGACTGAAACGGTCTGTTAATTCCGTTTCAAACGGTACATCCAGCCGCAGGCGTTCTAAAACTTTAGGAAGATCGTCGTCAACTTTCTTATCTCGTAGGAATACGTGGATCAATTTTTTAAAAAATTCGTTCATAATTATGTTTATGTCAAATTTAAATAATGAAAAATTAGACTACTCTTCCCGCAAAGTTACTGTTAATTAAAAACTAATGGTGTTTCTTGTAGTAGAAAATATGTGTTTTTGTATGAAGCTCAGAGTTGTCTGAAGTTTTGATAAGTTAGGCAGATTACATCAGCTCTCAACAAAGCAGGTAGGAATTTATGGACATCATCCGTTGTAAAATGATAAGCTGTGAGTCGAATGCAGGGTTTCAATCGGTAAAAAAATAAATTGACGGGAAAGTGGGAGATTATTTTTCATGCATTGGTGAGGGAGTGAGGGATAAAACTCTCAGACCGCACTCATACATGTTGCAAATTATTCATGGGCTGAAGTGCACTACCCCAAAGCCATTTTTCGTGATTTAAATTTTTGGCGAAGTTATGGCGGATTTCGATTTTGTTTTTATTTATTTTTCTTTCTAGTAACGAATTAACCAGTCGTCAAACAAAAACATACACTTTCTGATATCACATTATTAGTATTTTCATTCAGGCTTTACCGTTTTTCGGTTTTTTAAGTATGAAACTGCTCAATGGTCAATTTGAGCAAATCGTATTCATTTCACAAGGTAAAATTTCTGAAAATACGAGGGGTCATTTTTATTTAGGTGGCCTCGCATTGACGTAGGGTCATTTTGCCCCACTTTTTTAGTTTGTGTGTAAGATAAACTCATTAAATATGTACCTCAGATTCTATAGCTCAAAAAATCACGATCACGGCCGAGTTGAGGAGGTCGTCAGATGAGATCCAAAAACAGCAAAACAAACAAAATCAACTAAACTGAGCAGCATTCTGCGATAAAGTTTTAAGCATTAGAAGGGATCCCCACTACGGAAATTCATAAATGACCGCTCCAATTAATCCTTGACTCTTTTCCTTCATTATCCACAGTTATAGATTGGGCCAATCAATTTCGTCTTGATAGAAATAAATTGAATCCGGAGGGGGGCGAAAATGACCAATTTCCATGATTTTCTAAATATATCCCCCAAACATGAATGACCTGATCATGGCTGAATTTCGAAACAAAAATTGGAAGATAACTTGGGACTTGTGCTTTCCTAAAACAAGTGTCCTTACAATCCCACATGAACATCTTCCCCTCAAACAGGTCAGTATAATATAGAGGCAAATGAATTTGAGCATTGAGGAAAAAATAACTTAAGCCCAGGCTCCCCAATTAAATTTAGACCTTCAACACCTATACAGATACTTCTTTTTGCACTTATCAACAGGGATGACATCTGGGTTCATTGTTCTGACCTTGAAGGTAAGCAGTAGAACATGCAATGAAAGAATACTGACTCTCTACCTACAAAGGACGTTACAATGCAAAAATCAGTCGGCAAGGTGAAGGCAGGCATTTCTTTGGACTCAGAAGGAATTCTGGCCCCGGACTTTTCGGCTATTAGAACACCGACAACAGGGTCTTACTATGCCGAAATTGTGAAATTTTACGTGAAGCCGCTACACAGAAAAGTCAAATAAGAAAATCACATGGCTTGCTTAATTTCCACTTGAAAACCTCCAATGCAGCCTTCCTATAGCCCGAGCCTCATTTTTTGCGCTTGTTGTTAAGACCATTTCAGTGAGTGAAATTAAATTATTAAAGCATCCAAAAATTTCACATGGAAACTTCATTTAGGTGTCAATAATACAGTTTTGAGCATGCCTGCTTTATTCTGCACCAAAATTATTCGGCGTGACCACCACTACAACTTCTTTATTTTTCAGAATTTTTTTTTCAATATTTGCTAATAATCATTTTTTCCACCAAATCTAACTTTGTGGAAAATTTGAAGTCATTCGGAAGACTTTGATAAAGGCCACCTAAATAAAAATGACCCCTCGTACGTATATGCCTTTAACTTTGTGAAGAAGGATGTAAAAAACCTACTCCAAGCAACTTTGCGGGGCCTTTTAAGATGGCAATTGGTAGTTAATGGTAACATATTTGGGTGGAAAAGACCCCAACCGGCCAACCATTTGGCCGATCATGCCCATCTCCGAACTCATCCTTACTTTTGACACGAGGATAAAGCATGCAAAATTTCAACTCGATAGCTTTGGTTTAAAGAGAGTTATCGTGCGTACAGACAGACAGACAGACGGACGGAAGACATCCTGACAACTCTATAAGGCCATCTTAAAAGGCCTAAAAATTGATACCGGGAAATGAAAACCTTTTTCGCAATTAGCACTATCTTTATCAAAAAATTGAAAAATCTTGAGTTAGGCCATCATGAAGATAAATACGAATAAAGTGATATCAGAAAGTAAATGATTTTAATGAATGGTTTGCCTCTTACATGGTCATAATTTCGCCAAATCTTGAATTCTCAAAAAATGGCTTTGGGATAGTGTACTTCACCCAACCTAAAAATTTTGCATAGTATTGACATATTTCACATAGTATTGACATATTTCACAATTTAGGTTAGTATAAACCATCTTTTTCATTTTCCCAAGTCGCATGGTAAAAATAGTTTTTGATTGGAGAATAGAAACCCTGTTAATTTATCATGTCCGACTTGAACATGATGAATTGTGTCTGCTACTGACACGTAGATTTCTGCGCATCGGACAACTCATTGCGTAAGTGTAAAGGGTGTTGATTTAATTTCTCCCCACCTTATCCTGAAAAAAACGAAAGCTCATTTCTCAAAACTGTGAGACGCAACGGACTCAATTGATTTTTCAAACACACGTTAGTATTTGGGCTTTCCACCGTCCACCTTAACCATGTCCTCAGGTCTTTGTTGGGAACTCTGTGCTAATTTTTTCAAACTGATTTTTGTTATGAAATTGCACTTTGCTTGAACTTTCAATGCTAGCTTCTCTGTTGTTTGCGGTTTTGGATCTTTATGCATATTTTCCTTAAGTATGGGCTATTAGTTCTCCAAAAGATTCACATCCAGGTTTTTATCGGACCACACCCCTTTCCTCCAAACCGTTTTACACTGCCCTTCACATAGCGGCATGATCGTTTTTGCAGTGTGAGTTGCACCACCATCCTGCACGAAAATTATTGACTAACATTTGCAACAAAATTCCTTGTTTCAAATGCTATCAAAGCATTTAGGTTCAATTTTCGCTATAAAATTATTTGCATTGATACGTGCTATACTTGTGTAATATGGAGGGTTTTCATGCCACGCGCAAAAAACTACCCGCTACCATAACTTCCGATCCACATTTCGAAGCACGCACGGGTGGTACATGTGACTTTTTTCCAGTTTTGTATATCATATCTTGTAGGCTCAATTCTGGATGTGGCTCATTTGATGATTCATTTGTCCCGAGGATATAACGCCCTGATTCGAGACCTTGCTTTTTTCACGAAAATCGCCACTTTTTTAAATATTTTTCAAAATTTTAGGCCAGTATTAACGTTCTTTTGAGATATTAAGCTTTCCTGACTTAGTTTATGAGTCGTGTGACTCCAAGTCTTCAATTTTTCAAACTTCGGTATTGCAGGATGGTAAATTTACGTGTAAATAAGTTTGATGCGTTTTAGCCCATTTCACTTTTTTTGCCGAAATTAGTACCGAACTTCCTGTTATTGATGAATCTTGGGCAGATTTTTTGTGGCTGTAGTAGGTGACATCCCCTAGGTCGTGCAGACCACTTTTTGTATTTGAAAAAAATTCGGCTGGTCCGTAGCCTTAACGTTTTCCCGCCGTATCATAATTTCTTCGATTTTTCTTATATTTTTAATTGCTGCAGAACTGAAGTTTTTTTCGAATCTCTACGACCGTCGCGATTGACCTTTAGTAGTGGACTACTCATGGTAAAATCTTCAAAAATAAACATTAACAATTGCAGAAATTATAGCTGAATTTGTCGCCGTCCGTGTAGTAAAAATTGACTGGGGAGAAATTAAATCAACACCCTTTATGTTTCATCCATATCACTCATCAAACAATGACCACCCTGAACGTTTTTATAATAAACAATTTAAGACACACATCTGCGTCAGACTATTGATGTCAGCTTGTTTATTGCTCGACTACGTCGCATTTTTATGTATACGTACAAAGCAAATAAGTGGTGGAAAATGAGCGTTAAACTAAATATTGCACAACGGACAAATTGAGGTGACGATAAGGATATCTCCGTTTAATGTTGAATTGAACATTGATAAGGAACATTGATATGGTGACCAATACGTTGCACTCCTGAGTTTGTGTCATTCAAGCTCAAATTACTGGCATCGCCACGTCGCCAAAATTGACGCAGCAAGGTGCTGCCGTGTCCATCCAACGTACAACCTATTCTGCAGCAGGTAACAGCAATTATCGTGTAGAGAAAGAATAACAAAAGTTGGATTCTTGACACCCAAAAAATGATTTCGATAAAATGCTATTAATTAGGATTTATACTTCTATTAATTTGTAATATTAATCTCTAAATTTTTTGTCAGCCATGACGTCTCCAAATTTGACAGAAGAAGAAACTAAACCAGATCGGCAGAAGATTTTAAGCTACGAATCATTCCTCGGATATGGGAGTTTTGGGATCATTTTAAGAGCTCTCCAGCCATTCGGCCCCCCCATTGCTGTAAAGTTTATCTTTCCGTCGGGCACACGAAGGAGTTCACCTCCCCGTGTTACCGGATATGAAGTGGTGTTGAGCCTTAGGCATGCAAATCTTATGCAAATGTACCGGATAGATCGACAAAATTTGACAAAAAAAGATTTGGAGAAAATTTTTAGTCACTTTAAAGAATCTGAGGACTTATTATTGCTCAAAGATAGAGTTATTGGCACAGCAATTAGATGCGAAGAAGTGCCTACCATTCAAATTCAGATGGAACTCTGCGGTAAGACTCTACGCCATTGGTTGGACGATGACCGTAAAAAGGACGGACAACTTTCTCCTATCCATTTTGATATAATACGAGGTCTCATCGAGGGATTAAGCTACTTGCATGACAGGGACATTATCCACAGGGGTCTGGAACCAGCAAGTATTATGTTTTCAAATCCTGAGTCATCGCTACCAATAAAAATAGGAGGTTTTGCACAATCTACGTTTATTTACGCTGCGAATGAGTTTTCACTTGATATGTTATCCAGCCACGTTGGCACAGTACACTACATGGCTCCGGAATTACGCTTTGGGGTGTATACCAAGCAATCAGATTTTTTCGCGCTTGGATTAATAATCTGGGAAGTAGTACAGTTTGTAGGACCGATGGATTTTGATAAATTAGTTTACGACGAAGAGACAAACTTAATTAAATTCCATGGCTCATTTAGGAAAATGATTATAGGCCTGACGAAGAGGAGGGTTACAGATAGATTTAAAGATTTGACCAGCGTAAGAAATCTTTATGCTATGGGTTCACGTAATCAATGCGGTTTGCAATTAAATATTGACTTTGCATTACCCAAATTCTGTGATAGCCAGGAATCCTTGATGTGCTTGGACGATATGGAAGTAGATTCGATTATTGCAAGCCATCCATCCCATTTCTTTGAGGGGATTACAAATAATAGCAAATTCGACATTATCCTTGGGAGAGGAGCATTTGGATTTGTTCTACGGGATGTTACAAATGAAGGAGACAAAACCGCTGTGAAATTTGTATTCCCTTCTGAAATTGATGAGAAACAGCAAGAACAGGTAGCTAGAGAATTTGATATTGCCAGAATCCTCCCACAACACCCCAATATAGTCCGTACAAGGGGCGTTGAAGAACGGTACTTGACCTCGGAAGAACTACAGAAAATGTTCACCAACATTCTCAACGATTCCATGGAAACACTACTTGTGGAAAACTATATTCGAAGGGCGAAGCGATATGAAACTATCAAAGTCGTATGCATTCGAATGGATCTTTGTGGGGAAAGTTTACGCTCGTGGCTCAGAGTGCGGCACAATTTGGATGACCTAAATATTCAACAAATTCAGCAATTTGAAATAATAACTGGAATCATCAGAGGGCTAAAGCATCTCCATGAGAATAAAATCATGCACCGTGATATTAAGCCAGAGAACATAATGTTTTCAAAAGTTGGTTTTGTTGTCCCGGTAAAACTTGGGGATTTCGGATTATCTCGCAAGATATATGATGACGGGACGGAATCTAATTCTCTTACGTGCAACGTGGGAGCGAGAAGCTACATGGCATCTGAAGTTCGCTCTGGTATATATGATAAACAGGCAGATATCTTTTCTCTGGGGTTGGTTATGTGGGAAGTTTTGCAGGGGATTAGTAGGCATGATTTTAACAGATTAGTATTGGACGGTGAAGAAGAGCTAGTTGAGGACCACCCAATTATGGTGGGGATCAAGCAAATTATAATTTCCTTGACTAAAAGAAAACCTAAAGATAGAACTAAAACGTTGGATGAGCTTGACCCTGCTGTCAAATTTTGGAAGGAAAACATTAAAAGAACTACCTATCATAACAAGTAGGCGAATGAATTTTGATTTTTGCGTTATTAACTATAGTTTATTGTTACTTAATTTATATTAAAAACTTACCGCACAGAGATGTTTAGATTCGGTTTAGCAGTATTTGTTAGAAAACTATCAAGTTTATGCAATTTTGAGCTTATATATAAAAATGTACGAAAAATATTATGAGTATTAGTATTATATACGTCATAGTGTAGTTTGTCTAAAATTATGAGATTATTTTGTATCCCTTTAACCATGCTGACACATTGTATTAAAACCTACAGTGCAGACTCCAGCCCGAGTCAGGGACTCTGTCCCTGACTCCCTGAGTCCTAGCTGTTTCTAAATTTTTCTCCGAATTGACCGACATAATATTACCATTTTGAACTTCCAAAGCTATATTTGCTATCAAGAAGTGGTTTTTAGTCTTCGTACCAATTTCAGATGGAAAAAATTAAAATTAAAAAATGCTATGGGTCACCGTCCAGGGTCACTCTGGTTGCTCACTTTTAGCTTCACTTTTAGCTGAGAAGCCATTAGGTATGACCATGCTGGATTTAATGTTTTTAAAGTAATTTCTAAAAATCGGTATGGGTCACCCCATAGGGTCGCTCCAGATAAGAATTTTACAAATTTCATGGCATATTCTTCTATTAAGACCCATTAGCAAACTCTCTACCTAATTTCAGCTTGTTATGGCGATTTTGAAAAATCAGTGCGGGTCACCCCATAGAGTCCCTCAAAATGAAAAAATTTTCCAACTTGAAGTCATTTTTATTTCTTAGTAGCCATTAGCAACCTCTGTACCCAATTTCAGCCTTCTACGTCAATTTTGAAACTTTGGTGCATAATACCCCAACCACTCCGATGACCCCCACCGGTCAACCACTTGACTGATTTCGCCCATCTTCGAACTCGTTTCCTAACTTCGTCCAATATGCATATGGTAAAAATTTCAAGTCGATCGGTTCAGCCGTTTTGGCTCTATCGTGCCGGACAGACGGACGGACATGACGGTTACATAAGCCCTGACTCGGGCTAACAAATTTATATTATTACACAATTTTCGTAAATTATTTCTCGCGAATGCTTACGAAGTAATACAACTGTTTTCAAACGTCTAAATATGTGAATAAAATTCTTTATGTATATATTGAAATGAAATTATATAAAAATAGCGGTTGATATTACCTTTTTTAACCTTAAATGGTTAATGCTGGGCTTCCTAAAGGAGAATTATGCAATCCTTAAGGAGGACGATTCCCGTTTTCCTGAATAAATATCCTTAAAGATTTTGTTAAGGACAGCGAAATTATTCTAACATGAACAATGTCAATTTTGCCTCATTGTGGGAGGAGGGCAAAACTCACTCATATAAGTATTTGTCATAGTGACGTAGCAAAAGGGTTTTTACTCCTTCGTAAATCGTGTGTCGCAGTCAAGGAAGGAGAGTGAGACTGAGTAGTAGAAGGTCGAAACTTGTCGGCGCCCGATTTCGATCTCCTTTGGATATGTTGTAGTACTATATGAGTGTAGAAAAAGTGAAGGAGGGTTAGACTCCATGAGCCCATTTACGCCCGCCACACCCCCTCAAAGGCGCCCAAACCCCCAGAGTTGCCGCACTAAATTTATCGCCAAAAATCGAGTTTTGGTTAAATTTTCAAGAAATTCACATTTTTGTGATTTTGAGCGGGGAGCTAAAATTTAAGTTGACATTGGGATGAGCATAAGTTCCACCGTTAGATATGGCAATAGCCACTCCAAAGAAGGCGAGAAGCAGGCACAAGCACGTGGACGATGCCATCAGACCGATCGGGAGGGCAGAGTGGAGCACGTGGTCGAACTGTTTCGAAATCCAGGCGAGTCGGAGAAGTCGGTCATCCAGATTGATCGGGGACTGAAGCGGGCAGCAAAATTTACAAGCAGAGTTTTTGGGAAAGATATACATAATGTTCTTGCACGTACGAATATAAATATGGTCTTAAAAATAATAAAATCCCTGGAAACTGCTTCTTCCAACAATGGAACGGTTTTTCACGATACACTCGGATTGTGTAGTGAGTTAAATCCATCTTAAAATCAAGTCAAAAGCTAGGCTCACGTGACACTTATCTTTACGTTGAACGACCCTTTTAAATATTGGCGGCAAAGTTCGATTTTCGAACTTTATTTTTGACCATGTTAGTTTGAACGAACAACTGTTTAGAAACAACATTTACTGTGCACTTGCGAAGATGCGCAACATTCAGCAAGTTTTGGGTGCCACAAGTTTGCAAAAAAGCTCACCTGCTCTCGCATGGCACATCGTCTGCTGGAAAACGGATCGTTTCGCGAAAGTGTGGCATTCGAAAACTTTCTGAAATTGTCAACGTCTGCGCAATCGCTGTACGAAATATTGATTCTGAAGAGATGTTCTTTCAAACTAGCATGGTAAACAAATAATCTAGGCTGAACATGGTTTGCCGCCCCATTGCCTCCATGATTTGTTCCGTACATAAAATTCCAAAAATTTAAAAACACTCAAAATAAGTATACACTTTACTAAACCTCATTTTGAAAATTAGATGCACTCCGAAATTTATGTTAAGCAAGTTACCCTGGATTTAGGTGAGTTTGTGTACTATAAGATTTAGAGTGTTTTTACTTTTCAAAAGGGTAACACTATTTTTAAAGAGTGCGCAAAGAAATTAATTCATTTTAAATTTAGCACATTCCTTCATCTTGTTCAATTTTTCAAGAAAATTGTGTACAAATCGTTTCAAATCAGTGCCACCAGGGAACAACAATTTATCCGCGGTTAATTGGTCAATCAGCTTCCCATTGTAGGACGACGTGATGATGAGCAATGCATTTCCCGCGGCCTGAATTCCCGGGAGAAGGTCAAATGTCTCCACCACGTGGCCAAACATTTTGAGCGGATTGTTTAAATTACAATTAAAATTGGAATGCGTGTAAGTTCCACTGTTCGCGAGACCAATTTCCAGAGGAGAAAGTAGGCAGACGCAAGTTGCCGTAGTCATCAGGCCGATCGGGAGAGCGGAGTGGAGCACGTGGTCAAACTCTTTAGAAATCCAGGCTAGTCGATCAAGTCTATCATCCAAATATGTCGGGGATTGGAGCGGGAAGCAGAACCTAGGAAATTTGGAGGAAATGAAATGTTAACAAATTATTTTTACTAAATTAATTCAACTCGTTTAGGTAAAACTTTGTAAGGAAAATTTATTTTAATTTTTGACTCTAAAATTTGAGTAGGTAATCTAAAATCTGGCTTCAATTATTAGCGTACTTTTTCAATAGTACTTTTGTCCTGGCAAATCCGTTATATTTTTCCAAAATGTTCAGGTTTCCTATTGTTAATTGAATATATAAACATGCAAGGATTTTTGAAAAATATCGACTGTAAACGTATGTATGTGTTTCTACAGTTCGGAGCAAGAATGAGACCGAATTGAAGACAAAAATGTAGTAAAATCAAGAAATTTGAAAGTATGTAGATCGCGTTCCCGAAAAGTTCATTGGTCTTTAATCAGAATCGAAGTAAATTTGTGATTTGACTCACAAAATTTTCATAAACAACAAAGAAGCATATCGAGTAAAGGTACGGTAAAAGTATTCATAATTTTGATTATAGAAAAAAATACAAAATTGAACGAATAAGTCGTGACTAAAGAATTCAACAAGATTAATGAAATCAATCAAATACTTGATTGCATTTTTTTAACATACACGTACTCGCCAAGGTCCCGGGATGGTTAAGTCGTGGTAGGATGTACATCGAGACCACATCCCGCCTTGGATCTCCACCTCTCGACACGATTAGTTCTCTCAATGCCCCCGTCAGTCCCGCTTGAATCACCGCTGTTACACTGAATCCGGTCTTTTTTGAAATAGTTTTCAGCAGATTTAAGTCAATGT
Source organism: Folsomia candida (assembly GCF_002217175.1). Lineage (NCBI taxonomy): Eukaryota > Metazoa > Arthropoda > Collembola > Entomobryomorpha > Isotomidae > Folsomia > Folsomia candida. The sequence continues at coordinate 3,746,087 of NW_019091207.1, read as the reverse complement.
GCGTACTCGCTCTTGTTATTTGGACACCAAGCTCACGCTTGCGACAAATTGGCGAATCTGGCGGCGAAATTCTTTGCGAGTTTATTCCCCTCAAAAAGTAGTATACGGGTTGCCTCGGAGTAATAAAAATGAGCTGAAAGAAGTAGCAAATTTTTTGCCACGTGGTTAACTCGAACTTTTTCCTGATACTTTTTAAGAGTTGGGCAATATTTTCGTCCATGGCGGGATCCGGGTCGCATAATTCCCGCATTGTGGAGATAAAGGAGAGACCGGCACTCGATCGTGTGATGGACGCGGATCACGATGGCGGAACTCGTGCTGTACTTGGCGTGGGTGTAGTTCGGCAGTGAAATAATTTCCCATAGGGGTTGACCCACCAGAAATCTTTTGGAGATTTGGGAATTCAAAAATTCTGCTAGTTTGGCGGGATCTGATTCTTTATTTAGTTTGATGTGATTGTGAAGGTTGAAATTGTCACATTTCTTACAAAAATACACGTTCGTCCAGCGTGTGATGGTGCAGGTCGACTTGAAATGCTGTATGAAGAAATAAATCAGGTTAACAAATCCAGCTTTACAAACAGATTTAAATATGTAAGTAGATTTTTAACATCCAATCGACACAATAATTTAAACAACGCTTGCCAAAATTGTTTGCATCCCATGAATTTTAAAATCGGAAAGTTAATAATTGACAGATTTTTAAGAACCTTACGCTATTGGTCAAAGCCTTAGATGACTTGTTAAATAAAAAAATAAATACAATGAATATTTAAAAAAATTTACAGTATTTTTCGAAAAATAAATAAATTTATAAAATAATATGTTGACTTGAGTCCGCCAAATTTTGGGATTCACACAGGCCAAAATGCAAAGTATGTTTTTATGCAGAAACCCAAAATCTGTCATTTTACTGCAAAATTTGTCATTTAAAAAAAAATTTTTTAGTGGAAGTATAGTTTTAACTAAAACTTAAAGCAGTTACATAAGTAAACAAAATTGTAATTAATTCCTGTGACAAACTACTCACGTTTCCAAACGCTTTCTCCACTCTAGCCACGAGGTGGTCAAAGTACACCAGTAATTGCAGCAAGTGGCCGATTGTATACATCGTCCCAGGCCCACGAACAATCGTTCAGACTTAAGGGGCCGGATAATTCTTTTTTCCAGGTCGACAACCAGACCACAATATTTCTGTAGATCGCGAGTGGAAAAAGTACACAAATCAGGAAGAGTGGGAGGATAAAGTACGTTACAAAAACGATGGAAACCATCAGTAAAATTTTCCTAAAATTTAAAGTCATTTTAAGAAAACTTAAGAGATGTGCATTCAACGCGAATCGGATAAGAACTGGGGAAAATTTAAGTGCATTGATAAATAGAGTAGATCGATCTTCAACACGTAGTCAAAGATTAACCTTAAACTGACCCAGGCTAAGTGCATTGATTACCGAAAAGAATGGAAATTGGGTCGAATTACGCAACTTACTTAAAGCGATTGACACATTGTGATACATAAGTGCAATTATTTGCGACAAAGAGCACGACGGAGATGGGTACATAAAATTGAGGGCAGCAGTTTGTCTTAATTTTCGTCCAAAACTTGCTTTAGTGGATTTCCTGAAGAATTTGAGTGAATTTTCATACATTTTGATACATAATATGTAAAAATATAAAAATGCATACATAATATGCGTTTGCATATTTTTGCAAATCCTGAGTACAACTCAAGATTTGTAATGTTAAGCGTACATGTAAGTATGCCTTTTTTGAAAATCCATACAAATGCACATATATGCGGAAGTATTCGCAGTTACAATAAATACGTGTTTCAAATGATTTATTCTTCCAAGCCACGTAAATATGTATTTAATTTATTATCAATAAACAAATATTTGCATTTACTGCAGAAATTTTGAACTACTTAAATTTCAACATTAGTTTTGATTTTGCTTAATGATTAGTTGATCAGTTTAATTAAGTAGCGCAAGCTACTTTATGCGATGACTTAGTTAGTCTGTCTGTCTGTCCGTCTGTAGGCCTGTCAACACGATAACAGGAGAACGGATCGAGATAATCGAAATCGGTTTTCGCCATCGTACGTATGACCCTAGGGGGAGGATCTCTTAAGCTTTTGGGGCCCGCCGGACCACACCCCCTTTGCGCCAGTGGGTGTGGTTGGGGCAAAATGAGATTTTAAGAAAAATTGAATCCATGAATGAAGGGCAGCTAAATTAAGTGTTCCCCAGTTGTGTCACACCCCCTCGCGCCCAGTGGGTATGGTTTGGGAGCAGTGGGTGTGTTTGGGGCAAAATGAGATTTTTACAAAAATTAAATCTATGAATGAAGGGCAGTTAAATTAAGTGTTCCCCAGTTGTGTCACACCCCCTCGCGCCCAGTGGGTATGGTTGGGGAGCAGTGGGTGTGGTTGGGGAGCAGTGGGTGTGGTTGGGACAAAATGAGATTTTTACAAAAATTGATTCTATGGATGAAGGGCAGTTAAACTTAGTGTTCCCAAGTTGTGCCACACGCTCGCGAGCAGGGAGTGTGGGTGGGGCAAAATGAGATTTTTTCAAAAATTAAATACACGTGTTATACAGTTAGTTATCCTAGTTATACACGTGTCCCATGTTAATGACAACAAAATTTCACTTGTATTACACGGGTTTGTGCTGCTAGGGTGTAGATGAAATAGAGTTGAGTTAAATATTACCGAATTGTGCCACATCATCTGGCACTCGGGGGGTGTGGTTGGGGCAAAATAAGATTAATACGAATATTTAGTCTAGCACGTATCACATATCAAACAGTAAGATTGATTATTTAATTAGAATTAATTAGGAAACTGTAAAATGCATGGTTTTTCAGAGTGGCAAGATAGAATGAGGAAATCGCAATTATTTCGTTATTTTTAAACAATTCAGATTGTGCAATCTTCGTTTGAGTTATTTTGTGTCGCATTTTCAGCATTCTTTCGCTACTTGGGTACAATGCGTTGCCGCAGTTTATTGACTGTAAATATGCCTTCATGACCTTGCGGTGACATTAGATGCAGAATTTTGTGCATCTGTGAAAGTGCTAAAGAATATACACACTCTTAAACAAATCGTTACCAGAATGAATACCACGCGGAGTACATATATCACTCTACCGCTCTGGTATTCTTTTGGGTACTGGGCGGGATTGATTTGGGTTAATACCAAGCGAGTATTCATTTACAACAATAGCGTAATATTATTATTACTCCGTCTCGAATGTACTCGTTACTGCTCGGTATTCTTTGAATACAACGTTGTAATAATGTTATTACTGCATGGATTCAATGTAGTATGCTTTATGGTAATGATTTTCAAGTATTCGTTACTCACTGGTAATAAGGTTTTGCTACAACTGGTAATATAATTTATATATTTTTATTGAATATATTCTAACAATTAATCGACAATGGATCATTAATGGCATACATTCTGACAAAAAAATAATGAAAACGATTTAAAATATTAATATTCATAAATAATGCTTAAGTACTGAATGAAGTGTGTCGCTTTTACAATTTTTTTGCAAATTCCATTCAGTCATAAATTATTAGTTGAGTATTTTATGATACAAAATGATTCACCCCTTGAGCTCAACCAATTTTGCGACGAATTCGTTGATAAGTGTTGTCGCGGCTGCATTATCTACCAATGATTTTGTGTTGCAATTGGCGACAAGCTTACACAATTCAACATTTCGGCTAATATGCATCTCTAAGATCTATTAAGCGCAAATGAGTTCTATATTGTAAATATGTATCAATATACATATCTAACACATCTTCATATGTATATTTGCAAAATTAAATTGTTATTTCTACCTGTTTGAAAAAAAAATCTACCTCACCAGCTGAATCCGATAATAGAGATGCAGGTGAAAGTCTGGACAAACGAGTTTTTCACTGCCACAAAAATGAGGCTGACAGAAATAAGAAAAAATTGCAGGACAATTTTACTGCTAGAAGGACCTCTAAATTCACAATCTACCGCAGTATTGGAAGGTATGAGGAGGAAACTGAAGCAAGATTGAAACACATTAAAGGCCACACCCCCATGAAATCTTCCCCCAAACAGGTATGCTGCCTTTTCATTGCTTTTAACATGCATTTTGCCATATCCGTATGAAATTCTGGCCGATAGTTGGAAGTAGATCCTTCTACTGTTTTCCGTGTTGAAGCCCATGAACTAGGCTTCACTGCTCACACAAAGAAGAAATTTCCTAAATATTCTAAAGATAATGGAAAATGAACAAAAACTGTTTTCCGGGAGACAATTTTTTCAAGCAATAGATCATAATGAAGTGGATCGTGGACATAAATTAAATAAAATAACAAAATCTCCCAAAAATGCTTCATTTTTCTAGCCAAGAATGAGTTTGGGAATATTTTGGAACCCCACAAATCAGGGGGGTCTCTGACCACAACGTGTGCTTACAGGAGTTTCTAAAAAATACTGTATTACACTTAACCAATAAGCATCCAAAAACATGAGGGGCCTAATTCTTGCCGGACTTATCAACGCGGCATTAAACCAAAATTGTGACCATGTACTTGGAAGAGAAAAACGATAAATATGCTCTCAAAATAAAAAGCCACCAAATTTCTCCCAACCTCGTGGGATTGGAAAGTTTCGGTCTGCCCGCAAACAATCATACTCCATCCGAGGTCAGGAGGCAAAAAATTTGCAATCTTTCAAACTAATTTGAATACAATTGAGAAAACTGTGGCGGGAAAAGTGGGAAAAGACCGAATCTCTGATGTCCCTAAAATAATATGCTAAATCGGATACGAATGAACCCTATAAGTATTGAGTAGCGTCACTAACTGTTAGAAACATTACGGAGTCAGGATAAATTTAGCATTTTAGTTTGTTCCAAGTAATCTTAATACTAGATGATTTTTAAAAGTGTTAATTTACTTCTGACACATGCTATAAATAACGGGTTAAATAATACAACAAATCTGATTTACTTATTTTATTATGCTCCACAAACATGCATGTAGATATATACATATCTGCCTACTACATACCTATGTATGCATGTACAATTGTATGTGGAAATATTGACAAATGTTTGACATAACCTACATCACGTTTTTAACTGTAGTGTATTCACGAATTTAAATAAATATGTGTGAATGCAAGTAAAATACATTTACGTGCGTTCTTTGCGCGTTAAATGTTTGGGTTCATTATTATTCATACCGTAGTATTTTGTTATATGTCAGTGTGTACTTACTCTACTGCTATTCTGTTTATTTCCAATTTTCAGTAAGATGACTGGCATCTAAATTTTCTGTAAAATGATTTTCGCCGTCAATCTCCATGGAATAATTGCACCTAATGTCCTTCAAAGTATGTTTGGTTCCTTTGATGAGTGCATTGTGTAAAATAGCATTTGTAATTGTGCATGAATCAGAATATTTGTCCAGATACAAGCATATCTGGCCGTATTGCTTGAAAAAATTCATCATGTCCCTTAATTCTGTCTTGTAGACGTCTTTTAGTTAGCCTAATAATCAAATGTTCCCATTTTCTAAACCACCAATATGAACGCTTAACAAGATTAGTTCTTGAATCATGAACCAGCCTGTGGAACATTGACCTTGTGTCATTCTGCTTGATTATTTGTAGAACCTCCCACGACACTAAGCCAAAAGAGTACAAATCTGCGGAGATACCGTAATTCACAAAATTAGCTTCAGGTGCACGATATATGACATTTCCTACTTCCGGGGTTAGTGTCTTGGTCTTAGTTTGCTCGCTATGGATCTGTCGACATTGGCCAAAATCTCCCACTTTAACCGGAAATGCAAAATCTTCACCCATTAGCGAAAAGGAAAACATAATATTTTCCGGGCGAAAGTCTCGATGCATGATTTTATAGCTATGCAGATATTTAAGCCCTTCATACATGTCCTTCACAATTTGATTTCGAACCGAATGCAATTTTGGATCGTCACTCTCATCATGAATGTTCAACCATTGTCGCAACGTATTACCGCATAACTCCATTTGAATGCAGAGCGTTGGAATTTGTGTTCTACGTTGTGCCCGACGAAAATAGGTGTGTAGGTCATCAAGAACGTCGTAATTGTTTTGGAGGCATGGTATCTTTTGCAAGACGTCAACATCCTCCACAGTGAAAGGTGTGTCGGTTGATTTCAATATTTCAACTAAATTTTCGTGTTTCTTCCCCTTCATTAGCCTATATTCTCGGGAGAGACGACGCCTATCGGCTTCGTCCTGTTGATGCGTCTCGGATTCTTGCATTTGATTGTTTACGTCCATAAATATGACTTTGACAGCGGAAAGGTTAACCTGTCCACTGACCTAAAGTAAAACGATGAATTTTTTTTATCTGCATATTTACGAAGGATGCAAAGTTGCACCTTGTTACATAAGTAATTGGACGTATTGAGTTACACGAAGATTAGCAAATTTCGCGTCTACGAATTATTTACTGAATAATATTTTCGACTTAATACGTGTAACAAACAAAAACTTAAAATTACCGCCTTGAAAACGTAACCGAACGACCCGGAGCCAAGGAAAGTTTCCAACGTGAGATAATCAAACCAAGATGCAATTGATTCTACAGGAATATCGGGATCCACTTCCATCGCGTCCATCTCGTATTAAGCAATATTTTAAAATATGTATGTAGTTTTTACGTGCAGGGAACTTGAGAGTCACCGTACTTCAAGACTGAATTCAATTTTAACTGCGAATTTACATCACTGGCATCATCATGGTGTACAATTTGGGTTAGCAACAAGATAAGATATGTCCGTAGGCATCAAATGTATGCGAGATAAGCTTTATAATTCCAGATATGGAGTTAAGCGAGGACAGACATAGGCGATTTGGAGTAAGCGAGAAGTTATTGTGTAATGTTTGGCGTTGGTAAACTTCATGAGCCAATTTCGCAGCTTTGAAAAACCTCCGGCACAAATATGGACAGAGACATATGTACATACTTACATATATTTGTATGTGCTTGTGCATACGTAGGTGTGTTGGAGAGCCATACATACATGTGTGTTTGTACATAAATATGTATGTATGGGTATAAGAATGTGTATTAGTGGAAATTGTAGCCTATGTTCTATCACACTCTGTTGATGGCAATTTATGCCAAACATCTCCATTTTTAAGCATTTTATCGACAACATTTCGATGAAATCGTCAATAAAGCGTCAATAAAACCTCGATAAATGTAACGTCGTTGCCGTCGTCGAGTAACGCCAAGTACTTTTTTGAAAAATAGATGGTATTTCGACAAAACGTCGACAAAAGTGTCGGCATAGACTGTGTAGTCAAAGTAAGATGAAATTAATAACGACGTGCAATCAATAAAACATCAATTTTTATACAACATATCCTTAAGTTTAAATTAGATCAAAAAACATCTGCCCAAGTTATCATTAGGATAAAGCGCCTAGATAGTTGTGGTCAAAGTGTGGTTGATACCCAGGAAGTTAAAAATGGTACTAAGAGTCTCAAATTTTGGTATAATATGATAAACATATTTGACGTCGAATCCTGAAAATTTCATGGTTCTTCAATGGAAGGTAAATTTCCTATACAAATTGAAAGCGGGAAAAACGGGAAACGAGTTTTCCCTAAGAACTAAAATTTGTTCGACAAAGATTCAGAGAAGGCTTGACTAAATTTCAACGGAGAAGGCTGTGGCCGTGCAAAAATTAAAACATACATAAAAATGTATGGAGAATCCGAAAATGTTAACTTCAATTAACCACCATTTGAAAAAACCATCATATCGACCCCCCAAAGGTTAAAAACGATTGAATCGTTTTTTGAAAATTCTCCATCCACGGCGGTGCCTGATGCGTCCCTGAAGTCAAAGATTGATACGAACTATTTATATCATATTAAACCTCATAAATTGTGGGTCAAAGGGTATGTAAAGAAATCTCTACAAAAACATACGGAAGGTCAAGAAAAAATGGTGAACGCAATACTTCCCAAGCCTCAACAAAATTTTACCAGAACAGTTGCTCATTGCCAATGAGGCATATTTTAGGATATGTTCCATTCCACGTTGCACCAATTTTTTCTAACTAAATATAAAAATTTGCAAGCAAAATTTCGGGTGCAATCGTAAATGCAGCATAGCTATTTTAGAATTACATGCAACCACCCCCTTTTAAAAATTGAGGAAGGAAACTGGAAAAAATGAGAAAGGCTATGTACACTCGGTAACATAAGAATTAGACGTATACTTGCATTTGACAATCGGCTTCCCCCTGGAATATGAACATTATGATGCATCAAAAGTTTCGAAATTCGAAAATTAGCGGGTTTTTGACCTACATATAAATCATTAAAAAACTCATGGTTCCCGCACTTTTACTTCTGAGTGAGTTTACGGGATTCCGACTGGTCCAAAGCGGAATCAAATCACAGAATGTTCTAGTTTTTTTCCACCTAATTGCTAATTTTTCACAGAATTTGTTGGTGCATTTAGTTTCTTAATTGATCAAACCACACCCACACAAAAATTAAAATACTCAGAATTTCGAAATTGTTTGAGATGGAATATCTCAAAAGACGAAAGAGATAAGACCAAAATGTTCATTTAACCTCTGTTTTATAAATCGAAAACTGTTTTTTAAAGGGTTTTAAAATCACAAATTTCGAAATCTAAGGGTGTGGCACATGCTATCTTTGTCCCCATTTTTCAACCGGTCCCTGTGCTCCATTCCACTTCCTGGTGACAGATTTGTGTACGTCTCGACACCAGAAGTACGACAAAATTTTGTCCCAGTGGAATGGGGCACAGGGACCTGGAGATAATGGGGCTTAAAGTTTGGGGGTGTGTCCGCCACTGAAGGAGCGTAAATAGAACCACGCAAGTTAATCTATGTAAACGAGTCGGAGGAGTCCAACCAAGCGAGAGAGAGGGTTGGGACGGCTGCTGGTGGTGGCTACTACCTTCCTCTCCCACTATTTATGACTTGAGCATGAATTGGTGTATTGGAACGATCCGGCTCTTCTGACAACCTGATGTCAGATTTTTCTTCTTGAGAAGAGCTATATTTTCAGCTTTTGTTGTCCGAAGTAAAAGTGTGGGTACCAGGAGATTTTTCAGGTCAAAGTTTCTGTGGGAGGGGCTTATTTTGCAAGAGCCGTAACATACATACATACATCGTATGGGTGCATGGAGAAAGTGAGACAAAGGCAAATGGGTTTCATACGAGCCTGACTCGAAATGGTGGTGGTGTGAAATCTGACCCACCGCGAACCACTTTTCTCACTCTGTCTCAACTTCTGCGAAATATGGAAAACGGTTTTGTGGAACGCTTGGTCTGGCTAAGCTCCAATGAGTCATTGGTGATGAGCCATACGTCCTTATCAGCGTGACAAAAATTATAAATGCCGGATCAGATATTTTGACAAATCAAAAAAACTAATCGGATCCGATCGGATATTTTGAAAAATCCATAAAACAGATCGGATCGAATAGGGTTTCAGAAATTAACTTATTCAACTTAATCAACTTAATCAACTTTCAGAAATTATTTAGATCCGACTCAACTGTTTCTCTTGTTGATAATAGAAGATAATAGAATTTCGAGCGTTTGGTATAGTTTGATATTCAATTTAATGAATAATCCGTGCTTTTTAAATCCATAAAAACGGATCGGATCGAATATTTTGGAAAATCCGAAGAACGGATCGGATATTTTTGTTTTCATCTAAAAAAACTGATCGGATCGGATATTTTTCTAATCCGAAACACAGATCTTATCGGATATTTTTTTAAATCCGTAAAACGGATCTGATCGGATCGGGCTTATGAAAACACGGATCTGACATGTTGTATCCCCGCCGCCTACCGCCTACCCATAGGTACTCCCTACCGCCTACTTTTCATCGCCTACTTTTAGGCACCCCCCAGCGCCTACTTTTCATCGCCTACCCATAGGCACCCCCCGCCGCCTACTTTTCACCGCCTACCAAAAAATTTCCAAATGCCCCAAAAATCTCAAATTTCCCAAAAATCTCAAATTTCCCCAAAAATCTCAAATTTCCCAAAAATCTCAAATTTCCCCAAAAATCTCAAATTTCCCCCGAATCTCAAATTTCCCCCAAATCTCAAATTTCCCAAAATCTCAAATTCCCCCAAATTTTCAAAAATCTCAAATTTCCCCAAATCTCAAATTCCCCCAAATTTTCAAAAATCTCAAATTTCCCCAAATCTCAAATTCCCCCAAATTTTCAAAAATCTCTAATTCCCAAAAAATCTCAAATTTCCCCCAAATCTCGAATTTCCCAAATTTTCAAAAATCTCAAATTTTCCCAAATTTTCAGAAATCTCAAATTCCCCCAAATTTCAAGTTCCCCCAAATTTTCAAATTTGGCAAAAATCTCTAAAATTTCTCGAATTGTTTATTGCATCCTTATTGTCATTGCTACAAGTAGAACAAATCAAACTAGTAGGCAAGTAATTGCCAGCAGGGTTGTTAAAGATACAGTAATTTGATAAGGGATTGCGCGACGTGGGTGATTTTTTAAAAATAATTACAAAATTAAGTTTTGAAAAAAAAATAATCACTAGGCTAAATCACTAAGCAAAGTTGAGGGATAAAGATCAGTTAAAATATGCCATCAAATAAAATTTTGCATGAAAACCCATTCCATTGTACTTGTTCAGCAAGTAAATTAACACTACACTATATATACAGGGTGGTTAAAATGTCACGCTACAATTGAAAATTTTTCGATAAGAAAAATTCGTAAACTTCCATTACATACCGAAATTTTGTCTCTATAATTCAACATTTTAAGAATTTCGTCACTAGTGTTCCATCAGTTTTGATAATAATTATAAAAATCTGAATCCAAAATCTTATAATTAATGGAGATTTATTAGTTTCTCCCATTGAAAAATTTTCCATTGTAGCGTGACATTTGAACCACCCTGTATATATGTACATACTATAGTTATTGAATACAACAATTAAAAATGAATAATTTCAAGCATCGCAAATACGTATTTATGGTTTAAATATGTACTTATTTTAAAATGAGCGTATTTACTCGCGTCGCATATCTCTCAAATTGAGCATTTAGCAAATTAACTTACGAAGTTTTTAACTTCTTATGGTTAAAATAGAGTTTTCACAGTATTTATAAATACCCATTTACCTGTCACACTGGGCCAGCCTCTGATTATGTAACAAAAATGTGCAAAAACACCAAGTAGCCCCGTGTACAAATGTATGTAGATAGATGTACCCACGGGACCGTGCGTAAAGTATTCAATGAAATTCATTGAATGACTCATTTTGAAAGTATTGCCCTTCATTTTCGTATCTTCATGTATTAAATTCTTGTATCTTGCTTATCACTGGTTAATGTTGATGACATTTTGTGTGCACAGTATCCAAGTGAAAGTCGGGCCGCTAAACAAATAAACAAGTTCCAACAAAACCAACCCATGTTTTAACCGGTTTGCTTATATACGAACGTATGTACATATGCATTCGCTGTATGTAAACACATGCACACAACATTGCAAAATGCGTGCATAAGTACCTACGTACGCATATTGTTTAAATAAATATTTAAAAGCGTAAAATCAGCAAAAATTTGCTAGTATATTAATTTAACTGGATCAGTTGCATACATTTCCCATGTAAACGTACTTCAAACATGTCAAATATGTGCGTACTATGAAACCCTGCAGTTATTAAAAATTTAACTTTTTTACATGTGAAGCGCAAAGTCAGATTTGAACCAGTTAAATTTTCAGTGTAAAAGTTACCCAAGATCAGGCTTGGATCATAGCATGTGACATGTCATTTTTAACTATTTTTCAACGTCGAATTCAATGGTGACCTCCATTTTGACCTCCGAGGTCATCTGAAGGTCATAGAGCATTTTTGAGGGTGGGCATTTGCATTAAGTGCCCACCCTGCGCACCCCGTGGCTGCGCCTATGTATGTCAATTTAATAGGAAATTTTACGCTGATTTCACGGTTGACGTTTATTTTGACCTCAGAGGTCATAAAAGGGTCATCAACTGTTAAATTTGACACATCTGAGACACCAACGTCGAAAACACGTCAGATGTTAACACACTTCTTTCACCCCTTGGTTGCATGCGATGTAACGGTTTATTAATAAACTCAATCGTAATTTCTTACCCAGAACGACGATAGACGAATGTAGTTATTTGGCGACGAGGACTGTATGTGTATTTGTGTGTGACTAATATGCAACTCGCTGGTGGCGTAAATGTGACTGTTTTTTGGCGTAAATAACGTGGCGGAGGGGTCACGTATGGTTACTTGGTGGTAGTGTAGTTTATTAATCACAAATTGCCAATTACTTACAAACTTTTTAGAGTGTTAAGAGACGAGGGGAAAAAATACGTGTTGTTATTCGAAAGGTGGGAGAGACACTAAAATTTTCACAATTGTTCCAGAGAATATCACACAAAAAAGAACGCCAACTTAGCAAAAGGAACATCCTCCTCTCCTCCTCTTGACCAATGAAAGGAGAACACCTTGAAGTTTATTTAATTAAAAGAGGAGGAGAGGAAAGGTCAAAAAAGGTAAAAAAAATACAAATGAGAGAGAGATAAAATGTGAACAAAACTCAATTATCTCGAGACTGACTGGAGCCCAGTTCAAATTTCCCTATTGGGCTCCCGTCTCAAACCACATAAATCATACAAAATTTCATTGCATTAAATCATGCAAAGTCATGTATTCATAAATCATAATCTAGTCAATTCATTTAAAATAATTATGTAGTTCTCAACGACAACGAATTTGAAGTTGAACAAATTGTTGACATCCGCCTGGACAAAAAAGGAAAGATCTTATTAGAAACAAAGTGGAAAGGATGGCAAGTTGCATTAAACAAATACCTAAATATAAGGAAATAGCAATGAATGACGGAGATTTCGATTTAGGGATGAGTCGGACAACACGTTGGAGAGCCCAAGTGCACTAAAAAAGGCTGGGGGTGTCTTAACGGATTTCATGGGGAAGCAGGTCGTTTCTCATGTACAGATATTGCTAAATCAGTGCAAAAATTATGAAAACAGGATTGATTGCTTACAGAAGCAATTAGTTGAACTTTCACCACCTGTATCGAATCTTACTGATACAGGTGTAGAAGGATTACCCAGTCAGTAATTTCCAGTCATCGAATCTATAGTTGACCTTTGCGACAATGTGTGTGAAATAATATAGGACCTCCAGGAGCACCTGGGGAGAAAGTACTCTCTGATCGCCAAGCAAGTGATCCAACTACCTGTTCATGCCAAAAGGGGGAACCCGGACTTCCTGGTTTAAGTGGACCTCGTGGGATTGAAGGTAGAGACGGCAGACCCGGGAGGGATGGATACGCAGGTCCTGTTGGCCCACCTGGAGCCCATGAACCCTCTAGGTGTTGCTCAGGTTCCATGCATCTCCTTTCTCCAATAAAAGGGGATAAAGGTGATTTAGGGATCAAGGGAGAACAAATATGTCTTGCTGCAGTTTTTCCCACAATTCGGTTAATACACCTCCACTTTGCCAGGGATTCACTGGACCAACAGGGAAGATAGGACCAGAAGGCCTGAAAGGACTGAAGGGCCAGAAAGGTGACGCTCATCCCAAGGAGAAAAGTGTGTAGTAATCTAATGCCATACGGTCCTAATTTTATTCCCGTTTTTAACTCTCTTGAATTCCAACATATCGTAGGTCAGAAAGGTAAGCCTGGTGCTTCCATTGTTGGAGAGAAGGGAAATAAGGGAGATCTTGGTATTCGTGGCGAGAAAGGGGAACCAGGACTACCAGGTACTGAATATTTCAAAATTTTATAATGCTATTTGCTAATTAATTTCACTTTGAAACAGGTCATTGTGATTCAGATCAAATTAGAGCATTATGTTCAACTATTATATCAGGTTGCAGAATTGTAAATTCTCAAACGATGCAATAATGTTCATGCACATGTACTTCACTGTTATGCAGAAACTTTGGCGTCTTTGACATCGACAACCCCACTACCTCCACAGTCCTCTACTTCCCGCCCTGGTAAACTATCTCACAAATATTATTTAAATTAGTGCTTTATTTCTAACCGATATTTATCAAATTTGCAGCACTTAAGGGTTACTCCAGAGATGACTATTACGACACGTCAGTGGAACTCCCACATTTCTAATGTTTCTATAGTCGTTCGGAAGTCAATAATACTTTTAAAATACAAAATTACTACTTTAAAATCAGGGTTGTTAAAGAGACAGTAATTTGATAAGGGGTTGCGCGACGTGAGTACTTTTTGTGATTTTTTAAATTTTGAAAAAGCCCGGACCAGCTCCTGATTGGTTGTTAATCCGAATTTTTGATTGGCTAATCAAAAATATCACCACGACAATCAAAAATTATGACCAATCAAAAATTAGGATTAGGGCAGAAAGTGAAGATGAAATTGAGTTTCAGGTTTTCATGCAAAATTTTATTTGATGGCATATTTTAACTGATCTTTATCCCTCAACTTTGCTTAGTGATTTAGCCTAGTGATTATTTTTTTTTCAAAACTTAATTTTGTAATTATTTTTAAAAAATCACCCACGTCGCGCAATCCCTTATCAAATTACTGTATCTTTAACAACCCTGCTGGCAATTACTTGCCTACTAGTTTGATTTGTTCTACTTGTAGCAATGACAATAAGGATGCAATAAACAATTCGAGAAATTTTAGAGATTTTTGCCAAATTTGAAAATTTGGGGGAACTTGAAATTTGGGGGAATTTGAGATTTCTGAAAATTTGGGAAAATTTGAGATTTTTGAAAATTTGGGAAATTTGAGATTTGGGGGAAATTTGAGATTTTTTGGGAATTAGATTTTTGAAAATTTGGGGGAATTTGAGATTTGGGGAAATTTGAGATTTTTGAAAATTTGGGTAAATTTGAGATTTTTGGGAAATTTGAGATTTTTGGGGCATTTTGAAATTTTTTGGTAGGCGGTGAAAAATAGGCGGTGGGGGGTGCCTATGGGTAGGCGATGAAAAGTAGGCGCTGGGGGATGCCTAAAAGTAGGCGATGAAAAGTAGGCGGTAGGGGCTACCTATGGGTAGGCGGTAGGCGGCGGGGGCGACAACATGGATCTGACTCAACTCTGATACAGAGATTGAATACACTTACATACATAGAGTTAAGAATAAGGCTTACATATAAGTAAATACATATGTAAGTAAGTACATATATTCATGCCCGGCTGTCTTTAACGTCAGTTGCTATACCACGTTCCTCTCTTCATCATTATCTGGCTGGGACACATTTAATACAAAATTTAACATTCAATTCTACTGTTTATCCCCCAAAGCGAAACTGAAGGTAATTAATGCATACTTAATTATTACAATACCTGTAATTATCACAAGATTGTTGAAGTATATTCCGGTAATTGTAGATATGTAAAAACCGTACTATTTACGAAAATAGTATGTAGTAGGTAATATTTATGCAAAAATACTGACCTGCATTTTTTATTTCATTATTTATTTCAAAATCAAATAAACTCGTGTCGGATAGTAATTATTATTGCTTAAAGTGAGCATTAATTAAAGTCATTATTAAAGAAAGTTTGCAGTACACAGTAGGAAAGGCAGAGCCGTACCGTTAAATTACCGGGCCTGGTATATTTTTGGGCACCGGGCCCTTTCATAAGTTCAAAATATTCGATATTATTTAATGCATTTTGGCTATACAATACCAAGGGGTTAATGAAAAGTTCATGCATATTCATATCGCACTTTTCATACAAATATTTTTTTTTATTTACAGAATTGAAATAGAAAAGTTAATTATAAGTAAGTTTCGTATAACTCTGTATTCAGTGTTGTGGCTTACATATTTACTCACATGGTTTCCGTCAAAATTTTGTAGAATTTATTTGTCGGTTGTCAGCTTTTGAATTTCAAATAATTATAAGACTAACTAGGGATACTTTCGAAGTGATAGTCATGTCCAGGCCAGTCCAGGATACACACTATGTTTTTTAGAATCTACTAGGACCCCAGGTGATGGATCCATTCTTATTTCCGTGTAAAACTCATATTTGGCGCCGTAGCGTAGCGCTACATTCGCAAGATTTGAATGTTTCTAATTTAAAAAACGTCATTACTTTTGAAACCCTGGCCGGATTTTCAAAATATTTGACCAAAATCATCGGGTTCAACTTTCGATTTCTATGACGTTTTTCAAGAAACTAAAATTTTCAAATTTTTGCAAAATTTCAGAATTATCTTAACCATGGGGGGTTCGTCGAAAAATCGTATAACTAACTCAAAAATAAAAAAGTTTCTGTTTTTCATTTTTTTTTTTAAATTTCAACTTTTTGTGCTCATATTAAGCGTAAAATTTTGAAAATCCTACGGAAACTGCAAAAGTTATGAGGGTTTGAGATTGGTCGAAAATCCGGATTATTACATAAGTATGGCCCCACGCTACGGCGCCAAATATGAGTTTTACACGGAAATATGAATGGAACCTCTATCTGGCGTGCTAGTAGATTCTAAAAAACATAACCCTAAAAAAGATAGTGAGTACCCCGGACCCGACTGTCACCTCGAAATTATCCCTAGTAAGATTTGGAGCCACGAAAATGCAATTTCGAAAATTCCATTTAATTTCACGAATATACCTTTTTAAAAAGTGGAAAGGCATTTCCGTGTTTCAAGTATCGACTGGGTTTTGCTAGTTTTCAAAAACTGTTAGATCATTTAGAAGAAATTCATAGACTAGCAGGAAATAATATTTATAAATGCTTACACTGTGATAGCCAACTTGGTAGAAAGAGCTATTTGAGACACATGAAAAATATTTTTAAATTTCATCCTAATTTATTAAAAAAATATAGCTTTGTTAATTTAGATCAGGTAGGTGAACTTGACCAAGTATCAACCACTGAAATTCCGAGTTTAAATGAAGGCTCGAAGAGTAAAAATACAAACGATATGAAGGATTTAAAGATTATTTTATCTCAAATTTTAACAAGTATTCTAAAGTCAGGCAAAGTACCGATGAGTACATGTGATCATATATTCAATAATATAAAAAGGTTTGCGAACAAGTTATTATTATTGAGTAGCAATTTGCTCAAGACATTGTAAAAACAAATAAGCCTGAAAATGACAAAATTTCAGGTATCTTTGAACAATTTTCAAATCTTATTACTGCTTTTAAACCGTTTGAGTCAAAATACAAATTGGATAAATTTATGCAGGAAAACAACTTTATGATCCCAGCGAAGAAAATTGTTTTAGATTCAGATATTAGTTTCGCACAAGGCAATTCAGGTACTAAGTAAATATACCGTTCAATTTCGATGCAATACGTCCCAATTGCAGATTCAATTAGACAATTGCTTCATAAATCAGGATTTTATTCAACATTAGATCAGACAAGTTTTTACAATTCTGAATACTTCTCCTGTTTTAGGGAGGGTGAACACTCAAAATCGGTTACATTTCCTAAAAACACGATTTTATAAACTTATACCATGACGAGGCTGAAGTGGCAAATCCGCTTGGGTCAAAAGCAGGAAAGCATAAACTTTCTAATTTTTATTTTTCGATTCTCGATAGTCCACGCCACACTCATAGCAGTACAGATAATATTATTAGCATGTCTAAAAACTGAAGATTTTAAAAGTTCGGGCGCAAATACAATTTCAAAAGTAATTGTCGATGAACTTGAAATATTATGGCGTGACGGAATTGATTTTTCGATTCGCAATCAAATAATCAATATTAAAGTATGCTTTGCACAAATTTGTGGGGACAATTTAGGGCTCGATGGGTTACTTGGTTTTGCTGAAGGTTTCACAGCTAATTTTCCTTGCAGATATTGCAAAATCCACAGAAATTTGTGTCAAACATCCTTTTTCCAGGATGAAAGTAAAATTAGAAACATTACGAATTATAATGGAGATATTTTAATTTCTGATTTGTCAAAAACAGATAAATTTTAGCTCTGTTTTTAACGAATTGCCATATCGTCATGTTACAAGTAACTTTGTATTTGACATAATGCACGATTTATTGGAAGGGGTGGTGGCTGATTTTATGGTACACTTCCTAAATAGATGCATTTCAAAAAAGTATTTTACCCTAGATTCATTTAATTATAGATTGGAAAGTTATTCTCATCTGAAATATGACAACAAAATTGGTCAGAATTCTTCTCAAAATCTTTGTTTAACTTTATTTCTGGGACTTCTTATAGGGGATACGGTGCCAGAAAATGATGACCCTTGGAACTTGTATATTTTATTACAAGAAATTCTGGTCATTTTGCTAGCAGATAGAGTTACAAAAGGTGGAATAATTTATTTACAGTTTTATTTTACAGTTTTATTGATAGTTTATTTACTGAGACCTTGGAACAGGAGGTTTTAGTTTTAATTAAATATTGTTCAATCTGTCCTGTATTTGGTGAAATCCAACAAAATATTTTGGAAAATGATCAGTGTAATTTAGTTGCAAGCGTAGTAAATGGTAATTATGATGCTGGAAAATGTAGTTTTGAAATAGAGATTACAGATAATGTAGAAATAATTGATATTAATTCTATCGCCTATTATCAACCTTTGTACCGTACATCTTTTTTATTTAATGATATAAAGCAATATATAGTTTTACCTGTTAAATATGTATAAATTTGGTTATCGAGGTGAAGGGCACTTTTTGCTTTGGCTCAAGCTGTTTTTTGGTTTATCTGAAGGATTTAGTTTTTAGTGTGTAGAAACATTAGATTCAAGCGAATTATTCCGCAATTATTGCACAGTAAAAATCTCTTCGGGACGGAGAAACACAAACTTTGGCCTCTTTCATTGTGCTTAGAGATAACAGATGGAGAAATTTTCCACTCCATGGAGATTTTTACATTGCAATTGTGTGCAAAAACTGAGTAATTCACAGCGTAGGAGCAAAATTCTATTCTCCACCTCAAGATTACCTATAGTTGTATCCAACAAATATACATTTCGTGATTTGTAATCTTTTAAATTTTGTTTAAAATATGAAATAATTTTCACAATTGCAAAATGTTTTATAATATTTACAAAATCATTATTTCGAAAACTTTCAGGATTTCACAAAACTTCAGTAAGTTCAAAAAATCACGTAGATAGACAATTACAAAATTTTAAACAGAAAATGAAAATACATATTTGAAAAAAATAGTTAAATTTTATTATTTGAATTAACATAAAGCAATTGCATAATTTCAAAAATTTGCAAAATGTGAAGGTTGTTTTGCTAAATTGTTTTAAGCTTTGAAGAAATTAAATCAAAGTTAGTCAAATGTAGCACACAAATCTTGGAAAAAGAATGCTCCAAATATACACATATTTGTAGAATGCCACGATATTATCGTGGCATTCTATCCTAGTTATACTAGGATATGAGCTAATACTGCTGACCTCTTGGCCCGTTGCAAAAATGCACCGTTTCCGTTCCCTAGTTGCGTATTTCGCTTAATGTAATTAGAACCAAGTGTTCAATTACATGTGTTGATTTCACGAAATTATCTGTCGAATGCGACTTGTTTTCGCATAATCTTGGTGGGACAGTACTTTAGATTCCTTTGCATAACTAAATTATTTAACATGCATTGTTAAATTGCTGTGGTCGGCTACAAATACAGATTAAAAATATGCAATTATTTAGAATTTAATAAAATGAAAATTGTCGAAGCTAAGAATAACTTCACACAATATTTAGTTAATCAAACTCATACAAAACTACTCAGAAAGCAATCAAAATAATCAACTGTGAAACCTGTTTTGGCCAAAATTTAAACTTTGTGTTTAAAATAAATTACCTGAAAATTAAATTTAAATAAATTATTCATAAAATCGTCGACATAAAAAGTTCATTTTATCTAGTGTACAGCAAGGGACCCGGCCCGGGCCCCTACGGGCCCCGGGCCTGGTATTTGGTACCACGATATACCACGGTTGGTACGGTACTGAGGAAAGGGAACCCACGAATCCCACAATTTTTTTTTCATTGGCCAACAAATTTTTGTAAATTTGCACCGATCATGATGTGTAGATTGTAAAAAAAAACTCAATTCAAAATTATGAAAACAAAATCGCATCTCCGCTTTCCTACATACACTCCAACCTATTTTTTGTTAACAGAATCGACTCCCCAATTGGCCATGTCCAGCCCACCTGTTGACCTTGGTTCTGCTTCTGCCAGATTTTTGCAATGCGTCGTTTGCCAAGATCTTTTATCCGGGCAGGTAACCCAGTGTAAAAATGGGCACAATATTTGCTCCTCCCACAGCTTGCAAAGCCTACAGGGGAAATGTCCCACTTGTCGAATCAAATTTTCGGCCGGGTCCTCGCGAAATAGATTGGCGGAAGAAATGGTGAAACAGGAAAGGGAAAGACAAGAACAACAACGATCTACGCCGTCGATCTTGACGCCATCAGTGTCGGCGCCATCAATACCCTTAAATCCTTCGCCAATCGTACCCTCCAATTCGCGTCAAACCCAAATCCGTACACCCAACGCCAACAATAGGGACGAAACTATTTCATGTCGATACCTGAAGGATGGATGTGACACGATAATTTTGGCCCCAACAGCCATCCGTCATCACGAGCAGAATTGCTATTTTAGGTGAGCAACCGCAAAATCTTAGACCAGTGGCGGAAGTTAAGGGGACATTAGCATTGCAAGATAGAAGGAGAATTAACATGGGCAAGATACAATTTTGCTGGATTTCTAGGGGGACAATGTCCCCCTGGTTCGGTCCCCACTGACCCATCCACGTCGTCCTTATCCTTGTCATGCTAAGCTAACATGACCCAGACGGATTTACGCATCTTTCTTATAATGCTGAAATTTAAGAAATTTAATGCTGAAATTTTAAGAAAATTTTAAGAAAATGCTGAAATCATAGAACTCTAATTTCTCGATTTTCTTTCCCTTATTTATTTAGACCCCTGACCTGCTGTCTGGCTACGGATGGATGTAATCACGCACAAATACCGTTCTTTGACTACATCCCGCATCTCACTAGACTCCACGGCGTGAAATATCTCCAGGGTTCGCACCACCTTAATAAATATCTGGTCAAAGGAGTGGAAAGGGAACAACGGAAGAAATTCGTGAGGGGTAAGTGAATCCAATCGACGAGGGGGCAAAATTGTTCAAAATAATTAATTTTTACGTAATGAGACGTTCTGAAATTACGTAAAGGTAAAACGCAATTTTTTGAAGTCTAAGTCCCCTCTGTTATGACGCTAGTTAGCAGTAGCAGTAGCACCCTCATTCATCTTCGTATTAATGCAACGTAAATTTAAACTTTCAAAAAAAAACTAAAAAAAATCAAAAATTTTTAATTTAAGTGTGTGTACAAATTTTGTAATTAAACGCGTTGGCAAATTATAATTAAAACCCGCAAAAATCAATATTTATCACAAATATATCGTATAAGCCTCGAAATTTGTGAAAATTTGGTTTTCAAAAAAAAAAGTTATATAACGCTTGTATCAAGCCTCTCCCCGTCCTCTTGCAGCCCTACCTACGTAATTTAATAATAAATAATAATTATTACTAATAAAACTTAATTCTTGTCCCCTAATCCTTCTCCTCTATTTTTAAATGAGCAGAAGGGTCCACAAGCTTATTCATTTTGGAGGTGAGCAATCAGATCTTTCTATGCCGCGCTAAGGAGGAGGGAGACTTGGTCAGTGTTTGGGTCGCGTTTCACGGCCATCCCGACCAGGGACGCGGCTTTCGCGTCGAAATTCAGTATAATCCTCAATACGAAGACATTTTCGATGGTGAGGGACGCTTTGTTCCGCGCCGGATGAATCTGAACTATCGGGATCAAGCCGGATCGTCCAGACAGGAGGAGGACGACGACGTATGTAATTTATGAAATACTTTGGACGGACTCTCGATATACCTATACAAGTGAATTCCATCACATTTTTTAAATTGAAAATGAATGGCGGGAATAGCTTGGAAATGCTGAAAAAAATCGGAAAAATATTTATTTTTCGAATTGTCCCACCCCCTCGTCTCCAAAGGTAATTTTGCTGGGTATAACTTTTTCTCGGCCCCCAAAGTAGATAAAATAGTACAAAGTACCCTTTGTTTTTGACCTAGGATGTCCAAACTACCGGCATTAGACGCAGAATATATGGTTTCTGTACGGTTTTGAAGTGGGGAAGTTAACATTTCATAAACATGGAAAATATTTCAAGAAACCAAAAAAAAGATCGAAATTTTCAGGTCAAGGGCATTACAGCCTTTGACCTGGGGACTTCATTTTTTCTCACACGATGAACGACCCCAAATGAGGTCTCCATGCCATGTTTGGTGAATTTATCGACTTTGGGGGCCGGGAAAAAGTTATACCCAGCAAAATTACCTCTGAGGGCGAGGGGGTGGGGCAATTCGAAAAAAAAAATTCCGATTTTTTTTCAGCATTTCCAAGCTATTCCCGCCATTCATTTTCAATTTAAAAAATGTGATGGAATTCACTTGCATAGGTATTTCGAGAGTCCGTCTTTGCTATTTGGAACTCGCAATTTTGCAAAAAAAACGTTTCTTACTTAGTTCTCTTCTCAAAATTATTTTTTCTCAATTAAGTGAAGTCGATGTAAAAGTAAAAAAAGATCTACACATGTGTCTACTTATGGCTACATCGCGCGATGTATGAAGCATCGTTATGGCAACATATAGCCATAAGTAAATACATGCTTGCAGATATGTCTTTTTTACTTTGTTCTATATACTTAGGTCGTTTTTGAATTAAGCATCGACTGCACTTAGGTCTTTCATGAATTAGTACGACGACATGCGATTTCAAATTTTTCAACTTTTCGCAAAAAAAATTGCGCCCAAAAAGTGAAAACAGCTCGAAATCGTCACAATTAAGAAAAAACATTTCAAAACGTTTTTTTTCGAATGGTAAAATAGCGGAAAAATTTAAAATAAAAAAAGCGATTTTTTATGAATTTGAGATCCCCTATTGTTTTCAAAATGACTTTTTCTCCCTTCATTCGTATGTATTTAGGATGGAATCTACTCTGGTTCAGTTGTACACACGACACGTCAAACTTGGGAGGAGATTCGGAACTTGGACAGTTACCTGTCCATGCCGCTGGACAGTTTGGCATACAATTTGAAGCAGGAAGCGGGTCGGGCTTATGCGACTAGTTGGGCCATCACCGTGACCATTACGAGGGAACAGGCACGAAATTAAGGTTCCAAGGGGGGGGGGGCAGGTTTCTAATTTGAATTTTGTGCCAACTTTCTCCTGTCTATTCAATTGGCGATTTTGAAAATCAGGATAAAATAGAAGTGAAACGGGTAAAGAATAATAAATTCAAATTAAATATTTTTACATGGAGCAAAAACAAGTTAAGTTTTCAACCTGATAACTTTAAAATTATCGATTTTTGATGTAAGATTTTCATTTATAAAAGACGGAAATGACCATGTTTCAAAAGCGTTATTTGACTACAAAGAAGTGAGACTTGAAACACATATTTAAATTGAATTTATACATACGTCTGAATATATACTTGAATATATGTCTCCATTTATTAAATTTAAACTCAAAACCCGGGTGCAATCTCACCTTAAGGAAAGAAAGGTGAAAATAATCATTTAGCTGAAGAGAAAGTTTATTCTATTGTTAGTCTCTTGTTCGTTAAAACAATTAAGAATTCTTCAGCCTTCATACTCAATTCTACAAGTGAGTAAACGTTGCAGTAATAAGTACACTCTAAATAATTTGGAGACAAATCGTCACCCGTGGAGGTACTATGGCGCTCTATTTTCTGGTAAAGATTGCGCAGATGTTTTGTTAAGTTTTTAACTTATTTCCCACTGAACGAAACACATTTGTCGTCGTTAATTAAAAAATTCAATACTTTCATGTAAAACAATCCTATATTCGGATAAACAAGTTCAATGATTTTCCAGTATAATTCTGTGATGTTTTTAAGTAACAACGTCACATGGGGTGGATATACGATTTTTTTTACTTATTTCCCACCGGTTACAAAACGTTTCCTAAATCGTTACCAGAACATGGAGCACTATCGTACCTCCGCGGGTGACGATTCGTCTCCAAATTATTTAGGGTGTAGTAACAAATTTCGCCAATACTCATTCATTTATTAATTAGCGCAAACTACTTAAGGCGATGTCTTAGGTCACCAAATTCTAGCTCACTGATTCCGTCATAATTTCTTTTGAATTGAGTAGTATGAAAAATCCTGAAGCACGTGTTCAAGTATTTATTTATCTAATGCCACATAATTATTGTCCTGAAATAAATTTAAGTTTATTTGCATTTACATTGTCATTTAAGGTACAGGAATACACGATTTTTTATACCATTAGGAGACAGATTACCTGGTAAGCAAGACTATAGGTTACAATTATCATAAATAAATGATATCGCTGATAAGTAACAAATGTAGATCTACTTAATTTTACAGAGGTTCAATTAAACACAATTATAAATTTATATGTCCTTAATATTAAGTTATGCGATATGATGTGTAACTACGTAAAGATTATTGAAGTTTTTTTTCTCATTTGACAGGTATATGTATATGTATGTATGTATGGTGTAATGGGGTCGAAATTGATAATAATTTACGACATATTGGGTGATAAATTCGGCATAATTTTTTTATATAATAATATATGTGAAATGTGTGAATAAATCTGTTTGTTTATGTACATCTGTATTGATAGATATAGTAAAGAACTAAAACGTCTCATTTGATATAACAAATAATCACCAGTATGCTAATTCATCAATTTTCGACTAGACAAAAGTTTCGGCCTGGATTGTGTAGTCAAAGCAAGATGAAATTAAGAGCCACGTGCAATCAATAAAACATCAATTTTTATAAGATATCTCTCCAAGTTCAAATTGAATAAAAAAAACACCTTTCTTAACCAATCATTAAATGAACCATTCGAAATATACGCGCATACACCCCCCGATCTGTCACACATACGACAATCACGAATCGAACAGTATTCCTGTACAGCGTGTATCGGAACCAATCAAAACGTAAGCAATGCGGTTGCCGTATAATTCAAAATAGTGTCGACAAGTCTACTCATCCAACTATTCGTTATAACGCCGAACGGACCACACTGAGCTCCAATCGGTCTCAAGGAGTAGGTCACCCTTCTATCATACTTATCAATCAAGTGACCCTTCACCCAGGTCAAAAACCGGGATGAATTTTCATACGTTTTTGCCGCCAGTGGTAACAGTGTCATAAGGAATATTCCCCCCAACAAACTTGTCCATGGGGCGACTGGATACAGCATATTTGGTACAACACCGTACAATTTGATGGTTGCATAGTTAGCGAAAATGTTGGTGGCAACGCCAAAAAATAAGAGCGGAGGTATCGCCGAATAGCAGAAGGACGCGTTGGTGTGCTGATTCCAAATCTGGAGTTCTTGATAAAGCCGAACCATCTCTAGTTTTGAAACTGTGGGGGACGCTGTTATCCATTTTATGTAGTTATCAAGTTTTTCTGTTGCCTCGGCCACGGCGAATATGACGATAAGACCAATGATAAGGAATGCTAGGCCTGCTTTCGCTATTTCCGCCGAAATCATGGTTAGTATAAGGCTCCGGACCGTGTAGAATGCGACTTTTCGTGTAGTGCAGTCCTCGCAAAGGGTGGAAAACCAGATGCTGAGCGGGTCAACATTCATCACAATTGCGGGTGGGACTAGGGCAATTATTGCAATGGGGCCTGCCCATATGATAATTCGTATTATGGTTTCCAAATGAGGGTTTGACACGCTTCGTTTTTTTCCCCAAAATCTGCCGCCAAGAGCTAAAGTCAAAGAGAGGTAACTGTTACGATAGATAAACATTTGCAATGAATGTAACCAAGGGGTGAAAGGAGTGTGTTATCCGTCAAACAGAACAAAGTATTGTGTTTGTCCGTTCTAAATTCTGTTAAAATTGACATTGTCTGACGTGTTTTCAACATTTGCATAAAATGTAACAGATAATGACCTTTGGGGTCAAAATGGAGGTCACCATTGAATTCGGGGTTAAGTCTCAGTTGACCCTTAAACGACATTTCATGACCTTTTACCTTGAAGGGTGTGAGCAACAGTGTCCATCTTCGAAATCGTCCTGGCCCTTAGCGTTATGTGTTTTTATTCAAAAGTTGTTGGACCAACGGACAGACAGACAGACGGACGGACATAACTATCTTATAAAGGGCTTTCACCCCTTAATAAATGCATGGTGTGAAGTATTTATGAAATGAAGCCAAATGAAATGAAACGAGAATAGGTAAGCTGTTTATAACATATTTATGCAACTTACCAAAGAATTTCTTTTCAAACCTTAGAATGCAATTCACAATACTTGGAGCAACTTCTGGACAAAACGAGATCGCATAGCTCATTCCCATCAAAGAAGGTGGGACCAATCCCAGGTAGATGACGGCCACCGGTCGCAAGATGTTAAAAACGTCGTCACCCTTAAGTTTAGCGTCTTCGCCCCTTCCATAAATTATATTGCGCAAAAGGTAGAAGCAAATTAGGCTGTGAATAGGCCCCAACACTGACAAACATTTCGAAACTAAGCGTTTCCCGCGTGTCAGCCGGTCCACACGTATCAGTCGGTCAGATAATGTGAAGGAAAACGGCAATATTGAAAATTTTACGAACACGTTTCTGTACAAATTTAGAAGAATCCACATTCCCGGAGATACGAGTTCTCCCCCTGATTTATTCGGGGCATGAAGCCAACGTGCTAGGTCAATTCCGTTGAAATTCCGTTGATTTCGTTGAAATTCCGACATGGTTTCACAATTTGAATTAAGTTTCAAAGGTTTTGAATTAATTTTTTGAATCGGTCATCGCTATTGTATTTACATAGAATTCAGATATTGCTTGTGATCGATTTTCGTGGTTTCGACGAATACTTATTTTGGTTAGAATTAGGATTTGTCAAGTATAATCTTTAGATTATATTTAGAAATAAGTGAAGTTGAAAGAGGAAGATGTACTTATTTATATTATATTATATTTTAAAATATGTTGGCATTCAAACATATTTGCAATCCTAAATATAGTTAAGTGGATAATCATCCACTCTCTTAGAAATAAAGCGTTAAAATAAGACCATGGGTACTCATACATGTATGTACGAACCTACTAAAGTGACATTTATAAGAAATATCGTGAAATAATGGTCCGTACATAGTTTTACGATATCAGTATTGGATTTTTACATGGCAGTATTTATAATTTTAATGCAAAGCAGTAGCATACGAATAAATTAGTACCAGATTTCTAACATTCTAAGAGTCCATCACTGATCATATTTTATTTACAAAATTTCGGCAAGAATACTTATTTTAACCAAATTATTCAATCTAGCCGAAAATTCCAGAGAAACAATACCTCAATTTCCAATATTACATTAAGGGACATTATTTCGGAACTCATGAATGTAAATTTATTTATGTTTATTGGTCACAAGCTTTCAGAAAGTACTTTTACTTCATCAAGTGAATATAATATAATAACTGATGTCATTATACAAAAAGAAAACAGAATGTATGTGTGCATACGTCGTTGGCAGACAATGTGCATAATATGACTACAAGTATTAATATTAAGTATTTACGGAGTTCTATTCCTTACAGTAAGTACATACATAAACTTGTTTTGTACGTTTTCAAATGTGTTAAATTATGCATGATGTTCCTCATCATGAATTGGGCCCAATCGTTCTACGTTTTCGTTACTGGTGGTAAAATAGACCATTGTCCCCAGCAAATGTGTCCCTGGGAGGATCAATCTGGGAGGATCTTGGGATAAAACTGAACTATTTTTTAGCTCCCGGGACTCGGGGCTCCCGGTTTTAGCCTTAAAGAGTCCCTGGTTTTACTGAAATTTAATTATTACAATTTAGGAAATGCCAAAAAGGTACATACATATGTTATTTAGTAAGAACCGAACAACACATGTGCATACACTCTAAATAAAAAGTAGAGTTCCTCTTTGGCTTCCTTCTGTGCACCACGTATCTCTCTCTCGCTCTGCATCTGGATGCTCTTCCATCTGGGTCGCGGGTGTGCCAGGGCAAGTTAAGTGTGTCCTAAGGGCTTATCGCCACGTGAGCCTCGTCCACTCACACCCCCCACCTGCGTGCCTAGTGACACCCCCTGCCACACCCGTCCCAGCAACGACAAGCTGAGCCATCAGGCGAAGATGGATTCGCAGGACCCAGTGCACAGGAGGATCTACGCCTTGCAGGACTCCCCCAGGTAGGTTTTTGTTTGGCATATCGGGGTGGTGACCGTGGGGAGTGGTTGTTTGAAGAGTGGGGGGGTCGTGCATGACGGGGGGCGGCATAGTCGGGTCTACGGGGGTCCCATGACCTAATTGTGCTGTGATGGGAGAAGGGGCAAGTGGGGGTGTCGTCGGCCGCGGCTAAGGCTTCCATGGGGGACGTGGGCAAGATCCCGCGGTCCGTGGACAGCCCCCGCCCAACAACCTTCAACTGTCTACTTCCGCATGCAGACGCCACCCTCATTTGGATATCACCACCGCCCCACGGAATCCGCCTATGTATCCCTGCCATTCATTTTCCTACCTGGTGTCCAGCAGTAATGGGCCGAATGGTGTATTGGGCCACATTCCCAATACATGTAGAGGTTTTCCGAGACCATCTCCGGTTTTCCCTCTACACCCATACTGCTACATATATATTATCATTAAATTATATACTTCTCATGTTATTTGTTATTGTATGCAACTAGCCTGTATTGGGATGCCGGGTGCTACTTGAGGATCACGACCTCAACTAGAGACATACTTTATAGAATTGATTGATTTGTGTAGTATAGAATGAAACTATGTATGTATATGAAGGTATTCTTGTATGAAACGAATGAAGGAGTATGATTGTAAAGGCTAACGCCATATCAATCTTTGAATAAAACCCCTATCTATCTATCTAAATAAAAAGTAAGCAAATTGCTACTGGGTGGTGTCTATATATGTATGACCTCACCGATTTGGTAGCGATTTCTACGGAACTATAGTAAATTTGTTACCATATTTTAAGGTAAGGAAATGCTACAAGATGGTAGCAAATTTAGTACAGTTCCGTAGAAAATCGCTACCAAACCGGTGAGGTCATATATAGACACCACCCAGTAGCAATTTGCTTACTTTTTATTTAGAGTGTACATAATACTTCCATGAGTACATGCATGTTCTGCATATAAATTTTGAACTTTATTTGAACAATATATTTATATACCTTTAAAAATACCTGAGTAAACAAATACAAAAATATATTTTCAATAAAAATAAATTAAACAAATCTAACAAACAACTGCGCTGGGCCGCTGAGTATTTCATTTACATGAATACAATGTAGATACATTTTCTGCGTAAGAACTTCGATAAAACTTCTAGGGGACGTTCGTAAACTTCATAACGCATATTTTCCCTGTTTAGGACACCCACCCTCCCCTATGTCACGCTGGCGTCACAAAAATTTGGTAGCCCACCCCCCCCCTTCCGTTACGTAACACAAGTGTTTACTTAATTGTGCAGCCTTTTTGGGAGATAAATTGCCAGGGTTAGGGAAAGGGGACCCCAAAAAACTTAGAAATTTTTTCGAATTTTTTTTTTCTACAAATGTCATTTTCGTGACCTACAGGTCATGATCGGTATAAATCTGCAAAAAATTTTTTTTTTTCAAGGGGAAAAAATTTTTATTCCATTTTTGGACGTTTCAGGGAATTCTGAGATTTTGTCTCACCGTGCCCCAAAATGTTGGGGTAAAGTGAGATTATTGGTTTTTTATGCATTTCAACACTATTTGAGTGTCAACCTGCATCAAACATGGTTCGCGGACCAAAAAAACGTCGAAATCTTGAATTTCTCAAATTACCCCAAAAATCAAATACCCGCTTTTCTACCCACCAAAAAATTTTTTTTATTCTAAGTTTTTTTTTGTTAGGGGCAAAAAAAATTTTTGCAGATTTACACCGATCATGACCTGTAGGTCACGAAAATGACATTTGTAGAAAAAAAAAAATTCGAAAAAATTTCTAAGTTTTTTGGGGTCCCCTTTTCCGTACCCTAACCGGTAGATCTTTATTCAGAGTTGACTTGTAGACCGAAGAGACAGAACTGAACTTGACTTAACATGTCGACTACTGACGATGTTGATCTGTGGTGTCAGTCTGAACTGACCTCGCAGACTGCACACGGAGATGCCAGTTGCCACTGGTTTTGTTAACAGGACTCGGGAGAAAGCTACGCTTTCTCCAGACTCTCACAATAAATGTATCTCTCAGATATGAGCCTTACATTCCTCTATTTCCCAAAGTTTTAAGTTTAAGACCTAGTATTTTGAATTTAAAGCTTGATAACTCAAAACATTTAAAGCTAACTAAAGAACTTGATGGGGATCGCCAAACATGATCCTGGTGAATTATAATAATAAGTTATTCACCTTACTCCATAAGTACATCTACACATGTATACTAATTAGTATACTAATTAGTATGTGTATGTTAACATACACATACATACAAACATTCACCAATTATTATGAAAACACTCAGATATTTCAAAATTTATAACATACATAAATTATTTAATATTTGTTTTCAATCATGAGGGTTTTTTATAATGATTTATGTATATACATAAGTACGTATATGATAAAGGGGCAAAGTACTCTAGTCATAAATATTCATTCTACTATAAGAATCTTTGAAATAGTATCTTTTCTAGAGAACAATGGAGAAAGTACAAGAGATTTATGTTATTGACATCCATGATTCCTTCATGCGTGTTGCTACTTATGTAGTCGACCTTATTTTCCTCTATTTCTCCTCTAAGACAAAAAAGTTCCCTAGAATAATAAAATTAGTGAGATGGGAATCTTTCAATTGTTTCTCAGTAGTTAAAGCTTTTTCGGAAAATTACATAAATTTCGTCATCAGAATGAACATAATACAAAATCAACATTTAAGATTTGGAATTGAATTAAATGGAATCATGAGTGAAGAGGTTCTGTTCTCGCTGTATGATGTGGTTGGAGTCTGGAGTTATTGGCGGAGAAAGTGTTCCTTAAAAGCGTCGTGTTGCTAAAGAGTAGTTCCATAAAAGTAGGGTGCGAATTTGTTCCATAGGGAGTCAAAATAAAATCAGATCTGATTGTTGTCGTATTTGTTCTATCCTCGTCTGTATTGTTTTAATTGGATGTACTTGCATATTGATGATTACGCCGCATCATTTCTGCGTCTCTTCCTCCTCCAACGGTCAGGTGGTGGGGGCCATGATTTCTTATCTTATTACTTATCTTATGTATTTATACCTGAGACTTCTAACCCGGAAGTCCATTACCTTAACTTTCATTATTATCAGAGTATTTCCTCAGTTTATTCCCTACTGGGAATCTCTTATTCATTTCATCAGTATTCATTTTATTACTCATATACTTATTTTACTTAAATATTTATTACTTAATTACGTATCTCATGGACCGTTTACTTTTATGCATTTCTCCTCTTCGGATCGTATTAAGTTCTTCGTATGGCGTAATTGGACAATAATTCTCTACTGCTGGTCCGAAGTACATTACGACAAATTGGATTGGTGGTGACGAATGACGACAGGTAGTTAGTTTTAAATAGTGACAATTTATTTTATTTTCTTCTTTAATGTGATCTTATGGGTCAACGATAAACTTTTATGACTTCGCTCTGCATACATTTGGATGTATTTTACTTTCACTCGGAATTTATGTGATTTTGTATGTCCGGAAGGAATTACTTCATGTTGTTAAATTTAATGGTAAATGTTGCATTGATCATTGCGACGACAATTTAAGGTTTTCACGTAAAAAATCCAGATTTATTTTTTGGATTGTTAGGTTGAATGGGTTCTTAATGGATTGGTTGTTAATGTTATGTCAATCGTTTTGTTTTTGTAAATTCGTAATTCTTTCTCCTTAGTCAAGTGTTAATTCCTTCGCATGAGAAGGAAAGGATGTTGATCTCATTCCATTCTCCATTTATTTTATTCTTCCGTCTCAAGAGTGACAATGTCAATAAAAAATCTGTTGCCCACTTTTTCCGGGCAACGGAAAGTCAATCTCCGGATTCCATAAACTTTGATGTTGTCATAAAGTTACAATCTGTGATTGATCGGTCGAATTAAGAGAAGAGTAACTCAGGAAGGAAGGTGACATACTTAAATTTAATGGTTATATCTTTGCAAATGGGTTTCGTTTTATGGCTTCCATTGTTTGAATCTGAAATGGTTGTAAATGTGTGTCAATCAATGATATGATCTTGTTAGGTAGGTCTCGTATCTTCTTTCTCTGCATCCTGGTGAAAGTATAAGGTATCCTATTTTCGTACCAACTCTGCGAACACAGCTTATACTCTGATCAATAAAAACAAAAAATAAAGACTGATTTTGTAGGTATCCTATTAGAATTAGGTCGGAAATGTTGGGTGGAGAAGTTATTTCAGATTAATATTCGCTAAGTCGATTTTAGGGGAACAAATTTTGAGGGGACAGATTTTTGATATTTTATTTTTTATTTTTCATTTTTATTTATTTTTTATTTTGAAATTTTTGGATAATTGGGTAAAGATGATCTGTACTGGTACAGAAATTAAGCTTAAATGACACGAGAAAGATGAGACGGCGACGAGAAGAGACTAAGTCGGAGAAAGTAATTATTACTCTTTTCAGGGCCGAATTTCCACGGGAAGATGTGGTGGAGATTGTAGTTATTTTTACATTGGTGCAGATTTTGTAAAGTGAAGGAAAGTTGCTGAATTTGTGGAGTTTGGACTCCATTGTAGAAGGGAGGAAGTGGAGTTGTGACAAAAGAAAGTGTGCATCTTTTCCTCGCTTGGGTAGAATTGGGAAAAGAGAAAGGGAAAGTTTCTCGGGTCCAGAATATGAGAAGAAAGAACATCAGTTTCAGGAGGAAAGTCTTCATTATACGGGTTTTGATTTTGGGGAAGTGAATTACGCAAATATTTCAAAGATGAGATGTACTTGTACGTCTGAATGGATGGTAAAGATGTAATGCACTAGTGCATTAGTCGATGAGATTAAGATTTGGACACTTGTATCCCACTTAATCTGTGCTGAAAAAGAAATTTACCGGCACTAGTACCGGCGAAGATGAAGTGACACTTGCATCACTTTCATCACCACTTTTGGGAAAGGGAAAGAGATAAGTGTTGGGGGTAAGACGAGAAAATTGGACTTGTAGACAAAGTCACAAATTTTTGTACCATTTTTTAACAATATCTATCCGCTTAAAATATCTTTTTTTTTCTCGTTCAAAAATGGGTTCGAATACTACCATTTCTGGCACCAAAATATGACAGGCTGGTGGCTAAGGCTGGGCATAAATAAGTGAAAGACAAACTACAAGATTCTCCAATATTGAGAGGAAAGGTAGATCTTTATTCAGAGTTGACTTGTAGACCGAAGAGACAGAACTGAACTTGACTTAACATGTCGACTACTGACGATGTTGATCTGTGGTGTCAGTCTGAACTGACCTCGCAGACTGCACACGGAGATGCCAGTTGCCACTGGTTTTGTTAACAGGACTCGGGAGAAAGCTACGCTTTCTCCAGACTCTCACAATAAATGTATCTCTCAGATATGAGCCTTACAATATGTTTATCGATGTTGTCGACATATCGGAACATGGCGCTTATCCCCATCGCCATGTTATCGCCAAATTCTGTCGCCATGTCGTAATTTCGTCATTTTTTGCCCGGTGTACATGAAATTACGACACAATGCAATGACTCCGTGAATTGCGTCATTATATATTTTTTAATGGTTGAGGTGATCTTGGTGTTACAATTATTCATGGGATTTGCATAACTTCCCAAAACTTTGAAAAATCATTTTTGAGTCTTAAAATGGTATGGGTTTTGTAAAATTTTATATTTTGGCACTTAAGTATTTCAAGTAAATATAGATTAAGTTTGATTTTTCAAAAATATGGTTCGTAATGTTTTTTTAATTAGTTTCCATATTGTGTAGAAAGTTATTTGTCAATATTTAGATTTTCCAAGTCTAAAAATGTGTAAAATTCGAATATTTACAAATTACTAAAATATAGAATTTAATATTCTAATTTAATTTAAGAATATGCAGTCTTAAATCTGTCACTTAATAGTGTTGAGTTAAATGTAAAATGATCAAATTAGCTTTAGTTTCAAATTAATCGTAGTTACAGACCTTTGTCACCTGCAAACCTTTTGCCTAATTTAATTTTCTAAAAACTGCTTTAGGTTTGTAAAGCTTACAAAATGTCATACAAATCTGCCCATTTATCGAAAACATACCTAAATAAATGTGTTATATAAATGTGTGTATAATAAATGTGTTGTATATGTGTTGTATGTTGTATGTGTTGTATATATGTGTTGACCCATCCGAAGTTAAGTCGTTCTTGTGATTAGTGAATTTTTATGCGAGATTCATCCCAAATCTGTCCACGCTGTGTGAGCCTCTGAACAGATTGACCCGTACTGATGTGAAGTGGAAATGGTGCAAATTGTGTGATAATTCGTTTAATAAGATCAAGTCGTTGTTGTCTTCTTCTTGTGTTTTAGCCCATTTCGAGCAGTCTCTACCAATTGGGATCGCGTGTGATGCTTCATCAGTCGGACTCGGTACTGTATTGTTTCACAGATACCCGGATGGGAGTGAAAGACCAATTGCTTTCGCGTCGAAAACCTTGTCCAAGGCTGAGCGGAATTATGGTCAAGTTGAGAAGGAAGGACTCGCAATCATCTTTGGTGTTAAAAGATTTGTGCAGTTTCTTTATGGTCGCAGGTTCATCCTAGTTACAGATCATGAACCGTTGTTGTCAATCTTTGGAGAGAAGACAGGACTGCCCCTTTTAATCGCGTCTCGATTACACCGGTGGAGTCTGTATCTCAGTTCGTTCCAGTATGATGTCGAGTATCGGAACACCAAGAAACATGGAAATGCTGACGCGTTGTCACGTTTGCCATTGTCCGCCGCGCCATCAATTGACCAAGACAGTGAAGCCATTGTCAAAAGAGTGGTGGAGGACAACCCAGTAATGTCAAAGAATATCAGATTCAGGACTGCAAAAGATGAAGAATTGTCTCTTGTCATACGCTACATACGCCAAGGTTGGCCCAGCAAGCAGTCACAATTACCGCAGAAAATCCAGTCTTATTTTCCGCATCGTAACGAGTTCACAGTGGAGGAAGGTATCATTTTGTGGGGACTCCGCGTCGTCGTACCGTCAGCCCTGAAGTCACAACTTCTTCGTCAACTCCACGAGTCGCATCCAGGAATAGTGCGAATGAAAGCAATTGCGCGTCAAGTTATGTGGTGGCCAGGAATCGATGTGGACATTGAAAAGCAAGTCAAATCATGCACAGAGTGTGCTGTCCACAGGGACAACCCGTCCGTAGCCACCCTCCATCCATGGTCATTCCCGGAAAAGCCCTGGCAACGCATCCATGTGGATCTCGCAGGACCTTTTCTCAGTAATATGTGGCTCATCATGGTCGATGCCCACAGTAAATGGCCAGAAGTCGTTAAATTGGGAAACAATTCCACTTCTAGCAATGTCATTGTCAAAATCAGAGAGATGTTTTCAAGATTTGGAATTCCAGAAACCATCGTTTCAGATAATGGTCCCCAATTTGTGTCAGAAGAGTTCGAGCGATTTTGTAAGAAGAATGGAATACGTCACACTACAAGTAGCGCGTATCATCCTCGTAGTAATGGAGAAGCAGAGCGATTTATTCGTGCCTTTAAGAGTTCCATGTCTAAAGGGGAAGGAAATGATAACTTGTCCTTGTGTAATTTCTTGTGGAGTTACAGAACTACGCCCCATGCGACAACTGGAGTAGCGCCTGCAGAAGTCCTCCTCAAGTCCAAGCCTCGAACGTGATTGGATCTAATCCGTCCTGATCCAAGTGCCCGTGTCCGTACACGTCAAGAGATTCAAGTCGAGTCGTTTGGTGGTCACTCAGCCAGTCGAGAGTTTCGAGCGGGTGACAGTGTTTGGGTCCAGTCATTTTCCAAGAACATGCCGAAGTGGTCCTTGGGAAATATCACGAGAGCAGTGGGTCCTGTCTCGTATGATGTCACTGTTGGAGATCGTGTTATGAAGCGTCATATCGATCACATTGTTGCAGCCGATCTGTCCCAATTTCCATGTACCAGTTCTCCATCAAAGTCCGATACCAAACATGAAGACAATCAGTCGACACCAAAATCAAAAAGTCCAGAGTTTAAGAGTACGGAATCAAGTCCAACCAGTCCCGTCAAGGAACGCGTCGTCGTCCCTATTCCTATCGAGATTCCAGAAGAGGAACCCATAGTTGACCTCAACGAGAGTCTGGCGTCGTCCCGTCCTCAGCGTCAGCGCCGGAAACCTAAAGTCTTCGATTTGTAGGGGAAGGGAATGTTGTATATGTATCTCAAGTAGTACTTTACAGGTTGGATCTTTAACCTTGAGTTTATGCGCATATGTATGAATGTATGAAATCATGGTGGGTGTCCGTGCGTGTACGAATGAGTCAACTTGTTATATTTAATTCCGGTTTCTAATAAATTAGTTTGTTAATTGTTAATATTGTATTGTGTGCTATAAAGTCATTAAGCATCAAATACAACAAAATGAAACTAGTGTAAAATTTTAGAATCATAATTTTATTTCCAGATAATTTCACAAAATTTTACAAATATTTTCGAGCAACATTAGCTCCCAAATTTTTGTTAACTTGCTCAAATCAAGGGCGTTTCCTTATTTTGTAAAACTTGGTAAAATTATTGTTCTGTAAATGTTGTAACATGGCCGCTAAAATTAGTCTTTGCGAAGCTTAGAATTTTCATTAGAATAATGTTACCAATTTGGTAACAATTTTCATTCGAGAGGACAAAACTTGATGGAACTCAGTTACATGAAAATTCATAATACAGAATTACTTATTTGTAAAGTTAGGTGTGTTGGTGTTGGTGTTTGTAATTTATTATCATAAATTTAAAGTATGAATTACTCGTCTATATTTCATTAATTGTGTTTCAGCTAAAATATGAAAAGTATAGCTATTTTCCAGGCATGAGCTATCTTACAAGTTTACAACTCGGAACTCGCCAAGTAATCTGTAACTAAAGTTCGTTAAAATAAATATGTGTAATTTTTTAAATCTGACGTAGAACCATGGCACACGTGCAACGAATTATTGCTCAAAAATAATGAATAAAATTTAGATAGAAAATTAAAACAAATATGTAAACGTGGCAATTTTAGACAAGTTTTTCAATCTGCCATTGATTTTATACCAATGTTACATACCTGTACATATTTTGCGATACTAAAATAACTTAATTGTCACCAAGAATCTGGTCACATTTATATGTTAAGTATTTACAGATCGTGAAAATTTATAATTTAGTACAAGTTTGTAAATAAATTTTACCAAAAATTACGTAATACAAGTCACAAAACATTCGAATAAATTGTGAACTGTTACACTACAAAATTGTAATTGTCAGTAAGGATGTAATTGTCCTATGTGGGCATCTGGTCATTAACTAATTACAAATTTACTAATTATATACAATATAATATACTAATTACAAAAATTACGTTAAAAATTGTGCACAATTTATGAAGGTGAAATAAATCCGACTGAATTTTTATTGAAATTCGAAAATTTTAAAAATCTTAATACCTTCATTTATACTAATGCGTTTTTCTACTATACGGGCCTCGACGTCACCATTGAAATGTCGGTTTTTAGTACCAATTTAATTTTTGACAA
This sequence comes from Folsomia candida, assembly GCF_002217175.1. NCBI lineage: Eukaryota > Metazoa > Arthropoda > Collembola > Entomobryomorpha > Isotomidae > Folsomia > Folsomia candida. The sequence goes on along the minus strand of NW_019091207.1, from coordinate 3,708,148 downwards.
GATTTATATAAACATTCGTATTTTAAAAAAACAAAAAGGAAAAAACCTGAGCTTTGTAACGATCCTTACAAACCTCAGATTTTTTTCATTGCAAACATTCGCTAGAAATATATCAGAATTTGTCTAAATGGCGTTCAAATCCGACAAAATTGTCGTGATTTAATTTCTTGTTTAATTCTTCAAAAATCAATCCAAAAATTACCTATTTGTGGTGTGGTTCGTAAATTCATTGCATGCAATGCAACCTAACATGTTACTCATTCTTCGTAATAAGAATTTATTTGAAATTACGGGAATAATTTGAATAATTAATTGTTAATAAGACCAACTCTTCTCTCTGCTAAATTATGTAATTGGTAAGAATTTGTATCCATCAATTTTGTAAAATTTTATTGCATACAATAAAATTTCCAAATAACTTAAAACATTTTCTAGTTTAATTAGCGAACTAATTGTCTTAAATATTTGAAGTATTTGCCAAATTTAGTTGATAACACTGATATGCAACCCATACCACGTGCCAAAAACTGGAAACGTGAGAAGTATTATATCAACATATCAACATACATATTAACATATCTGTGTAGTAAAATTGCGATATGTATATTCTAAAATTATGAGAATCAACGTAAAATCTATCCAATACGTAATTTTTTAGTCTTGAGGAAAACTTAGCAAATAAATTGTACCTTGAATGATACAATTAAAAAATGCCAATTTTATTCTGGGTATACTTGCTTTTTAATAGTGCAAGAATATTGGAAATGTGTAGAAAAAACCTTAACCTGATGCAATTAAAATTGGAATTAGTAGGGGAAATGTTGAAATTACTGAAATTTGGAGGATGAAAATTGCCCAAAACGTTTTGTCTGATTTGAATATGTTTGATTTCCTTGAAATTTGAAATCGTCACGACGGACTATAGTTGACAGTTATTGTCTTCGACTTCCGTAACAACAATTTCCGGAAAACTCGAAGAAATTCAGAAAACTATTGAACACGGTTTCAGAAAGTAAGACATACATCAGCGTCGTATTTATGAAATTTAAATTTTTAGTACCGCCTAAATCAAGAGTAGATCATTCCTTCGAAAAAATAGATAAATTCGTCTTCGTAAAATTTGAGCATTTAAAATTAAGAGTTTACCGTGATTTTATTTTATCAAATTTTATCACAAAAATCCGACCAAATCTGAATATCTTGATTTCTACTCACATTTTTATGCTATACCTCAATTTCAATGGCATTTTTTAGCAATTGTTTAAATCATTTACGTAAGAATTTAAAAAAAGAAAAAAGCATTCGAAATTTGTTACGATCTTCACAAATCTCACATTTTTTCCTTTAATTTTAACTGCCTCAACAAATATCTGGTCACATTGACGTTACACAGATCGTGTAAATTTATCCATAGTTTTAGTACAAGTTTGTAAATAAATTGTGTAAAAAAAATTTTACAGGTTAGAAAAAAACGAGTGAGCTGTTGTGATCTTGAATGAAATTTAGTAACTTTCAAAATCTGTATTTTCTTTACCATGGCCCTCGACGAAGACAATGACATTTTTAAGCAATTTTGTTTCAAGCATTTATGCCTTTTAATCATTAATAGAAGCATTTAAAAAAAGATAGATAGAAAAAAATCCAAGGTTTATGTAATGAATCTTAGAATTTCTAAGATTCATTACAAACCTTGGATTTTTTCCTTAAAAATATTTACCCTCTGCAAATATGTCACAATTTGTCCAAATGACGTCCAAATCCAACAAATAATCCAAAAAACGTGAAAAATAATAATCAACACATTAAGGATGCATGGGACGGAGGCCAGCCAAAACCCTGATAGCTACCAGTGACGAATACTTTTAACTTCAGTTTTCGGCCACATCCGAGGTGGCGCGCAGTTGCCAAAAATTGAATAACGCTCAATATATTGAATGTAGCCCACAACCACCACTCACGAATCGAGACTAACGACTCCTTATTTCGAGTTGAGTCAACAATTCGGCCTATCCAAACACATGATGAATTATTCCACCCAGAAATTTCACAAAAAATTACAATTTTCGCTCAATCTTGAAGCTATTTTGATGCTCAGTATCGCAAATTGTTCACAAGATAATGCTCTACAATTGCCTTAGAGGAATGTTTCAAATTTTGTTTCCAATAATTTCTACCAAAATTTTAAACTTTGGATCGGTGTAAAAATGATTACAAACAAAAATCCATAAAATCCGTCTAAAGCGATTATAAAGCATCCTCTTGTGAACAATTTAAGATATTGAACATTAAAATATCTTCAAAATTGAGCGAAAATTGTAATTTTTTGTAAAAATCGCAGGAGAATTATTTAACATGCATGAGGATAGGAATAGAGGAGCTCGAGTTGTTGATTCTACTCGCCATATGAGGTCGCTGGTGGTGGGGGTGATTTACGGTTAAAATAATCCATCTCCAAAGACTTTGTTTTCGATTTTTGAGAAAAAACACATTTTTTCAAAATTATAGTAAAAGCTCATAAAAATTATAATACGGTGGAAATTTATCTCTTTTATACTTATCTAATTAAATTACAAAATAAAACTGTAAACGGCTTTGAACTTCGAAATTTTCTTAATAAAGTTCGTTTATGTATCAGGGAATGCAAGTAACATTTCATACCGACAAATTTCTAAAAATGGAGATACAAATTTATGGATTTCATAAATAGAGAAAGTGGTGAAAGTAATAAGTACACTGTTAAAAATCTGGAAGGTCAAATAGTACTAATTTGGTAATAACTTCCTACTGGATTGGTAGTAGTTTGTTTCTGAGTGGTGAATTTTTTATGACCACAACATGATGGCTTCAAGAACATTGATAAATAATTTGTAACGGATTGGATAACGTCGATGGCAGGGGAAAGGCTTTCCCCTGCCAATGGAAAGGTTAATGAAATTAATGATCTTAAATGAGATAAACTGCTGTGTTGAATTTTCTTTTCGATGAATAATGAATATAAACGAAATACTGAGGCATTTCACCCATGTTTTTAGTTCTTACATAAGCTCATCTTCATAAGTTTACGTGGTTACGAACTTACAAAGGCTGACGTGAAATGAAACGCCTCATTAGTTTACATAAATAGCTCAATTTTCGACGTGATTTTAATTTCAGGTTGAATTTAAGGAATCAATTGGAAAATTTAGAAACTACAACTTTATCGGGTTTGTACGTCATTTTACCAATTTTGATATATTAGTTATAATTGTTAATAATCTCAGATTTCTCTTGGCCCTCCCCTCCCGTAGGTGGAAGAATTGTATTGGTAACAAAATCGTCACCGCATGTAGTCACTACCATGAGACTCTATCATGCTGGTAACAATATACCACCGAAAAGTAACAATAATTTCCGCCAAACTAAAATTGGATACCCTCATGATGAGAAACTGATTAGAAAGTCAAATTTAAAAAAATCAAGTCAATCACTCAAATTAAAAATTTGAAATGGTCGGAAATTATTGTTATCTACTTTTCGGTGACAAATCTTTACCAACTTGCCAGAAGCTTATAGTGACATGTTGTGAAGATTCATGACCAATTTATTTTAGTATGCTTTCTGGATGATTTATTGGTATTAGGGAAATGAGTGGTTTGCCAAATTTGTACGCCATTTTTATTACTTTATAAATATTTGCGATCCCGAAACTTTCTCAGGTCGACTAAGGTGTTTTTACAGTGTTAAAAATATTACATATTTATACTCCGTATTGGTAATAAGGAAGTACCTACCGATTGGTAGTAGTTTGTTTCTTATTGGTAAATTTTTCATTATCACAACATTAATTAACTGTAATGCAAGTTATTACCAGCGCTGGTAGAGTCATAAATGTACTCCGGGCAGTAATGATTTAATACCAGTTTTCTAACAGTGTACAATAGTTCGTACGTCATCGTTGAAAACACAAATATGGGAAAATCGTGTCAAGAGAAATGCAAGTCTTTTTCAATTCACTTTTTTCAATCGTAAAATACAAGTTGTTTCAGGTAAAAGAAAATCGGGTTAAAAAAATATATGGAAATCACGAACTACTAAAAATTAAAAAAAATCGTTCAGTAGCAAAAGTGCTGAAAAGGCGTTTCACATCATCGTAAACGTAACCACGTAGAAAATCAGCTTACGAAACAAAAACATGCCTTACATCTTCGTAAGGTTTTGTAACTTCGTAAGCACAAATTGCCTTCGAGATGTTCACTAGTTTCCTGAAAAGTTTCGTAAATTTGCGTCGTTAAAGACTTACAACAAATTGACGTGAATCCATGCTCTGAAAGCTCAAAAGGTTAACGAAATACTGAAAATTCCATAAGTTATGCGAATCAAATGGTTCTTAACTTGAATGTAAATATCAATTTTATTCCTTTCTTTTTCATTGCGCGCATTAAACATCCAGTTTGAAATTTATTTACCATGAATCCTAGCAGATTCGTCTTTTACAAACCTCTATTTTTTACGAATCAAACTTCAAAAATCGAAAAACTGTGTACCTACTTCTATAATTCTATAATAATTGAAAAAATATCAGATCCGTAATGTCCAAAAGTTTATAATATCTTGACAGCAAATTTGACGGCGTGCTCTTGTTGATGTAACAAAAAATTGCGAAGTTAAAAAAAAAATTGCACCAACCTTACTTCAGTAATACATTTTTCGCATCTATTTTTTTGCGAAATACTTATTTGATAAAACGGTTAATCACACCACCAAATCCACCTTTATCTGCAGTTTAACAACTAATGACAAGAATCTCAAAATATGTCTAACGGCGTTTAAAATAACAAACTTAAAATATTTATAAAGCAGTAAAAGTTTCATAAAAACTTCGTATATATCTTAAGTTTACATACTTACGGAATTACGAACGCTGACGTGAACTGCATAAACTAAAAGCACTGCGTAAAACGGCTTATAAACATTGCACTCCATATTTCGCAAAATTCTAGGACCATTAAAACCACGTGTAAGTCCAGTACCGATAGTAGAACGAGTAAAAGTTAAAAGCACCAAGTAAATAAAACATGCTAATATTTGTAACTCGACAAGTTACAAAAGATCCATCAAGTTCCATCAAGCACTATGTATTTATTATCTAAAATTATCATAAAGTTCGTCATTTTTCCAGAATTATCCACATGGTCGCGTATTTTATTTACAATTTATTATTATTAGACACCCAATTTTGCCTCGGTTAAAATCGAAACATCGGAAATTGTGTCAAATGAAATTTGCACAGTTTACAAAGCAAACTCGATAAAGATCATGGATTTCACGCTGCTTGCAATCGAGCTCTTCGAGTTAGCTTGGTAAACTTTGCAATTTTCATGTCAAACGCTCCACATTTTCACGATATCTGAAAATAATGTGGAGAATTTTAGATTATTGATTTGGTCAAATTCTACTTCAAAATTTACAAAGTCTAGTATGATCTAGCAATTAACTCATATTTGTAAAGCGAGTCCGAATTTTCTTATAAAACTGGTAATAAATCATTACTGGTAGGATACCGGTACCTACGGTAATAGCGGGAATTTCCGTTTAGTAATGTCTTAGTAATGACAAATTTACTACTCACAAGGGACACTCACGACCTGTCGTTTGAGTCCAGGGTACCCACTATGTTTTTTAGAATCTACTAGGACCCCAGGTGAAGGATTCATTCGTATTTCCGTGTAAAACTCATATTTGACGCCATGGCGTGGCGCCAAATTCGCCAAATTTGCATGTTTTTATTTTTGAAACCGCCATAACTTTTGAAATCCTGGACGGATTTTAAAAAAATTTGGCAAAAATCATGACAAGGAGTTCAACTTTCGTATTCCATGAAATTTTTTCCAAAATTATCACTTTTAACTTTTCGCAAAATTTCGTAATTTAGTTATAAATGGGGGTTCGTCGAAAAAATGCTAAAAATATTTCAAAAATCCGACATAAACTGCTAAAGTTATGGGGTTTTGAAACTGGTCGAAAATGCAAATTTTGAAGTTTGGCGCCACGCCATGGCGCCAAATATGAGTTTTACACGGAAATATGAATGAATCCTTCATCAGGGGTCCTAGTAGATTCTAAAAAACATAGTGGGTACCCTGGACTCAAACGACAGGTCGTGAGTGTCCCTTGTCAGATACGAACTTCTTCTACCAATCCGGTAGAAAATTACTACCGAATCAATACCAGTACGGAGTATCTTCCACATTTTTAACAATGTACTCATGAATCTTGTAATCAACCTGGGAAAGTAAGATTTTGCAACTTCGTAAGCAAAAATTGCCTTCGAGATGTTCCCATGTTTCGTCAAAAGTTCGAAACTTTCGTAAGTTTACGCGATTACGTACGAATACGAAGGTTGACATGAATTGCCTATATCACTTATAAACATTCCGTGTCATGTTTCACAAAAAAAAATCTAGTACTTAAAAATGTTATTATTATATTCTGGGTGGTACTTGATGTATGTATCGTTTTTTGTAAATTACCTGGTTACAAAAATTAGCGTGCTGCTTTTTTTCAAGTTTTATTCATTGTACTGTACTTGTATGTGATTTCGATGTGACCGTCTACCTAAGGAAGAATAGTTTGTCACAATACATATTTGTAAATTCATCAAAATGACGTACAAATCCGACAAAATTTTCGTTTTTGAATTTAATTAATCCAACAAGTACACTAAAAATAAGTTAGTGACAAAATCGTCACCACGTGTAATCACTATAAAGTTCTGGTAAAGATTTGTCACCGAAAGGTAGATAACAATAATTTCCGTAAGATTAAAAATTTTACCAAGTTTTTATCAGTTTCTCACCGGTGATCATTTTGTTAGACAACATATCAGTCGAAAAGACATCTGCAATTATTAAGAATAGTACATAATCTATTTAAATTCGTCTAAATGGCATGCAAACCCTGTTAAAATTGTTATCTTAGGACTTAGCAAACGACTGAATTTTATAAGTCATTCAAATCTTGCCATTTTTTAAAAATAAGATAAGTAAAAGAAATCCCAGCAGAAATGTGTAATTATAATTGCTACTTCTCAATTTTCTAATATTTGTTTAAATTCAACTCGAAAATTACCTCGAAAATTAATTGAAATACCTATGCAAACTAATGAGAAATTTCACGTTTCTTCGTAAGTTTATGAAGATCAGCTTACGAACCAAAAAAATGCCTGTTATATTCGTAAGGTTTTGTAAATTCATACTCAAAAATTGCCTTCCGGATGAGATTCAAGTTTCGTCAAAATCTGGGTATATGTTAGGGTTTTTGGGGGTTTAGGTGGGTTTTGGGGCAGCAAATTTAAGCAATACCCACGGGTAGTCGGAGTAATCGGGGTTTTCCAATTTTGTAAAGTATGGTAACAGGGTTTTACAATTCCACAATTTAATAAATCGTTAGAATAAAATTAATTAGCAGCTTTGTTGCGAAATTGCTGAAAAAGCAGATTGTTTTCACAACTTAATGCATGAGACACTAAGTCAGTTAACCCTATTAACCCCATTATTAAACCCAGGGTAAATCCCTGGGTATGGGTTTTCAATATCAAAACCCAGTGGTTTTTCTTACCCTGGTAAAAATGTATGAGAATTTCAATCAGCCAGCTATAAATATACCCACATATAAAGAAACCTGGATTTTTCTGCGATTTCAGTCATTCAAGATTCGAGTCACATTTCGTTCATGCATGGGACACGACACAATTTCAGACGCATTTTGCCAAAATTTTGAAAACTGGTTTTTCCAACTTCTTCGGTTTTGGACCGTGTTCCGGATTTCATAAATTTATCCCCTATTTCCGACATACACAACCTGTACCCAAATTTCGTAAGAAGTGTATGGAAATTTCTTAAATCTGGCGTAAAACCCTGCAATTTTAACACACTTTTCAAGGTTTGTCTTTTTTTATCAAAAATCATCCAGAAACTATATTTAGGTCGAAAATTAAGCCAACATGTAAACTCGGGAATTGAATTCCTGAATAAATTTCGTTTTACGTATTTTGACATTACCTATATATGTAATTTCTGGTATAGAAGTATAGAATTTATGGAAGTTGAGACAAGTTTTTCAATCTGTCACAGATTTTTTACCAATTTTCATCTATTGTGCGTTTTTTATCTCAGGGTTCGATATTTGCCTCGCGCCAGTTATATTCCCACTTGATTAACACGGGAGGCGGACTGAGACCATAGTAAAAAAAATCGACCCGCTTAAGTAAAATGCACAATACCTGTATTTAACGATACTAACATAAATTTATGGTAAAATTTTAATTGTCACCAAATATCTGGTCACATCCATTTTGTACAAACCGTGGACATTTATATACACTTTTTTTACAAATTTGGAAGGAAATTTTATAAAATTCATACAGCTTACAAAAATCCGAGTGATTTGTGAAGTTGAAAATAAAATTCACTAATTTTAAAAATCTGAATATTTATATTTCAACGCATGTCTTCTTTTACTATATATACCTTAGACCTTTATATAATCATTTAAAAAAAGATAAATTAAGATAAAATCCGAGGTTTGTAACACTTACGAACCTCAGGTTTTTTCCTGTACTACAAATATTCGCTGCAAACATATCAAAATTTGTCGAACTGGCGTTCAAGTCCGACAAAATTTGAATCATTCAATTTTCAATTTAATTCCTTGTTAACTCAATTTAAAAATTATATCTGGCTTAAAAGTGAAAGGAAATATGAAATATAACTTGACACCCATGCTTCTGGAAATACGAATTGATTTGAAATTACGTGAATAATTGAAATTATCAATTTCAATAATTGATCCATCTGCGAAATTATTTAATCTGTCAGAATTTGATTGTATCATCTTTAGGCTGTACCCTGGCGCCTAAAATGCTTAATCAACCTGGTAACAAAATTGCCACCAAGGTTCGTCCCCACATTTTATCGCCTTCCCTAATATTTTCTCAACTCAAAACATTTTGGCATTTATACTTTGTAAATGTCAAGGCTATAAAATTTCCTGCATAATAAACCGATTTCTGTCAGGGCTTTAGCGTCGGAAATACATTTTAAATTTTTTTGACGAAGGAAAAAATTTAAGCAAAGATTGTAGCATCTTCTTCCTCTTTTAGCAAGTGTTCGTATCAAAAAATAAATTGTGTGCAGTGAGCATGCGAATTAATACGTAGGTATGTACATACATGTACATATACAGAACAATAGGTACATAATACTAGCAAAATTTAATTATTTAAAAAAATGTTTACTAACTTTCCGCAACACTCAAATACACATATATTTGAAAATTTATTTAATATAGTTTCAAAAAATAATGTAAATTCAAATTACTGAATATGCTTCGCATACAAAAGCGTCGTATTTGTGAAATCTGAAATTTTAATTCAGAAATTACCAGCAGATCTGACATTTTAGAACAATTCAGTTATGCTAATGCTAATTAATGCACTCTTCAAAAATACGGTACAAGCTTAAGTTTTAACCACTCATTTTTCGTACATCCTGTACATTGTGTTTCAAAAACCAGCAGAGTACGATATCTCATTCCATCAAAAATTTCCCATCAAAGTCAGATATCGTAAGTAAAAATTGGATTTTCAGAAATACTAATTGACTATTTCTATATACTAATTTCTACATACCAATATTTCTAAAAATTATCCAAAATTTTGATCAACTTGTCCATGTTCCGTAATTTTACAAATAATGCTTAAAAATAGCGTGACCATATCGCAATAAATATACTGTTAGAAATCCGGTATGGTAAGGCAGGTATTGATTTCTCGGTTAAGTTGCTACCGCTTGGTGCTAAAATTATACCTGTCCGTAAAAAAAATTGCTACTAATTTAATACCGACCCATTACAATACGGTACTGCTCATCAATACCACTTTGGTAGAGTCATCTCATACCGCTCGGAATTATTTAAGTACTGGATTTCTAACAGTGTTAAGTAGTTGTATAAAAGATTTAATTTAAAACTTCAACGCCGGAAATGATTTAATTGTCAATTTTTAAGTACTTAAAAATTTTGTAGATCAGGTACATGTGTTTCAAAAGATAAAAGTTGTCGTACGATACATTTGTCACATTTACAATGCGATGGTGTGAAGTGTAACCCTCTGATTTGGTTGAAATTTCGAAATTACGTGGTCCGTGTCAACACAACCAACGTTTCTTGAGAGGTCAGAATTTGAAAAAATATTTGAGGTCAAAGTTGAAAAATGTGCAATCTTTACCTACTGGAAGAGAATGGAAGTTGAGCTTGCTTCCTCCGCTTGGTAAAAATAGCCCATTTTTAAACTTTGTCCTCAAACATTTTGTCAAATTCTGACCCCTAAAGAAACGTTGGTTGTGTTTACACGGACCACGTAATTTCGAAATTTCAACCAAATCCGAGGGTTACACTTCACACCATCGGATTGTTAGTTGCAACCCATACCACTTGCCAAAAACTGAGCAATTTTGAATCAAGTTATCTGTTGTAAAATTGCGATGCGTACATATATTCTAAAATTATCGGAACCAACGTAAAATCTGTACAATTTTGTAATTTTTTTTTGAAAATTTAGCAAATAAATTCAGCCTTTATGACGATTTTCAGTAATTTTTTTTCAAGCATTTAGATAAGTATTTTTTTAAGAGGTAAAAAAAGGAAAAAAAAATCCGAGCTTTGTAACGATCTTACAAACCTCAGATTTTTTCCTTTTATACAAACATTTGCTACAAATATGTTACGATTTGTCTTAATGGTGTTCAAATCCGACAAAATGGGAGGATTACAATAGTCGAAATTTATTTTACATATATAACTTAATTATGAGATTCGTGTAGTTTGAGACGAATTTTTCTATCTGTCGCAGGTTTTACCTATATTGATTAAATTCCCTGTATTTAAAGATACCAAAATAATTGTATGGCAAAATTTTAATTGCGACCAAGTCAAACATTTGTACAGATCGTCGTGGACATTTATTATAATTTAGTGTAAATTTGTCAAGAAATTTTTCATATCAAATTAATATGTAATTTTGCCCCATTTTGGAAAAATTAATAGTGCACATTTGGAAATTTTACTTTCACTTCGATAAATGTATTTTATTTACTCGTAAGATTTAAATTACAATGTACAGATTTTTGACAGAATTAAAACTTAATTTCTTGGTGTCATTGTAAAATTCGAAAGTTTTGACTAATTAGGTAACACTAACAACCCGTCTGGTGTCGACATGCTGTACAGTTTTTATAGAGTTTACATAAATCTAGACATGCACGTCTAGTTTTTTTTAAGATTAATAGTACATATTTCGCACGGAAATCTGCTATATTTTACGACATAAATTATGTATAACGTATTACCGTTATTATCTGGTGGTGTTATTTTTAACACTTTTCCCAATCCAAATTTATCATATTTTTGGAAAATTAAGTTTAAAAAAAAATACAAATTGAAGACAAATGTACAGATTTACAGAGTTACAAAAACCTAGATTTCTTTGTAAAACCATTGTAAAACCCGTTAGTTTTAAAAAAACAGGTAAAGAACCGTATCAGCTTGTTTTACAAATATGAATTATTTTATAGAGTTTACACAAATCTAGGATTGTAATTTGGTTGAACTGAACCGTACCCGGGGACGGATTTGTACAAACTCTAAAATCCGGAAATTTACTTACAAATAAAAATTTTACCAGATCGTAGTTTAACGTCGATAAATATATTGTACGCATGTTAAGATTAAAATTATATTCTATAGATTGGCAATTTTGGGTGCCCGCAGTTGCATTCACCGCTTTTCAGAAGCTAATTTTATCATAATTTGGTCAGTTTTGGAAAACTAGGTAAAAAAACATGAGTTTAAGGTGAATGCACAGATTAACAGAGTTTCCTATATTACAAAAATCTTAATTTCTCGGTAAAATCCGTTGTTTTTCTTAAATAGGTAAAAACAGTTCGACATATTTTACGTATCTTGTCGAGTTTAAACAAATCTTTTCGCCCGTGGCCTGGTGCCAACGGATTGATAATTTGCATAAAATTGACACCATCTTCAGTCAATATTATTATTTGTCACCCAACGGTAACAATAGTTCAAAGAAATTCTAAATATTTATACAAAATAATTTATAACAGAAAAATGTTTCAAATTTAATTTCTATTAAAACTATTGTACCCAACTTGGTAACAAGGTTTTGAGATTTTACTGTAAATACAAAAATTTAGCTCTGACTGACCATTGTAAACCCCGAGGTACAAGCAGATTCCGTAGCCCACGCTGACTTTGACCAGGGCGTCGGGGTCTTCTGGCGTTTTTGTGATGGCGTCGTACGTGCGGCTCGAGACAACCGGCAGCTAAACTCATCACTTCCTGCCAAGGAGAACAAATATTTTTAAATATATTCAATAAAATTGAGGCAATTCGCGGAGGTCTTGGTAAGTTACTAATGGTAACTTTGTTAAATTCCTAAATTCCGTAAATTCACAAACTTTTGTAACATTTTACACGTATTTCTGAGTAAAGATTGCTTACAAATTTTTGTTACCTTACTCAGGTCAAGGGCGTCTTCTTATTTTGTAAAAGTTTAAAAAATATTTTACCAAACTTACAGATTTTACAAAGTTACAAAAGCTTGCGTGAATTGCTTTATGTAACGAATCCATGTAGTTTTGAAGAGATTACGAAGAAAATTTTCCAGCGGAAATTTCCTTGAACCTGATTTTATTTGAAATCTTATTGTAAATTGATCTATTTAACTTGCACTTCGGAAAGAAGCTTTATCTAATTGTTATAATTTATTTCGACAATTTATCTAAAACATTGTCGACGTCGAACTCCTTACAAAGCATCCAAGAGTCATCCAATTTTTGCAAGTTTACGAAACATATTTGTAACCTGAGTAATCTTTATTGTGGGTTGAAACTAAAAAAAATTAAAGAAAACTGTCAAGCAGTCCGAACCAATTAAGATTATCTTTGTGGGGGTAAATTTGGAGCAAAAGTTGTGAATTTTCCCCAGAAACGGAAAGAAATTCATGAGCCGTTTCTACGATTTGTTTATAGAAATTGTAAATAACCAATTTAACTTACAAATTAAGTAAATTAATATACATTAAAAAAATACTATTTGTCAATGTTCAAGTTTTGCATGTATATTTGCATCCGAATGGAAAAAATGCGCAGAAAATTTGCAACATCTCAAGTTTTTATATTTTAGGGGCCGTTTTCTCCTCTTTGGATGCAAATATTTCTGCCAAACGTGCCCATTTGGAGGTCGTGTCATACTTAAGAAAGTTTTATTAAATTTGTGGTTGTTTGACACTAGTTTATCGGAGAGTATACGCTGGGAGACCTCCATTATTAAGGTGGCATTGTATCCGGGTTTTGAGTTTGAATTGTTGTGTCTCACCTTTCACTCCTTCACATACACTCAAATGGCTATTTTGAAACCTATTCACCTCCGTGGGTATTTTACAATGTGAAGCTTTTAATGCCATTAAAATCGATAATTTAATTTTTAGGTTTACAAAGTTACGAACGCTGAATTTTGATTATGAAATAAATATAAAGCAGTCAAGGAAAGAGGGTAAGATTTAGCCGAAGAAGAGCTAAATTTAGCTCCGGCTTTATTTAGCCGATCCGGAGCTAGATTTAGCTCCGAAAGCTAAATCTAGCTCATCAAGCTCAATTTTGCTCTGAAAAAGAGCTAAATTTAGCTGATCCTCGGCTAAATTTAGCTTGGTCAAACTTTAAAAAGACCGACCGCCTTTATTATGCACTGACGGTTGCTTTTGTCAGTTTAGGTAAATTCAGCAGGTTTCACTTACCAAATAAGCAATGGCCCAGCTTTGTGTGATCTGGCCCACCGTGGTTACAAAAATTAAAAAGTGAAGGTTATTATAAATGCATAGTTATAGATTGAATAATTTAAATTTGGCGGAAGATTTGGAGCAAAAATTTACCCTTCGGAGCTAAATTTAGCTCCGGATCGGCTAAATAAAGCCGGAGCTAAATTTAGCTCTTCTTCGGCTAAATCTTACCCTCTTTCCTTGACTGTTAAGTGATAAAAAGAATAAGTAAAAACTAATTATTTGATATTGATTTTCTCAAGTTCAATTTTTGAGCAAATTTTCTCTTGCGTTTTCCTCCACTGGGCGAAAACCAAGGCGCTCGTGTGAACTTTGACCTCCAATATTTTTCTTCAAAGGAGCCATTCAACGGAAAAATTAGTGTCACGTGAATCCTAATTTTTGGCTTGATTTTTTGACAGTCGATCTTGGTGTAGCTGGAAAATAGGTTCCATTGTGAGTTGCAACGCATAACACATGCCAAAAACTGGAAACGTATACATATGTAGTGACGGGGAATGTATCTGTTGCAAAATTGCGATGTATATATTCTAAAATTATAGAAATCGACGTAAAATCTGTCCAATGCTATTTTGCCCGTAATTTTTTAGTTTTGAGGAAAACTTAACAAATAAATTTTACCTTAAATGACAGTTAAAATGCCATTTTTATTAATTTTTATCTACAAAGTACGCAAGAATATTACAAATGTATTAAAAAAACCTTAACCCAATTCAACAGAAATTGGAAGTGGTAATTAATTGAAATATCGCAATTATTGGAACTTTTAATCAAAATTTGGGGGATTAAAATCGCCGAAATTTTGTTGTCAAGTTTAATTTTTTTAAATCCCGCGTTGTGAGCAGTTTTTTAAGTTTTTTGCAAAACAAAGAAATTTGCTCATAGTAAATAGCCCGATATATTCATGTTCAAGACTAGAGCTACAACACCAAATCAGAGGTCGACGCTTCCGTCGATAGAATTTTACGAGCCTAATCTTCGATTTCTTTCAAATTGTCACCAGTCATTGTCATTGACGCCGGTAATAACAATTTCCGGAAAACTTGAACGCTTTTGGAAAACTCTTAACATAGTTTTAGAAACTAATTTTAAAGTATGACATGAATAAGCGTCGTATTTATGAAATCTGAATTTTTTGCAACGTCCAAATCAAAAGTAGATCATGCCTTCGAATATAAGTTATAAATTGTATTCACTCATTTTCGTGTAACTTGTGCATTATGTTAAAAAAATCAAAAATCAAGAGATTGCAATTACTTTATTTTATTAAACTTTATCTCAAAAATCCGACCGAATTGCGAAGTTCGCTGATTTTAATAATCCGAGTATCTTGATTTCTACCCATGTTTTTTTTTACTACACCGCACTCGACGTCGCCATTGTAATGACATTTTCCAAGAAATTTTTAAAACATTGTATAATGTTGTATATGTATAATGTACATAAGAATTTTTTTTTAATCCGAAATTTATAATGGTTTTTAGAAACCTCACATTTTTTTCTGTAATACAAATACTCCCTACAAATATATCAAAATTTGTCTAAATTGCGTTCAAATCCAACAAAACTATGGTTATCTAACTTTCAGCTTACTTGCTTGCCCAGAAATCAATCCTAAAATTACGTCTGGCTTGAAAACTATAGAAAATATAGTAATAAGCAATGTATTCAAATGGCGATTTTGAAATACTTTCATATACTTTCATATACTTTCATATCGTCAATAAAATTACTCACCAATCCCAAAACTTGATTATTTTTAGAAATCTAATAAACATGAGATCAATTTGCAAAGTTTTTGCAAATTTGAATCATTATTGCTCAAACTCGTTTCTAGTACTGATGTTGAGTGGGATAACACTGTATAATGTTTTATAATGTTGTTGTGTATGTATAACGTACATAAGAATTTAAAAATGAATAAAAAACCGAAATTTGTAATGAATTTTAGAAAATTCACATTTTTTTCTTTAAAAAAAACTCCGAGGTACAAGCAGACGCCGTATCCCACGCTGACTTCGACCAGGGCGTCGGGGTCTTCTGACGTTTTTGTGGTGGCGTCGTACGTGCTGCTCGAGACTTTGGTCAGCCAACCCATCACTTCCTGCCAAGGAGGACAAATATTTTAAAATATGTTCATAAAAATGAGGCAATTCACGCGGTTCTTGGTAACATTGTAAAATTCGTAAAATTACAAATTTTTAAAAACTTTTGTGCAATTTTACAAATATCTCTGAGGAAAATGCTTACAAATTTTTGCAACTTTACTCAGATCAGATCAAGGGCGTCTTTTTATTTTTCAAAAGCTTGTAAAACGATTTTGCAAAACTTACGGATTTTATAAAGTTACAAAATACACCGTGAATTGATCTACGTAAATATCCATAGTTTTGAAGAGATTACGAAACAAAAATATTAAGCTGAGATTTCTATTAAGCTGGTATTCTTTGAAATCGTATTCAAAAATGATCTAATCAACTTGCAACATAAATTACTAAGAGGAATCTAATATTATCTAATGTTTGTTAATAATTGGGAAAATTTATCTAACACAATGTCGACGTCGAAGTCTTAGCAAAATTAAAAGTCGTCCAATTTCTGCAGGTTTACGAAACATATTTTGTAACCTGATTTCCCATAGTACGTATGGTCAAAGAATTAAGCATGTTTCTGAATAAGTGAATCATTGAAAAATGTGCTTAATTTTAATTCCTCTACCATAATCGTTGTTGTGGGTTGAAACTGAAAAAATAAAGAAAACTTTCAATCTCTCTCGACCGGGTTAGGTTATCTCTCGAGCAAAAATTGAGAACTTTCCCCAGAAACGGAAATAATTCATGACCCATTTTGTACCAGGTTTCTGCAATTTTTTCTTAGAAATTGTAAATCACCAATTTAATTAATGTGACATTTGCAAAAAACACTATTTGGCAATACTTACGTTTGGCAGAGATTTTCACATCCGAAGAGAAGAAAGTCCACAAAAAATTTGC
The DNA here is from genome assembly GCF_002217175.1 of Folsomia candida. NCBI lineage: Eukaryota > Metazoa > Arthropoda > Collembola > Entomobryomorpha > Isotomidae > Folsomia > Folsomia candida. Next base: position 3,691,264 of record NW_019091207.1, on the reverse strand, counting down.
AAAATCTAAAATTTTTAAATTTTAGGACTCGTTTTCTCCTCTTTAGATGCAAATACTTCCGCCAAACGTGCCCATTAGGAGATCCTTTTCAAATTTCATATTAAGCAAAATCGTGATAAATTAAGTCTAATTTTCTCAAAATCAGAGAGCGTACGCTGATGAGACCTGCATTGTTAGAAATATTACGGGGGGTGTAACAGATCTAACTTACTTGTTATCAACAAAACTAGATTTACATAAAACAGATATCGACGTCAAAGTGTTAATAAAATAAAAAGTCGTTCAATTTCTGCAACTTTGAAAAACATACCTTGCTAGGAAATGAAACCTCCATTACAAATATTACAAATATCAAGAGCAAGGAAACTAATCTAATAAACCGTGCAAAATAGCATATTATTATCAAATTATCTAATAAACTTGTTATAGAAAAATTTAGATTTATGTGGAAACAAATTAAAACGTCGTCTCAAATTTCTATTTACAAGTTTACGCAGCATATTTTGTGACCTGAATTTCCTTGCTAATCATTATCAAGGGTTCTAATTAAAAAATTCATTAAGTAGTCAAAATTGTTTTTATACAAATAATATATACAGGAATCGTTTACCATAATTTGGTTGGGTTTTTATTCAGATGTTCATTCATACCATTCATAAAGTTTTAAAATTTTGAAATTTTACGAAAATGTTTCAAGCTGAAGAACCTGTCAAGCAATCCATGATAACATTGTAAAATCCATAAATTCTGTAAACTTACAAATTTTTGCAAAGTTTGACAAATATAACATGGCACTCGTGCTTCTCGAAATACGGATTAATTTGAGATTACGTGAACAATTGAAATTATTAAGTAATTTCCTTCTCTTCGAGATTTTGTAATCTGTCAGAATTTGAATGTATCAATTTTGGGGTCAGATTTTTACCCCTTCGTGTAAAACACTTGAATACATAACCTGGTAAAAAAATTTTCACCAAGACTGGTCATTGGATATTATCCCTCTGCATAATACTTTCTGAACAGATCAAAACTTTTTGGGAATTAAACTTTTTGTAAATGGCAAAATATCATTAATCAAAATAATTAAATTTTAACGGCAGGACAATTGGCTATACAATTTGTCTTACGGTTGGACAAATTTTACACAATTGCCAATTGCAAATTGAGACAACAATTAATTGTTGTCTCAACCTTGGGTAAATTTTGACAATTTGACTCATTTTTATAAAAAATGCTACCAATAAAATACAATTTGAAAAAATAATAATCCACAAGCTAAAATACTCCATTTTCAAAGCCTTGTTTGACATATCTGTTCAAAATTATACTAAAACATCAAAAAGTTGCCACACTCGAGAAATGTATCTTTTACACCATTATAATTTAATTATACAAATAAAACTACAAACGGCTTTTAACTTTGCAAAATTTCTTAATAAATTCGTCTTCTTATTTTACGAGGGATGCGAAATAGTAGTTCATACCGACTCAAATATGGAGATAAAAATTTATGGATTTCATAAGTAGAGAAAGTGGTGAAAGTAACAAGTACGCTGTTTAAAATCTATACAATTTATTGTTAGACAGACACCTAATTTTTCTCGGTCAACCCAAAAATTAATTAACTTTTGTGACATAAAATTTGTACAGTTTACAAAGCTAACGTGATGGATTTCACGAGGTTTGTAATGTTGCCAATACAATATTATACGTACGCTCCAGATTTTGAGTAGCAGCGAGCTCATCGAGTTATCCTAGTAAACTGTAATTTTTATTTTAAACGCTACACGTTTTCACGATATCTGAAAATAATGTGGAGAATCTTAGGTTATAAAGATTACAAAGTATTCCTTTGTACGTTGATTAGGTCAAAGTCTGCTTTAAAATTAGCAAAATCTACCAATTAACTCGTATTTGTAAAGCGAATTCGAATACTCTTAGAAAACTGTGAATAAATCATTACGCACCGGAGTGCATCTACCGGTACTGGTAATAACGGGCATTACCGTTCAGTAATTTTGTGGTAATAACAAATTTACCACTGAGAAACAAACTACTTCCAATCTTGTAGGAACTTATTACCAAATGAATACCAGTACGTAGCATATACGTGACTTTATACCATATTTTTAACAGTCTAATAAATAACAGAACAAGAAGGAGGCCCCACTAAAGTAGAGTTTCGACAGTGCAAATATTCATAAAATCGTCAAAATGGCGTACAAATCCGACAAAAAATTTGCATTCTTCAATGTGCAATTTAATTACAAACAAATCATCCAGAAAGTACACTAAAAATAAGTTGGCAACAAAATCGTAACCACGCCTACTAGCTATAAGGTACTTGTACGTCGGTAAAGATTTGTCACCATAAGATTGATTACGATAATTTCCGACAGATTCAAAATTTTTGCCACGTTTTAATCAGTTTCTAACAGGAATGTATCCAATTTAGTTTGACCGAAATTATTGTTACTTTTCGGTAGTTAATCGTTACCAGCTTGGTATAGTTTCATGGTGGTGAATATACGCATACAGTGACGATTTTGCTACCAAGATACCAACTGGAGGACTGTGTCGAAACGAATCTAAGATTGTTAACAATTGTAATTAATATATCCAAATTCGAGAAGACGGCGTGCAAATCTCGACAAAATGGTTATTTCCCAATTTTCTAATTAATTCCTCAAATTTCACCCGAAATTAAAATCACGCCGTAATTTAAATGAAACTCCTATGTCGACGAATGAGTAATTTCACGTCCCCCATCGAAAGTCCGTAACTTCGTAAACTTACAGAGATAAGATTACGAACCAAACCCATGCCTCGTATGTTCGTAAGGTTTTGTAACTTCGTAATCAAATATTGTCTTCGAGATGTTCCCAAGTTTTGTCAAAAGTTCGAAAGTTTCGTAACTTTACGGGGTTACGAAGGTTGACGCGAAATGTGTAACATTAATATTCCTCGAAATCAAAATTCAACACGTTTTTATCTAATTTAAAATTATTACTTTCATTATCCTTAAGCGACGTTATCCAATCCGTTAAAATTTGTGTATCGATGTTAAACCTTCATTTAACAAAAGGCAAATTACTACTTTCTAATAAACTCGTCACTAAATGTGCACTTCATACATTTTATGAGTTTGCACATTTGGAAAGAATAATTTCGTCGGCAAACTAAAATATTTTTGCAAACTTTGCAAATTTTACGAAATTAAGAAATATTTATGTAGATCGTAATTTTGAGAGGGAAATCCCAAGGTCAGAATTTGATTATCTGAACTTTTCTACTTACTTGGAATATATAATATTTTCCTAAATGGCGTTAAAACCTGAAAATTTTGTCAATTTGCGACTTAATAATTGGTTACGAGTGCATGGTACGGAAGCCGGCCAAAACCTAAACTATTTGCTTGAATTATTTAAAAATTTGTAAATATACAAAAATTGTTCAGGTGACAATTTTGCGCTAAATTTGAGAAATTTGGAATTGTGCCATTTAAACGTAGGAATGATAAGTTTTTTAAAAACATAAATGACCGCAAGTATAGCTTCCGAATTTGCCCCATAAAATGGCCATATTTTTATTTATATTTCAAAGTTACAATTAAAATAATAATTTGAAGTCGTAGAAAGGTTTTACAAATTACGGATTTAGAGTTAATAAATTTATTAAAATGTACTATTTAAACGATTTTATCAAAGATTTTACAGAATTGAATTACTTTTGAGTACTGTAAGAATTTTAGAAAAGCGTAAAAAAATTTGCAAGCAGTGATTTGTGGTAAATTTTTGCAATATAACAAGTAACAGGTATAGCAAGTTTTTCGAAATGTAAAGGAAAATAATATTGATTGAATCTCTTTGGTTGTGGTTGCTGTTTATTAGTTCTCAAATCGAAGTTCGAAATAAATTGGTCCATGGTCTACTTATGAAATTTACACGTTTTAATTATTCTTGGAATCTCGGAAACTGAATTAACAACGCTTAAGTCATAATAACTATAATTCAAAGTCGGGAAAAGATTCTAAAAAATAATTACATATATTGTGGAATTACCAAATCTTGTAAAGTGTAAGATTTAAACGACTTTGCTCATTTTTTGCATAATCAAGTTAAATGACAGTAAGTAAGATTGTAACTCATATACTGAGCAAGGGTTAACCTGATCTGCAAAGATTTCACAAAATCAGATTTTGCAAATTTGAAACATTGCACAAAACTTTGTTCAGAAAACGATAAGTTTTTTTTGTAAATTTACCCAGAAAGTGGGAATGTTTTTATTTCTCAGGATTATATGAGTATTTCGAAAATCATTTATTTGCTACACAAATAATAAATACATGATTTAAATGACTTTGTCAATGTCAATTTGTTGCAGAACCAGACATATTTCTCAAGAATAATTAAGACTCCATTTCAATTTACTCTACATGAAAATCTTTCAAATGTCAACATAACTCGGAAGTTCGAAGCATTGTGCCAAAATCTTTACTTCAAAAGGTTCAAATTTTTCCCTAATGTTTCCGAGAAAATCGGAATGTTTTTATTTACCATGACAATCTTATGTTAAATTTTAATGAATTTAACGCTAGAACCATAAATTTTAAAAAGTATTAGGATGAAAAGTTAAAAAGATGCATAAGTCTTTCTAAAAGGATTTTGATTCACAAATTTTCCCCAGCAACGTTTTTGTTTATCAAATATTTCGGAAACTAAAATTATAATAAATTAAAGTGGTGGAAAGGTTCTAAAAATTAATTACGGATGTGTAGTTACAAAATTTGATAAAATGCAGGGCTTAAACGCCTTTGTCAGTCTTTATTGCATAATCGAATTCTAAGAGTAGTGAGTAGTACAGATTCAAGGTCTAGTATTTCTTGTGGATAATAATTTTTTTTGATGAAAACGGCATTTTGTTATTTCGCTTTATTCATAACTACATAATTTATGTTTTTTTAATTTTAAATATAAATTATGTACAGCGATCACTATTTAGCTTGCTAAAAAAGCTGGGGGAAGGTATTAAAAAAGTTCGAAAAATGTGCAAGTCACAGTTTTGTGTCAGGTTTTACCAGAGTTAAAATTGCATTATTTAAATATTATTTTTAATATTAAAAACAAATATTAAAAACAAATATTAAAAAGATTAAAAAATAGTTACAGGTAAACAAAGTTCAAAGTTTATGTTAAATAGGACCATGGCCGTATTTTGGGAAATTAGTGCTACCGCATTAGTATCGGTCCAGCGATAACACAAAATGGTGCTAAACAATTGGGAGAATTAAATGAAATATGCGCCAAAAGTGCAAAATAACCGGAAGAAAAATTCGCCCACCCGAGTGGTCGAAAAAGTCGAAATTGTGTCAAATTTAGGCATCTATTTCCCCGTTTATTTTCTATCACTGGTGTAAAATTACATCAAAAGTATGCATTTTCGTCATTTATTAACCACCATTGGTGCATAATTGTATAACAATTATCGATCTACTTTATTGGAATACTCTGCACCTTTTTGGTGCAAAGTTATAACCAAGTAAGTATGTATGTATTACAGGCTGAGCTACTTCTAACGTTACTACGGTTTATTGAATTTTCTATTAAATTCTCAAAAAGCCATCCAAAAAGTATGCCTCGCTCGAAAATTAGGAAATATGTAACAACCTAACGAATTGATTTGAGATTACGTGAACAATTGAAATTATTAAGTAAGTTCATTCTCTTCGAGAATTTTTTAATCTGTCAGAATTTGAGTGTATTAATTTTAGAGCCAGATTTTTACCCCTTCGTGTAAAACACTTAAATAACCTGGTAACAAAATTTTCACCAAGACTGGTCATATTGCATATTATTCTTTTGCATAATAATTTCCGAACGGATAAAAAGATTTCGGTAATTACAGTTTGTAAATGACATCCCAGCAAACTCTCCTAATTAAAAATTTAAAGATTTTAACCGTGCGACAATTAGGTACAATTTGTCAAAATTTAAAAATTTTACATAGTCATCTTATTCAACCTTGGCTAAATTTTGCACAATTTTATTCATTTTTTTATAACAACAAATATTACAAATAAAGCAATAACAAAAAATAATAATCCACAAACTAGATAAAATACTCCATCTTCAAAACTTTTTTTTTTACATCTATTCAAAATTAGGTCAAAAAACTTCTACACTAAAGCAATGTATCTTTTGCACAATCTAAATTAATTACATCAAATAAAACTGCAAACGGCTTTGAACTTCGCAAACTTTCTTAATAAAGTTGTCCTCCTGTTTTATCAGGGATATGAAATAACGTTTCATACCGACAAATTCCCAAATAAGGTGATAAAAATTTATGGATTTCATTTCATAAGTGGAGAAAGTGGTGAAAGTAACAAATATACTGTTAATAAAAACGTATACAATTTATTATTAGACAGACACCAGATTTGTCCCAGTCAACCCAGAAAGTAGTAAACTTTTGTAGCACATAAAATTTGCACAGTTAACAAAGCTGACTGGATGAGACTTATGGATTTCATTATGTTTGTAATGCTACCAATGCAATATTATTCGTATGCTCCAGATTTTTAGTAGCAGCGAGCTCATAGCTTTGTAAAGTGTTAAATTTTTATTTAAACGCTGCACGTTTTCACGATATCTGAAAATAATGTGAAGAATCTTAGGTTATGAAGATTACAAATTATTCCTTGGCACGTTTATCGGGTCAAACTCCACAACAAAATCTAGTAATTAACTAATATTTGTAAAGCGAGTTGGAATACTCTTAGAAAACTGGTAATAAATCACTGACCGTAGTACATATCTGTATCATACCTGTTCAAAAATTCACTTTTCATTCAAAAGTCAGTCATCCTGACTGACTTCCCGATTCCTGACTGAAGATTTTCATTCAAATTCATTTCATTTCACTTCATCCGACTTCATTTCTTATTTCGCCCCATGTATTAAGCATATGGTGAAAAATGTAAAGAGTGAAAAATCCTTTCATTCACAGTCATTCATCTGAAATGACGGAAACTTTTATTCATTTTATTCAAAATATAGGAAATTCATTTTCACTCACTATTCATTCTTTATCATAATTAGTCAAATGAATGAAAGTGAACCGGTATTATAATGTAACTACGATGTTTTTAAGTCACGAGAGAAATCGACCTGAACAAGATTTTGTACCGCAAATATTTGTAACTTCATCAAAATGACGTACAAATCAGGCAGAATTTGCAATTTGAAATTTAATTACCAACAAATCATCCAAAAAGTACAGTACTTAAAAATAAGTTGGCAACAAAATCGTCACCATGTGTATAATGTACTGGCACGTTGGTAAAGATTTGTTACCGAAGGTAAGATAATAATTTCCGTGAGATTCAAAATTTTTGTAATAAGTTTCTAAGAGGAATGTATCCAATTTAGTTTGGCCGAAACTGTTATTACTTTTCGACGGGAAATCTTTACCAAATTGGTATAATCTCATGGTGGTAAGTTACATGCGGTGACGATTTTGCTACCAAGCCAATTAATTCTAACACCAATGTGCACACCTGCGGGAAGAAATCTGACATTACGAACAATTATAAATAATATATCCAAATTCAAAAAATGGCGTGAAAATCTCGACAAAATTGGACAAAATTGTATTTATCAATTTTCTAATTAATTTCTCAAACTCGACCCGAAATTAAAATCACGCCTAAATTCAAGTAAAATATATACCTACGTAAACTAATGAGTAATTTCACGTCAGCCTTCGTAAGTCCGTAATAAATAACCTCGTAAACTTACGAAGATCAGCTTGCGAACCATAAACATGCCTTTTATTTTCGTAAGGTTTTGTAAGTTCGGAAGCAAAAATTATCTACGAGATGCTCCAAAGTTTCGTCAAAAGTTCGAAAGTTTGGTAAGTTTACGAAGTTACGAAGTTTGACGCGAAATGTTTCATATGTGTAACATTAATATTCCTCGAAATGAAACTTCAATGAGATTTTTTACCTAATTTAAGATTATTAATTTTATTATCATTAAGCTACGTAATCCAATCCGTTACAATTTATGTATAGATGTTAAAGCTTCATTCAACAAGAGTCAAATAATTTTGTAATAAAATCGTCACTAAAAATGCACTCAATACATATGTACATTTTATGAGTTTGCACATTTGAAAAGAATATGTTTTAGCGCAAACTAAAATACATAAGTCTGTAAACTTTGCAAATTTTACGAGATTAAAGAAATATGTAGACCGTAATTTGGAACAAATACTAGGGTAAAAAATAAAAGATATAAATCTGAATGTTTCTACGAACTTCAAAAATTTAAATTTTTGCCTAAGTGGCGTTAAAACTTGAAAATTTTGTCAATTTGCGACGTAATATTTGCTCAAAATCATACTAAATTTTCAGCTTGTGAGAGTGACCGGATTGATATTTTTTTATTTTTTACTGGTCTAACAATTTTTTGATACCGGTTATTAATAATTTGGTATCGGATTGGCAACAGTGCGTTATCTATTCGGTATTAAAAAGAATATGGGAATGTCCTTAATCTGGCTTTGGTAGTACAAGTTCGTAAGGAAATTTTATAAAATCAATACTGGTTACAAAAATCTGAGTGAATAGTGAAACTTGAAAATAAAATCGCTAATTTTAAAAACTCAAATTTCTTGATTCCTATGCATGTTTTTCTTTACTAAACCGTAAGTATTTATGTAATCAGTTTTTCGATAAACAGTAAATAAGAATAAAATCCGAGGTTTGTCACGTACCTCAGAATTTTTTCCTATAATTACATATACAATCAATAACTACAAATATATCACAATTTATCTAAATAGGGTTCAAATCCGACAAAACAAAATCCGATAAATCCGACAAAACTAGCATTATTCGAAAACCAATCCAGAAATTATGCCAAGCTCGAAAATTATCATACATTTATAGTTTATTGACAAGTTTATATAGAAATTTCAAAAAAATTGCGAAACTTACAAAAATGAATTGTGAAGTTGAAAATGAAATTCACTATTTTAAGGTATTCAAGATATCGGCTTGATTTCAGCTCTTGTGTTTTGTTCTGGGGATGTAATTTAAGTCCGGTGCACAAAGTGGTCTCCTTTTTCACAGTTCTTTTATTTTCATAAGTTTATGCACACAAACTACCTTGGACTACTTAAGACTAGGGGAACTATTCTCTATTCTCCTTCTCCGATCCGACTGACTCTTTTTCTCTTCTTTTTCCGTCTCCCTTTTCCGTGTATTTTTAGCCATGCGAGATTCTGGCATGGGAAATCATGCCCGAATCTCGCATAACAGTTTTTTTACTATTTGGCCCTTGAGGACTTTATTGGAATGATATTTTTTTGCGACTTTAAAAAAATATCTTAAGCCTTTTTTAAGAAGCAAACAAGGAAAAAAATCACAGCTTTGTACAGAATGCACGCTGCGGCGACCTTATGGGCCAGATTTTAGAAATTCCCCGAATCTTTTTCTGCAAATATTTTTACAATGAGCTGAGATTGTAGGTCAATGTATGTGTAGTTTACATTCCAAATTTGGAAGCATTTGGTCTACCACAACGCCGGGCGCAGTATGGCGACACTTGCAAAACCCCCCATTTCAGCCCTTTTCAACCGTTTATAACTTTGCTTGGGGGATCGATGGAGCTTAGCTGTTTGCCGGATCACATGACACACATTCTCGAGAATCATCTCCTACTAAAACCGTAGACCCGCTTTCGCCAATTTCGAAATTATAAGCTTTTACATTTCGACATAATTCAACAATTTCGACATTGTCGCATAAGTATATGTCAATGTAAACTACACATACATTGACCTACAATCTCAGCCCCATTTTAATGTCGAAGGTCAACCGGGGGGCCACTTCGCCCCCCAGGGGGTGTGGCTTAGCAAAATTTCAGTGACGGCCGTTCCAACCCTCAAGATGAGGGAATATGTAAAAATATTTGCAGAAAAAGATTCGAGGAATTTCTAAAATCTGGCCCATACGGTCGCCGCAGCGTGGAATGCTACAAAGCTCAGATTTTTTTCCTAAATACAAAACTCTGCAAATATCTCGCAATTTATTTAAATGGCGTTCAAATCCAACAAAATCGTCGTAATTAAATTTTTGGTTTAATTCCTCAAAAATCAACCCAAAAATTATGTCTCGCTTGAAAACTGAAGGAAATATATAACATGACATGACACTCGTGCTTCTCGATATAGAAATTACGTTGAAATTACGCGAATAATTGAAATCATGAATTTCATTAATTGTTCCCACTGCGAAATTATTTAATCTGTCAGAATCAACTTTACCTCTAATAAAATTTTTACCTATTCATCTAAAAACCTGGTTCCAAAATTGTTACCAAGTCCAAAATTTGAAAAAATTAAAAATTATATTATCGCTGAAAACTCTTTATGCAGATTGCTGACTAATATGTAAGTTCAACCTTTTTCGCGGTTAATTTATTATGTAGATTTAAAATGTAAATTATTATTTTTTTATTCCGTTAATAAGTAAACCGTGAAAAAAATATGATAAATTTTCAGAAATGAATGACCAAACTTTCCAAATTTTTACCAAAAAACAATGACAAACGCCAGAGAAAAGTGGATAAGTAAAACCTAGAAGACTCAACTCCATAAGGATCCTTAAGCCACATTGAGAGCCAATAACAGACGACGGCGAGGTTTTCAGACTTTTTCTCCATAACCTCTCAGTTTTTTCAGCTTCTTAAACAATCACAAATATACATTTGTTTTGATTTTGGCGTGTAAACTGTACAATTTACTGTATTTTTGACAAAGTCGCACTCCGAAAATTAAAAAACTATATAGGTAATAATATTTAATTTAAAAAATTTCCTAATTGGCTGGCGATGAGTGGGAGGGGTCGAAAACCACGCCGTCCTCTGGTATTGGTTCTGGCTGTTCAACATGGCTTATGCATTCTTAATACACTGCACCTTCTTTATGAATGTATGTTCAATGGACAAACGCATCTGGATTTAAAATTTTAGGTAAGGAGTTTTCTGACTTTTTTTTATTTGGCGTAAAAACTTGGCACATTTCTCTTTATACAAGTTTCAACTAATTGCTCAGAAATTATATTTAGATTGAAAGCACAGAATATAGATTCTACCAGAAGAATCGATCTTATGTATTCGAGTGACGCTTATGGAAGAACGGGGAGAGCCAACCAAATAACTCGGTGTACATTTGGCCCACCTCGGGGAGGCACCTCCGCATCATCATCATCACCACCACATCTGGCATCAAAAAATGAGGATGAAAGCACATAGGTGGCGGTGGCACCCCCATTTGTGCACCAGAACACACCATTCTGAGCTGCGTCTCCACGAATTTGATGCTCTACGAGGGTGCACAAATGGGGGTGCGACCGCCACCTATGTGCTTTCATCATCATTTTTTGATGCGAGGAGATGTGGTGATGATGATGATGCGGAGGTGCCATCCCCCAGGTGGGCCAAATGTACACCGAGTTATTTGGTTGGCTCTCCCCGTTCTTCCATAAGCGTCACTCGAATACATAAGATCGATTCTTCTGGTAGAATCTATATTCTGTGGATTGAAAATTAAAGCAATATATGGAAATTACATTGGTCGATTTTTTTATATAATTTGTGCTAATTATGGAATTTATGTAATGTGAGACAAATGTTTCAATCACACAGGTTTTATACAAATTTTTATCGAGGAAAAATTGGCTTTTTCCTCCGTACAGGTTCATGAATTACAAAATGAGTTTTTATTGTAGAAAAGTTTACGCAATCTTTATTTTACAGGTTTTCGAAAACTGGAACATGTTTATGTAATATGTAGGAAACATTTTGGTCTCATTATTCAAAATTTTCCAAATAATGAGGTAAAAAAGGTTGACAATATCGCAGTTAGATTTATTTTACAACTTTGACACCGGAAATCGTATTTGTGAATTTTTAGAAACGAAAAAACTTAATAGATGGGTAAAGCCTTAAAAAAATTTTCACACGATAATTTTTACCCATTTGGGAACAATTTTTCGTCCAAGGCAAATTTTGAGGGAACTATTATCGGCGAAAATTCTTTAAATAGAATGCTGATAATACAGATCGTGGTGGAAATTTATAATTTACAAGGGAACCTTTTTCTAGCTATACCAGGATTTTGTGCCCATACCTGTTCAAAAAGCTTTTTTCATTCGAAGTTCAGTCATCCCGATTTCTGACTGAAAGATTTTCATTCACATTCAGTCATTTTCTTTCAAATTCAATTCATTTCACTTCATCGGACTTCATTTTTTACTCGCCCCATGTATAAAGCATAGGGTGAAAAATTAAAGGAGTGAGAAATCCTTTCATTCACAATCACTCATCTGAAATGACTGAATCTTTCATTCATTTTCATTCAAATGACGGGAAATTCATTTTCATTCACTATCATTCTCTATCATAATCAGTCACATGAATGAAATTGAACACGTATGTTTGTACCGAGTTATGTCAAAAAATCAAGCCAAAAATTAGGAATCACATGACACCTATCTTCCCGTGGCATGGCCCCTTCGAAGAAAAATATTGGCGAGAAATTTCAATTTTCGAGTAAATTTTCTCTCGCTATTTCCTCCACGGGGCGAAAACTGAATGAATTTTGCCCCCAATATTTTTGTTCAAAGGGACCATTCAACGGAAATATTAGTGTCATGCAATTCCTAATTTTTGGTTTGATTTTTTGACACAACTCGCTAGAAAATCCCAGTGTAGATAGAAAAAGGGTTCCATTGTAAGTAAATTACAAGTTTACAATGAAATTTTATCAAATTCAGACATATATATCTACAAGTTACGAAAATACGAGTGAATTGATTCTTTATACGGAGAGATAATTTTACCAAGATCGGTGTAAATTGAGTGCGTATTTATTACCATAAATTTAAAGTATGCCTTGATTGTTTATATTTTGTTAGTTGCTTTATAATTAAAGCATAAAAAATATAACTAATTTCTAAACAATAATATCCGAACTTTACAAATTAACACCCACAACAGAAGTCCTTAAATCTAGAATTAAATTTTGGGTAAAAAGTATATGGATTTTTTTCTAATTTGGCGTAGAAGGCTAGCACAGGCTTTATACAATTTTCAACCTTTTCAACATATCTACATTTAAGAATTTAATGAAATTCTAGAACTACATCTTTAATTAAAATTGGTGAGAGGAGTATATGGATTTTTTTAAATCTGGCGTAAACCTGACACACTTTGCCTTTACACAATGTTCAAAGAATACATAATTGCTCAAAAATCATCCAGAAGTTACATTTAGACTGAAAATTAAAGTAAAAGTGGGAATTACATTCCTCGAAATTTTCTTTCATATTATTTGAAATTTTGCATATAATTTCTGGATAAGTGTGGAATTCATGAAATTTGAGAAAAGTTTTTTTTTCAATCTGTCACAAGTCTATACCAATTTTAAGTTACCTGCGTTTAACAAGGCTAAAATATGTAACGTTGTAGCAAAAATTTTAAAACTCATCAAGTATCTGGCCACATATATTTGCACATATCGTGGACATTTATAGTTTATTTATAAATTTTTAAAGAAATTTTATAAAATTTGCACAACTCATAAAAAAACGCGAGTGAATTTAAAAATAAAACTCACAAATTTGAGTTATTCAGATTAAGTACTACCTATAGATTTCAACTCTTGTATTTTTTACGAAAAAGGTCTCGATGTCATCATTGCCATGATATTTTTTAGGATTTTTGTTAAAAGCATTTATATCTTAAGCATTGATACATATAAGGATTTTTTGGAAAAAAATAGACAAAGGAAAAAAATCCGACCATTGTAACGATCGCTACAAACCTCAGACTTTTTCCTTTTTACAAACACTAGATACAAATATATCACAATTTGTCTAAATGGCGTTAAAATCAGACAAACTGGCATTTTCATTTAAATGACAAGAATTTCATTTTCATTCACTATCCTAATAAGTAAAATGAAAGAACAGGTATGCAAATAAGGAATAAGATGCAAAGTTAAAGTTTTAGCCGCTCCATTTTCGTACATTCTCAACATGTAATTCAAAAATCAAGAGATTAGAAGATTTTATTGCATTTTCTCGCCATTTTCTTGAGAAGCTTACACCTTTATTAAACGACCGTCAAGTAACACGGTATTTAAATTGACACCAAGTGCAGTCATTGACATCTGTACTAACAATTTCCAGAAAATTCAGAAAAAAAAATATTTGGAAATCCATAATTTCGGAAAATACAATTTCAAATTATGCTATGTATAAACGTCGTATTTGTGAAATGAGAACTTTCAATAACGTTCATAACACAAACAGATCTGCTGCTGGGTCATAAAAATATAATGCAAAGATAAAATTTTAGCCCTCATTTTTCATACATCGTGAGCATTATGTTCCAAAAATCAAGAGATTACGATACCTCATTCCATCACAAATTTTCAATCAAAGTCAGAATCCGTAAGTAAAAAATGGATTTTTAGAAAACTGACTTTTTTTCTCTGCATGTACAGTTTTTTGCATTACAAAATGCATTTTTATTTTAGACAAGTTTCTACAATCGTTTTTTTAACAGTTTTTTTAAAAATTGGAGCATTTTTATCTACTATGTAGGAAATATTTTGATCTCATTATCAAAAATGTTTCAAATAATGGGTAAAAAAGGTAGCAGTTCATATAGTTGTAGAATAGATTTAATATAGAACTCTGACGCCAGAAATCGTATTTGTGAGGTTTTAGAAAACTTAAAATTAAAGAAGGTGCCACAAGTCGCAATCTCCTACAGTTTTCTTAAGGATGCATGGGACGGAGGCCAGCTAAAACCCTGATAGCTCCCAGTGACGAACACGTTTAACTTCAGTTTTCAGCCACCTCCGAGGTGGCGCGCAGTTGCCAAAAATTGAATAACGCTCAATATATTGAATGTAGCCCACAACCACCACTCACGAGTCGAAACTCACGACGACTCCTTATTTCGAGTTGAGTCAACAATTCGGCCTTCTCTCTGCCTATCCAAACACATGATAAATTATTCCACCCAGAAATTTCACAAAAAATTACAATTTTCGCTGAATTTTGAAGGTATTTTGATGCTCAGTATCGCAAATTGTTCACAAGATAATGCTCTACAATTGCCTTAGAGGAATGTTTGAAATTTTGTTTTCAATAATTTCTACCAAAATTTTAAACTTTGCATGGGTGTAAAAATGATTACAAACAAAAATCCATAAAATCGTCTAAAGCGATTATAAAGCATCCTCTTGTGGACAATTTAAGATATTGAACATCAAAATATCTTCAAAATTGAGCGAAAATTGTAATTTTTTGTAAACATCGCAGGAGAATTATTTAGCATGTGTGAGGATAGGAATAGAGGAGGTCGAGTTGTTGATTCTACTCGCCATATGAGGTCGCTGTTGGTGGGGGCGATTTACGGTTAAGATAAATTTTACCAACCTGGCACCAGGTTTTCATCTGAGAAAAGAAAAAAATTTGGCGAAATTATTGTCAGTGAAAATACTTTACACAGATTCCTTTATCGATATCGGTGTAAATTTAGTGGGTAATTTATTGTCACCAATTTAACGTATGAACTATTTGTTTATATTTGGTTAATTGCACTACAATTCAAACATGAAAAATATAACTACTGTTCGCTCAAAATTAACATGCAGTAAAAAGTCTGAAAGGTTATTTGGCAGATGCATTTTTTCCGTGACTTGATTTTGTTTAAAAATACATCCCTTCCCAACTTTCATCTGATTTTCGTTGAAAAAGTAGAATAAATATGCACAATTAAATCGTTTTCAATGGCAACCAGAAACTTCGGCCATTTGACTTTGTTTTTTAATTTTGAGGACTTTATCGCATATTAATTTTGAAGGAACAGTAATAAGCTGATGACTATAGTTTTATGCCTTCTGCACGAAATCCACTAACCAGACCTGCAGCTAAATTTAGTAAGAAGTTTATGAATGTTTTTTTAATCTGGCGTACAAACCCGGCACATTTGTCTTACTTAATTTTTCATTGCTCAAAAATCACTCAGAACTTACGTTTAGATTGAAAATTAAAACACATTTGTAAACGGTGCGATTACATTCGTTGAATTTTTTTTGCATACTTATTTATATGTAATTTCTGAATAATTATGAAATTCGTGTAATTTGAGACAAGTTTTTCAAAGTGTCACAAGCTTTACACCAATTTTAAGATCATTTAATTTAATGAGGTTAATTTTAAGTGAAATTTTATCATTTTGAGATTTCCATAAGATAAATTTCACCAATCTGGCACGAATTTTTCATCTGAAATGACAAAAGTTAATGAAACTATTTATTGTCAATCAAAATACGTTACCCAGATAACTTTGACGCCAAAATTCTTATTTATAAATTTCCAGGAACCTAAAATTTAATGAGATAAATGTCTTAATGAGGTGTCTTCAAATGTTAATAGAATAAATACCAACTTGACAACAATTTTTCACTGCGGAGAGGACAAAATCTGATCAAACTATTGCGCGTGAAAATTGTTTCACAAAAATTCACCTTATCAATCTTGGTGTAAATTGAGTGGATAATTTATTGTCACCAATTTAAATTATGAGCTACTTACTTTTTTATATTTGGTTAATTGCGTTATAATAGAACTGTAAAATGTAACGATTTTCCAGTAATGCTTAAATACATCCACCCCATAATTATCTGAAATTAAGTTTCAGTCGTAGTAGTGTATGTAATTGTTTTTTATTTTGGCGTGAAAACCTGGCACATTCGCCTGTATACAGTTTTCCACTTTTATCTACATTAATTGGTCAGAAATCATCCAGAAATTATATTTAGACCGAAAATTAAAGTTGACAGGTTTGCATTCATTTTTCACATAATTTGAAATTGTATAATTTCAAGATAATTTATGGAATTTGTGTAGTTTGAGACAAGTTTTTCAATCTGTCCTACACTCTAAATAATTTATTTTCTGATGTTATTGTTACCGGTGGAGGTACTATGGAATTCTACAGCCTGGGTGAGACTTTATCACCGGAGGGTAACATATATATACAGGATTCCCGGAAATTTTTTGGGTATGGAAATTTGGGTCTCGGAAATTTGGGTATGGAAATTTGGGTATCGGAAGTTTCGGTCTGCAGAAATTTAGGGCTCGGAAATATGGGTAGCGGTATATTTGGGTATACAGAATTTTAGGTATGGGAAATTTTAGGTATGAAAAAAATACTTTTCAACAATTGCTCTTCGGAAAATGTGGTGGCCATTAAAAGGGCCGATTATTTACAAAGTAATTACATGAGCTACAGTAAGTAACAAAATTGTAGATGCAACGGCATATTTTTTATTTTGATATGATCCCACATTTTCTAAAATTCCGAACTTCGGGAACAAATGAGCTATCGTACGACCGTGTACGATTTTTTTTGACGCCCACAGGAATTTTTTGCCCAGGACAGGTTAGAGGTCTAAAATCGTGACCGTGGCGAAATTCAAACAATTGAAATATACGAAGGCATGTATTCAATATCAATATGGTTTTTACTTGGTATACTTATTAGCTACCGCACAACCATCGGCCCTTTTAAGGGCAACCACATTCTCCTAACAGCAATTGTTGAAAAGCATTTTTTGTCATACCCAAATTTCCCATACCTAAAATTCTGCATACCCAAATATACCGCTACCCATATTTCCGAAAACTAAATTTCTGCAGACCGAAACTTCCGATACCCATATTTCCTTATACCCTAATTTCCATACCCAAATTTCCGAGACCCAAATTTCCATACCCAAATTTCCTTACACCATATATAGAGGCTAAATCCCCCAATGTCACGCTCAGGTAATAAAAATATTACCGGCATTGGAGGCAATTTCTTACCCTCAGAAGGCAACTTGTTACTATATTAATATACCGCTAATTGGTATAAAACCTATAAAGGTTTTATTTGAAAGACATTATGTACCTTGACTTTCGGTACACTGTAAATAATCTGGTAATAAACATTATCTAAAAGCACAAATATATGGCCATGGCATCAAACCACTTCAGGGTTGTTGTACATTCATGGGACACTACAAAATATCCAAAGGGCATCGAGATCTAAGAGGGGCATGTAGAGGGTCTTTCCTCCTAAGTCTGGGACTAATGAAGGGATACAACTTATCTAATTTACTTGTTATTAATTTAAGCAGATTTATCTACAAACAAATTTCGTCGTCGAAGTCCTAACAAAATAAAAAGTTGTCGAAGTTTATGAAACATTTTTTAACCTCATTTTCCTTAGTAATCGTAATTAATTTGAGGGTTGAAATTGAAGAACCAACTGTGTTTTAAAATGAACTTCAACTTTCGAAGCTTTTTTGTAAGGTTTGCAAAATTTTTATGATTTTTTTGCTCTTCTCACTTTAAGGTTTCGGAATTATATCTAGTGTGGTTGCCATCCTTCCAAATGTAGGGGACAGCTCGGAACATCATGTCTAGAGGTCTAACCGAACTGAACCGGCCGGTTCTTGCTGTACGGAGAACCGAACCGAACCGGGCGGACCGAACTTTTTAACTCAGTTTGCGGATTTTTTTTATAAACTTGTACATGAGGCAAAAACAATTCAGCAGAACTACATACATTCGGATCGGTTCGGTTCCGACTCTCGGTTCCTTACCGGACCAAGAACCGGACCGTTGAAACCACTGATCATGTCACGTGGTGTCCGTCATCAGCGAGGAATTCGTTGAGCTGAACAAATTTAAAAAATACACTTAACGAAAATTTTGATAACCTCCTAAACTCTTCATCTAGTAAACTTTGTAAATTATAATAGCAGCCATTTTATAAAAATTTATACTAACGCCTCGAATTTGTAAAGGTTAAAAAATGTTTCAAGCTTATAAACTACTCGAGCAATTCAAGCGGTCCATTGTAACATTGTAAAATCCGTAAATTCTGTAAACTTACAAAGTTTTGATATTTGAGAATTTTGTTTTGTAAACTTACTCAAATCATGGGCGTCTTTTTATTTTGTAAAAGTTTGTAAAATTATTTTGCTAAAGTTACATATTTTTTTCTATAAATCTACGAAAAGCTACAAGCAGGACCGCGTTTCCATCTTTTAATTATTTTAATCATTATTATTTACAAGAGATTCCCAAATTGGCGTTCAAATTATTCTATTCCAATTAGTACAAGAATTGAAGTGTAAATTGTTCAAGGATAAAAATGACTTGATCCAGTTTGTTAAAACTGGTCAAATTTTGCAAAAACAAATTCACAAAATTTTTACCCAGTCACCATGCCTACGTGAATTGCCTCGCTGTCTCACAAAATTATGAGCCAGAGCCAGAATATGTGACACATCTTCAGAAAAATTTAATAAAAAATTGGGTGTCAAAAAAATTGAAAATATTTCACATCTATTTATCTGATAATTTATCTATCAATTTTCACTTAAAGATTTCTGATTAGTTAAAAAAATCAATACTTCCAAAAAGATTTGGAGCTGGTGTCCTCCGTTAAAAATGTCCACGTGCCTTGCTTATTTATAAAATGGTAAAGTACAAATTTCGAAATGTCCTCAAAATTACAAAATAAAGAGGGGCTCTTGCTCAATCTGCGTGAAGGAAACCTATGCAAATTTGTAAATCAAATTTTAGAAAACGAATTTTTCATTATAATTCTTACCAAGTGGTGTTGGCCATGTGCGCCAAAATGGGAAATGCCATCGCGATAAGGCCATTATTATAGTGAAAAGTCCGAAACGGTTCTGATTCTGGGGCGAAACGATACCGGGTGAAATTAATTTTATTAATTGGTAAACTATGGTAAACTCATAAATCATAGTAAATGATCCAAATCATTTTAAACTCAATTAGCAAGAACATTTGAAGGATTTCATATTCATTGAGGGACTTCACCCCCTTAGTAATATTTATTTACGAAATGATAATCTTTAATAACGAAGTAGATTATTCTTTTCTCTCATGGGTGGCTATTAATGAGCCCTGAGAATATCTTAAATCATCAGGTAAAAATGTCTTAATTTTGCTTATCTTAATTTGCCCTGAGTTTAGGAAAAGGTAGCCTATAGGATATCTTATTGGGCCATGATTAAATTTACAGTTGATTAGATATTGAATCCTGCCAACGAAATGGGAAAAGTTTAATAAATGAGTGATAGTCTGAGGGGACAACCCTTCACCGATAGAATCACCGATTTTGATGCCCTTTGGATATGTTGTGGTACTAGGTGAGGCTAGCAAAAGTTTAGTTCATGGCTCCATTTGCGCCCGCCACACCCACTCATTTCTTACTTATTTGTCTTTTTTAGTTTATTGCAGTTCGAGTTATCAATTTGGTAAAAAAAAAGTTACAAATTATTGTTAAAAATAATAATTTGTAAAAAAATATGCTAAAGCGATATTCTAAAGCAATTTTTTATGGAATTTGGCAATGGCCGCTGGTTAAGTAACAAATTAAACTAAATTGACCAGTTTAATAGGTTAATTAATTTTCTTAACTTATGTATTGCATTAAATGATAACATTATTTGCAACTCATACCGCCTTGTACAAAACTGCAAAATTTTTATGTATTTGTATATTATCTGTGGTAAAATTACGATATGTACGTATATTATAAAATTATCGGAATCAACGTGAAATCTAAACGAATGCTGCATCTAGTTTCATAATTTTTACGAAAATCTTTATAAATAAATTCTACCTTGATGAATGACACAGTTAAAATACTAAATTTTTTTCCCGGGCACACGCTCAGCAAGGTGCTCCTTAATTACAAGATTTCTGACTGACCAAAAAGACCAAGACTTTGTCTACAAGTGGGTTTAAAATATCTGAAAATTTAAAAAAAATTGGAAAGTCTTAAATTTTCAAAATATTTATGAATATGAACTCTTGTGCAACTTATGTAAAGAAACCCTATGATATATTTATTTGTATTTAATTTCAAGTTTGCTAAATGAGTTGTGATGCGAAATAAAACGTTGTCCTAAGTACGCTCATGTCTTTTGGGAAATTTGTGTTTTTTTCTACATACCAGCAGAACCGCTGTTTTTTAGTAATTTTTTAAAAAGTATTTATATCTTTAGTATTCTTAAAAATAGAAATAAGTCCGTGCTATGTAACAGATCGTTACAAAAGCTCGGACTTTTTCCTTTAATACAAAATCACGTCAAATATATCACAATTTCTCTAAATGGCGTCCAAATCTAACAAAACCGACATTATTAAATTTTCGATTTAAACCTGTTTCGTCCAAGACAATCTGTTTTGGCTTGGCTTCGTAAAATGTTGAAGCCAAACCGAAACGGATTTGATTTCAGCTTCGACCCAAATCTCTCTAATAACTCGACTCACAAGCCTCCCATTTAGCTCGTTACATTAAAAAAACCACTCTAGAAACGGTACGGTTATACAAAGCTCAGATTTTTCCCCTAAATACAAATACTCGCTACAAATATATCAAAACTTGTCTAAACGGCGTTCAAATCCGACAAGAATTTTATTTTCATCCACTCTCATAATCAGTCAAATGAATGAACAGGTATGCAAATAAGGAATAATAAGGATGCAAAGTTAAAGTTTTAACCAATCAATTTTCGTACATTCTGATCATTGTAATTCAAAAATTAAGAGATTATAGGATTTCATTGCATTTTCTCGGCATTTTCTACACCTTTATTAAACTATAAGTAGTCAAGTAACACTGTATTTAAATTGACACCAAGTGCAGTAATCGTAATTGTCATTGATATTTACTAGCAATTTCCAGAAAATTAAAAAAAAATATATTGAAATCCATAATTTCAGAAAATATAATTTCAACTTATGCTATGTATAAACGTCGTATTTGTGAAATGAGAATTTTAAATAACGTTCATAATACAATCAGATGTATTGCTGGGTCACAAAAATATAATGCAAAGCTAAAATTTTACCCGTCATTTTTCATACATCGTGAGCATTATGTTCCAAAAATCAAGAGATTACGATACCTCATTCCGTACCAAATTTTCTATCAAAGTCAGATTCCGTAAGTAAAAACTGAATTTTTAGAAAGCTGATTTTTTTCTCGGCATGTACAATTTTTATGCATTACAAAATGCATTTTTATCCATTGATTTATCAATATCGGTGTAAATTGAGTGGATAATTTATTAAAGTATTAAGTACTTGTTTATATTTTGTTAATAACGTTATGATAGAACTGTAAAATGTAAATATAACTGTTTTCCAGAAATGATTATGTACATCCACCCCATGACTTACATCTAAAATTAAAATTCGTCATTAGTGCGTGCATTTTTTTAAATTTTGATGTGAACCTGGCACACAATTTTCAACTTTTATCCCCACAATTGGTCAGAAATCATCCAAAAATTCTATTTAGCTCGGAAATTAAAGTAAATATGTACATAAACCCGGGGATTACATTCCTCGAAACCAAATTTTTTGTACATACTTTGAAATTGTGTAATTTCTGGATACTTATGGAATTTGAGACAAGTTTTTCAATCTATTATAGGTTGTATACCAATTAATTGGCCTGTGTTTAACGATACGAAAGTAACTTTATAGCAAAATTTTAATTGCTACCAAGTCAAACATTTGTGCGGATCGAAATTTATAATTTAGTACAAGTTTGAACTTGAATTAAATTCCGTGGTTGTTTTCGATGTAAAACCCCAGGTTTTTTCCTAACCCTAAGGAGGAAAGACCCTCTACATGCCCCTCTCAGATCTCGATGCCCTTTGG
Organism: Folsomia candida; assembly: GCF_002217175.1. Classification (NCBI taxonomy): domain Eukaryota; kingdom Metazoa; phylum Arthropoda; class Collembola; order Entomobryomorpha; family Isotomidae; genus Folsomia; species Folsomia candida. The sequence goes on along the minus strand of NW_019091207.1, from coordinate 3,668,418 downwards.
ATATTTTGTAGTGTCCCATGAATGTACAACAACCCTGAAGTGGTTTGATGCCATGGCCACATTTGCCACACCCACTCAAAGGTGCCCAAAAATCGCTTTCACTCTAGCTTTCAACCATTCAAAACCACGCCAAAAATCCAATTTTACTCCGATTTTGAAATTTCTTTCACCATTATACTCCTAGATAGTTGCTCTCTTATGTCCAACATCAAACTCAACTTTATGAAATTTTTAGTATTTTTAAAATTTAAAATTCTGAATGAGCATTGTTGTAGTAATCAACAAAGCAAATTATTTCTGCGAAATAATCATCGAACAAGTTGAGTTTGATGTTGGACATAAGAGAGCAACTATCTAGGAGTATAATGGTGAAAGAAATTTCAAAACCGGAGTAAAATTGGATTTTTGGCGTGGTTTTGAATGGTTGAAAGCTAGAGTGAAAGCGATTTTTGGGCACCTTTGAGTGGGTGTGGCGGGGGCAAATGTGGCCATGGCATCAAACCACTTCAGGGTTGTTGTACATTCATGGGACACTACAAAATATCCAAAGGGCATCGAGATCTGAGAGGGGCATGTAGAGGGTCTTTCCTCCTAAGTGTAATTGTATAAAGATAAACATGTCTTGATCCACTTTGATAAAACTGGGTACATAGTTACATAGTCATTGTCTCGGAAATTGAGGACTGTATGTATTTGTGTTTGTGTGACTTATTGTGTAACTCGATGGCGTGGTGTGACCGTAAAACTGTGTAAATAAGCGGCGGCGTTGTCACAATTAGTTACTTTGTTGGTAGTTTTATTTATTCGTCACACAATTTCTCATTTACTTACAATTTTAGAGTGTTAAGAGAGACGAGGGGCAAAATACGTGTTATTGTTCTCGTAGCTGGAGAGACACTAAAATTATTTCAACTTGAACTTCACTTAAAAAGGGCATATTCACTGCCAAAACCGAAGCCAACTTCTGGCATAGGGAAGGTCTCCTCAACCTCACCAGCCAATGGCTGATGGCCACACAATTATTGGAGGTGGGGTTGAGGAGGTCACGAAAGGTTCAAAAAACTTAAAGATTAAAAACTGGACAAGTTCCAGGAAAAAGGACGACAGAATGGCACCATTCAAATTTACCAAACTGGTCTCTGTCTCAAAGGTACATACATACATCCACCAAAGTCATTTTCATATCACAGCAAATACATTCAGATTTTTTTCATTATCATGTCAAATATCATTTAAAATAATTATGTAAATCTCGACGACATAGTCCTCCCCAATGCGAGTGTCGCATTTAATTGGTGGAGTCGAGCTGGGCGTCGGGCTTCGCGGTCTTGGTCCCGCACGTCGAGGACGCAAAGTTTTGCGACTGGGCGGCGATACTGCTTCCCGTTGGACATCCGGATGTCGACGACGCGGTGAATTCCATCATTTCCGGGGAAGTCTTCGCCACAATCCCCAGTGGCCATTGATTTCGGTCGAGGGACTCGTTGACCTCGACAACGACGTCTCCTTCTTGAATCGGAGTGGTTGGGCGGTCCCATTTGTCACGGCGGAGGAGGGTGGGGAGATATTCATGAACCCACCTCCTCCAAAATTGATTAGCCAATTCTTGAGTGGCTCGCCACTGGTGGTGGCTTGTAAGATCTGTGTGGCTGAACTCGCCAACGGGTTTCAGGTTGCTGGAGCGCCCAAGGAGGAAATGGTTCGGTGTAAGGGCCTCTGGGTCATCAGGATCAATTGATACGTGAGTTAGGGGGTGGCTATTAACCACGTGTTCAGCCTCGACGAGGAAGGTGTAGAGGGCTTCATCTTTCAGATTCTTCTGCAGAAGAACCTTTCCCAATGCTGTCTTGACGGAGCGGACGAGGCGTTCCCAACTTCCTCCAAAGTGTGGTGCTGAGGGGGGATTCCAGTGCCAAATGATTCCTCTCGTGGCGCACTCGTTCTCAATTTGTTGTTGATTTATTTCTTGCAGGGCCGTTTTTAACTCGTTGTCAGCACCTCGGAAATTGATACCGTTGTCCGAGTAAAGGTGGGCTGGACATCCTCTTCTTCCGACGAATCTGCGTATCGCCAAGATACAAGAGTCCGTGCTCAAGCTGTGGGCTAGTTCGAGATGCACGGCTCGGGTCACGAGGCATGTGAAGAGGGCGCCGTATCTCTTTTCGCGACTCCTCTTCACAATAACCTCGATGGGGCCGAAGTAGTCGAGTCCTGTGCGGTGGAAGGGGATGACGTGACTATCCAATCTGGCGACTGGCAATTGGCCCATTTCCGGAGGGGACGGCTTGGCTTTAAAATTTTTGCAGGCTTGACAGGACTGCTGGGCGTTCTTGACTGCGGGGCGGAGGTGAACGACATAAAATTGTTGTCGAATCTCATTCAGGATTTTCTCTGTTCCGTGGTGTCCACACTGGCGATGGAAATGGGCAATGAGGAGGCGTGTGTACGGGTGTCGGGCGTCCAAAATGACCGGTCTTCTCATTGCTGCATCAACTTGGGCGGCGTTATCGATTCGACCACGGGCTCGCAGCACTCCATCTTTGTCCAAATAGGGGCATAGTTTGGACAATTTACTCTTCTTGGGGAGGGACAGCTCGGCAGACAGGCACTCCCACTCGTTCGGGAAACTTTCTTGTTGGCTTGTTCTCCACCACCACTGCTGGGCGCGGACCAACTCTTCTGGACAAAGTTCTTTGCTGTAGAAGGGCGATTTCTTCATCGTGAGGTCGCGGACTCGAAACACATACGCGGTGGTATTGATTAGGCGCCTCCACAATGAGAAGCGACTGATGTCCATGAGGGGGACAGTTTCGTGGAAATGGAGGACGCAGTGGGTCTTCATTTCTTCTTCCGGGCTTTCTTTTGTTTTTGTGCAGGTGGGGACAGGCCAATTTTCTTCGGATTGTTTGAGGAAGGGGGGACCATTCACCCAACGACTTGAGGGCTGGAAATCGCATGGAGACTCAAGTCTGGTCAACTCGTCGGCGACATTCTCTAAAGTGGGGACCCACTTCCATTGTTCTGGAGTGGAGAGTTCCTGAATCTCTCCCACTCGGTTGGCGACGAATTGGACGTATTTCCTTCCGTCCGATCTGATCCATCCCAAGACGGTGGTGTTGTCGGACCAGAAAATTGTTCTTTCAATTTTCACTTCATGTTGTTGACAGATAGTGTGGGCGAGTCTGACTCCCATCAACGCTGCTTGCAGCTCCATACGGGGAATGGACAGGCTTTTGAGGGGGGCGACCTTGGCTTTTCCCATTACGAGGGCGATTTCCACCTTCTCTTCTTTCTGAATGCGGAAGTAGCCTACTGCTCCGAATGCCTCTTCACTCGCGTCGACAAAGATGTGGAGTTGGACCTCGTAAGCAGACGTGAAGGTCAACGAGTAGCATCGGGGGAGTCGGAATGTGGGAATTTTCTGTACTTCTTGTAACCAAATTCTCCATGATTCGAATGTGGATCGGGGGATATCATCATCCCACCCGACCTCGCTGCGCCATGCTTGCTGTAGTAGGATTTTTGCTTTTATGGTGAGCACGGCAAGGAATCCCAATGGGTCATAGATGGACATGACCAGAGACAGCATTTCACGTTTAGTGGGGACTTTCTTCCCAGATAGGATCTCCTCTCTGGCTTTGACGAAGTTGAGGGAGAAAGTGAAGACGTCCGATTCTGGTCTCCAAAAAAGACCAAGGACTCTCTCAATGACGTTGTCTTCGCCCATCTGCAAATCTTTCATGTTGCTGGCACGAAGCTCTTCGGGGATGTGGGCCACCACTTCGGGGGAATTGGACAGCCAATTGCGGAGGTTGAATCCACCGGCGGCGTGGATGATTCGAACCTCTTCGAATCTCTTCTTGGCCTGCTCCACCGTGTCACAAGATTCGAGCAGGTCATCAACGTAGTGCCGGTTGATGATGGCATCTACGGCGTCGGGATATTGCTGTTGAAACTCGGCAGCGTTCTTGTTCTTCGCCTCCTGGGCACAAGTGGGGGAGCATGTGGCTCCAAAGATGAGCACTCCCATTTCGAGGGTATCGGGGGGTCGGAGGCGGTCACTTCCTTTCCATAGGAAGCGTTGGGCTTGGGCATCGTCTTGTTTCACTTTGACGCGGTGAAACATTTCCTCAATATCGGCGGTGAGGGCAATTTGTCGTTGTCTGAATTTGAGAAGAATGTTGGGCAATGGAATTAGTTTATCTGGTCCCTGGAGGAGATGGTCGTTTAGACTGCGACCATGATTCTTGGCGGCGGCGTCAAAGACGAAGCGTAACTTTCCTGGTTTCTTGGGATTGAGCGCCATAAGATGGGGGATGTAGTTGGTCTTGCTGGATGTGGTGGCGGCTTCTTCTGGGGACAAAACTCTCGCATATCCCTTGGGCAGATACTCATCAATCTTGGTGCAGTAACTCTTCAAAAATTCTGGGTCGCGGTCCATCTTTCTCTCCATAGACATGAGGCGACGATACGCGGTGGAGTAGCTCTCAGGGAGTTGGACATGATCATCACGCCACAACAGCGCAGTTTCCCATCCTCCTTCAACTCGGCGAGTAGATGCGTCTAAAATCTCTTGAGCTCTCTTGTCTTCCTTCGTTCTGGGCTTCTCCACCAACGGCTTGACTCCAAATGACTCGGTGGAAAACTGGTCTTTCACGAGCTGGTGGAGGGGGTCGACTTCTTGCATGTGATATGCATATTGCTCTCGGCCGGCCCACGCTGTCCTCCCCATTAACGCCCATCCCAGCGGCGTACGGATGGCGATTGGGGAATTGCTGTTGCTTCCCTTTCCTACTCGGTAATCTTTTTGTAGGAAGAGGGTGGGGTTGTCCATCCCCACCAGAATCCCTGGACGCTTGCAGTCGTAGGTGTCCAGGTCGATTCCCTGGAGGTGAGGCCACTTCTTGAGCAGTGACTTCCGAACGGACTGCTCCCGCAGCTTCAATTTGTCAACCGTCTTGACATTCTGCAGATTGTGGACGAAGCTGCTGTCCTTGGACTTGATGCGGAAGGAGACGACTTTGGTGTTGAGTATGGTGGGGTCGGTTTGGAAGCCGCCCACCTTGATTTGACGGGACTCCCCCCGTAATCCAATTGCTTCCGCGATGGTACTCTCAATGACCGTAAGAGTACTGCCGCAATCCAACATCATGAAGGTGGATATTGACCCACCGGGGCCCTCCAACGTCACAGGAAGGACCATCAAATCGATGTAGGGGACTTCTTCTCCCGTGTTGACCATTTCGGGTGGTACTGCAGCGTCGTTGGCTGGGCTTCTCCGTGGGGCTGCTATGTGTAGCATCTTGTGGTGGTGCTTTTCACACCCGTCAACGCCACAAGATCGGGAAAATTTGCAATCTCTGGCCCCATGGCCAGATGCCATACATCGGAAGCAGAGGTGGTTGTTTTTAACGAGCTCCCACCTCTCGTCTGTCGGTTTGTCGGCGAAATCCCTGCATGCGTGCAGCTTGTGATTGTTACTCTTGCAACAGGGGCATTTTTCGGGGGGTTTCGGTTGACGATGACGATTATCTCGATGGTCGCCTCGGGATTTCTTCTTCTCTTCTTCCGCCACCAGGACTCGATCATGATTGTTTCTTCTTTTTCTTTCGTGGTGGTTGACTTCATGGCTTGTTACAGGGGGGCAGAGGACGCAGGCGGCGTCAGAGTAGCTTGTGAGCCACTCTGCGAAAAAGTCGACGGTTGGCAACGGGTGACCGGAAAGCTGCATGTGACGAGCCCAGTCGAGTTGGCTGGTGCTCGGAAGCTTCTTCACAAGCTCTTTGATGAGCATGGGGTTGCACAAGTGCTGTGTGCAGTTGAGGGCTTTGATGGTGGCGGCGAGGTTATCGACGGCGATGCCCAGGTCGATGAGCGTGTCCATCTTCTCCATCTTGACTGGGGGAAGGCTTTGGACTTTTCCTATCAAGTTTTCAATTAATTGGTCGGGCCGACCAAACCTCATCTTCAGCTTCTGGATGACTACTGGGACGCTGTCGGGGGACACCAGCAGACATTGCACCATCTTGAGGGCCTCTCCTTTGAGGCAGCGTTGAAGGCGGACCAGGTTCTCAGCATGTGAGAACTGGCAGAAATTCGTACTGGTGAGGAAGGCCACGAAGAAAGCTGGCCACTCTTCCGGGCGACCAGTGAAAGTTGGTAGGTCGCGCCCTTGGACTTGACGTGCCAAAATCTTGTCGGCGGAAGAGCTAATTGCCGGGTTGACCAAGGGATTCTGCAGCGGTGGGGGCGGTGGTGCTGCAATCGTGTAAGGCGGCATGGTCGGCGTGGACTGGGGCGCAGTCCAGTAATAGGTTGCTTGAGGGGGAGGCATTGTGCTCCCCGTGGCAGCAGATACGATCGGCGTGGTCGTATGATGAGCGGTGGTGACGATCGGAATATTTGGGGGCGGCGGAGGTGCAGCAGAGAACGTGTGAGGCGTTGGCGCGGGCGTGAGGATTGGATTACTTGGGGGCGGCGGAGGTGCAGTGGAGAACGCGTGTGGCGTGGACACTGGCGTAACGATTGGGCTATTTGGGGGCGGCGGAGCTGAGTACGGCGTGGACTGAGGCGTAGTCCAGTAGTTCTGGTGCGCGGACGCAGGGGGCGGAGTTGCACCAAAAAAGATGTGCGACGTTGACACAGAAGGGGACGACGTCAACGATGTCCAATAATCGGGAGATAAGGAGAAGGGCATGGAAAATGTCACGAAGAGAGGGTTCGACATTGCAGTAGTCGTTGTTGTCGTGGCGGAGGACGATGACATCGATTGTGCAGTAAATGGGGCAACGAATCATTCCGATGAATGGCATTTGTAGAAAAGGGGAAGTGACTTGACCTTGGCTAGTTATTTGTTGTTGTTCCGCCCACTTGAGAGTCAGATCCGTTTTGTCGACAGGTTCTGACTCTCGTTCGACCTCTTCCACATCTGAATCGAAGTCCAACTTGTTCAATTCGGAGTCGGCCTTGATCAGGATTTTCTTTTTCTGGAGCTCTGCTGACTCCGCTTCAAAGGTTATGACGACTTTTGCCCGTTCGATATCCTCAATTGACTCTTCAAGGTCCTTTTCGAGACCCTTGCGCTGTTTGTGGAGGTCATCGCTCTCTTCTGAGGGGAGGTCAGGATCTGCACATTTGTCAATAAGGCGTTTGATCTTGCGGAGGAGGGACTGTTGCTGGGACTCCATAAGTGCGAGGTCCCTTCTTCGCGCAAGCTGCTCCTCCTCCACATCGACGAGCGCGGCGCGAGTCTCCACGTCGATCTTCTTTTGGCTGCGGATGGTGTGGGCGCTCTTCCGCGACCCACTCCCGGTCGCGATCGATGCTGGCGAATCCACCGCCGGCGACCTGGTGACGATGACCTTAAGGGCCTCGTAATCCATATATCGGAGTGGTAGCTGTCCGGCTGTGCTCCTCGCGGGTCGTTCCGACATTCTGTAGGGAACAACAGACCCAACAAAGGGAAAAAAATTAAAATTTTGTCCTCTTGGGGGGGAAATTGGACGCGACTTCCCGGAAGATGAACCCCTTCAGGGGCGGGTTCAAACCCAAAATACAGAGTCACGAAATGTGACGAAGATTACTAGTGAAGGACCCAGTGGCGGCGGTCCTCGAGCATCGTCTCCAACTTGGACCCTTATTGGCTGGCTGCAGGTCCTCCCCCTCGTCTCACTCACTCTGGCACTTTTTTAGGGCTGGCACTATTCAGGGAGCGAGACCATCATGTCTCGGAAATTGAGGACTGTATGTATTTGTGTTTGTGTGACTTATTGTGTAACTCGATGGCGTGGTGTGACCGTAAAACTGTGTAAATAAGCGGCGGCGTTGTCACAATTAGTTACTTTGTTGGTAGTTTTATTTATTCGTCACACAATTTCTCATTTACTTACAATTTTAGAGTGTTAAGAGAGACGAGGGGCAAAATACGTGTTATTGTTCTCGTAGCTGGAGAGACACTAAAATTATTTCAACTTGAACTTCACTTAAAAAGGGCATATTCACTGCCAAAACCGAAGCCAACTTCTGGCATAGGGAAGGTCTCCTCAACCTCACCAGCCAATGGCTGATGGCCACACAATTATTGGAGGTGGGGTTGAGGAGGTCACGAAAGGTTCAAAAAACTTAAAGATTAAAAACTGGACAAGTTCCAGGAAAAAGGACGACAGAATGGCACCATTCAAATTTACCAAACTGGTCTCTGTCTCAAAGGTACATACATACATCCACCAAAGTCATTTTCATATCACAGCAAATACATTCAGATTTTTTTCATTATCATGTCAAATATCATTTAAAATAATTATGTAAATCTCGACGACAGTCATGATAATACATAGTTTAAACCTGTTTATATGCATCAATTTTACGTAAATTTTTTACTCCTTCTAAAAACTTAATTAACCTGGAAACCAAATTACAAAACCAAGTATAGTCACTCCATATTTTTAACTTTGCCTAATAAACACCTTAAAACATTTTGGTTTGACTTCTAGGCCTCTTCTTCGGATGCAAGTACTTCTGACAAACGTGACCATTGGGAGATCGTGTCTTTCACAAATTTCGTATTAATTAAATCTGTGACCGATTGACACTAGTTTGCTCAAAGTCTGAGAGCATACGTTGCAACGTATGGTCTCAGATGAGGTCTCAGTTTTGAGGGGAATTTGAGACTTTTTTTGAAACCCCTCCAAAACACCACAATAAGCCACATTTTTATGCTCCCCCACCCACATGGGTTCATTTTAGACCTTAAAATAATTGGTTGTTTTTTTTAGATATTACACCTTGCGTCGGGGGACCTCCATTGTTACATGAAATATCTATAGCTGGAGCATATTGTCAGCATCTCATCTCAACCAGAGACCAGGATCTGGTGAAAAGTGTCCAGTTTCGACCAGCCAGCAACAAAGTTCCAGCCAACCATTAAAATTTATTATGCTTGACTCTTGACCCATGCAGAAGCGTGAGAGAGTGCAAAGGCAGCATTATGTTAGATTGTAAGATACACGTATGTACATAGATCCTTAAGTAGTGGGGGAGAGAGAAAACGATATGAAAAGGTTGACATTGTAAAGTAGATTATTGGGTTTTTGGACAGCAAAGTGGAAGGAGGGAATAAACGTATATGTAGTCAGACCACCAAATACTGTGTCTCAAGCTGCCTCTTTATTGGGACACAAATGTCCACCACTTTTTCACACATGAGTTTCATCCTCTCTCGAGAGAAATAAATATCACCAAGTCCACAACCACTGAAAATCATTTTATGCGTAGTTTATTCTTTTGCAAATAGTTACGTAAGCGCACGCCCAATAAATAAATTAGCCACAATTACAAATATAATTTACGACAAATCTCATAATATATAGGATCTAATTTACTTGTAAATAACAAGATTTATCTGCAAACAAATTTCGGCGTCGAAGTCCTAACAAAATAGAAAGTCCAAGTTTATGAAACATTTTTTTGTAACCTGACTTTTATTAGTAATAATAATTAAAGGTTGAAATTGTAGACCCAATTATGTTTAAAAATTATCTTAAACTTTAGAAGCTTTTCGTGCCCAGTTTGCCAAGTTTACCAAATTTAGAGTTATTTTTTTTTTGCTCATCTCACTCAAGAGTTCGGGATTGTATCCTTCCAAATGTAGGGGACAGCTCGGAACATCATGTTGTCGTGCTCGTCCGTTGGCTTGACCTACGTCGTGTCCATCATTCCAATATCAGAGAGGAATTCGTCGAGCTGAAAAAATTTCAAAAAGAAGCTTAACGGACATTTTTATAACCTCCAAAACTCTTCATCTAGCCAATATAGTAAACTTTGTAAATTATGATAGCAGCCATTTTATAAAAATTTATATTAGCGTCTCAAAATTTATAAAATTTAAAATAATGTTTTAAGTTTATAAACTGCCCAAGCAATTCAAGCGGCCCATTGTAACATTGTTAAATCCGTCAATTCTCTAAAGTTACAAACTTTTACAAAAATTGGCAAATATTTCTGAGGAAAATTAGCTTACAAATTTTTATAAAGTTACTCAGATCACGGGCGTCTTTTTATTTTGTAAAAGTTTGTAAAATTCTTTTGCTAAACTAATGGATGTGTTTTGTACAAATTTACGAATGACTAGAACATTGGCTAAACTTCCCATCTCTTAATTATTTTGACTAATCATTATTTACCAATAATTTACACTGACGTTCAAATTATTCTATTTCAATTACTACAATATTTTAAATGTAAGTTGTAAAAGGATAAACCTGACTTGATTCACTTTTATAAAACTGGGCAAAAATTTGCAAAATAAATTCACAAAATTTTACCCAGTCACTATCCCTGCATGAATCTGTCTCATAAAAATTATGAGCCAGATCCAGCGTATGTAACGCATCTGCAAAAAAATAATTGGATACAAATTGAGTGTCAATAAATTGAAAATATTACACATCTATTTATATGACAAAATATCTAATAATTTTAACGTATCGATTTCTGATTAGTGAAAAATATCAAGTCCTTTGTTAGGTATATGTACATAGTCGGGAACACTCAAGTGTCAACAGCTGATTGCTAAAAAACTACGCTGCAAAATAAAAATCTGATAAGTGCATTAGATTCGCCATGCGATTTACATTATGATTCACTATAGACTTTGCAATTTTTGAACATCTGGATAAATATATAGGAAATTGAAGAGAAGCGGGCGGCGATAGTTTTTCACAAAAAAAAATCGAAGAAAAACAGTGAATTTGACATGTGCTGAAAAAGTCAAGGTTGCACTTTAATTTAGCCCGATGGACTATAGAAACGTTCATGAGGACCAGACTGACTAAGAACAGTCGAAGAAGAATTTTTTGAAAGCCTCCAAGGACCACACCCATCGTTTAGCCTCTCAAGCCTGGAATCCAAAGAAATTCACGGAATTCCAACGGAAACCGGGCTCACGGCTGACAGTGTCGATGAAAATTATCCAATGAGTGCTCAAATTGAAGCATAGGCTTAAGGCTTTGAAATGTGGTACTTGCCACATCCTGATCGCACCCGAAAGGAAAGCCAGATTAAATAAATGCAGGAGTCACCTCAAGCGGTACGCTCCAAAAAAGGGAGCAGGATTCTTTTTACGAATGAGGAGATTTTCACATCGGAAAAATCTTTTAACAAGCGAGTTGTCCTAATCTACGCAAAATTGATCAAAGATATCCCCCGATATAGACAAACGGTCAGAAAGTCACATTTTCCAGGTTTTTTGATGATTTTGGCAGGTGGGAGATAATTGGGGTAATTTCTCTACATTTTGCTGAAAACTGGGGGGAGGTGGGGGAATAAAATTTCTTAAAATATGTTTTTGAGTCCGTGGTACATCCCCTAAGTCAGACCCAATTCAATGGAATCGATGGGACCTCTTACCAGGACTCAGCACGAATTTATAGTGCAAAAAATGACCCAAGCATAGCTAAAAAAAGAAATTCCTGTCTTTATCTCCAATCAGAATTGGTCATCATCTTTGATGGATTTGAACCACCGGAATATGAAAAATGGTCAAAGTTAGGGGCAAAGGTGTGTTCTAAGCCCCGTAGAAGTGCCGAGGCTTGGAAAAAATTTCTGACCCCGCAATGCCACAAAATGTCCTTGGAATCTGTGCGTAATTCCGTCGAGGAGTGGCCGCCTCGTCTTTAGCGTGGCATTGACGCAGGAGGAGGAAATTTTTAAGACTAAAAATTGTTTTTGAATTGAAATTTATCTGGCTTTTCGGTAAAATAAATCAAAAATTGCTAAGTTGAAATTTACAAAAGTAATAAAGCTATATGTCATTGACACTTGAGTGTTTCCGACTATGTATGCCTACGTAGATATGTATATGTAATTAGTAATGAATCCCTTGTACTCACTCCATCTTTAACTGTCTACTAATAAATACTCTCCTCTGTCTCCTCTCAACTGTGTACCACTTATGTATTTATGTATAATCATATATACATAACACCTTTTTCCTAAAAGCTTTGGGGACGGTTTTATCAGTTTAAAACATCCAATCCACGTGCCTTGCTTATTTATAAAGTGGTCAAGTCTACAAATATTCCAAAATTCCTCAAAGTTACAAAATAACAAAGGACTCTTGCGCAATCTACGTGAAGAAAACCTATGCACATTTATAAATCAAATTTCTGAAAACGTGTTTGATCCGTCATTATAATTCTTACCAAGTTTTCGTAAGTGGTGTTGGCCATGTGGGCCAAAATGTGAGATGCCTTCGCTGTAAGGCCATTATTTTATTGAAAAGTTGTCCGAAACGGTTCCGATTCTGGTTTCAAGCTGAAATTAATTTTATTAACTGGTAAATCACGGTAAACTCATTTAGAAATAATATTTGAAGGATTTCATATTCATTGAGCGACTTCACCGCCGCGGTAATATTTTTCTGAAATGATAATCTACGAACATCAATTATAGATTCATTTTATTCCAGTACATGCTTTTTTTTACTTTGTTGCACCTTGAGTTATCAGTTTGGTAACAAATTATCAATTACTGGTAAAAAGTAATAATTTGTTAAAAAAATATATGCAAAAAGCAAATTATTTTTTTTATTGGCAAATATTTAATTCTTGTAAATTTATTCTACTAAACTTGATAATATGTACTAATGGTATGGTATGGTCACAATATTTATTTACCAAGTTGTATTAAAAATCGTCATAAATTTTGCTGCCTACCAGAATCCGATCGAAATTGTCCTGTAATTGACTCATTTATACCTCTTCAGAGATAGACTGATTGTACACGGTTGTTAAAAATTTGATCTTCATAAAAAATTCCTATGCAAATCATTACCTACACTGGGACAATTCAGTTACCGCATTATTTAGAGTGCATTATTTTGCGAAGTAAATAGCAGCAGAAAAAGTGGTGTGATGTTTACTTCGTGCACTTTATAATTTGGTGGAGTGAGGGACAAGTCCGACATTTTCAAATCGGTGATTAATACGACGAATGACTTTTGTCCGAGCTGATTACTAAATTTTTGGTTATTCCCAGCCACATTATGTATGGCGTATGCGACCTGTGTATATGTGCGAAGTGCAAACTATGTCAAATTCGCAAAATTCTAAGAATAACGCCAGAGCAGCGAAGAAAGTTGCATCTGCACTGGTTTATCAGTATCTGAAAATCACTTTAATACACTTCTCGACGTGAAAGTATGACAAATAAAAATTATTCCGACATCGGATCCTTCAAAATACATTTTAACTCGTAGTTAAAAACTACTAGTCTTAATATGAGATACAAAGACTTTTAATAATTATCGAAACAAATGCGAAATCTGTACAAGTTTTATTTTGCACGGATTTAATACGCTAATTCTTCTAGAGGCAAGTTTAGTAAAGAAATTCTACGCATTTTAAGTGATACAAAAATATTAATTTTACTTACAAGTTTCGCAAAATGTTGTCAAGTCCAATAAGTTGTCAAGTTTTGCAAAATTTGTCACATTTCGTAAAACATTTTTATTGGAAAATGATAAGATTTTTGCTCATAAATTTACGCCTCTATTTCGCAGATTATTTTTCAAATATTTCGCTACATGGTTTTAAAATAGGCGGGAAAACTTGAGGAATTGCATTATGCGAAATGAAATTCAATCTAGGTACAAATTTTGCAATAAATATTGCATTATTATGAATATGAACACGAAACTCTGACAATTTTAAAATTTTTGTAAACTGTACAAGTTTACAAAGGCCGCTGGTTATGTAACAAATTAAATTATACTCACCAGTTTAAGTAGGTAACTAATTATCGTAACTTATTAATTAATTATAGTTAATTATAGTTAGTTAATTAGCTTTTATAGATTTTTTTAGCCTTAAAGTGTCATGGTTTTCAAACCAGTTTTGTGAACTGATGTCCATTAACACTCTAATAAAGGTTGACTTGACTTATGTATTGCGTTAAATAATAACATTTATTTGCAACCCATCTCACCTTGTACAAATCTGCGAAATTTGTATGTATATAATTCATCTGTTGTAAAATTGCGACAAGTATATTTTAAAATTATCGGACTTAACATGAATTCAGAGTAATCTTATGTTCCACATCATAATTTTTAGGAAAATTTGGCAACTAAATTCTACCTTGAATGACACAGATAAAATAATGGTACTTTTATACCGGGCATACTCTCAGCAACATGCCTAGGTCGCTCCTTAATTACATAAGAATATTACAATTGTTTAAAAAAACTTCACACAATGCAATCAAAATTGAAATTATTTACTGGGTGAAATATCGAAATTTTAAGCTCAAAGACAAGTTCAAATTCTCAAATGTCGAATTATATGCAGTTTTTGAAACTTTTTACGAAATACAGATTTTCCAAATAGGTTACAACTTTACACACCTTCTTTCGTAAACCTTAAAGAACACCGATCAATCTAGTTTTCATATTTACGGGATAAATAACCAAATTTTTATTTGTTTGACGTTCAACTTCAACATATTTTGTGATCCGTCCTATATGTCGATTTATTTCTACAAAATTCAAACAAATTTAGATGACACAAATCTTCAAACTAATTCTTTAAACGGCATTCCTAAAAAATCGGAGAAAAAAATTAAATAAACAAATCTTCAAAATATTTAGGTAAAATATGACTTAAATTAAATTTTATTAGTCGAGAATCCATAATACACATACACTCAAAATAAGGTAGTAATGAATCTTTACCATGCGGAATGACTATATGGCTCTACTACATCGGTTACGATTTGTAGTAGAAATGGTAAAGGGTGGGCAACTTAAAAGTTGTACAGTGGCGATTTGGCCATATTTCTGGTATCGCTGCTAAGATTTCTATCATTTTGCATTTTTTAGACATGGCATACAAATTGTTAATGACTGGTACAAAAAAAGCTCAAAATCGTTTATACATTGCGAGGAATTTATATTTGTAGAAAATCTTAGGTAGTTGAAATAAGTTGGATTTCTCCCGCATGCATAAGGATTTCTACTCTTTCTTATTTTTGTAATTTTTCTGATAAGTTAAGCTGTCAAATGCAGAAAAGCAAATTTGAAAAAAATTTGCATTTCTCCAGAAAATTGACGAAAAATTAAAATCCCTGATTACGTGACACGGAAAGTTCCTGGAAAGGCCAAACGAATTGTTATTTAGCTAATTTAGCATGAGTTACTTAGAAAGCATCCCTTTGGAGAGTTCGGCATCAGCAACAAAACAAAAGTCCTCCCTAGGGAGTCAAAGCTTTGAAAAGGCAACAT
Source organism: Folsomia candida (assembly GCF_002217175.1). NCBI lineage: Eukaryota > Metazoa > Arthropoda > Collembola > Entomobryomorpha > Isotomidae > Folsomia > Folsomia candida. The sequence goes on along the minus strand of NW_019091207.1, from coordinate 3,653,141 downwards.
TTTTAATGTTTTGACAAAAAATTTCCTCCACTTTGTACATTTATTCTCACAGGGTCAATATTTTTCCTGATTAACGCCAACTTATGTGGGGAGGTACTACGTGAAATAAATGAAGCGTTATCCTCGGAGGATGATAGTTGGGAACTATTAAATTTTAGGTATGCGAAAAGTAGTATGGTGAAGAAATCACCATGCTAAAAAACCGTATATAACTACTGTCAAATCAAACGAAATAGAGCACTGGGTGCTATCACAAGACTAACTAGGTAGTTGTTAATAAGCGTGGAAAATTTCATTCAAATTCGTCAAGCCATTTTGATTTTATGACATTCTAAACCCAACAATTTGAGACTAGTTGCTGTACCACGTTTAAGTTGTCCACCCTTTAATTATGAGTTCAGGGAAATTCAAATTTAATACATAATGGTATTCACTTCCTTAATATTTGGTAATGAATTTGAATTTCCCTGAACTTATTATTACCATCTCTACTATAAATCGTAACCGACGAGGTAGAGCCACATAGTCATTCCGCATGGTAATGATTCATTACTACCTTATTTTGAGTGTACATATATTCTAAAATTTTTGGAATCACCGTAAAATCGGAGGTAACCACCTTACACCTCCCCATTGTTATTTGGTACTGAAGTACTGGTCATGTTTACAATTAGTTGATAACACTGATTAGCAACCCATACCCATACCACTTGTCAAAGGCTTAGAGAACCAAGGGGAATTCATCTGTGGTAAACTTAAGATTCATACATATATCCTAAAATTATCGGAATCAACGAGAAACCTGTGCAAATTTAATTTTCCACGTGATTTTGCAATCTTAAAGAAAATTTAGCGAACAAATTCTACATTGAGTGACACAAAGTGTTAAAATGCTAATTGTATCCCAGGCGTACAGCTCGCTTTTTACTTAATCAAGAATATTACAATTGTGTAAAGCGAATATAACTCAATTCAAGTAAAATTCAAATTAGTAGGTGAAATATCGAAGGTTTTTTAAATCAAAATTAGACAGGTGAAAATCTCCGAAAATTTAAATTTTATAAAGCCAAATTGAGAGCAGTTTTTAACACTGTTAACAAAATAATGAAATTTGACACATGGATGTCTTCATGCACAAACCCTGTTTAAATACTATGAGTGTATACATTACGAGTTCGCATCGTTAGCAACGTTCGCAAAAAAATAAAGTTCTCAAGTTCGCAAAAAATTTTGGCTTAAAAATTGATTTGCCAACTTGTACATTTCCAGGGCTAGTATTTATTTTGCAATGCGAATTTTTTGTGATGCGAACATGCGAACCCGTAATCATTACCTTCTATTTAGAAATCTATTTCTAAGAATTGAGGACTAAAATTTCCCACGTTTATTTTATTAGATATTCCATCATAACATAAGTATTTGTAATCATACAATGTATTTCGATTTATTCTATAAAATTTACTAAAGTTTTTTAAGTGGAAATCCTTAAATTTCCAATCTTTACAAGATTTGGGATTTAGATGTTTATAAATTATTGTCAAAACTGATGTCAAAATTCTTAAAATATTTAATTTCAGTAACAAAATTTCAGTAACTAATGGACATTTCCCATTGAAAATTTGACATTGCAGCGTGGCATTTAAACTACACTCAAAATAAGGTAGTAAGGAATCATTACCATGCGGAATGACTATGTGTCTCTACCACGTCGGTTACGATTTGTCATAGAAATGGTAATAATAAGTTTAGGGAAATTCAAATTTAATACATAATGGTATTCACTTCCTTAATATTTGGTAATGAATTTGAATTTCCCTGAACTTATTATTACCATTTCTACGACAAATCGTAACCGACGTGGTAGAGACACATAGTCATTCCGCACGGTAATGATTCATTACTACCTTATTTTGAGTGTACCCTGTATATCTTCAGTACACTCTAAATAAATTTGATTAAAATTTACTCAATTTTGAGTAAAATTGCCACCAAAGCAACTATTGAGTAAAATTTACTCCAGGTTGAAAGATTTTTGCTCAACCTTGAGTAAATTTTACCTTTCTCAGGGTAAATTTTACTCAATAGTTGCTTTGGTGGCAATTTTACTCAACTTTATTTACAGTGTAATTAGTGGTCTCAACGGTGCGGTTCGGTTCGGTTGTTGGAAGAACCGGTAAACCGGTTCTAAACTTAGAACCGAGAACGAGAATTGAAGAACCGAAACATTACCGAACTTTTTTTAGTTGGAACCGAACCGGAACCGGACCAAACCGTGACCAAACCGGCGGTTCGGGTCAAACCGGTAGTGTTATTAATATGCAATAAACAAACAATGCTAATTGACGTGTTTCTGATGAAATTTCACATACAAGCCAATAACTTATCTGTATTTATTCAAAGCAAATTCTAATACATGTCAACAGCAAAACCACTTATGTATGTATTATTGAAGTTAGAAAACAATTCCAAGTTTGGGGTGTAACCAAGTCAACATTTCATTTTGGAAACTTTGGGGTGTGACCAAGTAAAGATTTCATTTTAGAAACTTTTGGGGGTAAAAATTTCGTTTAGGAAACTTTGGGGGTGAAAATTTCATTTTGGAAACTTTGGAGGTGTCATCAAGTCAAAATTTGGTTTTGGAAACATTGGGGATGTAACCAAATAGAAGTTTCATTTTGGGAACTTTGGGCGTGTCATCAAGTCAAAATTTGGTTTTGGAAACATTGGGGGTGTGACCAAGACAAAGTTTCATTTCGGGAACTTTGGGGGTGTGGCCATGTCAAAGTTTCATTTTGGGAACCTTGGAGGTGCGGCCACGTCAAAATTTCATTTTGGAAACTATGTGTATTTCGGGAAATTCGTAAAACTTTTTCGAAAATATGATTAACTTCGCTAATGTATTTATGTATGAAGTTCGGTTCAACCTGAACCGGCCAGTTCGGTTCGGTTCTCAAAGACTTGGAACCGGAACCGAACCGGTAATAAAAGTTTCGGTTCGGTTCGGTTCTCCGTATAAACCGGAACCGAACCGAGCCATCGGTTCCGGTTCGGTTCTATGAGAACCGAGAACCGTTGAGACCACTAAGTGTATTGATATAAGCATTTTCTTAAAAATAGAAATAAATCCGTGATATGTAACGAATCGTTACGAAAGCTCGGATTTTTTCCTTTATTACAAATCTCGTAAAATATATCAAAATTTCTCTAAATGGCGTTCAAATCTAACAAAACAGACATTACTAAATTTTCAATTTATTTAATTCCTCAAAACCCAATCCAAAAATTATGTCTGGCTCGAAAATGAAAGGAAATATACAACCTATCATGTCACTCGTGCTTCCCAAAATACGAATGGATTCAAAATTACGTGGATAATTGAAATTATTACCTTCATTAATTGTTCCCTCTGCGAAATTATTTATTCTGCTAGAAATTGAATTAAATATAAAATTTGGTGAAACTATGGTCGGCGAAAATTCTGTACGCAGATTACTTTACCAAGATCGGTGTAAATTGGTGGGTGGCCTTTACACAATTTTCAACTAAACCTACACTTATTAATACTACATTTTATTAATTGCTGAAAAATCGTGCAGAAATTATACACTCTAAATAAATTTGATTAAAATTTACTCAATTTTGAGTAAAATTGCCACCAAAGCAACTATTGAGTAAAATTTACCCTGAGAAAGGTAAAATTTACTCAAGGTTGAAAGATTTTTGCTCAACCTTGAGTAAATTTTACCTTTGTCAGGGTAAATTTTACTCAATAGTTGCTTTGGTGGCAATTTTACTCAACTTTATTTACAGTGATATTATCAAAGTTAACGAGTAAACGGAAGAAGTCCCTCAAAATTCCCTTTTACATAATTTGAACCTATCCATAAATTTGTCAATCTGTCACAAATTTTGAACCAATTTCAAATTACCTGTATTTAACGAAGCTAAAAATGCAATGTAGTAACATTTTGAGTATTAACAAATTTATTTTATAACTTTGACGCCGGGAATCGTATTTGTGCATTTTTAGAAACCTAAAATCTTGTTTAGATGAGATGCAAATTACTGAGAAGATTGCAATTTTCATACGATAAATTTTAGTAGTTTAGTAATAATTTTTCCACCGAGAAGGCAAAATTTGTTAAAACGATTGAAAATTCTTTACACAGATTAAGTCTATTAACTTAGGACGTCGAGAATTTTTTCAATTTTCTCGAATTTTTTTGAAATGCTGTTTCACATCCCTTAGCTTAGCTCAGGGATGTGAAACAGCATTTCATAAATAAAATTTCATAAAACTTCATAAATTTCATAACTTCCATACTGAACAAATTCCCAAATATGAAGAAATTTTTTTCGATTTCATAAGTAGACAAAGTGGTGAAAATAACAAATACACTGTTAAAAACTTGGAAGAATCAAATGCTATACTGATTTGATAATGACTTTCTACCGGATTGGTTATAGTTTGTTGCTGAGTGGTAAATTTTTCGTTACAAAAACATTTCGGAAATGAAATGCCCGTTATTACCAGTGCCAGCAAAATCATTTGAAAACACGAATATGGTGGAAATCGTGTCCGAAAAGGATACATCGTTTTCAATTCATTTTTTTGTCAATCTTAAAATTAATGCAAGTTGTTTAAGATAAGAAAATTGGATTTAAAAAATATATGGAAATCTGAACTACCAAAAATTAAAAAAATCGTGCAGATGAAAAACGGCTGAAAAGTAAAAAAAACGGTACTTCGATTTCACGTGAACCTTTCGAAAATCTGTAACCGTGTAAACTTTACAATGAGGCAATTCACGTCAGCCTTCGAAGTCCGTAACGTTACGAATATCAAAAACATGCCTATCACCTTCGTAAGGTTTTTTAGTTTGGTAAGCAAAAAATACCTAAGTTTCGTCAAAAGTTCGTAAGTTTCGAAAATTTAAGTGGTTACGGAATTACGAAGCCTGACATGAATTAGCTATACAAGTGCGTATAGTAAAACGGCTTATAAATATTTCATGTCATGTTTCACAAAAAATTCAAGGACTTCAAAATAATATTGTTATATCTTTGTGGTAGTCTCATACCTGTTCAAAAAAACTTTTTTCATTCAAAGTTCAGTCATCACGATTTTTTGCTGAAGATTTTCATTCACATTCAGTGATTTTCTTTCAAACTCATTTCATTTCACTTCATCTGACTTCATTTCTTACTTCACCCCATGTATTAAGCATAGGGTGAAGAATGAAGGGAGTGAAAAATCCTTTCATTCACACTCATTCATTTGAAATGACTGAATCTTTCATTCATTTTCATTCAAATCACAGGAAATTCATTTTCATTCACCATCATTCCCAATCATAATTAGTCACATGAATGAAAGTGAACAGGTATGGGTAGTCTTGATGCATACGACAAAATATATCTAACAGAGCTACATTTCTTATCGTGTGGTCTTGATGTATCGCTTTTTTGTAACTTTCTGAGTTACAAAACTTAGCTTGCTGCTATACAAGTTTTAGTCGTTTTACATGATGTTGATGGTCCATATTTTTAAATGTAAACCGACCTGAACATAAGTTTTGATACTGTAAATATTTTAAAATTCATCAAAATGGCGTACAAATCCGACAAAATTTTCATTTTTCAATTTAATTATTAATAAATCATCCAGATATTATAATAACAATTAGTTGGTAACAAAATCGTTACCACGTGCTATAACTATAAAGTCCTGGCACGTTGGTAACGACTTGTCACCGAAAGGTAGATAACAATAATTTCCGTGAGATTCTCAGTTTTACCAGATTTTAATCAGTTTCTCACCGGAGGGTATCCAATTTTAGTTCGGTGGCAATTATGTTACTTTCTATGAAAAATCTTTACCAGAGCATGGTAAAGTGTCATGGTAGTGACTACATGTGCGGTGACGATTTTGCTACCAAGACAATTCTAACACCAACCTAAGTACGTTATTTGAAAACTACCTGAGCTTTGTAACAATTATATTAGTATATCCAATTTCATGAAAACGGTGTGCAAACCCCGACAAAATTGATATTTCTCGATTTTCTAATTATAGTCTATACACGGCAAGTTGAACCCGGAGATATGGAAGACTAAATCCCTACCCATGCTTATTAACGTTTAACTGAGTTTAGTCTCCCATATCTCCGGGTTCAACTTACCGTGGGCAGATAGTAATTGCTAGTAATAGTGATAGTAATTTTTTTAGTAATTGCTCGAATTCAACCCGAAATTAAAATCAAATACGTACGTAAACTAATGAGGAATTTCACGTCAACCTTCGTAAATCTGTAACCACGTAAGTTTACGAAGATCATCTTATGAACCTAAACGTATACCTTTTATCTTCGTAAGCTTTTGTAAGTTCGTAATCAAAAATTACCGTCAAGATGTTCGGAAACAGTTTGGAAATTTCGTACCTTTACGTGATTACGAACTTACGAAAGCCCCATTACGACATTATAGTAATATTCCTTGAAATGAAAAATCCACACATTTTTATCGAATTTAAAACCATTGATTTCATTAACCTTTCCCCTCCGAGCAATGTTATCTGATACGTTATACTTATATATAGATGTTAAACCCAAATTTAACAAAAGTCAAATAACTTTGTCATAAACTCGTCACTAAATGTGCACTCAATACATTTTATGAGTTTGTACATTTGGAAAGAATAACTATTGTCGGCAAGGTAAAATACTTTTGTAAACTTTGCAAATTTTACGAGATTAAAAAATACGTAGATCGTAATTTGTAAAAACTAAGGAAATGCAAGCGTCAAAAGTGTATTGTTAACTTACACAGATCACGATAATCTCGTTCTACATGCAAAAGTTTGTAATAAAATTTCATAAAATTTCCACGGCCTACAAAAATCCGAGTAAATTACGTCCATGGAATACAATTACTTATTTCTAACAAGTTTCAACGAAAACCTGTTTTGCTAATTTAAAAAAAACTGTTTTCGGTTTTTTAATTAAACACACTGTTTCGGAGCTAACATTGAATATTTCTTATTGTTTAGGTAAGAATTGACTGTCCTAAAGTACCTCATTCCAAAGGTTATACCTTGAATAATTAATAATTTTAATGTCCCTACCAGTTTCATTTGTCTCAGTGGCTGACAAAAGAGCTCGCCCGACGGGTAGAAATGGATGTATGTGTTTTCGGCCGAAGTCGTGCTATAGTGGCACAGGGGACAAAACATCCGATCCCAGTTGAATGGGATCTGAGCGGCACAGGTTCAAATCTCTGCCCAGACATTATTTTTGCACTATGAATTTTTATTTACTTGCATTATTATATTACCAATTTACAATTACTATACAAATTAACCAATTTTTCTTTATAACTAGAGCATTTTAACCTTTGCTGTGCGTCCGTGCGTTCAATCAATTAACTTTTATTAATGATAACTTCGAAAAATGTTTACAAAATTACAAAAAATTGGTACAAATGTGTATTCTGGTATGCTGTTTAGATGTATATATATTCGGATTAGTTATTTTTGGTGTGGGTGGCATCGGCCGCAGAATCGTGGAACAGAGGGAAAATGTGCCACTCAATTGTTGTCCATTTCAGTTAATTATTGTCCATTTCATATGTCCAGGATATAAACCCCTCGCTCTCCTATCTTACATTGTTAATGTCCCAACAGCTTCCACTGCCACTATTTAGTGGGTTGTTTCGTGATAATAGTGACAAATATTAAAATATTAAAATTCACACATATAAACCGCGTTTGTAGTGTGGAATAAGGTTATGCATAAATATTGTCACATTCAACAAAAAAAATTACCACAAAATCTAGCATGTGCTTTATGCACCTCCCGTTGACATACAAACTGAACATGACATGTTTGCATCGCGCATCGTCTGGTTTTATTTGTACTGCGTATTAACCTGCACTTGCAGTCATGCCCTCATCCTCAGTTTCGCTAATACTTGCAACACTAAAATTCAGACACAACAACCTCGTAAATATGTGGCATTAGGGTCGGGTGGGGCCATACATATCTGGATATTGAATATGTACATTTTCACATTTGAAGCAAAGCGTTGGCGTAAAATCGGTGATGTACTTTATGCACCTCCCCTTGACACAAAAACTGCGAATGGAAAGTTTTGCATCGCACTCGTTTCATTTCTACTGCGTAGTAAGCGATGTGATCTGCAATTGCAACTCATCCTCAGTTTTGCAAGCCTTTAATTATTTTTTTGCTCATTACTGCACTTTTAACTTCTGACCGTAAATTTGGCAAGAACTTTGATATTTAATTGTGTTTCAAGTTTTGTTGATTAATATTTCCAACGTCAGAGAGTTAAGCTACGCTCTTAATAAGGCATAACTGATTTTACCCACTATCAGGATGGAAATAATGCTACATAAGTTGCTCGTGTTTTAAATAAAAAAATTGTCATAAATTATTATGACAATTATTATCATTATTTTAAAACATTGTTGTGTGTACAGATAAACTCGTATTGATCATACTCATCCAATCCCGCATAATGTCGGCCTCTTTTCATCATCATGGTGAAGAAGGATGTCCTACTGATGGCACAATTTTATTTAACAAAGTTAAGACCACCAATAATCATGTTGATATTTCATGTTCTCAATACCATTGCAAACCTAGTTTATCGGAAAACGACTTCATTCACTTCGGGGGAATACAACATTGCATCTTTTATTTCTGCCGCGAACGAAAAAAACTTCGGTGGCATAAAGTTCTCCATCCATTCATGGGAGAACAACAGAACTTGGATTTCATTTATTGACCCTACCAAGGAATATACTTTCTCTTTATCGCAGAACTTGTGCAAAACTTTAGGGTACACACGTTGTATCTTCCCTGGTAGTGGGAATTACCCGTCAGAAATGTCCCAAATTGATGTAGGTCGACCACCACATAATGAATTATGCACGTTATTTTTTCATAAATGGACTACAAAGAAAATTGTCACTACAGTAAATTCAACTCTGGAGAAGTCAATTGAATGTCTCTCAAATCAGACTGATGGTGCAGTAAAAGTGCTTCTGTCATGTGACGGAACTAAATTTGCAATCCATAAGTCCAACTCAAGTTTGTATTTACAATTCACTGAAGACTTCAATCTCCAATTTGGTTTGGATCCGGTATTAATTGGCTCCACATTGACAATTCTTGACAAAAATTCCACATCGGCACACCCCTTTACTCTCAAAGACGAATGGAATAAATGCAGCAAAAATCTTACCATTGTTTCCTTGACTAGTTCATCTAAAACATTTATGAAAGGAGACGCAATTTCTCTCCTCGGTTTAATTCAAAGTATAAACCGCCGTTTTATTAAATCGCCATTTTTTATGAATATTACAATCTCAAGTTCCAAAAATCAACCAACTTCAATAATAACGTTTTTGGATCAATTCGATAAATATATAATAACTTTCTCGGAAGAATTAAGTCAAGTTTTGGGTATTAACCAAACCCAGTTTCATGCAAGTGGAGAATATACTGGGAGTACTTCAGCTGACGACGAAATATTCAATGGGCTTGATCCGGATCAGGAATTTATTATTACGCTTACTCAGAAAGCTATACAGCGTATCCATATCCCACCACCTCAATACATGTCGTATCCCTCAACAGTGAAGACCATAAACAACGCTCTACAATCCTTTGGCTCGCACAAAATTGCTTTAACTATTTCTCAAGACTTTGAAAATTTGGAGATAAATATTTTCACAAATTTATCTGTGACTTTCTCCCCTTGCTTAAATAAACTTTTTCACATGAAACCATTTGACTCCTTTACAAGTTCTTCAACATCAATTCAACTACCTCCGATTCTCCTCCCCAAAGATATAAACACAAGGCCACAAATAATCCCATCAACTTCTCAAAATGCAGAAGAGGAGGAGGAGTCAGGTACCGCCATGGATACATCACCGGACGATGCTGTTGATGATAATACTAGTATGCAAGTGGAGGATGATGCTCGTAAAGTTCCAACTAGTCAAGACCAACGTAAATGCTACACCATAATTAACGAAATCCTTCCAACGAAGCGATGGTTGAACACCCTTTCAAAAAAACAGTTTATAGAAATAGTACACCGATGCGGTAAAAAAGCAAAAAAAAGCAACTTGGACAAGATGGATGGTTACATGACTTTGATTGTTGACATAGGAACTTATAAAACGGATTTCATAATACAACCAGCCTTAGTTTTTTCCAGCGATTTAAGCAAGGTTGTACCAACTCGTCGAGTTTTACCCGATGAAGCACTAGAGTGGTATATAGTTATTGGAACCGCAGACACGGAGAATGTGAATCAAGAAATAACCGAACCATTTGTGGAACATATATACAGCTCAGTAGCAGGCTATAGCAACGCAATTCCTTATGAAAATTATCACCCTACTGCTATACTGCTCCTATACTTTAAATTTAAGGATCGTCGGAAGATGAAGAGATTTGCATTGAGTAAGAGAACTTTAGGTGTCGACACAGAATTCGTGCCAATGCAACTAACTCCAGATCTCTTGGCCTTAATAAAGGAACATGCGATTGATTTGTTTGTTTACGGGCAAGGATGTGGGCCCACCCATGGAAAAATAATTCAAAAGATGTACGAGGGGTATCCAGAGGATTGTGTTGACAACATATTTGCAACTAGAACCGTTATACCTTTTCACGAACAAGATATTTTGCAGACATACAGTAGATGCACCGATAGCATTCACCCATTTCAAATATCATCGTTTGCCGACACTGACGAAACACCAGGGGAAACAAATAAGTGCTCTCCTGATTCCGAAATCATATATGAATTCGATCTTATTGGAAAGTCTTTACAGTCGACCGCACAGAAGGCAATACTCAATGTTTGGGTTTCTTTGCGGCAAGGAAAAACGAACCCATCTATTCTAGAAGGTACTCCCAGGGAAGTGGCGGCTCGACTTGCAGGAGTAACAGAAGCCCAACTAACCCGAGCAAACAAAAGATGGAGGGGAAACACAATTTCGACACCACAGCGCAATGGAAAGAGGCCCTGTCCAGTACAAACAAAAATTGATGAATTTGATCGTAATTGGATTAGAAGTGAGATTGTTAAATCATATAAAAACGGTGCCGCCATAACTGCTGCCGACTTGTACAAAAAGTTTATGCATTACAAAAAGGAATATTACGACGATGAGATGCTTCGTCATCGATCCAATCCAGATAACCACTCAAGACCTGACATATTTCATTGCTCAAAAAATACTTTCCATAGAGTACTACATTTAATGGGATTTACTAACGGGGTTATAGATAAAAGAGCAGGAATAAGTCAAAGAGAAGACATTGTAATATGGAGAGGAAAATACCTTAGAGAACTTCGCCGAAACGAAGCTGCCGAGAAGCCATTCAAAATAGTTTATATTGATGAGACGTAAGTCTACCTTTTCGGAATGTTTAGGTTCCGTAATTTGTGAACACATCTAAACCTAATGGTTGTTACAGGTGGGTTGATGGGAATATGCATGTGGCGCGAGGTTGGTTTCCAAAGACGTGTAAATCCATCAAAGAAATGGCTCCATTTACATATGGAACAACATCGATGGCAACTGGTAATATTAGGAGTATTCATAACAATGTTTTGAACATCGTGCTGGCAGCCGTCACCTTACCATAAACCAATAATTTAAGTACAAAATTACTATCTATAGGTCCTCGTCTGATTGTTCTGTCAGCCCTCACCGAAGATGGTATAATCCCCGAACTTGTTCTCTTATACAAAGTGTCAAAATCCCAGACTGCAAGCGATTATCATGACAATGTAAATGCCCAAACGTTTCAATCGTGGTATATAAAGTTGTTGGATTATCTCGACAGGACAAATGAAAAATGGATCATAATAACGGACAATGCTTCATATCATTCCACCAAAATTTTACCAAGGAAATCAGAAAGGAAAGAAGTTCTTTACAATTTCTTGCAGAAATATACAACAATGCCTGGTCTAAATATTAAATTGCCCTCTGATATGAAAGCAATAAGAAAATTTGAGCTGGAAGATATGCTGGAAAAGTAGCTCGGTTGCCGGAAATGCGGGATGAATTATATACAATCGACAAATTGACGAAACAGCGGGGTCACAGGGTTTTAAGGTTGCCACCTTACAACTGTGATCTTAATCCAATCATTAAGATATCTTTTGCATGACCTGTAATATATATAATTTTGACATATCTTACAATGAGGAAGTGTGAGGTGGTTATCGCCGATATCCACCGGACTAATTTTAAATTGTTCACGCTCAAAAATAAGTGGACCCGTATTTTTGCGTTTATGGGCATGTCCACGCCCGTGGCGGAATTTTCAAAAAAAAAATTCAGCCAATAAAAATCATTTTCAAAAAACTTTTAATTTTCAAAAAATCGGTTTTTTGGTGTCTAGAAATTCAGAAATAGCATGAAAATATCAATTTTTTTAAACTTTTAAAAATGAATTTTATATTTTAAGGGATGTAATTCTTAACAAAAATTGGGTTTATTTTTTTAAATCGGGTTAAAATTCGAAAGTTACAGCGTTTTCAAAAATCCGAATTTTCGCCTAAGTTTTTCTTAAAATTCCCCCACGGGTGTAAACATGCCCATTCAGGAAAACGCAAAAATACGGGTCCTCTTATTTTTAAGCGTGAACAATTTACAATTAGTCCGGTGGATATCTGCGATAACCACCTCACACCATCGCATTGTTAGTATCCATATTTAAATTTGGTGACGTATTACAGAGAGGTGCTGGAAAGACACAAAACACAATACCAAACGAAGGAATCACAACAAAAACTTAGATGACATCAAGTTGATAATGCAAGAAGAATTAAAGAATTATGACAAAACCCTAGCTAAAAATCACTTTAAACATACTAAGAGGTTGGTTTCAGATGTACATTAGAAGCGAAATCCCTTTATGGAAATGTCCTGTCTGTCCGTCCGTCCGTATCCACGATAATTTTAGAACGGACTTGAATTTTGACATGTAGTTATCGCCTATATATTATAATGTGTTAAATTTGTATTTTTTGTCACTTTAAGGTTAGAAAATAAGTATTGGGAGGAGGATGGAATACTAGAAGAAACACATACTTCTCCAATTATAATAACAGAAGAAGATGAAGATAGTGGTGATGAAGATAGCGATCAAGAAGACTGCATAGCGCGAGCTACAACTGTTGTAATGGAGAATGGCGACCAGGTTGATCATGGAGGAGACTTGTCCCTCTGGGATTGCGACTGGGCGTACGACATATTTGAAAGGGAACTTGAGATAGGAAATTATATGGTAGACACAACAGCTACTCGTGGCAGAGGAAGAGGTAGAAGAGGCAGATTCCGTCAGTGCCCACTTTAGATGCACAATAACAAAAATCATAAATATTTATTTGCTAGATTTTACGGTAACAATTTTATGTTGAGTGTATTCATTACGAGTTAGCACGTTCGTATCGTAGCATTTTGAAACAAAAATGGAAAATAATTACTAGCCGTGCAGATGCACAAGTTTGTAGATGAATTTTTAAGCCAAAAATTTTGGATGTTCATTAATAATCTCTAGTGTTATTTTAAAATTTGTGTTGGAATTCAATTATTCAATAGCTTGTAATTAAATCTAACTTTGTAACCAGCATTGTAATTTTGTAATTTAAGCAATATTGGGAACGAAATTATAATTTGAAATTTGCGTACCAAGTAATTTAACGAGCTCTGACACATGCTAATACCAATTTTTTTGTTATTTTGTAAACATTTTTCGAAGTTATCATTAATAAAAGTTAATTGATTGAACGCACGGACGCACAGCAAAGGTTAAAATGCTCTAGTTATAAAGAAAAATTGGTTAATTTGTATAGTAATTGTAAATTGGTAATATAATAATGCAAGTAAATAAAAATTTATAGTGCAAAAATAATGTCTGGGCAAAGATTTGAACCTGTGCCGGTCAGATCCCAGTCAACTGGGATCGGATGTTTTGTCCCCTGTGCCACTATGGCACGACTTCGGCCGAAAACACATACATCCATTTCTACCCGTCGGGCGAGCTCTTTTGTCAGCCACTGAGACAAATGAAACTGGTAGGGACATTAATTTTAGTAATTTCAATTTTTGTCCTAAATTTTTGCTTACATTATTTGTAAACTGTTTTAAATTTGCTGCAAAACCCCTGTTTCGAAAATCGATTTTGTGCAGAATCTAAAACCGGTTCCCTAAAATTTTCCAAAATTAAATTAACCGAAAACCGGAGTTTCAAAGGTGTGCATGCAAATTTCTATTAGCCATGTACAAGGGAAGAAACCTGGGTTTTTGTGCAATTCAAATATATATATTTTTCCCTAAATGGCGTTAAAACCTGACAAAATAAAATTGTCATTTTCAACGTGCTCAAGAATCATACCCAATTTTACTTTCGTAATTTACTGATATAACAATTTTTTTCTACCGGGTTTGGTCAATTTATTAATAATTTGATATTGAAAAAATAACAGTTTGTTGTCTATTGAAAATCAATTCCAAACTTATTACCAACCAGTAATACACAATTCTCATATCGGTTTACACATTTGTAGTCATTGTGTACTTGAGATCTGTGAAAATCGATACGTACAAAATTGTGTGAAACATTTATAGGTACAAGTTCGTAAGGAAACTTGTGAAATGCATACTGGTTACAAAAATCTGAGTGGTTGGTGAAACTTGAAAATAAAATTCGCTAATTTTAAAAATCAAAATTTCTTGGCTTTTATGCATGTTTTTTAACTATACGTCAAGTATTTGTATCATTATTTTTTTTTAAAAGTAAATAAAAATAAAATCCGACGTTTGTAAGAAGAACCTCAGACTTTCCTACTATAATACAAATAATCCCTACAAATATATAACAATTTGTCTAAATGGCGTTCAAATCCGACACAACAAAACATAATCCGATAAATCCGATAAAACTGGCATTATTCAATTTAATTCCTCAAAAATCAATCCAAAAATTAGGCCTTGCTCTAAAATCACTATACATTTATAGTTTATAGACCAGTTTATAAAGAAAATTTAAAAAATATGCGAAACTGACAAAAACGAATTGTCAAGTTGAAACTGAAATTCACTAATTTTAAGAATCTGAATTATTCAAGGTACATATTAGCTTGATTTCTACTCGTGTTTTTTTTACTATTTTGCCATTGAGGACTTTATTGGAATTACATTTTATTTTACTAATTTTTTAAAAATATCTTAAGCATTTTTAAGAAGTAAAAAAGGAAAAAAATCTCAGCCTTGTAACGAACGTTACAAAGCTCAGATTTTTTCCTTAATACAATACTCTCTGCAAATATATCACAATTTGTCTAAATGGCGTTCAAATCCGTCAAAAACTGGAACTTTAAAACTCAATCCAGAAATTATACCTTGCTTGAAAATTACCATACATCAAGGTAATATAAATACAACCTAACGTAGCGCTCATGCTTCTCGAAATACGAATTGATTCGAAATTACGCGAATAATTGAAATTATGAATTTCATTGAGGGTTTTCACGTCACCTTCGTAACTTTCGTAACTGTCGTAAACAGCGTAAATTTACGACATCTACGAAAATTCCATGCTTACGAAGTTTCGTAAATACATATACGCAAGGTTGGGAGCATCTTTTTCGTTCGTAAAAAAATTTCGTAAGAATAAACTATCGTGATATTTCGAACACCACAGTTACCGATGAAATTAGGCAAGGAAAAATTTAAAACAATTTTTACGAAACATTTTTTAGGAAGGGTCTTTCACGTCAACCCTTCGTAAATGACGTAAATTTACGAATATTTTTTTACGAATCCACAGTTACGAAGGTCGTGAAAACCCTCATTAATTGTTCTCACTGCTGCGAAATTATTTAATCCGTCAGAATTTGATTGTATCAACTTTACCTCGAATAAAGTCCCTACCTTTTCATCAAAAACCTGGTTACAAAATTGTTACAAGGTCCAAAATTTGAAAAAATTAAAAATTCTTTATGCAGATTACTGACAAATGTGTAAATTGAGAATCTTTTTCGCAGTTACTTATTATCCAAATTTAAAGTATGAATTAAAATTTGTGAATCCATTAATAAGTAAACTATAAAAAATATAGTCAATCAACACATTTTCTGAGAGCCACATCAAATCTAGAATTAAATTTTGTGTAAGAAGTCTATTGAATTTTTCTAATTTGGCGTAAAAACCTGGTCGAATTTTTTTGTTACGTAATTTGTAGTTGTGTATGTAAGTAATTTGTGTATGATTATGGAAAATGTGAGACAAATGTTTCAATAACACAGGTTTTATACCAATTTTAGTTTACCAGTATTTAGCAACACCTAAATTTGTACGGAGGAAAAATTGGCTTTATTCTCCGTACAGGTTCTTGCAATACAAAGGGAATTTTTATTTTAGAAAATTTTATACACTCAAAATAAGGTAGTAATGAATCATTACCGTGCGGAATGACTATGTGTCTCTACCACGTCGGTTACGATTTGTCGTAGAAATGGTAATAATAAGTTCAGGGAAATTCAAATTCATTACCAAATATTAAGGAAGTGAATACCATTATGTATTAAATTTGAATTTCCCTAAACTTATTATTACCATTTCTATGACAAATCGTAACCGACGTGGTAGAGACACATAGTCATTCCGCATGGTAATGATTCCTTACTACCTTATTTTGAGTGTATGTACAATCATTATTTTACAGGTTTTGTAAAACTGGAACATTTTTTTGTACACTTTGGTTTAATTTATTATCCAAAAATTTTTCAAATAATGGGTAAAGAAGGTTGACCATAACGCAGTCAGATTTATTTTAGCACGTTGACGCCGGGAATGATATTTGAGAATTTTTAGAAGTGTAAAAATTAATAGATGAGTTACGTCTGTTACCATTTTAAATAAATTTTACCAAGATAAAATTTGATGTAAAAATTTGTTATCAGCGAAAATTCCTTACACAGATTGTTTGTCGTGGACATTTATACTTTTTAATGGAACCTATACCAGGATTTTCTAGCGGGTTATGTCCAAAAATCAAGCCAAAAATTAAGAATCACATGACACTTATCTTTCCGTTGAATGGTCCGTTTGAACCACAAATATCAGGCGGCAAACTTCGATTTTAGAGTAAATATCCTCCACGGAGGGAAACCAGGGCGGACGAATGAACTTTGCCACCCAATATTTTTCGTCAAATTGACCATTCAATGGAAATATTAGCGTCACATTATTTCTAATTTTTTACTTGATTTTTTGTCATAACTCGCTTAAAAACCCTGGCATTACTTGAAAAATGGTTCCATTGTTAGCCAATTACAAGTTTGTAATGAAATTTTATCAAATTAATACAGATGTATTAATTCATATATATCTACACTACAGTATGACTTACTTGTTTATATTTGTTTAGTTGCGTTATAATTAAAGCATGAAAAATATAACTAATTTCCAAAAAAATAATACTCGAACTTTACAAATTTACACCCACAACCATTTACAATTACATCCATGAATCTAGAACTAAATTTTTGGTAAGAAGTAACAGTATGAATTTTTTCTAATTTGGCGTAAAAACCTGACACACTTGGTTTGCATTTACAAAATTTTCAACTAATACATAAATTATTACTCAAAAATCATTCAAAAGTTATAGATATTTAGACTGAAAATTAAAGTAAACGAGGGAATTACATACATTCCGCGAAATTTTGTTTTACATTATTTGAAATTATGTATATAATTTCTGGATATTAACTATTGAACATACATATGTAATTTGATAAAAAAAATTCGTTCGGTCACAATTTATACGAATTTTGAGTTACCTGTTCATGTAACAAGGCCAAAATAACGTTATAACAAAATTGTAATAGTCATCAAGCATCGTGGACATTTATAGTTTATTTACAAGTTGGTAAAGAAATTTTATTAAATTTGCACAGCTCACAAAAATCCGCGTAAAGTTAAAAATGAAATTCAATAATTTTACGAGTCTGAATTTTTCAGAGCAAGGTATTACCTTGATTTCAACTCTATTCGAGGTTTTTTGGAACGATAAGGCCCTTAATGTTATCATATATTACCATTATTACCATTATATTCATTACCATTTTTTAGTATTAAAAAAAGCGTTTATATCTTCAGTATTTTTTTAAGAAAAAAAGGAAAAAAATCCAAGCTTTGTAACAATCGCTACAAACCTCAGATTTTTTTCCTTTTTACAATCACTCGCTACAAATTTATCACAATTTGTCTATATGGCGTTCAAATCTGACAAAATTGTCATTTTCATTCAAATGGCAGGAATTTCATTTTCATTCACATTTATAATCAGTCAAATGAATGAATATGAACAGGTATGCAAATCAGAAATAAGATACAAAGCTAAAATTTTAGCCACTCCTTTTAGTCGTACATCGTGATCATTGTAATCCAAAAATCAAGAGGTTACGGGATCTCATTCCATTTTCTCGACAAGTTTCCACCTTTATGAATCAAAATGTCACCAACTTGTCGTGACATCTGTGCTAACAATTTCCAGAAAATTCAAAAAAAAAACATATTCCGAAATTTATAATTTCAGAAATTAATATAATTTAAAATAATGCCACGTATAAGCGTCGTATTTGTGAAATGCAAACTTTCTATAACGTACAAGGAGCAAACAGATCTGCTGCTGTGACTCAACAATAAGATGCAAAATAGCTAAACTTTTATCTACTCAATTTCCCACATCGTGAGCATTGTGTTTCTGAAATCAAGATATTTCATTCCATCACAAATTATCATCAAAGTCAAAACCCTGGATTTTTAGAATTTTTATTTTAGTCGAGTTTGCACAGTAATAATTTTATAGGTTTTGGAAAATTGGAACATATTTATTGATGTAGAATGTAGAAAATATTTTGATCTCAATATACAAAATTTTTCAAGTAGGTGATGTGTAAAAAAAGGCTGCAGTTCGTATCGTATAGCTGTAAAACAGATTTAATTTAGAACTTCGACGCCGGAAATCGTATTATTATGCGAGGGTTTAGAAAACTAAAATATTAAGTAGATGAATTTCGTCATATTTCATGAAATTTTCATAAAGGTTATCAACCCAGGACTAGCTTTTCATTTGATCAAAAAACAAAATTTGACGAAATTAGTGTCAGTGAAAATATTTTACACAGATTCCTTGATAAATATCGGTGTAAATTGAGTGGATAAGTTATTGTCACCAATTTAATTTTAAGTATGAACTATATACTTGTTTATATTTAGTTAATTGCGGTACAATTAAACTGAAAAATATAACTAATTTCTAGATAATTATAAGTTCATCCCTCTTTTTGACATCCACAACACAACCTGCAACTAAATTGAGTAAGAAGTAGACGCACATTTTTTTGGTACAATACAATCCCCGGAACATTTGTCTTTACACAATTTCCAATTTTTATATATCTAATTGCTCAAAAATCATTCCGAAATTACATTTTGATTGAAAATTATAATAAATATGTAAACGGTGCGACTACATTCGTAGATTTTTTTGCATACTTACTTATGTCAATTATGTAATTTCTGGATTATTATATAATTCGTATGATTTGAGACAAGTTTTTCAATCTGTCACAAGCTTTACACCAATTTTAAGATAAATTAATTTAGTCAAGTTAATTTGAAGTGAAATTTTATCATTTTGAAATTTCCATAAGATACATTTTACCAATCTGGCACGAATTTTTCATCTGCAAAATTTAATGAAATTACTTATTGTCAGTAAAAATACGTCAAACAGATTACTTTGACGCCAAGAATCGTATTTGTGAATTTCTAGGAACCTGAAATTTAAAAAGATATTGAAAGATAAATGTCGTTGCGTATGTAGCTTAAAATTTTCATACGATAAATTTTACCAACTTGGCAACGATTTTTCACTGCGAAGAGAACAAAATCTGGTGAAATTATTGCGCGTGAAAATTGTAAAAATTTACCTCTTCAATATCGGTGTAAATTTCGTGGGTAATTTATTGTCACAAGTTTTAAAATATGAACTACTTGTTTACACTCTTAGAAATCCAGTATTAAAATAATGTCAAGCGGTATTCATGTATAACTATGCCAAATTGCTATTGATGAGTAATACCGTCTAGTAATAGCTCGGTATTGAAGTTTTACTATATGGGTAGTAAATTTGTACGGACCGGTATAATTTTAATACCAATACCAAGCGGTACTCATGTATGTGTATGACTATACCAAATCGGTATAACGTCTAATAATACGGTATTAATGTTTTACTATATCGGCAGTAAATCTGTACGTAATTTTAATACCAAGCGGTAGCAACTTTAATACCGAGACATCAATACCTGCGTGACTATACCAGATTTCTAACAGTGTATATTCTGATAATTACGTTATAATAGAACTGTAAAATGTAACTGTTTTCTAGAAATGACGGCATTAGTTATATCTGAAATTAAATTTCATCAGTAGTATAATTATGCAATTTTTTTAATTTGACGCAAAAGCCTGGCATATTTGGCTTTACAAAATCTTTAAATTTTGTCT
Source organism: Folsomia candida (assembly GCF_002217175.1). Lineage (NCBI taxonomy): Eukaryota > Metazoa > Arthropoda > Collembola > Entomobryomorpha > Isotomidae > Folsomia > Folsomia candida. Next base: position 3,632,500 of record NW_019091207.1, on the reverse strand, counting down.
AATTGCTCAGAAATTATATTTAGATCGAAAATTAAAGCAAATATGGCCGATTTTTTTAAGATAGATAATTTATAGTTATGTAAGTAATTTCTGAGTAATAATTATGGAACGTATGTAATTTGAGACGAATTTTTCAATCCGTCACAGGTTTTATATCAATTTTAATTTACCAGCATTTGACAGCAGTAAAATTTGTTTATAGTAAAATTTTAATCGTCACCAAGCATCTGGGCCCCATTTTTCACGGTCACGCTTTTCACTTTGCACTTTTCACTCTGCATTTTCGGAAAAGTGAAAAGTGAAAAGGCAGAGCGTTTTTTATGCATCGTGAACTCTGCACTTTTCACTCTGCAGAAAAAGGTCAAATGCAAAGAGATTTTGCAGAGTAACATTTTCTCTCTTCTCACCATTCTCGTTCGGTGCAGAATTATCCCTGCGACGTAGAAATTTTTTTAACTAACTAATTTCCAAAATTTCAGTCCTTCTTCCGAATCTTTCTGATAAGTATTAATTATGAAATCAAAAGTCCTTGGCTCAGATTATCTTACTAATATTAATAAAATCATTACAAAAATTGATTTTATTACTTTTTTGTGGGTTAGAGTTTTGATAAAAATTCATCTGCAAAATGCACCAATTTTACCCCTCAATTTTTCTGCTTTGTCCTCCTAGGATGCAAATGTTGCAAATTTCATATCATTTAAATTTTTGATCGATTGACACTACTTTGGTCCAAATCTGTGAGCATACAAATACATACATTGGGAGACTTTCATTGTTAGTTTGCCTAACAGTGAGGAGGCGTTAGGTGGTTATCGTCAATTTTGATCGGACTAATTTTACATTGTTCACGTTTAGAAATAACCACAATTTTTGCGTTTCCCAAAATGCGAATGTTTTCGCCCGTAGAGGAATTTTTTTTAATGAGCCCCAATCAGGATTTTCAAAGCGATTCTCAAAGCGCGGTCACTTTGCGAATTTTAACGCGATTTCAAAATTTAAGCACAATTTTTGCTAAGACTTGCTTCTCTGCATTTATAAAAGTTCATTTTTAATTTTTTTTAAAATTTGATATTTTTGCAATTTCTAAGTTTTATAAAATGCAAAAAACGTTATTTTTTTAACATCATCAGTTTCTTTAAAAAGTTTTTCATAAAGTTTTTCATAAAGTTTTTCATAATTTCAGAGAAGTAATTCTGAGCAAAAATTGTGTTTAATTTCTGAAATCGAGTTAAAATTCGAAAAATGACAGGGCTTTTAAAAATTATGATTTTGTTGTTCTTTTAAAAATTCCTCCACGGGCGAAAACATTCGCATTTTGGGAAACGCAAAAAATGTAGGCCCGCTTATAACTAACCAATTTAAAATTAGTCCGATCAAAATCGAGGACAACCACCTCACACCTCCTCATTGTAAGGAAATGTAAGCAATCAATAACTATTTAAACAAATTGTGAGTGAGTGAAAGTATTATTCCTAATTTTGATATTATTATTATATATTGCTCCTAACATATTAAAACATTCGAAAGAAAGCTGTTAAAATGTAGCTCCATGTAGATGGAGTCCCAATGTGCCTCCGTCGGAGAGGATCTCATCAATCCTGGGGGCTTCCGGTTGTCGTAGCGGACACGTTGGCACAATTCACAGGTCCGTATGTAGTCCGTCACGATTCTCTTCATGTGTGGGAAGAATACGCGTGATGAGCCAAAGTCTTGTCAATTCCCAAGTGACCGCTGGTGGGGGCGTCGTGCAGCTCCTTTAGCACCAGTGGAACAAGGGATTGAGGAATGACGGGGACGACTGCATCTTCCTTCACCTTGTAAATGATGTTGTTTATGGTGGAGAAAGTGTCACCCGCGCAAAGTCGGTCCATTTCGTCTTTGTGGCGACTTTGATGGTCCTGAATGGTCTGTCGGTCCAATTGACAGGCCAAGTGAAGGTGGAGGGCCTTTTGAGGAGGAAACATGTAATCCTCGTCCGTGTCCTCAAAGGTGTCGTCTGCTGTTGGATTTCTAGACAAAAAATCTGCAACGACATTGTTACGACCAATAATATGCTGAATATATGGGGACCATTCCTGGATTTTCCAGGCCCAACGCATAAGGCGAGAATTGGTATTTTTCATGGTTTGGAGGTAAGTTAGAGAGCCTTGGTCCGTTTGTAACACAAACTCGTGACCGTCCAAGTACTCTCGGAATTTCTCCAGAGCGAAAACAATTGCGTAACACTCCTGCTCTGGAGTTGAGTAATTTTGCTGAGCGTGATTGAGGGATTTGCTCGCAAAATAAATAACTTTCTCCTCACCGTCATCATTAAGTTGAGAAAGAGTCGCGCCTACACCGAGTTTGGACGCGTCTGTCCTCACGATAAATGGTTTGTCAAACATGGGATGAGCAAGAACAAGATCTTGAATCATCGCTTCCTTCATGTCGACAAAGGCTTTGGCAGCTTTTGGGGTCCATGAGAAGCGTCGTTTTGGTGACGTGAGCGCATAAAGCGGCTCTGCAACGTCAGCAAAACGGCGCACAAAATTATGGTACCACCCCACCATGCCCAAAAATGCTCTGAGCTCGCGGCGAGTTTTAGGCTCGAGGAAATCCCTAATGGCTTTCACTTTTTCGGGATCCATTCCTATACCCGTCGCAGAAACAATATGACCCAGAAATTTGACGGTTTTTCTCCCGAATTGGCATTTGCTACCCTTGAGAGTCAAATTAACACGTCGAAAACGCTCCAGAACCTGGCGCAAATGTGATATATGATTACGGAAAGTCTGGGAAAAAATCAGGACATCATCCTGGTAAATAAGGGTGAAAGTTTCCAACCCTTTTAAAACGTCCTGCATCATGCGCTGGTAGGTGGCAGCAGCATTTCGCAGTCCAAAGCACATAACGTTGTACTCAAAAAGACCCCGATCTGTACAGAAACTTGTGTATTTTGTGGAATTAGGATCGAGGGGAATTTGCCAATAACCCTTTTCTGCGTCCATCGTGCTAATATATTTAGCGTTTGCCAATTTGCGCACGAGGTCTTGGACTTTAGGAATCGGAAAACTATCCGGAGTCGTGATGGAATTGATATGACGCATGTCAACAATAAAGCGCCATGTGCCATCAGGTTTCTCACGGATAAGACAAGGAGATGCATACTCGGAATCAGAAGGAGATGCAAGTTTATGCTCAAGAAGAAAGTCCACCGTCTTATTAATCTCATTATGTTTTAAGGCAGAGGTGGGATATGGACGTTGACGCCTAGGCCGTTCTTCAATAATTTTAATGGTATGCTGGTAACCCTTAATTCGACCCAGAGGAGCGTCGATCACGTCGGGAAATTCTTTCAATAATTTGCATACCGCATCAGACTCAAAATCTTGCAGTAATTGTAAATTATTGACGGAAGGATTGAAGGGTAAAGTGTGGAAAAGAGGAAAAACGCCCTGTGGCCACAGGTCGGAAAAACCCCACAACATGTCCTTCATATCAAACATCAATCCCGCACCGTGGAGAAAGTCCATGCCCAAAAGTAAAGATTGGTGGAGAGGAACCACTGCAAATTCGTGGTTAAATTTCCGACCTCCAATCGTTAATTTTAAAATTAAAGATCCCAATGGATGAGTTTCAGTACCATCCAACATAACAATAGGACCAAATCATTGTTACCTCATGTTAACATGAGGTAAAATGAGATTAGAAGAAATGATAGAAATTGTGGAACCCGTATCAATAAGAGAAAGGTGAGTACCAGTAGAAAGAGTGACGGGAATTTGAGGGATAAGCCGGTCAGGATTAGAGATGAGGGGATGAGTAACAATTAATCCCTGAATTGTTACTTCTCCTCCTCGTTTCCCGAAGCAGAATTTACCACTTGAGCAACTTTCCCTTGTTGCTTCTGTGGAGGATGAAGTTTGAAGCAGTGTGCATCGTCATGATTATTTTTTCCGGGGCATTGTGAGCATACACGACGAACACGCTTCGAATCGAAAGATTTCCCGTTATTGTCACTGTTGGAGGAAGTAGAAGGCTTGGAGGAATGTGGTTTGGGAGAAGAGGAGGAAGGTGAGGCAGAGTGAGACGTAGTTACCTTGTTGGAGGAGTATGACTGCGCTCTCTCTGACTCGAAAAGTTTCCCGAAATTTACCATTTCGACCAAGTTTGATGAACGACACGAAAGAAGGTGTGATTTTAAATGAGGAAGTGCACGTTCAGCAGTGAATTGAAGAATAGGAATGACATCGGCATCGGGTGAAAGTTCAAAAATTTTCCTGTATGACATGTTCATTTCAAAAGCAAAGGTGGAAAATGGCTCACTATGACGCTGGCGTCGATTTAGCAACCGCTCTAAAGCTTGGTGCTTATTGACGGTGGAACCATACATCCGGAAAAATTCATGCTTGAAATCCGACCAGGAAGAAACCGATAATTTGGTAGATTGCCACCACAAGCTTTGGTGCTTGTCCTGGTTAAATATGGTTGGAAGCATGAGAACCCAATCCTCATACATGACACGTTTCCTTTTCATGTAGAGTTCTAATTCACGCATGAAATTCTCAGGTGAATCGAGATGAGGAACGAATTTTGGAACAGGTAAATTACCACCCGAATGAAAAACGACAGTGTTACCATGTGCAGAAGTCTCAGGTTCGTAAGGAATGGTGGTGTCGGAAGAAAAAGTCTCATCCAACCCTTTGCCTGGGGCATCATGACTCATATGAGGAGGCTGCACAAAAGTGGGAGGCGGTGGTGGAAGAGTGTGCATGGGAGGAGGAATAACTGGCACCTTGGTAGCGGAAGAGGAGGAAGAAGAGGCAAGATGAGATGCTTTCACTTTTTCCAATTCAGCCTTAAGTTCCCTAATTTGAGAAAGCAAGGTACTTTCCATGCGATCGAACGTGGTGGACCAATACTCAACCGCCGTGTCTAAATCCGCTTGTGGAGAAAAACGCTCCATTTGACTTTGTACGTATTGTGGCAAGGGGCGTAAATGCTCATCCACAAAATCCCTTACAATTGGATGAATAGTGTCCCTAAGTCTCTCAGGATCCTCTAAATAACCCGATTCGCTAAATGCTCAATCTCACTTTGCCCCCTAACAAAATTATCATTAATTTCCCTTTCTAGATCGGAAATTTGAGGTGCAAAGCGCATAAGTTGAGAAAAATGGGCAGACACTGTATCGTGGTTTTTATTGATTTTTGTGTGTACTGCCAACAAAAGTTTAGCCGTGTCAGAGGAAATCGACTCAATTTCAAAATTTAAAGTTTCTAAAGTATTGTCAACATGTGTATTGAAAGTATTTAAACAATTGAGCATGTCACCCTGTCGCCTAAGCTTACGAAAGATAGATTGTAAAACCGGGTGCTCCGAAAACCGTGTGAAAATAGAAGAAATACAAATGTGGATACAATACCCAAGTAGCAGCAAAAATACGGACGGGAGAAGAATCCACAAAAGAGCAGACCCTGCGTTCCACTGGTCCACGGGTCCACGGCGTGGTGGAGGTAGAGGGGTGTGGCGTCGTAGTCCCTCTGAACAGTGGAGTGGGCGTGATGGTGGTGAAGAACCCCATCATGGAGGGAAAAGAATCCGCCATGGTGTCGTCCCTCGCCGTCAAAAACTGGACTGGAGAGAAGTTGAGAGGCAGCGCTGGACGGGAGAGTGAAGTGGGGTGGAGTGCGACGTGACAGTAGCGCAACACCAACCAAAATTAACACAGAAACTGTCTTTTAAGAAAGATGGAATTGTGGGCGTATCTCACACAAAAACTCCAAAACTGTCCAAATTCAGTGTTCGGCAACCACATTGTGGTGTCGAAATTCGAAAAAAACTAAAGAAAGAAAAACCCAAAAAGAAGGAGGGTTTCGGCTCCACTTTGTGGTGGTGGTCCGAAGTTCGAAAAATTAACAAAAAACTCAAAAAAAAGAAGGAAAGTTTCGGTACCACTTTGTGGTGGTGGTCCGAAGGTCGAAAAATTAACAAAAATAACCCGAAAAACTAAAGAAAAGACTGGGTTCGGCACCACTTTGTGACCTGATGCGTGTCCCTAAAAGTGGGTGTACCGGAAATAAGCTCATTTAGGTGTGGGAGAGCGTGTATCAAGGACTGAAACTTGATCAATTTGTACAAAAATTTATTATTTGTAGCAAGAAGTGTGTATGTACAGGAAAAATATAGTGTGGAGAAGAGAATTTTTGTGACTTGATGAGTCAACCTCTAAAATCTAACTTAACTAAATTTTCTTAACAACTAAGGAGGAAGAGAGCACCTCTCATCATCCAAATATATTGAATTAACCTATTAGTCTGGTGTCTCTGTTACATCCTGTAACAGAGACACTCTTATCTCTAGACATGATAACTCCTGTCTATGTCTACTAATGTTGCCTCGAGTTCTTGGTGCTCAACCGAGAACTCGAGCCAATTAAATATTCATCAATTTTTATTTACAAGGACATACAATCAAGGTTGTTGATCAGACAAACCTTGGTTGTATGTTACACAAGTTACAAAAATCCAACTAAAAAATGACAACTATAGTTGTCATTTCTAAGTTATTCTTATATGTCATGTCATTGCCATTTCAACTATAGTGAATTTCATATACGAAATTCACTAATTTTAAGAATCTGTATTATTCCGATCATATGATATTACCTTGATTTCTACTCTTGTATTTTTTTTTTACTATACAGCCCTCGACGTCGTCATTGAAATGACGTGTTTTTAGTAATTTAAAAAAAAATCTACGTAACCATCGTAAGAATTTAAAACAAAGTGAAAAAGAAAAAAAATCCGAGCTTAATAACAACAATTATAAAGCTCAGATTTTTTCCCTGAATACAAACATTCGCTTCAAATATATGACAAATTGTGTAACTGGCGTTCAAATCCGACAAAACTGGAATTATTCAATTTTCAATTTAAATCCTCAAAACTAAATCCAGAAATTATGTATGTATTATCATAGTTATCTATAAAACCAGGAATATATTTTAAAACGTTCTGATGGGTTGACTGACCCAGAGATAGTCTCTAACCCGGTGGGGACAGCTTGATGGTTTTCCTTACTTTTGCAGTTTCAATTAATTTTTCGATTTCAACCCTTATCAGTAATTACGATTACTAAGGAGAACCAGGTTACAAAATATGTTTCGTAAACTTAGCTAGAACTTCGACGTCCATATTATTTTAGATAAATTTTCCCGATTAAAAGTAACAATTAGGTAAAACTGCATCTGAGTGCACTCTAAGAAACCCGGTAACTAAGTTATCTATGTGACTCTACCGCACGGTAATTAATTTATTATTGAGTGGTAGCATTTTGTTACCAAACCGGTAATAACCCCGGTCGAGAAATTTGAAAATATTACCAGTTGGTAACGAATTTTCTACTAATCAGTAATAAATTAATTACCATGCGGTATAGTCACATAGATACTCCGCCTGGTAATAACTTAGTTACCGGGTTTCTTAGAGTGTGGTAATTGATATTGTGATTGGATGTATATTGTGATGAATTTAGCTGAGCTAAATTCCAGCGTTCTATCTGTTTGTGATTTGTATATTAATCACACGATGAGCCATGTTATTTCGTTAGATGTAATATATCTCTGTTCGCATGTGTTATAATAAGTTCGCAGTTGTTGGTTTATTTATTTGCTGCCTTTGTGCTGGCCTTAAGGCCCATAAAGGTAAATACCTGAGTAACTTAAACATCAGTAACGTACACTGTAAATAATCTGGTAATGAACATTACCGAAAAGCACTAGTATATGACTCTACGAAAGTGGTAATGATAAGTTGTACCATGCAGTAATGGCTTGGTAATAAAGTTTTGGCATCATGGTAACGAATTTTTACTACCTGGTAAAATATTATTACCAAATTTATTACCGAGAAATCACTACCTGCGTGACTTTACCGGATTATTAAGAGTGTATAATGGGTTACATAGACTCCAGTTTCTCAAAACGCCAGATAAATAAGTTCGCAGTTCATCAGGACGACGCTCATACATATTTATATGCATAAGCGTCTTTAAAAATTTTAAGACCATGATACATATATGGACTAGTATCAAGGTATGGAAATTTTTCAATTTTGTGTATGGAATTTTGGAAATACTCCGCAAAATAGTCACGTATCTACTAAAATTTTTAGGTTTCTAAAAATATAACTCTGCACGTCCCAGCTACGTATAAATTAAATCTGTGTAAAGAATTTTCAATGGTTTCACCAAATTTTGCCTTCTCGGTGGAAAAATTGTTGCGAAACTATAAAAATTTATCGTATAAAAATTGTACGTTTCTCAGGAAATAAGTATCTCATCTAGAAAAGATTTTAGGTTTATAAAAATGCACAAATACGATTCCCGGCGTCAAAGATATAAAATAAATCTGTTGATATTTGATGATAATTAAAATCTTACTCCATTTCATTTTTAGCTTCGCTAAATACAGGTACTTTGAAATTGGTCTAAAATTTGTGACAGACTGAAAAATTTATGGTTAATTTCAAATTAACCTTTTAAGCATTTACATTTTATAGTCGAAAATGGGGAATGAACTTTGACCATGAATGTCATGGAGAAAAATTTTACACCAAGTTTCCTAAACCATGGTGTTCATGTCATATTTTTTACACATCGAAAGACCAAAACCATGTTAGTCATGGTCGCAAAAATTTGCATTGCAGGACCAATACCATCAAAGTCATGGCGATTGTTTTTGCAAGAAAATACTTTGACCATGACATACATGGAAGTCGAAAATAATAATTTCCACAGCTTTTTAGCCCGAGTCAGGGCTTATGGAACCGTCATGTCCGTCCGTCCGTCCGTCCGTCCGTCCGTAAACAGGATAACTCTCTTTAAACACAAGCTACCGACTTGAAATTTTTACCATGTGCATATTGGACAAAGTTAGGAATCGAGTTCGAAGATGGGCGAAATCGGTTAACTGGTTACCCGGTGGGGGTCATCTGAGTGGGTGGGGTCTTATGCACCAAAATTTCAAAATTGTCGTAGAAAGCTGAAATTTGGCACAGAGGTTGCTAATGGCTCCTAATAGATAAAACCTACAGTGCAGACTCCATATAGCCCGAGTCAGGGACATAGTCCCTGACTCAATAAGTCAGAGCCCGCTTCTAAATTTTTTCCCGAATTGACCAACATAATATCACCAACTTCCGTGTTGTGGATGGTTAAAAGTTTGTTAGATAGTTTCTATTATTTGGTCCCAAATTTTTGAGCAAGTTACAGATCATGTGTCTTGACCACCATGACCAGTGGGCTTCTTTAACATCCTGAAGCTCTAAGCTGTATGTATGTGCTATCCAGCAGTGGTTTTCAGCCTCCATATCAAATTTCAGCTCGATATAATGATTTTGAAAAATCAGTATGGGTCACCCCATAGGGTCACTCTGGTTGCACTTTACTCACTTTTAACTTCATATTCTTTAATTAGAAGCCATTAAGTACCATTGTGCCGGATTTCATCTTTTTAAAGTAATTTCTAAAAATCAGTATGGGTCACCCCATAGGGTCCCTCAAGATTAAAATTTTTCCAACCTGAAGTTATTTTTTTCTATTAGGAGCCATTAGCAACCTCTGTATCAAATTTCAGCTCTCTACAACAATTTTGAAATTTTGGTGCAAAATACCCTACCCACTTATATGACCCCCACCGGTTCAAAACTTTTCTGATCGAACCCATCTTCTAACTCGGTCGTTGCATTGCCCAGATACATGTCTGCACCAAATTTGGTCAAAATTGGTTAACTCGTTCGACAGTTCGACTGACATGACAATTACATAAGTCCTGGTTCGGGCTAAAAATCACGACTCGAGAAAAAGTCAGTCTTTGGATGTAATCCGAATATTTTAACGTTGCGATGTGATTAAAAGTCGACAATAATTACTTAATAAATTTCGTAAAAAATTGATATATGTAACTAAGGACGGATCTTTTTAATTGTTGTGTTTTCGTCCGGCACTTCGTGTAAAATTGTTTGCCATGACATACATGGTCAAAATGCTTAAAAGGTTAAATATGTAAAAAGAAAATTTTGAGTTTAAATGTTTACTATTTTCCGATGGGAGAAATTCATAAATTTCCTTAGTTATGGAAATTTTGTCTCTAAAATTCAACATTTTAAGAATTTCGTCATCAGTGTTCCATCAGTTTTGATAATAATTAATAAAAATCTCAATCCAAAATCCGTAACGTAATGAAGATTTAAGGGCTTTGCCATTTGCATAATTTTCTATTATAGATTGACAGTTAAACCACCCTGTATATATATAAGTCTATGGCCTATCTGCCTGCAGTTCGTGCTGAGAATAATTTTCGTATCCCTTTTGAATGGTACATCATTTTTGTTTGGAATTTTGGAATAATTTGGGTATTTAAGATTTGTAAACTTTGGAAAAATGTCTGCAAAATCTCATGAATCTTATAATAAAGAGAATTTCTGTTAGAATTTTGACGTCGGAAATCGTGTTCACAATTTTTTCGGTGAAAATTATATAGATAATTATGTAGACAATTATGTAGATCCCTTAATGGAAACCTAGTGGCTTAAAATTTTGCTACAAAAAATACATTTCCGAATTATTTGTTAAACCTGTTTATATTAACTTTGTATCTATTTTTAATTGTTACATAATTTTGAAATTAGGTTTTAAAGAACTATGTGATACAAATTTTTATAGATCTAGTTCCCTCGAATAACTGTCCCCTTGTCAAGTAATCGTGCAAATTTTCCCACTTTTGAACTCGGTTTCTTACGTACCAATGATTTTAAAATAAAATTTCCCTTCAGTACGACAATGGAACTTTTTTCCAGCTACACCGTTTTCGTCTAACAAATTATTTCAAAAAATTAAGCCAAAAATTAAGAATCACGTGGCGCTTATCATTCCATTGAATGGCCACTTTGAAGAAAAATATTGTCCGCAACGTTATATTTTCGCGTTAATTTTCTCTGCGTTTCCCTCTACGAGGCGAAAACCAAAGCGCCCAAAGCTTTGACCCCCAATAGTCTTCTTCAAAGGGGCCAGTTGATAAGCGCCACGTGATTCCTAATTTTTGGCTTGATTTTTCGATATAACTCGTTACACAATCCGGGGGTAGCTTGAAAAAGGTTCCATTATCAGATTAAGACTTATATTACAACGTGGAGATTGTGAATTTTGTTTATGGTACGCGGGACCAGAAATTTTGTTCAAAAATTTTAACCCATCGTAGTTTCACGTGGATAACTATATTTTAAGTATGTTAAGATTTAAATTATGTTGTCCAGATTGACAATTTTTAGTGTCTGCAGTTGCTTTCACCGCTTTTCAGAACCTAAATTTATCATAATTTGGTCAGTTTTGGAAAACTAGGTAAGAAAATAAGAGTTCAAGGTGAATCCACAGATTAACAGAGTTTACTAGATTACAAAAATTTTGATCTGATGTTAAAATCCGTTACTTTTGAAAAATTGAGTAAAAAGCCGTGTCGACATATTTTACGAATTTTATACAGTTTACACAAGCCTAAGATGATTGCACATTTGTATAATTTTGCCGGATTAAAAAACTTAATATTTGGAATTCTTAAATTTTGTACTTTCACGCCGATAAATATATTTTACTCTTGGTAAGATTAAGATTACAATGTGAAATTACAGATTGAAAACCTTCACCGACTCAATTTTTAATAATTAACTAATTAGTGGCTCGGTAAAAAAAATACGTCTAATGTAACTTTTTTTCATTACGTCTCAAAAATCCAATTTAAAATTTTGGATCTAAAAACACGACCAAAATCCAAACTTTGCTAAACTTACTCAGATCAAGGGTGTCTTTTCATTTTGTAAAAGTTTGTAAAACTATTATACAAAACTTACGAATTTTACAAAGTTACAAAGGATTTCGCGAATTGCCTCTATGTAACGTATCCATAATTTTGAAGAGATCACGAAGAAACAATTAAAGAAGGGATTTCCTTGAGTCTGATTTCTCTTTGAAATTTTACTAGAAATTAATCCAATTAACATTACCAATTAATTTGTATTCGGCCATTATATTACCTGGTTATGGTTTTTTATTAAAGAAAAATTGTCTAAAGAAATATCGACGTCGAAATGCTAAAAAGAATATTCGAAGAGATTACGAAGAAAAAGTTTCAAGCGAAAATTTTCTTCAACCTGATTTTCTTTGAAATGTTCTTGTAAATTGATCTAATTAATTTGCAATATCAATTATTGCGGAAAGGAGTACTATCTAACTGTTGCTATCAATTGGAAAAATTCATCTAAAACAATATGGACGTCAAAGTTCTAACAAGTAAGAAGTCATTCAATTTCTACAAGTTTACGAAAAATATTTTGTAACCTGATTTCCCATAGTAGTCGTAATTAACCTCTTTCGTACTACTGACAACTTGTGTTAAATAAAAATTTCCCTTCGGTACGATGTTGAGTGCATAATTACACCTGCTAGCAACCAATTAAAATTTTCAACCAGTTTCCAAGTTTTGAGTTTTTTGACGAAAACTCCACTTTTTAACATTGGTCGGTATAGGGAAAATTCAAAAATTTCCAAAATTTAAGAAGGACAATGTAGGAAAAATCTATTTGTTACCATTGAATTTTCCAGAAAATAGCGTAGAAATACTCTTTTTGAAAGAAATTTTGGTGTCAGGGTACTTTATGCAATACACACATTTGTGTATTTCGTCGTTAATTGAAAATAAAATAACTGCACAAATGTGTTTATTTCGCCGTGAACGGTAAAAAAATAAGCTACACAAATGTACTCTCCTGTACTGTCTACTTCGTCGTTAAGAGGTTAAGGGTTGAATGAAATTGAAAAATTAATTGAAACTGAAAAGTTTAAGGAAACTTTCAAGCTGTCCCCACCGGGTCAGATTACCTCTCTGTGGTTAACTTTGGAACCAAAATTGAGGATATTCATTATTTCTTCGTATCCTTAGTATTCTTCGTATCGTAAAAATGATGCTTACGAGGTTTTGTAAGCGTCGTAAGATTTTCTCATCGAAGATCACGTTACTATGCTTATGATTTTTACGAAACCTGACCCCTTGTTATTTTCTTCGTAAACTATTTTACGATACTAAGGATACGAAGAAATAACGATTACCCTCATTGTGAGTTTTCCCCAGAAATAATTCATGCGCCATTTTGCAAGGATTTTTTAGAAATTGCAATAATTTATTAAATTACACATCTAATTAATCTGACATTTGCAAAAAAAACGCTATCTGCCAATGCTCAAGTTTAACGGAGATATTTGCATCCGACGAGGAAGCAACGGGCAGAAAATTTACGGTCTAAATGTTTTATACTATTTAATTCTTTCTGAAATATATTGCAGAAAAGTTATGAATTTTCTGACGAATACCAGTGCATTTTTTATATTCAAAATCTTTAAACTAATTAAAGGATAGAAGTTTAGCTAAAATAAATTTAATGGGTGCAAAGCTTATCGAAAATTTATTTTATATTTAGATCTGTATGTATGTAGTTGTGTTAGATTTGAAAATTTATGTTGTTCCCAGAATTTAAGCTACATATCTATTACTGCTGTTTGGTATTAACATTATACCGGTTCCGTAAAAAATTTGCTACCGATAAGATAAAACTTTAATACCGACCTATTGCTATGCTACTCGGTATTTCTAAGCAATACTACTTTGGTAGAGTCATCATAAATATATGAATACCGCTTGGTATTATTTTAATACTGGATTTCTGAGAGCATCCCAAGTAGAAAAAATACCTTCAAATGTACATAGAATGTAAGGGCAGGAAGGGCATTGAATGTGCGTAAAGTGAAAAAATAAAGTCTCGGTTGAATGCAAGGGGTAGTACCAATATTTACCCGTGCGTTGCCCGCACATTTAATGTCCACTGAGCAAATATATACTGTCCGTTATATGCATGGGTTACCCAACAAAGAAATGCAAAGCCAAATATTACTGCAATTTTAAAAATATCTTTATTGATACATTTTCTCATTTGAAAGCTGTTTATACAGTTTAATTTAATTTTATATAGTTTAAATATTCATCTGAACTAGGGGGATACAAATACAATGATTAGCAGAGTTTATGCTTATAGGTAACATTACATATTTCCTTACGATGTTTTCTATATTAATAATTTGTGTTTTTTTAAATTTGGATATATCTACATGAAACACTCCTAATTCGGCACTATTAATTGGATAATGTTCAGCCGACTTTCTCAATTTGATTGCTTGACATTTTACAATAACATCACTAATAATTTCAATAACTTTAATTATTTCGCCCGACTTCAGAAGAAAAAAACAATCTTTCCGTTTAGGCGAAATCAAAATGTTGTCGGATGTATATATTTTTATAAATTTTCCTTTACGAGATACCGAATGATATTTAGTGACTTTTGTGTTAATAATACTACATTTTTCTCTTTCTGAAACTCTTTTACAAACTTGCTCCAATTCTAAAGTTTTACCTCTGACCATTCGTTTTAGTCCCTGTAAGTAATTCTCAAATGGAAAAGCACTTAGATTGTCGAGATTACCGTAATTAATCCCATCGTCTGCCAAGTGGATAAGAGAATGAACATTGTACGACATATTTTGAACCCCATAAAAGCGTTCCATCTTACTCACAAATAATTTAAAAAGAGCTCGTGATTTACTGTTCCAATCAGGACAATGGGCTTTGTTTGTCAAAAGAATAAAAATTGCTGTGTGAAATTCCAAAAAATGCTCGTATAGATTAACAGGGAGAATTTTCTTTAAAGCAACTGGTCCTACGTATAACAAAAATTGTCGGAATTCTGTTGCTTTGAATCTATGTAAATCATTGAGCGACCGTGGCCTACGTGCAAATTCCGAGGGAACAAAGACAGAAACAAAAACTAAATAGGCAGATAACTCTTTAAATGTTCGGCCAAAAAGTCTGTTAGGCAGTGGACCTTTCTCCCATATATAGAATAGTTTCCTCATTACTCCTAAACAAGCTAGGTGCATGTAGTCTAACACGGTCTGTGTTACCAAACCGATGTCTAGTGTGACCAAAGGAGAAATTCCTTTATGATGGTCGCTATCGGATTGTGCTCTAAAACTATTATCATCTCGTAAATTCGAATTTAATTCTAAAAATAACATTCGCTTATTTTGATAATCACCAACGTCCTCGCACCTTTCGCATCCCGAATGACCATTATGACCCTTAACTGACTTTATGAAACTCCTTGCTGGGGCATCAGCAATAATACAGCTAATTTTATATTATAGTGAATATTTTCAAAAATAAATCCATCGTTTTGTAATACGGTGAGTTCGTCTACGAAATGACTAAAAAATTCAGCTACATTACAAGGCTTACTTTCTCCAGAAAACAGTGCCACCAACCTTGGAGCTTTAGTCACGCCTTGATCTAATCTAATCAAAATTGGCCAAAAATTTGTGTTACTACTTTTGCATATGGGAATCCCATCAGTTGAAATGCAAATTGTCAAAAGTGTCCTGTCGTTAAAATTAAATGAAGAAGTTAATCTACGTACAATTGGAATTTTGCACTCAACTAGCCCTTTTGTGATCTCTTCTTTTAAAATTTTAAGCAGCCCAAAGTACATAAATTTTCCCCCGCCTAATCTACATATATTAATATTTCCAGGAGTGCCTAATAACGTTTTTGAGCATTTTGGAAGTAGTGATTTTACGTGTGGCTGTAAAGTCTTTAGTAAATCTGTAAGAGCTACATGAGTTATGTTATGTTTTACTCCCCAATTTGCTAAAGATTGATTTAAACTAACTACCTCAACATTATTGCTTTCTATGGGACTCAATACTAATTGTCTATTCCTAATATTATCTACAATAGGTTCTGTGATACTTTCTCTTTGGAGATAGCTTGAATCTTCTCTTCGTGATGAAGTCGAGGCTTGTTGAGTAGAATTAGTCTTGGTTGGTAGGCGTGATAGAAGCTCGTGAAGTTCCTTGCGGATTTGTCTTCTTTTTTGCTGATACTGTTCGGATCCTACCTCCATCACCTGGCAGATCGCGAGTGTTACCAAACCAGTTTTTGATCGTTTTTTCTATTGCAGCAAATGTTGGATTATCAACATTTGGAGTACGTCGAACCGCATCTATTTAAGAAAAACTTAAATCAAAAATAAAACAATATTTGCAAATTAAAATAGGTACATAAATGAACAAAAGTTAATGCGCATTACCAATTACGACGCGGTTCAACTGAAACACACAAAAACACCGCTTTCCGTTCGGTCCTCCACCAGTGTAATTAATTCCCCTGGCGATGTGTGGCTGAAATACTTCTCTTAATATCCTACATGTGACGGCTGATGCTGAACCTTGCCCAAACTTGGCCAAAAATTCGACCTATAATTGTGATTTTGAGATAAGAATTTCATTTTTTAAATAAAATTTCATAAAATATAGTTGGTAATTACTAATTGTTTTCGGTTATTCGAATCCTGAATTATCCAATCTTCAATTGTATCGATATCACGCTCATTTCCTATCGGCAGCACGTCTTCGTCACTATTTGCAGTATTTGCAGTCCTAAGCAGCAGTTCTCGTACGTCCGATTTCAATTCGGTTACTAGACGCACCATCATTCTTTCAAAAGGTTCTGCAAAATTCATTAATTAATTTTTTTAATTATGGAAATGTTAAAGTTAATCAAATATCTTATTACTTACCATATCCCTGACCTGTAACTTCTCTCCTATGTAAAAAACTGGAATCTGCGTCATCATCCTGTGCAATTCTAAGTGGAAGAACTGGTCCCAGATGTTTTGCTGATGAGCGACTTGATACTGGACTTATGCAAGTATTAATTGTAGCTGCTGGTGGTTTGGTCTTGGTGTTTAGTTCACTTAATTCTTGAGAGATTATTGATGAGTTAGCTACAAGATGAGGCTCAAATTCAATTCCAGTAACTGAAGCAACTTCTAGATGGAAAAAATAAATATTACAGAATGACACACACTTTGAATAAAATAATTTGTATATTGAAATTATAGTTGATTTAATTAATATTAAGTTATTGAACTTACCCTCCTGTGAAAAAATATTCCCTCCTATATTGACCGGCTGTTCGTCAAAATCAGACTCGTGCTGATCATCTTCTGAGGAGGATGGCGCTTTTGCTGGCTTGACCTTCTTGACCTTTTTGTTTGATACAGGGCGCTTCCTCTTTACTTTATTCGTCTCGCTGTCAGTCGTGTCCAACGATTTTGCGGATGTAGCCTCCACCTCAAATTGTCGCGCTTTTATGTAGGAATCTGAAAACATGTTGAAAATTTAGCTAACAAACATTATTTAATTAATGGCTGGCATAAGAAATTGTAAACCTTACCAGAACTTTTAAAGAACTTGTAGTGATAATTTGCCCAACCAGGACCAGGAACTTGTCTATTTTGGATGAATGTAGAAATAGTGGAGGGGAGACCTGGCGGCCATTCGTCGTTGGGTCAATCCACGAAGTTGGGACCGTTTGCACAGTCCCGTCTTCGTTAATAACGGTATACATTATTAAATTGTTTGTCGCTACACTTTTCCCAACCGAACGAGCGTGGAGTGTGTTTAAAAAAACCGCCCAAGATTTCTCTATGCACAAAATGCGATTTTCGAGATTGTCTCTGCCCAACGATATTTTGCTTGTTGTACGTCAGGGCAATCCCAAAGATAATCAGCACATTTCTGCCCTTAAATTGAACGAAGATCTGAAGAACTGGGAAGCCCATTAATTATTTGCAGTGCATTGAATGTGCGGCAAATCCTAAAATTGCCCACAATTTTTACGTGCCCAGACAAAACCCTCTCTGCCCAAGCTCTACCCAAAAGGTGAACGAAGGAATTTCTACTTGGGATATCTCACGTAGTTGTTCAACAGACTTATTTTAGAACTTCAACGCCGGGAATTGTATCTCCAAATTTTCAGAAACCTACAAATGTAAGAAGATAATAAGCTTATTCAAATCATGTCAACCTTCCCAAATCTCGCAAATTGAGCATAGCAACAAGGAAGTTTTGCGATATTGCGAGATTTCTCAAAAATTTTGCTGGAAGGCCATGCATTTACCAAGCAAATGGCCATGTTCTTATTTGGCAAGCTTATTTCCCAAACTCATCATCACCAGCACGAGAAATTACATATCGATGGAATCGATGGAAACAACATCAAAATATGTAGGTGTTTTTAATAGATTTACGAGATTTGCGAAGTCATATTTTGCACATCACCCCACGACAGAAATATTTTGATCTTCTAGCAAGTTTGCTAAATGAGCTGCAATAAAAGGGTTCTTCTGAGCACGCTCATGTCTTTGCGAAGTTTTCTTTTACAGATCGGCAGAACCGCTGTTTTTAAGTAATTTTTTCTTAAAGCATTTATATTTTCAGTATTGCTATAGGCATTTTTTTAAATAAAAAATAATCCGGGCTGTTTCGTTACACAGCTCGGATTTTTTCCTTTTATACAAAATCCCTTCATGTATATTACAATTTGTCCAAATGGCGTTCAAATCTAACAAAACAGACATTATTAAGTTTTCAATTTATTTAATTCTTCAAAACTCAATCCAGAAATTATGTCTCCCGAAATACGAATTGATTCGAAATTATTTGAATAATTGAAATTATTATCTTCACTAATTGTACCCTCTGCGAAATTATTTAATCTGTTAGAAATTTAATTAAGTCTACAATTTGGTGAAACTATTTATACTCGGTGAAAATTCTGTACACAGATTACTTTACCAAAAAATCGGTGTTGTAAATTGGGTGGGTAATTGATTGTCAAAAATTTAAAGTATGATTACCTGCTTGTACTCGGTTAATTGCGTTACAAATAGTTTAATTGTAAGTTACAATTAAACTATAAAAACGTAACTAATTTCCAGATAGCCATAAGTTTATGTCCTCTTTTTGAAACCCGAAAAACTCAACCTTGAATTAAATTACGTCAGAAGAATATGGAATTTTTTTAACTCTGGCGTAAAACCCTTGCATTCACATAATTTTCAACTTTTACCTAATTTCTCAAAAATCCGCCAGAAATTATATTTAGATAGCAAAATATAGAAACGCGAGAATTACGTTCTTCGATTGTTTTTACATAATTTGAAGTTGAGTTTATGTAATTTCTGGATAATTCAGGAATTTCTCATAAATTCACTCGGATTTTTATTTCCTGTGTGAATTTTCCAAATTTTCTTTCACGCTGGTACTAAATGATCTGTGGAAATGTGACCAATTGATAATCAGAATTTTACTACAAAATAATTTTAGTCTTGTTAAACGCAGATAACTTAAGCTTGGTGTAAAACTCGTGACAGATTGAAAAATTTCTTAAATTACATAAAAAAATTATTCGTGCATGGGACACGACGCAATTTTATACCTAGTCTAACCATAAGAAGTGATAGTAGAGCGTAGTATTCGACCCGGTCAACATAAAATTAAAATGTAAGTTGCAGTTTGTACCTGCATTCAGTGGCTATCATTGTTGTTAACCTCATTTGCCTGACTTCACTAGGTCAAAAGCTAGAGGAGCTTTACCACACGCGCGCGACAATAAGTTTTCACTTTTTACGCGAGACAAAAAATTCACAATGTTAGATATAGGGTAGAAATTCAAGGACAACTACTATCTGGTTGCCCAACCCATTAAATTAACCCTAGGGACTGTGACTATTTATGACATAAAAGTTCCGGTTGTCCAAGGTCAAGGAGGACTACAGTGATGTCCGAAGCTTTGAACACCAGAATAGCATAAAATCTCTGTCTGACGCCGAAGACTTTAGCCATACAAATGACCCTTCAACTTTAGAAATGAGATGAGCACGGAAAAATGATCCTAAGATGGAGGCCTTTTATAGTAGAAAGCATCACGCGCTACAAATTTCCTAGACATAAGCTAAGGTCAATAAATCGAACTCCCTCTCCCAGCGGTACGGTAAAAAAACAAACAAAATTTTCCATTTACCGATGGGAATTTCTTTAAGACGGAACCATATTTCCACAAAAAAAGAAGCAGAATTTATGCTAAATATTCTTAGGGTTAGTTGATTACGAAAAGAAGGTCGAATGTTATCTCATCGGGCTGCATTCATTGTTTTGGCGGGAATCGGCGGAATTGGGCAAAAACCGCCCAATTTCCTCGATTATGGAGAGGAGATAGTTTTAAAAAATATTTGATTAACGTCATAATGAAGATGGAACACCCCCTCGACCAGTCCATATTGGGTGGAAAGCCACCGACCTTTGTGCAGGGCCCCACAGCAAAAATGCAGCGAAATTCGTGAAAAATTGGCTGACGAAATCTATTTCTGACTTCATTTCCGATTTAAGTTTGTCCTTGGTATTTTCGAACCGAAACTGATTTCACCGCCAAATCATGATTAAAGTTGAGGAAAAGGTCTGTTCTGAGCCCTATCGAAGTGTCAGGGTCACAAAAAAATTTTTGACCCGGGAATGATACACTTTTTCAATAAATTTCGTGCGTATTTTTGATAGAGGCTTCTCCTCTGGTAACCAATTTTTCATGGTCACAGGAGGAATATATTTTCAAGTCTGATACATGTTTTCTACGTGAAATTTAACTGGCTTTTCAATGGAATAAAAAGAAATTTGAAATTCCTTAAAACTAACCTAAAATAGTCGTCTACTCTACTATCACTTTTTAAGTTTAGACTAGGTATGCATTTTACCAAAATTTGAAAAACCGGAATAATCAAGAACCGGTTTTACAAAATCTCCCAATTTGGTGTAAATTTATGCCCTCTTTCTGACATCTTCAGCACAATCTGCACCAAAAATTCGTAGGATGCATCGGATTTTGTTTATTTTGGCGGAAAACCCTGGCACACCGGCTTTTACACAAGTTGCAACTTTTATAAAATTGCTGAAAAATAATCCAGAAACTACATTTACTAAAAATGTACACTCAAAATAAAAAATTGCCGAATCAACACCGCCGGTGTCAATATATGACTTAACCGCCTTGGTTACAATGTTGAATCCGAGTTATGATGATGTTGATACGGGTAGTTATAATGTTATGACCGGACGGAAAAAATTCATTACTACTCGGAATCACAATTGTAACCAAGGCGGTTAAGTCATATATTGACACCATTTTGTTTTGAGTGTAGTACATCAGTTAGTAGATCAAAAATTAAGGCAAATATGCCAACTAGGAAATTATATTGCTGGAAATTTGGCTGTACATATTTTAAAACTACGCATGCAATTTCTTGGTAAGTATATAATTTATGTAATATGAGACAAATTCTGGCAGGATTTGATTATATAAATTTTACGCTAAAATCTTTACCCTTTAATCTAAAAGATTGAATAACCCTGTAACAAATTTGGTACAAAATTATAAAAATTTAGGATCCGATATTAGGTATTTATCCGAAATTTAGATCCGATATCTTTGTATTCTTGCCTGATGAAAATGACAGTAGTTCATTGAAAGCTAGCAATTTTCAACAATAAAATCAAGAAATAATCCCCGAAAACCGCAGAAATGAGTGATCATAAAAATTTAGGATTATATCATGGGCAAATATTAATGGTGACCCTTAATGACTGAATGGGATCCCTAAAAACTAAACCTTACGGTAGACTGAATGGCCTTCCCTAACTTACCAATAACCATCCTTATTTGTCTTAAACTTTACCCTAATTTCCCAATATATTTTAACTAACTAAATTAAAGTTCATATGCAAAGACAAAACGAAAACGGAATTGCACTATCAACTGGAGAATGCGATCATGATTATAAACAAATTTTCACGTTCCTTTCATATGTGGCTCAACTTATCAATGAACGCAGATCATGGAGAAAGTTTGACACTTATCGCCAATGCAAGGAAAGGCTTTGGATGCTACAAGATAATATTACAAATTGGTTGCTTTCTATATGTAATTGTTCAATATTAAAAAACCATTATAGTTGCAAGCATTTAATCGGAATAGCACACATTCGCAGAGATTTTAGTATCTCGGATACTTGAAAAAATGTACCCCTGGTCAAAACGTAGACCAAGGCGCCCAAATGAATGCAAGCGAGCCCTTGTTGTTGACTGCTTTTGTATTAATTTATGAACTAATTCGAAGAAATGGTTTTAATAAATGATAATCGAGATGTAATTGTCATAAAAATGATGTAAATTAATGATTTTTAACTATCAGAATTTTAGGGTCGAGATTCAGTTATTAGCTATTTTTTCGACCTGTTAGGGAAGGCCTTTCAGCCCACCGTAGGGTTTAGTTTTTAGGGTATCCCATTCAGTCACTTAGGATCGCCATTAAATGCGACCCTCATATCATTATCCAAATTTAAAGTGTGAATCATTTGTTTTACATTTAGTTAATTTCGAATTTTTTTTCAGTGTTTAGTTTCTTGCGGGTTTTTCTCATTTTTTGCACTGCAAAGCAAGAAATGCAAGAAATGCAAGGTGCAAGAAATGCAAGAAAGTGCAAGAAACACAGCGCCATCTAGCGACGCGCTTTCAGAACTATGGCGGCGGGAAGGAGTTTCTTGCACTTAGCATTTCTTGCAGGTAAAAATAGCTGCAAGAAACCAATTTCTTGTTTTTATTTCTTGCAGGTGGTTACTTGCACCCGAAACACTGTTTTTTTTAATATAGGGAATTTTCAGAAATGAACTATCCAGTCGGATTATCCAAACTTTACAAACTCATACCCTTTTCTGTCCTCCATTCTAACACAATATCTTCAATTACATATTGTAAGAAGTATATATTGAATTTTTTCATTTGGCGTAAAAGCCTGGCATATTTGCCTTTACACAATTTTCAAATTTTGTCTAATTGATCAGAAATTATACTTACAATGCGACGGTGTGAGGTGGTTATCGCCGATATCCACCGGACTAATTTTAAATTGTTCACATTCAAAAATAATTGGACCCGTATTTTCTCGTTTTCCTGAATGGATGTTTACGCCCTGGGCGGAATTTTCAAAAAAAATTTCAGCCAAAATTCGGATTTTTAAAAACGCTGTAACTTTTCGAATTTTAACCCGATTTCAAAAAATAAACCCAATTTGTGTTCAGAATTACATGCCTGAAAATATAAAAATTCATTTTTAAAAATTTTAAAAATTTGATATTTTCATGCTATTTCTGAATTTTTATAAACTAAAAAAACGATAATTTTTTGAAAATTAAAAGTTTTTTAAAAATTAATTTTTATATTTTCAGGGATGTAATTCTGAACAAAAAATGGGTTTATTTTTTGAAATCGGGTTAAAATTCGTAAAGTTACAGCGTTTTTAAAAATCCGAATTTTGGCTGAATTTTTTTTGAAAATTCCGCCCAGGGCGTAAACATGCCCATTCAGGAAAACGAAAAAATACGGGTCCACTTATTTTTGAAC
This sequence comes from Folsomia candida, assembly GCF_002217175.1. Lineage (NCBI taxonomy): Eukaryota > Metazoa > Arthropoda > Collembola > Entomobryomorpha > Isotomidae > Folsomia > Folsomia candida. The sequence continues at coordinate 3,609,064 of NW_019091207.1, read as the reverse complement.
GTGAACACTTTAAAATTAGTCCGGTGGATATCGGCGATAACCACCTCACACCTCCTCATTGTTAGATCGAAAATTAAAACAAATATGAAATTAAATTTGTCGATTTTTTTGCATAGATAATTTGTAGTGAGGTAAGTAGTATCCGTGTAATTATGAAATTTATATAATTTGAGGCGAATTTTTCAATCTGGCGCAGGTTTTATACCAATTAATTTACCAGGATTTGACAATAGTAAAATTAGTTTACAATAAAATTTAAAGTGTCACCGATAACATTTACTTTACACAGATCACTTATAGCTTATTTACAAGTTTGTAAAGAAATTTTATAAAATTTGCACAACTTACGAAAATCCAAGCGATTTTTTGTAAAGTTGAAATTGAAATTCACTAATTTTGAGAATCTGAATTATTCAGATCGGTTAAATGAACGGTTAAATGACATTTTTTAGTAATTTGAACAAAATAAATATACGTAATCATCTCGGACATTTAAAACAACGTAAAAAAGAAAAAAATCCGAGCTTAATAACGATTATAAAGCTCAGATTTTTTCCCTGAGTACAAATACTCGCCTCAAATATATCACAAATTGTCTAACTGGCGTTCAAATCCGACAAAACTGGAATTATGCAATTTTCTATTTAATTCCTCAAAACTCAATCCAGAAATTATGCATGGCTCATCTTTGTTAAATAATACTCGAATATTATAACTTGGTAATAAAAATGTCACCAAGTACAGTAATTATCTTGATGTTTGGAATAACAATTTCCGCAAAACCCCAAAAAAACCTGTTCGGAAACTTATTTAATATAGTTTCAAAAAATAATATAATTTCAAATCATGCCACGTATAGAGTCGTATAATACGACGCAAATACGACTTGTATTTTTGAAATGAGAACTTTCAATAAACTACAAAACACAAACAGATCTAACGTTGGGATTTCAAAATAATCAGTGTGTGCAGAGCAAAAAGGCATGCAGTGCCTTTTTGCCCCACAAAAATCTGTGCCTTTTTGCCTTTTTGCCCTTCTGCTAATTTGGGGCGAGATGAGACGAAAGTCCCATGATAAAATTAAAATGAAAGTTATTCATTGCGTTCTTTATACTTTTCGCAAATATGAGCTTTAGAGTCAAAGTTTGATTAATTAAGCCGATGGCGATATTGAAACAACGCTGAAGATATCTGGGGAAAATTATTCAACTAATTTGAAGTATTGATGAAGGTCAGAACCCTCCAATACAATTTTAAAACCATACTGCAGATTCTGCAATTTATTTAATACGTTATAAACGACAATAAATCGGGTTCAATCGTCAAAAATCGAGCAAAAAGGCATGAAACAGGCAAAAAGGCATCAAAAAGGCAAAAAGGCACGCAAAAGGGCAAAAGGGCATTGCAAAAGGCAAAAAGGCTTGCAGAAAAAGCAAAAAGGCTGCCTTTTTGCACACACTGAAAATAATGTACATAGCTAAAATTCTAGCCACTCGTTTTCCGTATTTATTCAAGTGTTAATAGAAATCAGTTTACAAAAACTGGTTTAAATTCTATGATACAAATTAGTATTCAGATTAATTGAGAATTATTTTTGTAACTTCCACGCCGGGAATTGTAGTTACGAATGTAAAGAAAAAGTAAACTTACAACAGATTGAAGATTTTGGTATATGTAACGCAAATTTTACCAATTTGGCAACAATATTTCATTTGAGAAGACAAAATTTGATGAAACTATTGCCAGTGAAAATATTTAACATTTCATCAATTTCGGTGTAAATCGTGTGGGTAATTTATTATCGCAAATTTTAAGTATAAATTATTTTGTTCATATTTCGTAAATTGCGCTCTAATTAAACTATAAGAAATATAACTAATTTCAAGATGAGAATAATTCTTTTTGAAATTAACCAACACAACCTGTTACTAAATTATGAAAGTCATTTTTTTAATCTGGCGTAGAAACTAGTGGTTTTCTTGTTAGATTTGGATAACTTTTCCCATCATCGAGAAATCCACTTCCCTCATTGCGGTTTTTGTCAAGTAATTCGTGGCAAATCGTGAAGTTTTTCCACTTTTGATCTCGGGGATTAACCTCTTTCGTACAAATGATTTTTAATAAAATTTCCCTTCAGTATGATATATAGATTTCATAATTATGTACACCTTATTGCAATCAATTACAATTTTCAACAGTTTCAATTTTTGAGATTTTTTACAAACACTGTTCGCTATAGGGAAAATTTCAAAATTTCAGATGAAAAATATCGAAAAACATCCACCATCGAGTTTTCCACAAAATAACAGAGTTTACAAAATCTAAAATTGTTATCTTTTAGAGCTAGTTTTCTCCTCTTTGGATGCAAATATCTCTGCCAAACGTGCGCATTAGGAGATCTGTCTTATGCAAATTTCATATTAATTAAATTTGTGACCGATTTACACTATTGTTAGGAAAATAATTTTTGAATTCAAAATCACCCCGTGGTAAGCTTGAAAAATGTACAATTTGAGATTTTAAAACAAGTCCGTACCCTTCGATTGAGAATTTTGAGAATTATCATAATAAGTAACAACGTGCAGCTAACTATTTACGGCACATGCCAATCAATCTAGTCACGTGTTCAGCAGGTCAAAAAGGGCGTGAAGATTTTCCATCATACGTAATTATTTCCCAATCAATGAGATATCCATTGTCAGAATTTGACAGGAAGAAAAAACTATCTAATTAACTTGTTTTCAAAGAAAGCAGAATTACCTAAAAACAAATACCGACGTAGAAGTCCTAACAAAATAATAATTAGTCCAATTTCTGCAAGTTTACGAAACATATTTCGTAACCTGATTTTCCTTAGCAATCTTAATTGACTTTTAAAAATAATTTTTAACTTTACCATCTTTTTTTGCAAAAGTTCAAAATTTTGATTTTTGTTCTTTTCACTTTAAGAGTTTAGTATCTGGTGTGGTTTCCATCCATCCAAATGTTAGGGACAGCTCAGAACATCATGTTATTGTGATCGTCCGTTGGTTTAATCCGCAGCTTGTCCGTCATTCCAACATCAGCGAGGAGTTTACCGAGCTGAAAAAATTTCAAAAACTACAATCCGAGCAGGTAATGAAAGTTTGGTTTTGTTCGGTTCGGTTCGGTTCTCCGTACAGAAAGAACCTGTCGGTTCGGTTCGGTTAGAACAGAGAACCGTTGAGACCACTACTAAAATGGGACCATGGTCCACTGTAAACTATGATCGCAATAAGGCCAAGACTATAGTGAAAAGTTGTCCGAAAGGTTCTGATTCTGGGGCGTAACGATATAGACAATGAAATTAATTAAATTATTTGATATTGTTGTATATGTATCTCAAGTAGTACTTTACAGGTTGGATCTTTAACCTTGAGTTTATGCGCATATGTATGAATGTATGAAATCATGGTGTGTGTCCGTGCGTGTACGAATGAGTCAACTTGTTATATTTAATTCCGGTTTCTAATAAATTATTTTGTTAATTGTTAATATTGTATTGTGTGCTATAAAGTCATTAAGCATCAAATACAACAGATATCCTATTTTGCACGGTTTTGGAGGATATTTTTTATTACATGGTAAATCATGTCAATCATTAGAAACTCAAGAAGTTTTGAAGGGTTTCATATTTATTGAGTGATTTCACCGCCTTTGTAATATTTTTTTACGAAATGATAATCTTTGAAAATTTACCAGGTTCTTCTTTCCTTTCATTTCCTTTCCTACTTCTTGATTACATTTACTTACTTACTTAGATACTTGATTACAGTTCGTGTTATCAAGTAAAACACACTACTAATTAATTATTGGTAACAAAAACATGCAAAAGTAAATTATTATTTTTCGTTTGCAAATATTTAATTCAATCAATTTTTATCATTTTTACAGCATTTATACAAGCGTTTAAAAATAAGATAAAAAAATCCCAGCTTTGTAAAGATCGTTAAAAAGCTCAGATTTTTTCTCTTTCTACAAATACATATATCACAATTTGTCTACACGGCATTCAAATCCGGGCATTATTGAATTTTCAATTTAATTCCTCAAAAAATCCATCTAGAAATTATGCCCGGTTCGAAAATTAAGAATTGGCTATATTTCATGTTAAACAAATCCTTATCCATCACATAGTGGCGTAACTGATGAACTCGGTGGGGTAAAAAGTTCACGAGTTTCGGTGGGAATTTTGAATTATTTGCAAAAAACTGCAAAACTCATCTGGAGTTGTTTATGTTTTTAGTGGTTTCCAGTGTGTGGTGGCAGCTTCCCACCACGCATACTCTATGACGAGTTGAGACTAATCTCAAAAAGTAGTACAATTTTGACATCATTTTTCACTTTGCGGGTTTCAATGTACACGCATAAGTTTGAAATTTTCAGAATATAGCTGTCAATAGTTTTGCAACAAATTACCATTCATCGATAAGCAATTGTGATTGTAGTTTTATTTATATTAATCAATATTCGTGCAAATTTCGGTAATATTGAGATTATTGATTAATATAAATAAATCTACAATCACAATTGCTTATCGATGAATGGTAATTTGTTGCAAAACTATTAATAATTATATTGTGAAAATTTCAAATTTTTGCGTGCACTTTGAAACTCTCAAAGTGAAAAATACGGTCAGAGTTCTGGACTCATGCGTAGTATAGAGAGGAAATGCAGAGCGAGAGCTTTTCTCGCTCAATAGAGCGAGGAGATCAAATATCACGCAGGCTTAAGGGAAAGATGCAATCTAACATGCAACTCAATAATCTTGGAATACAAATTGATTTGAATAATTGCAATTTTTAAGTTCATTAATTGTTCCCACTTCGAAATCTGTCAGATTTTCTCATCAATTTTACGGCCCTCGCCTGAAATACCTAGGTAATCTGAACAATGAATTCGGAAAATTTTCACCAAGTCCAGTCACTACATATCACTCTGGATCAATAGTAATTTCTTAAAAACTAAAATAATTTTTGCATTTAAACTTTGCAAAACTACCTGTAAAATCTCATGAAATAATATGATAAACCGATATCTGTTAAGTTAGGACTTCGGAGTCGGAAATCGTGCTTATAATTTTTTGAAGGAGGAAAATAATTTAGTTACATTAATTCTTAGGAAATTCTGTGGCTTGCAATTTTGTCATAAAAAAATATATTTTGCGAATTATTTGTTAAAACGTTTATTTATTATGAATTGTTACATGATTTTGAAATTGGTTTCAGTTCAAATTGTTTTAGAACCAGGTATTTGGTAAAAATTTATCTGCGTAAATTTGCTCGAGTTAAAATAACTAATAGTACAAATATCCAAAATTTTAATTCTTCGTACTTTCACGTCGATAATTATAATTTACTCATTTAAGATATGAGTAACAATGTAAAGATAAGACGACAAGCTATTCTACACTAATGCTCAGGAGGACAACCCTTCACCGACAGAATCACCGATCTTAACGTCCTTTGGATATGTTGTAGTCCTAGGTGAGTCTAGCAAAAGTGAAGAAGGATTTCATTCAATGGCCGCATTTGCGCCCGCCACACCCACTCAAAGGTGCGAAAAACACGAAAAATACCCTGTTTTCGTTCATTCAAAAAATCACCAAAAATCCAATTTTGATCGGATTTTCATAATTTAAGCATTTTTGTGATCCTAGATAGTTGCTTTATCATATCCAATAGCTAACTCAATTAAGTTCGTGAGTATAATTTATTATGAAAAATTTATAGCATGAATTACTTCAATTACGTTTTAACTAAACTATAAAATGTAATTATTTTCCGGGAATAAATTCACGCCTTCGTTCCGACGTGTCCTGGTGAAAGTAACCACTTTCACCAAGAAATAACCAAGACATAACGACAAGAAAGTGGTTTCTGGCAGGTATTTTGACCTGTTAGACCGGCATTTATAATTCTCGAAGTTTTTTTTACACACTTAACTTGAAATTACGTAATTTCTGAATAAGAATTTATCTAATTTGGGTCAAGTTTTTCAATCTCCCACAACTTTCTTACCAAATTTTGAATTACCTGAATTTAACGATACTAAAATCAATTTATAGAAAAATTTCAATTGCCACTAATCCTAAATATTTTTGTCATATTTGCTCCATATAGATCGTGGACATTTAATAAAGCTTAGCATAGTACAAATTTGTAAGAAAATTTTATAAAATTCAGACACGTTACAAAAATCCGAGTGAATTGTCACCTTGAATGAAGTTGAATGAAGTCCGCTGATTTTATGAAACTGAACGTTTTTGATTTGTACTCGTTTTTTTCACTACACCACCACAATTTCAATGATAGTTTTTAGTAAAAAAAATTAAAGCATTTATTTAAGAATTTTTTAGAAAAAGGCAAAAAGGAAAAAACCCGACCTCTATAACAAAACCGTTACGAAAATCAGATTTTTTCTGTAATATAAAAACAGGCTACAAATATATTACAATTTGCCTAAATGGCGTTTAAATCCGACAAATTATCATCTTCAATTTAATTCCTCAGAAATTAGTCAAGAAATTATTTCTGGCTCGAAAATGATAAGGAAATATTAACGGTAGGAAATTATTGCCACATCAATACCAGCACGGAGTATTTATGTGACTTTACCAGATTTTTAACAGTGGTTGAATTCAAGGTACCAATATCCTTACACTCTTAAGCAACTGGTATTAAATTTTTGCGAATCATTACCGGACGGAGTACATATATGACTCTACCGGCATCGGTAATATCGAACGTTACGGCGTAGTAATGTGGTGGTAATGAAATCGTTGCCACTTAGAATCAAACTATAACCAATTCGGTAAGGAATTATTATCAAATCAACACCAGTACGGAGTACATATGTGACTCTACCGGATGCTTTACAGTATACTTATAAATGTACAGAGTTTGCGGGGTTACAAAACCTAGATTTATTAGTACTCTTGTACAAACCGTCAGTTTTTGAAAAATTAGGCAGAATACCGTGACATGTTTTAATTATTTTACACAAGTCTACCTGGCACATCTGCACAATTTTGCCCGATGAAAATAATAATAATAGTATCCGGAATCGTTAACCTTGCGTACTTTTATAAATATCAATATATTTTACGCAGGATTAAGATTTAAATTACAACGTAGAGATTGAGAATTTTTGCTGAACTGAACCGTACCCAGTACGTGGGACGAGGTTTTGTGTAAAGTCTATAAAATTCGGGAATTTACTTCAAATAAAAATTGTGATTCATCGTAGTTTAACGTCGATAAATATATTTTATGCATGTTAAGATTTAAATTATGTTGTACAGTTCAAATCACCCCCACCACCAGCGACCTCTTATGGCGAGTAGAATCAACAACTCGAGCTCCTCTCTTCCTATCCTAACACCTGGTAAATAATTCTACTGTGATTTTTACAAAAAAATACAATTCTCGACCAATTTTAAAGATATTTTTATGTTCAACATCTTAAATTGTTCACAAAAGGATACACTACAATTTTGTTAGACGATTTGTTGGATTTTTGTTTCTAATAATTCCTACACCAATGCAAAGTTTAAACTTGTGGTGGAACTTGATGAAAACAGGATTCCAACAAATCGTCTAAGGCCATTGTAGTGCATCCTTTTGCGAACAATTTGAGATGTTGAACATCAAAATATCTTCAAAATTGGTCGAGAATTGTATTTTTTGTAAAAATCACGGCAGAGTTATATAGCATGTGTTAGGAGAGGCAAAGAAAAGATCGTGTTGTTGACCAAACTCGTGCACATGATCTATTGCATCTCAATGTATTTGACTTCATATTTGCTGTTGTGCAGCTGCGCGCCATCTGGGGACACTGCAGTCATCGAAAGTTAAAAGTCTTTGTCACTGACAGCGACTGGGGCAATTATGGTTTTGGCCGGCCTCCGTACCAGGGTTCGCTACCCCGGGTTTTTGTGGGTTGGGGTTTTTGGGGTTTTTGTGGGTTTTTGGGGTATCAAATCTCCGGAAAAACCCTAATGCTTAATGGGGTTTTTGCGGGTTTTTGTGGGTTTTTGTGGGTTTTTCCGGGGTTTTTGTAAGATTTTGGGACAGATTGAAACAAAATCCCTTAAACTACAACTTAAATCAATGCTAATTAAATTGACGGATTCATCATGAAATTTTGAGAATTTTCATGTGCGACTTGAATTTCCAAGTTTTATTGCATATTTCCAAGTTTGCATGAGAAATATGAATTTTCGATTTAACAGTCCAACTCAATGATAACGCTTAAAATTGCATGTCAAAATCGTATATTAAATTACTTTTTATCTAATATATAATTTAAAGAATTTTGGTTCAACCTGCCCCAAAATCTACAAAAACCCACAAAAACCCACAAAAACCCAAAAACCCACAAAAACCCCAAAAACCCCGGAAAAACCCGCGGGGTTGGGTTTTTCTAGAAAAACCCCGGGGTTTTCCGAACCCTGCTCCGTACCATGCACTCTTAAAGCATTATTATGCAATATGTAGATAATATTTTGAAAGAATTTTCTATTTTACCTATTCTTTGCCAAATTTTCCATAATTTTTCAAATAATGGGTAAAAATATCGCAGTTAATATAGAAACATAATTTTACAAATATTTTATTCAGAACTTACACGCCGGGAATTGTGTTTTGAGAATTTTTAGAAAATCAAAATTTAAGGAGATCGTCCAATCTTGGTGAATGTTTATTACATAAATTTTACAGTTTCGCAAAAATGTTTCTACCGCGAGGACAAAATTTTAATGAAACTATTCCACATGAAAATTCTTTAAAAAAATTACTTTACCAATATATATCGGTGGAAATTAAGTTGTTGTTGTTGTTATTGTTAATCCTTTATTCACGTGTCAACAGAGATCAATTCATTACAAATTGGTTTACACACCATGACACAAGTAGCATATATTTTTTATAAGCATCTAAAACTAATCTAATTAATTAAGTAGGGCAACTAAATAATTCATGAAAATCATATATATATCATTCATTTGTCCTTTGATTAATTATAAAGTCGCGACATAAAATAACAAATTGGGTGTAAGATGCATTAAAATCCCATGATCGTGGCAGCGTATTCCATAATTTCGTAGCTCTATAGGCAATATTATTAAGAGCCAATGTCGTGCGAACCCTGGGCACTACAAGAAGTGGCCAAGTACGTTGATCTGAAGTTGAGCTTTGCAGATGCTTGAGGTTGCAGAAAGCATACTTAAATAGATACATATCTCGCCTCTCCTGCACCGTCAAAAGGTCACATTTGGTTAGTAACTCGTTGTAATTTAGGGCACTATAAACATTTTTGAATTTACAACGCTTATTCGACCTCCTTAATTTTTTTGTATAGCTAGGGAGAACGTAACTTGTTAAGAGAGAGTATACCTTTTTCTGGATAGCGTCAAATTGCAGATTAGTTTTCACGCCCCATATATTGATACCATAATCAATTATGGAATGAATATAACACGATATAAATATACTAAGTAATTTATCAGTTAGATATCTCTTAACACTGAAAATACAGCCAAGATTGCTTGAGACCCGATTTAGTACAGATTGGTAATGAACATTAAACCCAAGAACTGAATCAATATGCACTCCTAAATATTTGAAGCATGTCACTTGTTCAATCTCCTGCCCCCCATTCAGGATTAAGGGGAGATTACAATATTTTGGAGGGAGGGGGTCTTTACACTTATGGAATATTTGGTATTTTGTCTTATCGAAATTAATTTTCATGTTGTTATCATCATACCATTTTATGATACTATCAATCTGAGCTAATAGCTTACATATCATATCATCTAGATTATCTCCAGCTAAGTACACACAAAGATCATCTGCATATAAAATGAACGATAAATAGATAATTTTGGCGATGTCGTCCTGATAAGCACTATATAATAATGGCATAACCGGGCCACCCTGTATAATACCGGTTGAGTTCACAAAGTACTCATCAGAACCCTTAAATTTAAATAAAGTATTAGTCATATAATTATATATCGTTTTTACATATCGAGGGTGTAATTGGTATTGTTCCATGAGCTTATTAATAAGTAGTGATCGATCTAAACTATTAAATGCGGACAGTGCGTCAAAGTAAATAGCAATAACCTTACCATTGGGCTTATCTAAGGCATCATAAATATAGTTAGTGAACTCAATTAAGGCAGTGTCACAAGATCTGTTTGTCCTGAACCCATGCTGATTATTACAGAGTTTCGATTCAATTCTGGCACGCAGTCTTTGGTATAGTACACGCTCAAACAATTTACAATACAAATTTAAACAACTTATTGGTCTGTAACTAGATGGGCATGTTCTTTTACCCTTACGTTTATAGATTGGGGTGATACAAGTTGTTTTGAACACCTGGGGTATAGAACAGAACTGAAGAATCATAGTAAACAATATCGCTAATTGAAATGATACAACATTACTACACCTCTTAAATATAGCGAGAGGTACATACAATTCTGAGAAACTGTCTTTTTTTGTATTAATTAGGGCTTTGGTAATTTCTGAAGGGGAAACTGGTGGTATTACATCATCGGGATTATCATTTAGGTATTCAGTTTCATAGTTTACAATCTTATTCTGTAATTGCTATTCCGGAATAACCGGGGTGGATTTTACAACGAACGTAGAGGCCAAGGTCTTATTTATTTCCTTCGGTGTGTCAATGACTGTGTCTACAATTAGTTTATTAACACCTCCTTGCATTGACCTACGGAAACCAGTAAGCAAATTTACATTATTCCAGAGACTACAAGTATCACCAATCGAGTCACTAAATTTTTTCCTAAAATATATTTTTTTCGCATTAGTGAGGCACGTGTTATACTTATTACGTGCATGCCTATAATTCTTAATTGCAATATCTGTGCCTTCATTGTCAGAAATAACCCGCAACTTATTACGACATTTACGTAAAGTTGCGAGTTCTGACGTATACCAAGGATTAACCTTGGCTTTTACTTGCCGTCTCTTAAGTGGAGCATACAGATCAAGTAGGGACATATAGAAGGTATTATAACGTTTAAATTCTTCTTCGACAGTTGAATAGACATTAAATTCAAAAGTAGCTAATCTTTTATCGAGCTCATCAAAGTCACAGTTTTTGTAACAACCAGGGTATTCCGACCCAGGGTTTTATTGGGTTGGGTTTTTTGGGTTTTAATGGGTTTTAATGGGTTGTTAATGAATAAAACCCAACGGGTTTTACCATGTTAAATGGGTTTTATTTGGGTTTTAATGGGTGGTATTAGGGTTTTAATGGGTTTTAACTGTGTTTTAGCTTAAAACTATATTCTAAAAGCTGAAAACAGCTGTCATGCGTTAGACGAAGTTGTATGAATGCAGCTAAGTAGTTTATTTGATTAATACTGTAAGTTTTGACAACCAGGAATAAATCAGGGACATCCCTTACCATTACAGGCTACAAGTGACAAAAAATACAAAAAATTAATTTCGGAACGAGGTATGTTTAACTGATCATACATAATTTAATACATTTTGCGATCATAATTAATACTTTTTTCCAGAAAACTTCCTCTCATCTCAGCGAATAAATTAAACAAAATACTATAGTATTTTTTAAATTTAGATATAAAGTTTTTTTAAATGTTTCAAAGCGATCTTAATTATCACCTCTTGAAAAATCGAGTACTTATGGACAACGAAGTACTTTATTATGAGCAAAATAGTATATCTGTAAAAAGCCCTTATTATATTCTCGATCGTAATACATGCGTACTTTGTGCTTTCGTTGTTCATGCACTCGATTTTTTCCAGAATTGATAATACACGTTAAGATCGCATTGAAACATTAAATTTTAAAAACCTTTAAACAACTTGGATTTCATTATGATGAGAGGAAGTATGCGAGAAAAAGGTAATATATGTAATTATGGTCTCATAAAGTATTAAACTATGATCAGTTAAATAGGACCCTTTCGAAACGGATACATACTGATATTCTAACATGGACAAGGTGGATTTGCATATTAACTGAAATTAGATTGCAAAAGTTGTGAAAATTATTGTTCAATGTGTTACTTATGTAAAACCTAATAAAACCCAATAAAACCCATAAAACCCATTAAAAACCATTAAAACCCCTGGGTCGTTACTTTTTGAATAAAACCCTGGGTTTTTCCGAACCCTGGTAACAACGATAATTGATAAACTTGGTAAGTAAAGTCTTGTTCGTATATAATTTATTATCAAAAATTTAAAGGATGATTACTTGTTTATATATTTTTTTAATTGCTTTATAACTAAACTGTAAAATGTAACTATTTTCCGGGAATAAGTTCACCCGACGTATCATATTCAATGAATCTGGAATTAAAGTTCGAAGCAAGTAATGTATGGGAATTTTTTAAATCTGAAGTAAAAACCAGACACACGTAATTCTTTCGGCAACTAAAACGGTATCCTTAAAAAGCTTAAATTGTGATATAATATTTGTTGATAATTCCATTTTCCATGTCTGGATTTATTGAGAATAAAATTTTTTATGTACATTGGACGAAATTTTTGATTACTTTAGTTCTAGTGTGTCTTTATCTAATTAAGTGTCAATTACTAGCTAATTAAGTGGTTTTAAAATCCGAAATAGTGGAAAGTTCAGCCGGTGAGAGGTCCCATCTTATCAAGTGGACAATTTCAAATAAATAAGTGGGCGATTAAATTCAACCGAACGGTAGTTATAATTCTTGAAGTTTTTTTACATACTTAATTTGAAATTATGACGTTCCTGAATAAGAATTTATACAATTTGAGTCAAGTTTTTCAATCTGTCACAACTTGTGTAAAGCAACCGTACCAGCGTCAGCACTTGTGCTGACGCTCGTACGACACCATTAATAAAAACTTCAATCAATCAATCAATCAATCAATCAAATTTGAGTTACCTGAATTTAGCGATATTAAATAAAATCAATTTATAGTAAAATTTTAATTGCTACTAATTTCATTAAATAATTTGGTCACATTTGCTTTATATAGATCGTGGACATTTAATAAAGCTTGGTACGAATATGTAAGGAAATTTTATAAAATGCATACACTTTACAAAAATCCGAGTGAATTGACAACTTGAATGAAGTTGAATGAAGTCCGGTGATATTACGAATCTGAACATCTTTATTTTTACTCGTTTTTTTAACTAGTCGACGCCACAATTGCAATGATAGTTTTGTAGTAAAAGAAGTTAAAGCATTGTCTTAAAAAAGACAAAAAAGGAAAAAATCCGATCTTTATAACGATATCGTTATAAAACTCAGATTTTTTCCTGTAATACAAAAATTAGTTAATAAATGTATCACAATTTGTGCAAATGGGGTTCAAATCCCACAAAACTGTTATTATTCAATTTTAGAAATTCAAAATTTACACAGATCTTCCGAAAATTTGAATTTGATAAATTTTACAAATTTGAGAACAATTTTCATCCGATAGGACAAAATTAGATCTCACTATTCTTGGAGAAAATTGTTTTTAAGAATTTATACAAGCATTTAAAAAACAATATACAAATTTGTAAAAAAGAAAAAAATCCGAGCTTAGTAACGATCGCTACAAACTTCAGATTTTTTCCCTTTTTACAAACACTCGCTACAAATATATCACATTTTGTCTAAATAACGTTCAGATCTGGAAAATCTGTAATTATTTAATTTTCTACTTAATTCCTCAAAAGCTTACCCAGAAATTATGCCTCGCTCGAAAATTTAGGGAAATCTAATATGGTACTCATGCTTCTCGAAATACGAATTTATTTGATATTATGTGAATAATTAAAATTATTAATCTTTCGCTAATTATTCCCTGTGATTGTTCCCACTAATGATTTAATTCGTAAGAATTTGTATGTATCAATTTAATGGAAAAATCTTTCCCTTCATCTAAAACATTTGAATAACCTGATACCAAACTTGTCACCGACCCAAAGTAGTCACTCTATATGCATTAAAATTGCGCAACAACTCAAAACATTTTACTATTTAAATTTTGTAAATTTCATGCCTGTAAAATATCACGAATCATAATTAGCCGATATCTGTGAGACGTCGACGTCGGAAATCATATTTGCAATTGTTTTTTCTTTTAAGGGAAGAAAGTTATTTTAGGTTTATTATTTCATATGAATGAGTTGTAACAAGTTTTGTGACCAAAGAACATATACTTTGCGATTCGCAAATTGCAAAATATATTTTTGCAATTTTTTTCAATGCAATCAAATCGCATCGCTCAGAAATCAGCCAGAAATTATATTTACATTGCAAAATATATTAACATGGAAATTACGTTCCTCGATTTTTTCTTTATTTGAATATGAGTTTATGTAATTTTAGGATAATTCAGGAGTTTCTTATAAATTCAGTCGGATTTTTATTACCTGTGTGAATGTTAGCGCAGAAATACATATGGGTCGATTGTTTTGTTTTGCATAAATAATTTGTTGTTAAGTAAAATCCGTGTAATTATGAAATTTATGTAATTTGATATGAATTTATCAATCCGTCACAAGTTTTATACCAATTTTAATTTACCAGCATTTGACAATAGTAAAATTTGAATTGTCACCGAACATCTGGTGACATTTACTTTACACAGATCACTTAGTTTATTTCCAAGTTTATAAAGAAATTTTATAAAATTTGCACAACTCCAAAAAATCCACCTGATTATTTGTAAAGTTGAAAATAATGAAATTCACTCATTTTGAGAATCTGAATTATTCAGATCTATGTATTACCTTGTTTTCTACACTTGTGATTTGTTTCTTACTATACATCCCTTGACGATTAAATGACATTTTTTTAAGTAATTGTAACAGAACGCCCTACATAATCATCTCGGACATTTACAACAATGTAAAAAAGAAAAAAATCAGAGCTTTATAACGACGATTATAAAGCTCAGATTTTTTTCCTGAATAGGAATACTAGCTTCAAATATATCACAATTTCTCTAAACGGCGTTCAAATCCGACAAAACTGAAATTATTCAATTTTCTATTTAATTCCTCAAAATTCAATCCAGAAATTATGTATCTTGGTTAAATACTACTCGAATATTATAACTTGGTAATAAAATTGTCACCAAATACAGGAATTATCTTGACGTTTGTAACACAAATTTCCGCAAAACCCCAAAAAAACCTGTTCGGAAACTTATTTAATATAGTTTCAAAAAATAATACCATTTCAAATCATGCCACGTATAAGCATACCTGTTCACTTTCATTCATGTGACTGATTATGATAGTGAATGAAAATTAATTTCTTTTGATTTGAATGAAAATGAGTGAAAGATTCCGTCATTTCAGATGAATGACTGTGAATGAAAAGATTTCTCACTCATTTCATTTTTCACCCTATGCTTAAGACATGGGGCGAAATAAGAAATGAAGTCAGATGAAGTGAAATGAAATGAGTTTGATAGAAAATGAGTGATTGTGAATGAAAATTAATTTCTTGTGATTCGAATGAAAATGAGTGAAAGATTCCGTCATTTCAGATGAATGACTGTGAATGAAAGGATTTCTCTCATTTCATTTTTCACCCTAGGCTTAATGGATGAGGTGCAGTAAGAAATGAACCCAGATGAAGTGAAATGAAATGAGTTTGAAAGAAAATGACTGACTAGGGGTACCTTTTACCTGATAGGCGAAAAATGAGTTCTAATTTAACTTTTTGCATACATCATACTATGTTTCAAGCGTAAACTGCAAAATTTTTTCTGAAAATTCAATTCGCGAATTTTTTATTAGGCTCCGAAGATTGCGAAATAATGGGTGAAGGAGCAGGGGAGTGGGAGTGGAGGGCCGCCCTCCGAGGGCGAGGCTGACCGAGCTCGCGAGGTCAACTCTCCCATGCTCACTCCACCTCTTCACTCGTCACCCTCCGTTTGCATTTCTCCAAATAAATTTCAGCATTTCAATTGTGATTCACATTACCCAACCACTCACCAATAATTCAAAGTTTTTTAGCGCTGTAATTTTCTCTCATTATTATTGTCTAATTGTAAAAATAAATATGGCTACAATTATTAAAGTGTGTGAATCGTTATTAGAGTTAGCAAAATTAAAATACCCTGTTCCTGATACATCTTTAGTAGAAGATAATTTTAACTTGGATCAGTTAGCTAGTGAAGCACTTGTGTTAATTGAAAATTTATTGAATCCTGACAGCAGTGAACGTGAAACAGTTATTTCATTAGATATTGATTGTGACGATGAAATTGATATTTATGAAAATGAAGACGTTCCTGCAAGTGAAAACGACGCTAATTCACGTGAATCAGGTCTCGCATCATCCCAAGAATGGCAGGTCGAAAAAATCGGGCAAGAAGAATATAATCTTGAAGAAATGATAAAGATCGTGAATTTTTATAACAATGTTAAAACCAACAAATTGTTTCAAACCCAGCGACGTTTCCCAAAAGTTAGAAGTTATGCGTCAATCTCTCGGATGAAAACGTATGTTGATCAGAATGGTAAAAAGCTGGAGAAATTAAGTAAAGTGGAAACTTTTGTCAAGGAGAGATTTAATCATGCTAGACAATCTTTAATTCATGTTAGTGAAGTTGATTTAAAGCGTTGGGGAATCATCAAATCCAAAGATTTATCTTTACAATTTAAGGCTAGCTCAACATGGATTCACAACTTTAAGAAAAAATCGAATTGTTTCACGCAAAATAACGAAATATTTAACAAAAGCTGAATATGACAATAAAAGTAATGTCGAAGAAGCAGCCTACACGTTTGTGGAAAATGTCAACAAAAAACTTATAGGTGTTCAACCAGACCTTGTACTCAATTTTGACCAATCTGGATTTACATATGAATATTCACCGAAGCGGACTTTATCAATTAAAGGAGAGAAGGACACTCTTGGATTGGTTGTTTCGCACAATGCTAACACACATTCGTACACTGTGATGCCATTATTATCCATGAGTGGAAAATTTATCGGAAAATTATTAATTTGCCTCCAGGAACCACAAGGATATTTGGGTCCAATAGTCAAGAAAAATCTCGAGGTTCCATCCAACATTTATTTGGTCGCCTCCAAGTCAGGAAAGTTGGACAAAACTATTATGAAGAAATGGATTACTGATTGCGTTGCTCCATACATCAGTGAAAATAAAGCCATCCTAATTTACGATTCTTGGGCAGGACAAGTTGACGATTTGACCTACGAATCACTTTCAGAACAATGCACAAGGTTCCAAATTCCAGCTAAAGCAACATCCATCATTCAACCATTGGATAAATATATTTTCAGACAATACAAAATATTTCGTCGAAAGATATTTGAAAAAGTAGTCCTAGATTCCATTGATATCGATTTACATAAAAGACAAAACGTAATTAAAATGCAGTCCTTAATGTACAACCAGTTCCAGTCAGCTGCTTTTGAGCCGATGTTCAAATACGCATGGTTTGCATGCAACTATAAGAGTGACCGAGTGAAGTTTAAAAATGTGGCAGAAACATTATTTTCGACTAGTTTTGATGACTGTGAGGAAATGTGCAATAGAGAGACTTTTATCAAATGTGCTCACTGCTCTGTTAATATGTGTTTTCATCACTTTTACATCGATAATCACTTTCATTCGGATGATTCAGATTTGGATGAACTCGCTTCGCTTAATTCAAGTCAATAAATGTAAGTACTTGAAGATTATTATATTATTATTTAAGAAAACATTATTATTGGATTGCTGAAATTTATTTGGAGAAATGCAAACGGAGAGTGACGAGTGAAGGGGTGGAGTGGAGTTGACCTCGCGAGCTCGGTCAGCCTCGCCCTCCTCTCCCACTCGCCCGCTCCTCCACCCATTATTTCGCAATCTTCGGAGCCTAATAAAAAATTCGCGAATTGCATTTTCAGAAAAATTTTTGCAGTTTACGCTTGAAACATAGTATGATGTATGCAAAAAGTTAAATTAGAACTCATTTTTCGCCTATCAGGTAAAAGGTACCCCTAGTGAGTGTGAATGAAAATCTTCAGTCAGAAATCGGGATGACTGAACTTTGAACGAAAACAGTTTTTTGAACAGGTATGCGTATAAGCAAGCGTCGTATAATACGATGCAAATACGACGTGTATTTGCGAAATTAGAACTTTCAATAACCTACAAAACACAAACAGATCTAACGCTGGGATTTCAAAATAATCAAATCTAAAATTCTAGCCACTCATTTTCCGTACATATTGATTTGATTTAAACCTTTATTTAAGTGTTAATAGAAATCAGTTTACAAAAACTGGTTTAAATTCTATGACACAAATTAGCATTAAGATTAATTGAGCATTACGTATGTAACTTCGAGGCCGGGAATTGTAGTTACGAATTTTAAGAAAAATTAAAATTACAACCACAACAGATTGAAGATTTTGGTATGTGTAACGCAAATTTTACCAATTTGGCAATAATGTGGGTATTCACGTCAACTTCGCAAAAGCCGTAAACGTCACTTCGCAACATATCTTCGCAACTTTGCGATGTTTACGAAGAGTTGCGATGCGACAACCAATCAGATTGCTTTATTTTTTTACGAAACATGCGAAGCAAAAGGGCATCTATTATCGTCGTAAAATATTTTTCACAAACTCGTCGTCAAGTGAAATTTTCATTTCTCCTCAATTTTGGAAATGTTGCCAGACAACCGTCTGCACTTTTCCGTCAAATGAATTATTTTTTGCAAATAATCAATTTACGCATTTTCATGTAAAATAAGTCATTCACGACACCGATTTCGCAAACACCGCAAAGTTGCGAAGATGTGTTGCGAAGCGACGTTTTTAATTGACGTGAATACCCACAATATTTCATCTGAGAAGACAAAATTTGATGAAACTATTGCCAGTGAAAATATTTAATTTGCACTAAAATTAAACTAAAAGAAATATAACTAATTTCAAGACGAGAATAAGTCTTTTTGTAACCCTTATTTCTGAAATCAATACAATCAACCAACCGACACAACCTATTACTAAATTTTGATAGTAGAATAAGCATTTTTTTAATCTGGCGTAAAAACCAAGCACATTTGGTTTTCTTTTTAGATTTAGATATCTTTTCCCATCATCGAGAAATCCAGTTAAAGTTTTTGCAACTTTTAGCCCCTCTCCGTTAGGCAAGTTGCGGAGTAGAACCAAATTATTGGCATCATCGCCCCCACAAAAATCGGCTCTGTAAAACTGCAAATCTTAATAAAGTCAATTTGTTTTGTCTCTTTTTCCAGTATGCACACTCAAAATAAAAATTTGTCGAATCAACACCGCCGGTGTCAATATATGACTTAACCTACTTGGTTACAATGTTGAATCCGAGTTATGATGATTTTGATACGGGTAGTTATAATGTTATGACCTGACGGAAAAAATTCATTACTACTCGGAATCACAATTCTAACCAAGGCGGTTAAGTCATATATTGACACCGTTTTGTTTTGAGTGCATATATACACGTCTATGGTCTATCTGCAGTTCTTACTGAGAAGGTACATCTAAGTAAGTACATCTGTATAATTGTGCCCGATTAAAAAAAATAATAGTATATATCTGGAATTCTTAAATTGCGTACTTTCACGCCGATAAATATATTTTAGTCATAATGTAAGATTACAATGTGAAATTAAAGATTGAAAACTCAGTTGTGAAACCGTCTAAATTTTTGGAAAAAAAATTAACTGATTAATGCAACGTTAAAAAAATTACGTCTAATTTAAATTTATAAAACAGTCTACTACAACTACTCAGACAATTCACGCGGTACTTGGAAACCTTGTAAAATCCATAAATTCTGTAAACTTACACACTTTCAGAAATGTTTCAAATGAAAGTTAGCTAACAAATTTCTGTAAACTTATTCAAGGGCGTTTTTTATTTTTGAAAGTGTCTAAAATTATTTTGTCAAACATTCAGATTTTACAAAGTTACGATGATGTAGATAGAGATGTGTAAATGATGTTCCGGGTAGAGGTAGAACATGGTCACATAGAGAGGAATATACCCCATGTGACCTACTCGCACTCAGCCTATATTTTCAAAATTTTAATGAACTAATGGAACGTTTGCAATCCAAAAAAAGAGTTAAATTTGAAATTTTGAGTACAAAAAAACGGCTAAACTCCAAAAGTTAACGTTAATTTACCAAATTAATTACACCAACAAGTTCTATCACCCAAGTCTCTCGGAATTGATAATCCGTATAAACTTTCAAGATTTCGTCCAGGGGCTTTTACGCAAGACATAACTCGTGACAGAAACTGCTTGCTCGCGGCACGCGCCGTCATGAGATAAGTGCTCCACACTTTCGTTAGGATGACTTCAGGCCATCCACGCTTATGTGAGATTTAGAACATACTTGTATCTATAATTTTGACCACCGGTCATAATTTAGAGGACTAAGGTCTGCAGATGCTGAGGACCGTTCTTGGGATGAAAAAAGTCAGCAAAATTCGTTCGAAGCAATTTTTGGACAATTTTTGCAGAATGGTCGCCAACCAGAGCCTCTTGAAAAGTCCAATGTTGGTTATCCAAGCGTTCATGGTCCAGGGGATTAACTACTAGCTTTTGGAAACTCTGAAAATAAGTCTTGGGTTGAACTTGTACCCTTTGCGGCAAAAAACAGAGATTTGCTTTTTCCAGGCAACCGGCTCCTGTCAGACCTAAGGCGATAATTTCTGATTGACCTCTAATGGAATGTCAGGGTTCCGTAGAGCAAATGTCTGGCAATTTTTTCTATTAACTTTGTCTCTAAAGGCGGTAAGTCTGAAAACCTTTTCTCCTGAAAACGGCGCGTGCCCTGAGCGAGCAGTTTCCGTCACGAGTTATGTCTTGCGTACAAGCCCCTGGACGAAATCTTGAAAACTGAGTTATGATTTCCAAACAATATTAGTGCCTTGTCCATCCATAAAAATTTATAGCAAACAGCTCTAACACTTTTTGATTTATCACCAGAAATGCATGTACGGGCACTTATGGTCCGAGTATGTATGTAACCCGGGAAAATGTGTCTGTAACGATTCTTCCATAATTTCTCAGAGATTACAGAGAAAAAATTTCAAACGGAAATCTTCTAGGATCTGATTTCACTTTGAAATCTTACCGTAAATTGTTACCAATAAGTATATAATCAAATTTTTATACTACCTAGTTTTTACAGTTAATTAAAGAAAATTTTTCTAAAAAAAATTTCGACGTCGAAATCCTAACAAAATAAACAATTCTTCCAATTTTATTAAACATATTTTGTAACCTGCTAATTTTCCTTAGTCATCTTTAATAATGGTTTGAAATTCAAATAAATTAATAAACTCATAAACTGTCAAACTGTCCGTGTCTGGTAAGGCAGGTTATCTTTCTGTGGGAAACTTTGGGAAAAAAATTGTGGATTTTCCCCAGAAACGTAATTAATTCATGCGCCATTTTGTCAAGTACGTTTTTTTCAAAAAATTACAAACAAATAAAAATCACAAATTTAATTAATATGACATTTTCAAAAAAACACTATCTGCGAATGCTCAAGTTTGAAAGAGATATTTACATCCGAAGAGGAGAAAATGCACAGAAAAGTGCATTTACTGTCTAATATTGTTATCTTTTAGGGCGCGTTTTCTCCTCTTTGGATGCAAATTTCTCTGCCAAACGTGCGCATTGGGAGATATATTTTATGCAAATTCCATATTAATTAAATTTGTAGCCGATTGACACTATTGTTTGGAAAATAGTTTTTGAATTCAAAATCACCCCACGTTGAGCTAGAAAAATGTACAATTTGAGATTTTAAAACAAGTTCCGTACCCTTAGATTGAGAATTTTGAGAATTACCATTTTAAGTAACAACGTGCAGCTAACTACTTACGGCATTTGCCAATCAATCTAGTCACGTGTTCAGCAGGTCAAAAAGTGCGCGAGGATTTTCCATCAGGCTTAATTATTTCCCAACCAAAGTTTGCTCAAAGACTGGGAGATAACAATTATCAGAAAGAGAATGATTAGGGAGATTACTTATCTGATTAAATTGTTATCAAAGAAAGGAGATTTACCCATAAATAAATACCGACGTAGAAGTCCTAACAAAATAAAAAATTCGTCCAATTTATGCAACTTTACCAAACGTATTTTGTAACCTGATTTTCCTTAGTAATCGTAATTAAGGGCTGAAATTGAAAAATCAATTATCCAATCAAAAATATGAACAAAAGTCCTTTATCATGACTCATTAGGGGTTTTATGCACAAATAGTTAAATATTTAGTCCTAAAAGTGTATAAAGCTTACGGAAATGTTTCGAGCTACTGATTTTGTAAAAAAAAATTATATCTCTTTTGTAATAATTATTGATCTCAGCGGTCCGGTCCGGTTCTTGAACCGAACCGGGAAGGAACCGAAATTAAAGAACCGGAACCGAATCGTGACTGAACCGGCGGTTCAGGTCCAACTGGTAATTTTATGATAAGATGAAATAGCTCAAACTGCCATAAAAACAAATGTAACTGACATTTCTAAATAAACTAAATTTCGTAAAATCGTTGGAAAATTGCACCGCTCGCCAGAATAAACGAAACAGATCTGCAAAATCTCAGTATATTTTCAATCATTTATTGTATGCTTAAATAGCACACGGTACGGTTGACGGTGCGAGTCTGGTGCAACTGTGCAACTCTGACGTTATTTCACAAAATACAAAGTTATTAATGATTGAAATGGCAGAAATTTCCACCTATTGATTATTTTGGATTATCATTATTTTCCAATATTTCATCAATTGGCGTTCAAATTATTCTATGAAAAATTTTAGTGTTCCGTTTAAAGCTTAGTACTCACGATGGACTTTACGCGCGGAAAACGACTTTTGCAGAAATTCTGCTCAATTTAAGCCCGAGTGGTACTCAGCTCTTCGCGTGAAACTTGAGCGGAATTTTCCGCGCGAGCAGTTTTCGCTCAATGTAAGCTCAAAGTTTCCGTTAAATCGAGGCGTTCTTTCACGTGAAATGTGAGCGGAAAGTGACTCGCACCCCTCTGCGTTCAAAATAAGAGGGCGGAGCAACCTCAAAATCTCATTTTCAACTCAATGACAAGGCGGCTAATTTAAAATGGGGCAAAGTGAAACCTGTTTTTCAGCTCAAACGACCTGAGTACCTACGCGTGAAAATTGAGCGGAATATACGTGGAATAGTGGTTTTTTCTGCCCGCTAACAAATTTCTCTCCAGCGAAAAATTTAACAGAATTTAAGCACGATGAAATTCCGCGTGAACATTCGTCCTGAGTACTAGGCTTAAAATATAAATTTGCTAATCAAATTTCCGAAAACGAAGTTTTTAGTAGTCATTCTAATCTTACCAAGTCTTTGAAAGTGGTTTTAGCCATGTGCGCTAAAATGTGAGACGCTATCGCAATAAGGCCATGACTACAGTGAAACTATGACGAGTAGAAGTTACTGCTATATTGCGATATGGGATCGTTTAGCATATTTACAAGTAATTATTTTGAATGTCATTTATGCTTAATTTCTAAGCAATTAAATTGAGTGGGTCAATTAGTCGCTGACGAAATAACCTTTAACATGAAAACCTTTAGCATGAAAAATTTTCTAAATTATCGAAATAAACGTTAAGTCCAGGGTTAGGAAAAACCCGGGGTTTTACCTCGAAAACAACTACCCCGGGGTTTTACTGGGTTTTACTGGGTTTTGGGGTTTTACTGGGTTTTACTGGGTTTTACTCAATGTTTGGGGTGAACTGTACAAAATTGCAATGTTACACTAATTTGTTAAATTAATGTATTTTTTCAAGATTTACCATAAAACTTTAATGAAAAATGCCAGGAACACCCCAAAACCACTAATATGATCAAACTCCAAGTGAAGCTGTAAATTGGGATTTCTGATTTCTGCAACCCTTGGAACGCTGATGCAAATGTGACATCACCATTTCAAGGGTCAAGGAATTCAAACTACATAGATTTAGTTTTCATATGTATCTCGCCTCTCATGTGTGTCCAAACCATATTGTGTGCAGGAGGAGATCATGAAGAGGAAGAGAGGATAGGAATGAGGAGCACAGAATGATGCCTACGTCATCATGATCATCATGATCATGAGGGCGTAGTTTGTGCATATGTAGCGTAAGTAAAGGTAGTGATCAAGTAGGCGTGGCTTATGTGATCACGTATATATAGAGTAAGCAGAGAGAGAAGAGAAGGAGAGTGTAGTTTTAGATTCAGGATCAGCAGGTTAGTTTTAGTGATCATCAAGATCAAGTTCAAGGTTTTAGATTTTAGACAACTTAATAATAAGTTCCTGTCTAGATAATTAGTTAAAATATTAAATATAGCATTAGCTCTCCCACGTATTTATAATACGAGCATTTCTGTAAAGTCAATATTTTTCAGTCGGTATTGATGTAAATAAATTTAATCATAATTCTTATAAAAAAGTGAGTTTCTACTACAAATTTCTTGCACAACGTCACAAAGAAAAGGGGCATCCGCGAAAGTGGATGTGAATCAGGACACGCAATCCCATAATAGAATAGGGAGCGTTACAGTACACCGGCCGGTAATGATTCGTAATCTATATAATGATCTATATAATAATCTATATAATATCTTCGTAATCTATATAATATATGTAATGTATTGACACAAAATCAAAATTTTAGAAATTTATATCTCTAAAACTATTGGAGCCTTTTGTATTTTTATCGTTAAATATTATTATACATCTAAACATCTATCATATATAATTTTTGTAACTTATAGTTCCGAAAAATTTTCCCCCAATATTCCTGAGTTTTACATTGGAAAATGGGAACTTTCTAAATTTCGAAAAATCTAATGGGGCCTTTTCCAAATTTATTTTTATTCTTAGTGTACTAACTTATTATCTATTATGTGTGTAAATTTGAAGAATTTTTCCCGAACAATTATTGAGAAACAATTTTTGAAATCTACGAGTCACCATCACACCATGTTAATCAAGTTACTCTTACTCAAAGCTTATATTAAATGGAAAAATCACTGTAAACATGTTCAACAAATCCAACCAACCAAGATTTTTGCGACTTACGGGACTCAGAGGACTGCACGATGTGAAATCTACTCATTTTTTGTGCAATTTCTCTGGATTTGACCTTGGCTAGTTCGTCACGTCGCCAAGACGCACCCTATTGCGTGGCCACTAGTTAATACCACATTGCCTACCACCAGCCTTGACCTTGAAGGGCTCATCACCCCTCAAGACGCCACCGAACTTCATTCTTTCGAAGATGAGAGAAATTCACCATCCTAAGAATTACACTCATTACCGAGGACACTTGTGACCACCGGCTATATTATTATGTCGATCTTTTAAGTAGCCTACGACTACGTCTTGGAGGTGGTGGAGGAGATTGTGAACTATTTCTAGGGTTTACTACATTTTGAAAATTTGAAATTGGACTAAGAATTGGCATTTCTCGAGAAATTACTTCTTGATTATCAGGTTGATGTGACTCATTGGTTCTAATTGGACTTAATTTAGGAATACTATGTCTACGATTACTACGACTATTGTTATGTATTAAATTATCATTAGGAATTGGTACATCACAATCATTTACAGCATCATCATTATTATTAATTGTATCAAGAGTATCCTTATCTGGACAAGATGATGATGCGTCGACATTGGAGTGCTGAGCTGGGGTCGACGTAATTTGTGATGGTTGTGTCAATTGTGGCGCTGTCTGAGGCTGACGTGGATGGTATCGTCGCAAGAACTGGATATGTAGTGGAGATTTAACGACGCCATCAGGAAATGTGACTTCATACGTCAGCTCGCCAACAATCTTTGAAATGACTCCCACTCCTGGACGAAAGAGAGGGCATAGGCCAGCCGTAATCCCTTTGTCCTTCTCAGAGAGAGTGGTGTCTCGGATGACTACGTGGTCTCCCACTTGGAAATGGTCATCTCTATGGCGTTGGTCATAGTACTTCTTTTGTTTCTCTTTGGCTCGGGTCAGGTTCTGAGTGACAAGAGAGAGAATTTTAAGATATTGATTATGCCTATCAAATATTATGTCTTGAAATGATTTTGGAATTGATTTCTTTAAAACTTTTAGTTCAGAGTCAGTGAGGCCGACATTGATATCAAAAGGTAATTTAGGATCATTATTCAAAAGAATTGACGCAGGAGTAAAACCTGTAGACTCTTGAGTTGAAGTGTTAATTGCCAATTGTAAGAAAGGAATCTGTTTCGACCATTTGTTATGAGCCTGGTCATCAAGATAAGCTCTAATCATAGTTTTAACTGTTCGATTGGCTCTTTCTGTCAGATTGGATTGTGGGTGATAAATACTGGTAAATTTTTGGGTAACCTTCCATTGATTACACAAAAATTTTAAAATTGTAGACGTAAAATTGGTACCATTGTCACTCACAATCGTCTCTGGGATACCAAATCTACAAAATACCTGTTCTTCTAATATTTTACCAATTACCGCGGCGGAAGTGCTTCGCAGAGGAAACAATTCCACCCACTTACTGAACCCATCAATGATGACTAAAAGATAGGTAAATCCTCCAGGAGAAGACTTAATGTAGGGGCCCATGAGATCCATATAAAGGGTGGCCCACGGTTTTTGGACTGGCGACGATTGCATCAAACCAGGAGGTTTCCGATTGTCGAATTTCACGCGCTGACAGATGTCACAGGTGGCGATGTAGTCCACAATCTGTTGACGCATGTTTCGGAAAAATGCGCTCTTCTTGAGTCTGTCCATTGTTTTGTCAACGCCCAAGTGACCACTATAGACAGCGTCATGGAAAGTGGCGAGGACCTCAGGTACCAGAGAAGATGGAATGACCAGCTTTTCGAAACCGTTCTAAGACAGTCTCGAGATGCCTTTTGTGATCACTAAAGTTTTCACTAAATACGAGGACATCATCTTGATAAATTAACACAAATTCATCGAGACCAGCAAGAAGCTCGTTCATCATCCTCTGATAGGACGCCGCAGCATTCTTGAGTCCGAAGCACATCATGTTAAACTCAAAAAGGCCCCTTTGGGTACAGAATGAGGTGTACTTACGGCTCTTACGATCCATAGGGATCTGCCAGTACCCTTTCTCTGCATCCATTGTACTGATATACTTTGCGTTGGCCAACTTACGGAGAAGGTCATGAACGCGAGGAATGGGAAAACTGTCATTCTCGGTATATCTATTGATGTGTCTCAAATCAACACAAAATCTCCAAGTCCCATTCGTTTTCTCTTTCAAAAGAACAGGACTTGCGTATGGGGAATCTGATGGACGGATCACCCCCAATTTTAGCATTTCGTCAACTTGCCGGTTGATCTCTGCATGTTTGTGGGGTGCCGTTGGATACGGACGCTGTCTCTTTGGATGCTCCTCCATCATTTTTATTGTGTGCTTGACACCTTTTATTCTCCCTATTGGGGATCGACTACGTCGGGAAACTTTTTGATAAGCTCCTTCAGTTGGTCGGATTCAAATTCACTCACTAATTGTAAATTGCAATTGGAGACGTGAACTTTACTAACTGTGAACGGGGACTTTTGACTTGGAAAGGAGTCTGAAAAACCCCATTCAAGTGACCCTATGTCCAACACTAACCCACAATTATGAAGAAAGTCCATGCCCAAGAGCATTTCATTTGAACTGTTCATTACAGCAAATGTGTGAGTGTATTCACGATCATTTAAATTAAATTTTAAGGTAACCATACCAGTAGGAAGAGACTCAGTACCATCTAGCATGATAACTGGTCCTTCTACCCATTTATTTACAGAAAATCCTTTCCCTAATACTTTCCTAAGCGATTTTAAAGTTACAATTGAAATCGTAGAACCAGTATCCGCTAAGGCATTTAATTTACAGGAGGGAAAAGTAATAGGAAGGATAGGAATTAGTCGATTTGGATTTTGAATTAGAGGATGAGTAACCACAAATCCGTGGATGGTTGTTCCCTCCTCCCGTTTCCCGTCGCATCTTGTGACGATTGTTGACGCTGAGAGTGTTGATCACTCCCTTGACCACAATTCACTTGAGGTTGTTGACGACGACGACAATTCTGGGTGGTATGGTTGCTTAAATGTGGACAAAATGTACACACTTTCGGTCGTCCTTGTTGCCGGAAAGGTGCCACTTGTTGTTGTTGCTGTTGTGGTTGTTGTTGTTGTTGTCTATTTGAAGGTGGTGGAGTCTTCTTTCCCGAATTTGCAGAATTTGTTTGATGAGATTCAACTTTCTTCTCACCTTTTTGCCAAGATTTGTACTTGTTACCGTTGTGGGACTTTTCTTGCAAAGGACGCTCAATTTTTGACGCATAGTTGATGAGGTCCACAACTGTTGCAGCACGACTCGCGAAGAGATTTGCTTTCAAGTACGGGAGAGCTCTTTCTGCAATGAAGGTGACAATTTCTTCTTCTTTGTTGTTCGTTGTCATTCGGTTCACTTTCCGGTACTGGAGGTCCATCTCGAAGGCGAACTTCTGGAACGGTTCGTTGTCATTCTGCTGACGTAAAAGTAACTTCTCTAGTGCAGCATGAAGATCAGAATCCGATGCATACATGGTGATGAAATGTTTTTTAAAATCGTCCCATGTACGAGCGAAAAGCTTTGTTCGTTGCCACCATAATGATTGATTGGGGTCTTGATTGAAGACTGCAGGCAGTGATAGGATCCAATCTTTCCGAAGAAAGCGCTTCCGTTCCATGTGATTCTCCAATTCCATGATGAAATTTTCAGCAGAATCAATGTTCGGGTTAAATTTTGGTGTAGGGATATTGCCTACAGAATGAAATAGGACAGGTCCTGAGGATGAAGAACGAGTCTGCATGATTGCATCGGAAGGATCTATTGGGATTTCTTCATCTTTCCGCTCCATGATTCTGGGGCGAGAAATGCACCACGCTGGAACGGCATCTTCTTTGTTCTCATTTGGAGGGTTATTGACTTGTGGTGGAGAATGCGCCAAGAATTGCTGTGGTGGAGGACATGACAACAATTGTGGGGGTGGAGGGACGCCAAGAAGTTCCACGCTTGAAGAGAAGTCACCTTGAGTTGGTAGCGTGGGTATCATCTCCTTGGAAGGAGTTTGAACCCTTGAATTTGCATTAATGAACTCATTTATGATGCTGGACTGAGCCTCAATTGTTTGTTCATGCTTCTGAATTGTAATTTGCATCCTTGTAAGTTGCTCATGAATCCAAGTGACTTCATTTTCAAATGATGACTTCATGGAACCTTGGAAATTTCCCATTTCCTTTTCCACACTAGCATAATTGCTTTTTATGCAGGATGCTAAATGGTTCCTGTACCTTCCTATTTGTTCACCGAGGTGCCTAATCTTCTCATCTACATATTCCTGGAAGGGTAGATTTGAATGTTGAGGGTACGGGTAGTCATAACCAATAAGGCCGGTAAGGATAGGATCAGGAGAGGGAGAATTATGCAAAGCTGCCTGTTGCGATACCAATTGTCCTACCGAGTCATGCCTATTCTCACAACGAATATCAAATTCCAACAAAAGTTGCTTGACCCTAACTTCTAGGCTATTCACCCGACGCCACAACGAATCTGTATGCTCAAAAAGTTGGGAATTATGATGATTACTGGTTGAAATGAAAATTTGAGCAATTTCAGAAGTTAACGAATCAAAAACGTTACTAATTCTCACAAATTGATTATGATTTTTGTTCTGGATGGTAAACAAGGTCTCGATATCCCTATCCAAATTGCTCATTTGATGACCTAACTTTTTACGACGACGACCCGCATTCATGGATTCGTATCGTGGAATCATCCAGGAAGGTAAGTGAGGCAAAATATACTTTGTTACCAGACTGTTGATGAAAATACCGATCAAGAGGAGGACCGCGGCGATACCAAAGACTTCCATCATGAAGAGAAATCCCCCATACCACCATGATGACGATACGAGGGGCGCTGTTGCCTTTGAGGTCACGTTTCCCTTGAGGTTGGTGAGTCCGGTCATGTCGACGAAACCGAAGAGTTGAGTCAGCATTCCCATGATGTCGGATGTCGTTGCACAATGCAGGAAGTGGAGGAATATGTAATTTAATACGTAAAACACACTTTCCACTGCCAACGACTCAAAACTGTCACCAACTTCTCCAAACTCACTGTTTATGCCCTTCGCACTTTTTATCGCGAAGGATTTCCAAGTTTACTATTGCACTTTTTGACACTAAGGGTTTCGAAGCACCAATTTGTAACGCTCCCTATTCGATTATGGGATTGCGTGTCCTGATTCACATCCACTTTCGCGGATGCCCCTTTTCTTTGTGACGTTGTGCAAGAAATTTGTAGTAGAAACTCACTTTTTTACAAGAATAATGAATAAATTTATTTACATCAATACCGACTGAAAAATATTGACTTTACAGAAATGCTCGTATTATAAATACGTGGGAGAGCTAATGCTATAATTTATATTTTAACTAATTATCTATACGGGAACTTATTATTAAGTTGTCGAAAATCTAAAACCTTGAACTTGATCTTGATGATCACTAAAACTAACCTGCTGATCCTGAATCTAAAACTACACTCTCCTTCTCTTCTCTCTCTGCTTACTCTATATATACGTGATCACATAAGCCACGCCTACTTGATCACTACCTTTACTTACGCTACATATGCACAAACTACGCCCTCATGATCATGATGATCATGATGACGTAGGCATCATTCTGTGCTCCTCATTCCTATCCTCTCTTCCCCTTCGTGATCTCCTCCTGCACACAATATGGTTTGGACACACATGAGAGGCGAGATACATATGAAAACTACATCTATGTATTTTGAATCCCTTGACCTTTGAAATGCTGATGTCACATTTGCATCAGCGTTCCAAAGGTTGCAGTACATATATGACTCTACCGACATCGGTAATATCGATCGATCGTGGCGGTAATGAAATCTTCACCACTCAGAATCAAAATATGATAATGCAGTAGGGAATTATTACCAAATCAATACCAGTACGGAGTACATATTTGACTCTACCGGATGCTTTACAGTGTATATGAATACCGAGCGGTGTTAATTTAAACACTATATTTCTAAGAGTGTAATTATTTTAGTTTATTGGTCACGTGTAGTTCATAAAGCTGATTTGCAACTCATATTAATTTACAAAAAATGAATAAATAATAAGAAATATATCGGTTTTGTAAGATTACGATGCGTGTATTCTAAAATTAGTATCAGAACCACAGAACTGTTATATCAGAACTATCGTGAAATCGTCAAATCTGTACAATTTTATTTTGAACATAATTTTGTAATTTCTAGGAAAATTTGGCAAATAAATTCTACCTTGAATACTCAGTTAAAGTTAAAATACTTACCTTATTCTTTAAAAAACTAAAAAAAAAACTAAAAAGCAAATATAATTAAAATTGGACTTTTGCAATTTTTTAAATCAAAATTTGGTGAATGAACATTACATTTTCAAATGTACCCTTGTGACCAGTTTTTAAAACTCTTTACAAACTCTACAAAATAAAATTTTCCAAATAACTAATAACATGACATGATATCGTCAAGCTTAAAAATAGATGCACAATTCCAATCTGTTTTTCAAAATAAGGCACTAAAACAACGCACATTTATGTTATTAGATGTTTAAGTATAACATATTTCGTGATCAGTCACAATATTTCGATTTATTTCTATAAAATTCTGTAAAATTTTCGCTTTGACAAATTTATCGCGACGACGATCGGTAAAAATTTTGAAATTAATCCTTTGAGCGGCATTCCTAAAAAGTGGAGGAAAAAATGAAATTAAAAAAAATCTGCAAAATGTTTATGTAAAAATTGATGTAAATTAAATTTTATTTTATTAAAGAATCCGTTACGCATTTTTACTGAAATCTTTGATTTCTTCACAATCACCGGCAAGGCGGCAACAGAAGAATAGTTATTTTTTTAGGCAAATTTAGTAAATAAATTATACTCATTTTAGGTGAGAATTAAAAATTGTAATTTTATTCTGGGCGTACTCATAAGTTTCATAATTGCATTAAATTGTCAAGTTTTTCTAAGTTAGGTAAAACATTTTGTTTAATAACCCACATTTTTGTTCAAAGATTTTCCTTAAAAGGCGCAATAATTAATTTCTCGGAGTTATTTTGCAAAGAATTTTCCAAATGGTTTTGAAACAACCTGGTAACTTGAGCAATCTCAGTATCTGAAATATCCATGAATCCATAAGCTACCATACAAATACACTTTGTATACACACATTCACAGAAATCTCATAGACGACCTAGATATTTAGCTAAATAAATATTGCAAAATTATGAAGATGAACGTGAAACTTTGACAATTTTGAATTTCTCGTAAATTGTAAAACTTCACAATGGCCTCTGGATAACCAATTAAATAGAATACTCTGGTTAAATTTGTTAAGTTACTTATCCTAGTTTTGACACTGGTCACATTTACTTGGTAATACTGATTTTTAACCCATAGCGTTAGGCAAAACTTGAACAAACTGTGAAGAACCAATGTGAGTGACACTCACATTGGTTCTTCCCGTGAGCAGTCACCAAAAATTATCCCTCCGGTCCTGAAGAAGAACGAAGGTTCGAAACGTTGACCATTGGCCTTTAAATCCGGATTCTACAGTTTACAGTGAGTCTCATCCTCGTCCTTAATAAAATACTGATTTTATTACGGTCATACTGTCGTCATGTGGCTCGCTTTTAATTATCCATGAATATAACAATTGTGTAAAAAAAATCTTACTAAAATAATGCAATTACTAGATAAACTTTGGTTTTTTTTGTAAAAAAAAATTAGATATATCAAAATTTCCGGAAATTTTTTGTCGAGTCTAAGAAATTTGCAAATGTCATTTTACGCAGTTTTTTTTTCAAAATAAAGCGATTTGTCGAATAGTTTAGAAATTGACATCTTCGTTCGTAAACCTTCTTGGATCAGTGCGTACCAATCTATTTTTCAAGTTTATTGGACAAATAACGCATTTTTATTTGTTAGACGTTCAATTAAAACATATTTGCAATAAGTCACTATATATATTTCGATTTATTTCTATAAAATTTACTAAAGTTTTCACGTTAACAAATTTATTTATTATGATTCGCACAAGTCCAGAAATTATTTCCTTAAAATGCCATTCCTGAAAAGTGGGAGAAAAATAAATATACTACAAAAATCTATAAGAATACAAAAAAACTGACGACGAGTTAAATTAAATTAAATGTCAATCCTATTACTCTAGAATCCATCATGGATTTTCTGAAATCTTCGATTTCTTTACATTCACCAGAGAAGGATTTTTGGGGGCTTTTATGCCACAGGTTTATTTTCGAAGGTTAGGATAGACCAGAGTGTGCAAGGGCAAAAAAGGCATGCCGTGCCTAAAATGCCTTTTTGCCTATTAGGCACGTGAATTTTGGCTATGCCCGATTGCCCGAAATGCCTTTTTGCCTTTTTGCTAAAATCGGGGCAATGTGATGATACGATTGTATGCTTTTTTAGTTACAATCTTTCACACAGGCAGGGTTCTGAAAAACCCGGGGTTTTACTCTGAAAACAACTACCCCGGGGTTTTACTGGGTTTTACTGGGTTTTGGGGTTTTGGGGTTTTACTGGGTTTTACTCAATGTTTGGGGTGAAGTAATAAAACTTACAATGTTGCGTCAATTTGTTAAATTAATGAATTTTATCAAGATTTATGAAAAAAATTTAATTCAAAGTGCCAGGAACACAAAAAATATACGAATTTGATTAAACCCCAAGTTAACCTGTAAATTATGATTTTTAGATCATAAACAAAAATTCGAAATAAATAGAGGAATTTACGGAATATTGATCAGAGTACTTAATTCGAGTTAGATATGCACCTGCAAACTGATTCTATTGATTTATCTATTTGAATTTTAGATAAAACTTAGTAAAACCCGAGTAAAACCCAGTAAAACCCCTTTAACATAGTAAAACCCGCTGGGTTTTATTAATTGGCGACCCAGTAAAACCCAGTAAAACCCCAAAACCCCAACCCAGTAAAACCCGGGGTCGGAATACCCTGCACACAGGATTTGTCAACATGTGAATAATTAAGTTATGCTTATTAGGGCGAGATGGATGATTTCAACACCAATAAATAAATTATGCAGGTGTATTATACTCATACGTATTATAAAGGGTGTTAATAAAGTCCGATCCCATTTTTCCTATAAAAAAGTGAAGGCTAGTATAAAAAAAACTACCCGTGATACTTACAAAAAATGTTCGACATATTTACCTTAGTATTTGGTCTTGTTACCATTTACTTTAACCATGCCCTCAACTCTTTGTTTAAGGCTCTGTGCTAATTTTTCCAATGTGTCTGTGGGAATCGAATTCCATACATCTTGAACTTTTTTTACTAGCTCTTCCCTCGTCCGGGGTTGTGGTTCTTTGTATACATTTTCCTTAAGTATGGACCACAGGTTCTCCAGGGGATTCAAATCTGGGCTGTTTCCGGGCCACACCCCCTTGCTCCAGACCGTTGAAACTTGCGTCTTGATGAGACTCAAACTCGCTTTTGCTGTATGGGCTGTAGCACCATCCTGCATGAAAACTATTTTTCTTTCATTCGGAAATATTTCCTTGTTCCCCATGCTATCGAAATAGATAGGTAATATTTTTTCCA
This sequence comes from Folsomia candida, assembly GCF_002217175.1. NCBI lineage: Eukaryota > Metazoa > Arthropoda > Collembola > Entomobryomorpha > Isotomidae > Folsomia > Folsomia candida. Next base: position 3,574,308 of record NW_019091207.1, on the reverse strand, counting down.
TATAATACTTTGCATTGACTGTTTGGCCTTTTGGTATGATATGTAGAGGAGTCACGCCACGTGCACAAAATCCACCCGCTACCATAACTTTAAGCCCGAATTTTGGGACTGCTCTTGATGGTACATCCGATTTGTTTTCTGTCCTGTAACGAACATTTTGTTGGTTCAATTTTGGATATAGCTCAATAATAGATTCGTCAGTCCAAAGGATGTGACTGCGCAATTCTTCACCAAGTCTTTTTTCACTCAAATGGCCACTTTTCTGAAGGAGTTCTCCAAATTTCAGACGGTCATCGATATTTTTTTGTGACATGAGAGGTTTTTTGGTTAGTTTGTAAGCTGTGTGACCCCACCTCGTAGATTTCACAAATTTTTGCACGGTCACATAGTTAATTTGCTTCTTCTTCTCTTTATAGCGTTTTGAGTCATTTAACTCCCTTGCACAATTACGTAATGAACTACCGGTTTTCTTGTAAAGTCTGTTTTTAATCATTCTCTTTGTGGTAGGTGACACCTTTCTGGGTCGCCCGGGTCGCTTTTTGTCGTGGACAAAATTTTTGTTCTTCCATTTCCAAACAGTTCTGCGGCTGCAGCCCAATTTTTGCACAATTTCTGCAGGTTTAAACCCCTGCTGATGCAATGTTTGTATCTTAACTCTAAGATGCTCATGACTTACACGTTTAGTTGTTCCTCCCATGGTAAAAATTTGAAATAAATAACTTCACTGGTTCAAAAGTTCCAGCTGAATTTGTAACAACCGCGCTCCAAAAAATTCATGGGATCGGACTTTATTAACACCCTTTACATACTCATAATGATCATGACTAGTTAATGATCTTGTGGAGAATTTGAATTGTCAGAGTGTTAGCTTTTTAGAAAACTTGAAATGTAAAGTCAATTATATTATTCTCACTCTTTATTGTCTATAGTAAAATTGGTAATATGGTCCAGGTAATGCCCAATAGAAACATACGGAAAAAAGCAATAAGGCATCAAACGGGCAAAAAGGCACGCAAACAGGCAATTTGGCACTGAAAGGGGCAAAACGGCAAAAAGGCATGAATTTTTTCCCAAAAAGGCGCCTTTTTGCACACTCTGGGATAGACTAATAATAATTAAATTATGTAAAGTTGAAAAAAGTTACCTCAAAACACTTTTGTAGGCTAAAAACCGAAAATTCCGACATCTTAATTTTTGACGCCTTCTGTCAATATTTACACACCGGGTATAAATCTATGAATATAACCAATTTGGGAATATATCACAATTTAGCTAAATGGCGTTCAAATCCGACATAATTGTCATTATTCAATTTTAAATTTAAATAATTCCTCAAAAATCAATGCAGAAATTATGGTTGGGTCGAAAATTAAGGAAACATGCCTAGCATGACTGACACTCAATTTGCTCGAAATTAGACTTGACTTGAAGTTGTGTGGATAATTGTTCCATCTGTGGAATTATTTTATCTGTCAGGCTCTGTATGGATAAATTTTACGTAAAATTTTTATCCCTTCTAAAAACTTAAATAACCTTTTAAAAATATTGCCACCAAGTGTAGTCACCTTGCGTAATAAGTTCCGAATAACTCAAAACATTTTGGTTCGGCTTCTGGGCGTGCTTTCTCCTCTTCGGATGCAAATATCTCAGCTGAACGTGCGCATTGGGAGATCGTTGGGGATGCAAATTTTATTTTAATTACATTTGTGACCAATTGACACTGGTTTCCTCATAGTCTGAGAACATACGGTGAACAGGGTGAAGAAAACCTAGGGTTGCCGATCCTATCCTATCCTATCCGATCGGATGATCCGAGATTATCCGACGCTTGTTATAACATGTATCCTATCCGAGCCTCGGATAGGATCCATGTTATAACAAGTGTCGGATATCCGTCATCCTATCCTATCCGATCGGATAGGATAATCTCGGATAAAAACGGCAACCCTAAGAAAACCCCGGGGTTTTGCTATAGAGAACCCATACCCATGGGTTTTACCTGGGTTTCGCGGGTAGTCGGGGTAGTCGGGGTAGTCAGGGTAGTCCGGGTAGTCGGGGTAGTCAGGGTAGTCAGGGTAGTCGGGGTTTTGGAGGTAAACTGAGCCAGTGTCTAATGTATTAATTTGTGAAAACAATCTGCTTTTTCAGCAATATCGCAACAAAGCTGCTTATTAATTCTATTTTAATAACTTGTTAAATTTTGGAATTGTTAATAAAGCCGTTATCATACTTCATAAAATTTGAAAACCTCGACTACCCGTAGGTATTGCTCATTTTTGCTACCCAAAAACCCACCAAAACCCGCAAAACCCGCAAAACCCGCAAAACCCTTACCCTGACGGTAAGAGACGTTTATTATCACATGAAATATCTACGGACGAAGAGGAACTATAGATCTAAATTGCTTGTCACCAACAAAAGTACATTTATCTTGAAACAAATTTCGACATCGAAGCCCTAACAAAATAAAAAAATCCTCCAATTTCTGCAAGTTTAAGAAACCTGATTTGGTAACCTGATTTTATTTAGTAATCTTTATGAAGAGTTTTAAACTTAAAAAAATATGCAAATTAAAAAATTAAGGTAAACTGTCAGACTGCCCTTACCAGGTAGGATTAAATTTTCTCAACTTTCAAGCAAAAATTGGTTTTTGCTTGATTAATCTAATTATTATTGCCAATTAATTTGTATTCTGCCATTATATTGCCATATTATGCTTATTACTTCAAGAAAAATTACATAAAGAAATATCGACGTCGAAATCCTAACAAAATCAAAAGTCGTCAGTGAGTTTAGGAAATATATTTTGTAACCTGAATTTCCTTATTAATCTTTATTAAAGGTTTGAGGTTTAAAAGATTAAGGAAAGTAAAAAATTAAGACCGGGTCAGATTATCTCTCTGTGGGCAACTTTGGAAACAAAAATTGTGAACTTTCCCCAGAAACATAAATAATTCATAGACCGTTTTATAAGGACTGTTTTTACGATTATTTTTAGAAATTTCAATAACCAATTCAAATTAAAAATTTAATTAATATGACATTTGAAAAAACTGTATCTGGCAATGTTCAAGCTTGGCAGAGATATTTGCATCCGAATAGAAGAAAATACACAGAAAATTTGCAAAATCTGAAGTTTTTATATTTTAGGGCGCCTCTTTGGATGCAAATATCTCTGTCAAGCGTGCGCATTGGGAGGTCGTGTCCTTTGCAAATTTCATATTAATTAAATTTATGACCCATTGACACTAATTTGACCAAAATCGGAGAGCATACGCTGAGAGACATCCATTATTCTATAAAAAGTTTAAGGATGGCGTATCGATCTAATTTACAAATTTTGTATTTGTACTTGGTATTAATAAAACTATGGTTAATCTATCAAAACCGCAGCATTTTCTTGGTTCGAGGTTATGTGGCGCATGCTGCAATGCTTATAAGCATTGGAACTTTGATTGTGAGCCATTCATGCAATTCTCCATGGATTTTCAAAATTAAACATGTTGTAGAAACATTTGACCCTTCCCTACAATATATAATTTCAAATTATTAAAATTTGACCTAGGTGACCTGAAATCAAGACCACAAGGTCAAGAAATGAGAATATTTGCAAAGTCCTTAAAAATGCGACTTCGCAAATTTGATTCGAAATTTAAAAGTCAGGCAACTCAGGGGAGTGGCAAAACATTACCCTCCAGTCATTATAAAAATTGTGGGTGTGGCAGGGGGTGTGGAAAAATTGAATTAGGTTTAAATTATTAGAGTTTTAACACCTGGGAGCGTTAGAAATATCAGTATCCAATCAGGGTCACCCCCCTCAGCAATGGTTACATTATCACATTAAAATCTTCAATCCCCACCCACAGGGGGTGTGCCCATCAGCGTTTTTGTGGTTAATCTTCTTAAGTACATTGCGCGACACAAATAATTTATTGTAAAGGAATGGTGACTCCAATGGTTACCTCATATCACAAAAAAACACACCAAGGTTAAAATCTTGGATCCCCACCCACAGGGGGTGTGGTTATCAGCGGTTTTGCTATCTTTTAGAGAAAGCATGTCGTTAAGTACTACCGGCATGCAATCGGCGAGATTGACCTCTGCCGGTTTAAACATATGATTTAAGTTAAATTTCCAAATGGTAATATTATTATTATATAAATATATTACAAGCTGACGACTATTACCGAAATTTATCAAAACGTTGGGAAATTAATATCAATGTTCCACTTAACACGAATTTTTACAATAACTATTAACCCAAATTGTTTTAATTGTAAAATCGTGGAAGGTTGTTCAATTGGTAATTTTTTTAAAATTATGGCATGTCTAAAACTTGTACACATTTATCGTAGTACCGAATTCCTTGAATTCCTTGATTTTTCTATTGATTTTTTGAGTGATTGCATATGTTCAAACCACACCCACCTGGGGGTGTGGTTTGTGTGCGATAGGAGGTAACGATCAAGGTCCCCATTTCATTCCGATAAATTATTCGTATCACATGACCTATGTTATCAGTTGCTGCCAAAAGCGTTGAAAGCCACACCCACCTGGGGGTGTGGTTTTGGTAACATCGACACAATTTTTAAGTTGCCCTCATGTTTCTGGTCAAAACGATATGTCACACGACATGCTTTCTCGAAAAGATGGCAAAAGCGCTAAAAGCCACACGCACCTGGGGGTGTGGTTTGGGTAACATCGATACTATTTTTAAGTTGCCCGCATGTTTCTGGTCAAAACGATATGTCACACGACATGCTTTCTCTAAAAGATAGCAAAACCGCTGATAACCACACCCCCTGTGGGTGGGGATCCAAGATTTTAACCTTGGTGTGTTTTTTTGTGATATGAGGTAACCATTGGAGTCACCATTCCTTTACAATAAATTATTTGTGTCGCGCAATGTACTTAAGAAGATTAACCACAAAAACGCTGATGGGCACACCCCCTGTGGGTGGGGATTGAAGATTTTAATGTGATAATGTAACCATTGCTGAGGGGGGTGACCCTGATTGGATACTGATATTTCTAACGCTCCCAGGTGTTAAAACTCTAATAATTTAAACCTAATTCAATTTTTCCACACCCCCTGCCACACCCACAATTTTTATAATGACTGGAGGGTAATGTTTTGCCACTCCCCTGAGTTGCCTGACTTTTAAATTTCGAATCAAATTTGCGAAGTCGCATTTTTAAGGACTTTGCAAATATTCTCATTTCTTGACCTTGTGGTCTTGATTTCAGGTCACCTAGGTCAAATTTTAATAATTTGAAATTATATATTGTAGGGAAGGGTCAAATGTTTCTACAACATGTTTAATTTTGAAAATCCATGGAGAATTGCATGAATGGCTCACAATCAAATTTCCAATGCTTATAAGCATGGGCTCGATCGGCCAACTCGTTTCAGCAAAATTGAATAGGAAAATGCTGCTGTTTTAATAGATGAACCATAGATTTAACTACAAATAAATGTCGACGTCCTAACGATCAAATTCCATTAACATCGGAATGAGGCCATTATTACAGTGAAACGTTGTCCGAAACGGTTCTGATTCTGGGTCGTACACTCAAAATAAGGTAGTAATGAATCATTACCATGCGGAATGACTATGTGGCTCTACCACGTCGGTGACGATTTGTCGTAGAAATCGTAATAATAATTTCAGGGAAATTCAAATAATAAAATAATAAAATAAGTCTAAAATAAGTATAAAATAAGTCTCAAATAATAAAATAATTCGGCTAATGTAATGTAATGTACTCAAGGCGGGGAACTCAAGTAACTTGAAACGGAGTTTAAACCTTAATGGAACATGAAGGAATTGTATCCTGATTTTGTCTCATCTTCCTCTTACTCCGACATCACGGAGTAATAGTTGAGTAGTGGTCGATTCCAGGACGTTGGAGAGACACTACCTGCCGCCTAGTTTAAAGTTATAAAACCAAAAAGTCATCATACCCACTTGCACACGCCACACCATTCAACCGGCATAGTTGATTTTTAGGCACGAGGGGAGAGACACCAAAAATTTTGTTCCTGCTTTGTGAAAACTTAATTCAAACAAATTAATTCAAGTCGTCTAGGAAGCTAAAAAAAGGTAAGCACACATATTTTGACCGAACGGGGAGTAAGGGATGGACTAGGATTTTGGTGAATAAACAGTAAATTCTCTTCTTTTGTTGGAAGAAATTATTTTTGCTCGGGCCTTCGCTGTCTTGATAAGACAACGGGCAAGTGGTAACCTGCATGGTCCACTACTAAATTAATTGAATAAGATTATTCTTTGTTTTTTAAGATGGCAGATAAGCCAGATTCAAATTCGTTGAGTGAGGTGCTCGCCAAAATGAATGAACATGACGAAGCTTTGAAAGCGCTGAAAAGCATGCCAGAAATGATTTCCAAATTATCTGAAGCTGTTGGAATAGCTGGTAGTTCTGGGGAGGATAAAGAAATAAAGAAGTCAACCTGGTCTCTAGGACTGTCAGATGAGGAAACTGAAGATGATATTTGTAATAAAATGATCAATGGTGATTCAGAAAAAGAGCAAGGTACTGAGTTAACGTAATTATTAAATGATTCAATCAAATTGGAAATATTCAATTGGGTACGCATAGATCGTGAAGACCCTGAAATTGAAGGATTATTGCAAGATATCGAAAAAGAAACTGATTTTGATGAAGATTTACTTCCTCAAGTTGCGGAGGGATTTGGAAAGACAGTTCTTCGACCATTGACAAAGGAATCGAAAGAGAAGCTCAAGATTTCATTGAAAATTCCAAACAATTGCAAACAATTTGTTCCTCCAAAAATTAATTAAGAGATTTGGAGAATTCTACCATCAAACGCTCGCCTCTCTGATGTGAAGAACCAACAGTTACAACATACTTTGAGCGCATCGCTAGCAGCTTTATCAAAAATTGCAAATATTGTTGTATCTCAAAAGAGGGAAATTCCTAAGGAGACAACAAATAGCATTGTAAAATTGGCCATGGATGCTGGAAACATTATTGGTGATCAAATCCAGGTCATTAATTCTAACCGAAGACAGGATGTGAAGAAGCATTTGAATCCTGAATATATGGGGATTTGTAATGCTCAGGTATAAAATTGAATAGTTTTTCTAAGATGTTAATTTTAATGGCACAAAAGGTGATGAATCTTGATGAATGGATGATAAATATTAGATTTCTCAATCTGAGTGGCTTTTTGGAAGCGACCTAAATGAAAGCTTGAAAGCATCAAAAGCAACGGCGTCTCTGATAAGGCAGACAGCAAGTCGACCACCAAACCGTTATCAGCCATACATCATGCGACCTCGTTCCAACGTCGGGTCTTTAAACTGGAATCGCCCGTTCCGTCCAAATTACCAGCGGGGGAGCGGGCAATTTCGGCAGAGTGCAGTTCATCGACCATTTCTGCAACAAAATCAGCAATACAACCAACAGAAAAATCGCAAGTTTTAAAGGTTGGTTTGAAAGCTGGTTGTTTATTCAAATTTATAGATAAGTGGCGTAATATTACTAAAGATAAATTCGTATTAGATGCTATAGCAGGATTTAAATTACCATTTATTCAAATTCCAATTCAAACTTATGAGCCAACTAATCCCAAGTTTTCCGAAAATGAGAGTTTAATAATTGATGATTGTATTAAGAAACTATTAATTACTGGTGCTGTTGTAAAATCAGACGAAGAATCGGATCAGTTTATTTCTACAATTTTTACCGTTCCCAAGCCTGACGGATCAAGACGGCCTATAATTAATCTAAAGAAATTGAATGAATATTTAGAGTCATACCATTTTAAAATGGAGAACATTAGAATTGCTGGGGAATTAGTTTCAAAGGGTTCGTTTATGGCGGTAATTGATTGTGTGGATGCATATCATTCCATTTCCATAGAAAAATCTTTTCAAAAATATTTAAAATTCAGATGGAGGGGAACATTATATAAATATACAGTTGTTCCATTTGGTTTATCTGTGGCACCAAATTAAACACTAAATTAAATAAGCCAATAGTTGCTTACTTACGTTCCAACGGAGTACTAGTAGTTTCTTATCTCGATGATATGTTGGTATTGGGCAGATCATATGATGAATGTATGTCTTCCTTAAGGAAAGTAATGTCATTGTTGGAAACTTTAGGTTTAAAAATTAATGTGGAAAAATCTCAATTAATTCCTTCACAAGTTGTTCGCTATTTAGGATTCATAATTAATTCAAGTACCATGACTTTGTCTTTGCCAGAGGAAAAATGCAATAGAGTAATTTCTAAATGTGACAAGACCGTTAATAGTTCACAAATAACAATCAGAGAATTAGCAGAATTAATTGGAACGTTAATAGCTGCAGCACCAGCAACAAAATATGGTATGTTATATACCAAACAGTTAGAGCAGGAGAAAACTTTGGCACTGGATGAATGTTGTAATAATTGGTCAGGGAAAGTAGGTTTATCGCTGGAGGCCAAGTCAGATTTGAGTTGGTGGATTCTTAACGCCGGAAAATTTTATAATAATTTGCACAAGCCCAAACCGCAATGTATTATTTAACAGATGCATCCCCCACAGGTTGGGGAGCATGGATTGAGGCGGATGGAAAAGAGATTCATGGTCACTGGTCAGGAGAATTTCTTGATTATCATATCAACGTGCTAGAGATTTGGGCCGTTTTCCTTGGCTTCAGATTTTTGATAAAAACTCGAGGAATTCATATTTTGGTTCGCACAGATAGTTCGACAGTAATGGAATACATTAATAAATTTGGAGGTTGTAGGTCAACAGGTGCACATGATGTAGCCAAGAAGTTGTGGCGCTGGGCTGAGTCGCATGATTTTACAATTGCTGCGAATTATATTAATACTAAGGACAACTATGTAGCGGATAAATTATCAAGAAAACAGAACGATTCTTCTGATTTTATGCTAAGTACTTTTTATTTTGATCGAATTTGTAGAGAATTTGGCGTTCCAGAAATAGACTTGTTTGCGTCACACGGGACGACTCAGTGTAAGAGATTCTATTCATATAAGCCCGATCCAACATCGGAAGGAATAGACGCTTTTTCGTTTACTTGGGTAGAGCATTTTTATGCTTTTCCACCATTTAATTTGGTGAATAGAGTAATCAATAAAATTATTGAGGATAAGAGCGAAGGAATTGTTGTGGTACCTGAATGGAAAAGTCAACCATGGTTTCCCTTGTTTAATAGATTAGCTGTGACACCAGTATTAAAATAGGGTCCTAATAGGAATTTGTTGTTTAATCCTAGTTACAGAGAACTACATCCGCTCAACCCCAAGTTATCATTAATGGCCGCGATCTTATCCGGGAAGCAATGCAAAAATTGAACTTACCAGAAAATGTCTTAGATATATTGAGAGCGTCAAAAGCAGAAGGGACTTGGAAACAATACGAATCAGCTTTAGGAAAATGGTCATACTTTTGTAGTCAAAAAGGATTTTCAATATGGGATGTGAATATTAGTAATTATTTTTTGTTTTTAACCGAATTGTACACAAAGGGCTTAAGTTATTATGTGTTAAATTCAACTAGGTCAGCGTTATCTTCAGTATTTGGCAGCGTTGATGGTAGTTCAATTGGAGAACATAAACTAATTGTTGATTTTATGAGAGGTGTTAGTAGATTGAGACCAGCAAGACCGAGATATGATTGTACATGGAATCCTGATCTAGTTTTAAATTATCTAAAAACATGTAATACTATGAATTTAAGAAATGTTACTTTGAAATTAGTTGCATTATTAGCTTTGTGTACAGGGCAGAGGGTGCAGACAATAAGTTGTATTATGATCAGAGATATTTTATGGAGTGATACTGTTCAGATTAGAATAACAAGTAATCTTAAAACAACTACTATAACTAGGTCAAATCCAGTGTTGATTATTCCACCCTACCATGATAAAGATATTTGTCCTGTAGAAACTTTAAGAATTTATAAGAATATGACTGAAGGTATTAGAGGAAATGAGACAAGGTTGTTTATTAGTTTAACAAAACCTCATAAAGCTGTAACTTCGCAAACTATAAGTAGATGGTTATGTAATATATTAGAGTTATCTGGGATTAATGTTAATAAGTTTCATGCTCATAGTTTTAGGCATGCGTCTGTATCTAAAGCTGCTTCAAGAGATGTTAACATTGACACAATTTTAAGACGAGTCGGATGGACCCCGTCTTCTAAAACATTTGCCTTATTTTATAAGCGTCCGTTTGAGGATAAGAATGAGTTTGGTCATGCCGTTCTTGCAATGTAATCATTTAATACAAAATTTGTGAATAAATTAATATTGTAAATTCAATTTAGTTAACCAAATTGTACTGTTTTTAATTCTAATTATTGCCTCAACGACTTGGCTTTGAATAACTACTCAACTATTACTCCGTGATGTCGGAGTAAGAGGAAGATGAGACAAAATTGTAGATTTTGTGAGACCTGCGAAGCAGGTTGATACAAAATCAGGATTTTGTGAAGCTTCCGATTACGAAAGACATCACGGCCCTCCATCCCACCCCTCATTAATCAAGTCGTTTCGGTCTTTGAAGCTATGCCGGTTGAATGGTGTGGCGTGTGCAAGTGGGTATGATGACTTTTTGGTTTTATAACTTTAAACTAGGCGGCAGGTAGTGTCTCTCCAACGTCCTGGAATCGACCACTACTCAACTATTACTCCGTGATGTCTTTCGTAATCGGAAGCTTCACAAAATCCTGATTTTGTATCAACCTGCTTCGCAGGTCTCACAAAATCTACAATCTACTTTTCGAAGTTATTAACAAAAATGAATCAAGACCTAGAGAAGTGTTAATCTGTTTTTAAAATTTAGTAGCTAAAACAACGCACTTTTATTTTGTTGGACGTTCAACTACAACATATTTTGTGATCACTAAATTTTGATATATTTCTATATATTTCCGCTTTAATAAATTTATCAATTACGATTGGCACAAATTCAGAAATTAATCCTTTAAACGGCATTCCTGAAAAGTGGGAGAAAAAATTAAATTACAAAAATCTGTAAAATATGAAAAATCTGAATAAAATAAAATTATTACCCGAGAATCCATCATGCATTTGCTGAAATCTTCGAGTTCTTTACATTCACCGGTGAATTCCTTTGGAAACTTTTTCCCAGATTTCTTAACTGTAAAAATTTAAATTACGTGTCAGACATTTGTTTCAGAAATTGAAATTATAATCCTCGGCTAGTTTTGTACGCGACAAAAAATTGCGCGAAATTCAAATTGTTTTGTCGGTTAATATTTTTTGCGTATTAAATTTAATTTGCATAAGTAAGCTATTAACTTACAGTCGGCAATGCATTTTTTGGTGTCTTCAATCCACTTGGCTTCGGTCGATGCGGAGAGTGGTTCATTCTGGTCGAACATTTCTTTAAGGTGGCTTTTGAGCTTGGGTTCGTCCAATGTTTCGTTCCTGCAGAATTTCATCTCCTCGGCAAAACAGGCTTTGAAACACTGGCAAAAAATTGATTTTGTTAAAGAAACGATGTTAAGCAACATGGTTTGGAAACCGGTGATAAAAATTTTGATAAATTGGTACCAAAAAATAATGAAATTTCAGAATTTGTGGATTTGAAGTGCAAAATCGGTTAAAATTGGCAAATTGGGTACTGGTTAAAGTAACGATGTTAAGTAATATCTTTTTGTAAACTGGTGCAAAAAGTTCGCCAAATCGGTACCAAAAAATATTGAAGTTAGAGAAATTGTCAATCTGGTTGTCAAAAATGGTCGACAGAATTTGCGAAATCTAGAAAATTTGCTACAAAAAAACTGGTAAATTTGTGAAAAGAATCATGCCCACTTTTTTAAATTGAGTTGCCCTTCAATATTAATCATAATCATACCATGAAAAGATATCAGCACCAATCTATCTCAAACTTGGAAGAAAAAAACGCTAAAGATCTTACATATTTCGCCTTAATTTTTTTGGCCTTGCAGGTTTCGATGGCTTTCTTCATGTCCTCCGTCATGACCCCGCTGAAGCCTTTGTGACACTTCCATTTGGTCAACTTTTCTTGGATAAATTCGCCATTTTGATACTCGTCCTCCATCGGCAGGGCGGATGACAAAGCGACCTAAATATTTTTTCAAAAATAAATTAGAGAAAGTGATTAATGCAAAAAAATTGGTAATTCATTACGTTTGTAACCCAGTAAACTACAATTAGTTTAAGAAGTAAAATGACACTGAGGCAATTCACGCAGTCGATCTTAACTTTTTAAACTCCGATAATTCTGTAAACTTCGAAAATTTTACGAAATATTGTAAATATTTCTGAGGAAAATTGGCTTACCAATTTTTGTAAACTTACTCAGATCAAGGGCGTTTTTTATTTTATAAAAGTTTGTAAAATTATTTTACAAAATTTACGGATTTTACAAAGTTACCAAGGCCTGCGTGAATTGCCTCACTTTCGTTCGATTGTGTGAGTTTGGAATGGTCTCAGATTTATTATTTCGTAATATTTTTAAAAATGAGTAATTTTTTTATAAGTTTATCAAGTTTACTGGGATACAAATATCCCCGTAAATAATTTATTACTTGTCTTACCAGAAGAACTACGTACGCGACAATTTTGAACATTGTTAATTTTTACGCTGGAAATTTTTACTTGTTAAAATTGGAAGATGTTCGGGACCTGAATGGCTGCAAATCAGAATCGATGTCCTTTATATAATCGTGGAGAAATTTTATGAAAGGAAATTATCGTGATTTTTATGACGGAAAGTTTGAGCGAAACATGTCACACATCCTTAGTTTTATTGGATTGTTTTCTTCTTACTGGACAAAAACAGTTAATTCGCAACTTGGGAGTACTAAGAAATGTAAAATTTGCTAAATATTTGGCAATCAATATTTGGCTGTAAACTCATCAACTTTAATAATGGTTAAATTTCTTCCAAATGTTTCGAAAACTAATATTTTTAGCAATTCTACATTTCCAGGATTTGAATTGAATTTTGATAAGTGTAGGCCAGAACTATTTATAAAACAAATTCTTGATTTTTGAAACTTGGAATTGGTTGATTTCATCACCTGATTTCCTTCGTAATTTTCATAACTTTCGGGAATTTAATGGTATAAAATGGTCGCCCATAAATAAATTTAGTTTTAATTTTTATTGAATAAAATGAATCGCGATAAATATAAGTCAAAGCTCTATTATCTACCTGTACTGACAGGGTTGAGTCGGTTATCCGAATTTTGGATAAAGTATCCATCCGAACCGAATCCGAATCATTCAGTTAGGTTTGGAGATTTTTTTGAACCGAAAAATTCGGATTCGGTTCGGATGGACATTTTTTCAGTCGAAAAATTCGGATTCGGTTCGGATGGACTCAAAACTTGGGTTTAAAACTTCTCAACTTGCAATGAAGCAAATTCACTGTTTTAGTTACCACGTAAAATGTGCAAAAAAATCCAAATTTTGGATCAAAAATCTGTTAAACTTATCCTCCGTTAAATTTATTTGGGCAAAAATCATATTCCTTAATTCTATCAAAGATCAAACATTTTGCCTCTGTTTTAAAATGGGAGCAATTTCCCTAATTCAAAACGTTATGACATTTTTTTTCTACAAAATAATCATAAAAATTGTTAATAAAAAAATATATTAAGCGTACTCTCGTCCACCCTTCGAATGTCTCGCAAATCGAGTATTGAAACATAACTTAACAAAATTTGCTAGATTTCAGAAAACTTTTGCTGAAAAACTGTAGGATTTTTTGTACCCAAATTTGCCCAGAAATTGAGCATATTTTCATTTTGCAAGATTATTTCGCACACTCTCTCTCTCTCTTTAATAAGTAAATCCTTTAGAAACAAATTAAAATACGATCACAGAATTGCTTGTACAGATTTGCAAAATTTGCACTGGAGCAAATTCATTGCAATGTTTTGTATCCCGTAAAATGTGTAAACTAATACATAATTTGATCTGTTACGTTTTAGTCCCGTCAAATTTATTTGAGCATAACAAAGCTGGACTTTGGAAAGATCAAACTTATTATGAAAACTTTAAATTGAACTATCTTATAAAATCACTTAAATTAATTAGAAGCAACGGGCAGTTGAAAAAAAATTGGCATGTAATACCACTAAATTTGGAAAAACTATTTAAATATGCTTTTTTTATGAGAAATTGAGAAATTTTCCAAACCATGTCATATTACACATCAAAGTGCTCAAGATGAAGATTAGTGAAGATTACATAATATGTAATCGTAGTGAATCGTAGTGAATCGCAGTGAAGATTACATAATATGTTTAAGGATATTATGCATAAAAGGATTATAGAAAGATTTGCCACATTTTCTATTTTGGACATTTCCGACGTAAAATTCGGTGTCCAAAACCCATTTTGGATAGCTGTTTTGAACAGTGGGTAAAACCAGGGCGAAACCATATGAAAATATTAAAGAGACGTCCATAAAAAATTAACTTTCAAATAGTATTGGATGCCAACGTGGTTTGTACCTTACAACATTACTGAAAGGCAATTCCCGTTATTACCGTGCCGGTAGAGTCACAAATGTACTCTGGTCGGTCGGTAATGATTTAATACTAGTTTTCTAAGAGTGTACGGACCTGTAACTACTCATTTAAAGTCACTTTGGCGATATACTTTAGCAGCAATAAGTGTATGTAAAAGGGATGAAACAAGCAAGATCAAAAACATTTTTAACACTGCGTGACCAATCGTGGACATTTTTAGGATAAAATTAAGGAACACTGTGATGCAGGGTACAAAATCACACAAAAGGGCAAATCAGCACCCATATTTTTAGTTTAGGATAAATAAAGACAAGTTAATAGAAATTTTAGAACGCGAATTTATTGTAACAAATTTGATTTTTGTTCTCAATTTGCAACAGTCAAATTGCAGCTTAATTTAGCGAATTTTGTCACATTTATTTGTGCCTATTTAAAATATTGAACCTTTAAGGAATTTATATTTTTAAATTTTTCCGTGGTCCGACGCCAATAATTATTATCCTGTAAAATTAAACTAGGTAAATTAGTTTAAGATAAATTAAGTCAACTATATTTTTTTGTAGTTTCACCTTTTGTACAACAATTGTATTGTACATAATTGATTGGTTTTACTTAATATGAAAGTTTTGTAATTTTTGATAAAAATTTATGTATTCTTATGAATTTTTATTGATTTAAAAAATGTATTTAACGATTAACGACTAAGGAGGAGAGCGTCACCACCTGCCCTTCACAGATCTCGATGCCCTTTGGATATGTGATAGGGTCCCATGAGTGTACTAAAACCCTGAAGTGGTTTGACTCTATGGCCACATTTGCGCCCGCCACACCCACTCAAAGGGATGAAAACCACAAAAGTTATCAACTTCAAAAATCCAATTTTGCGCGGATTTTGATAAAATTTGCATTTTTGTGATCCCAGATACTTGCCTTATAATATTCAATAGCAATCTAAAGTTTTTTGAAATTTTCGAGCTGATGAACTACTCGAAAAAATTCAAAAATTCAAAAAATTTGGGATATCTACTGGATATGATCACACAAGTATCTGGGATCACAAAAATGTAAATTTTGTCAGAATCCGAGCAAAATTGGATTTTTGGTGACATTTAAAGTACATGAAAACAGGGTTTTTTCGTGTTTTTGGCGCCTTTGAGTGGGTGTGGCGGGCGCAAATGTGGCCACGGAGTCAAACCACTTCAGGGTTTTAGTACACTCATAGGACCCTACCACATATCCAAAGGACATCGAGATCTGTGAAGGGCAGGTGGTGACGCTCTCCTCCTAAGTTCAATTAAATATTAAGTGAGTTGAATAATTTGGTAATGTTCTTTATTAAATATTTTAAATATTTTGTTCTTTATTACTTTTCCTCCGAAAAAAATGTGGCCTTCGCCCAGCCAATTTTCTCTAAAAGGTTAGCTGGCAGCTATCGTAATTTTAAGTAATATCTTAACAACTTTTGAATTTTGACACTGAAATAAATTTCTGTAATTGATAAAATAATCAAAATAGGCAATTTCCGCCAGGTAACCTTTAGAATTCCTAGGGCCACATTTTTCTCGGATGAACAGTATAGTTAAATTTGTCGCAATGCAATGCTTTTAGTATGTAAATAGACAGTAATTTTAGCATAAATATAAATACTTTCCAATATCTCTTGTTCCGCTTTCCGGAAGAGGTCCCCTTTAACTAGGC
Organism: Folsomia candida; assembly: GCF_002217175.1. Lineage (NCBI taxonomy): Eukaryota > Metazoa > Arthropoda > Collembola > Entomobryomorpha > Isotomidae > Folsomia > Folsomia candida. The sequence goes on along the minus strand of NW_019091207.1, from coordinate 3,558,071 downwards.
GATTTCGGATTCGACGTGAATCCACATACTTTTTTTAAAATCTTTCCTCTACCCGAAAAAGAACAGAACTTCGAGCAGAACGAAAAATGGAGCCTTCCTGAGGAACAATACAATTAGAAAATTCAAATTATTTAGATCATTCACGCAGTCCTTGGTAATTTTGTAAACTTTGTAAAATAATTTACATTGTAAGCTAATTTTCTTTAGAAACATTTGTAAAATTTTGTATAATAATGTTACAAACAAACTTTTACAAAATAAAGAGATGCCCTTGATCTGAGTAAATTTTGAGTTTAAAATCTTCCTAGACATACCTGCTTGTCGTTTGGAAAATATTTCTGGTTCCTTCTTTAGATGGTGCCAATAGTGGGAGTAACCATCAGGGCCATCCAGATTAAACTTTTTTTCATCGGTGAAGATGACTTTTCGCCACTCCTTGTCCCATGACATGTGGGTCCTGGCAAAATCCAGCCTTGCGTCCTTGTGGCGCTGTGTCAGAGGAGGCTGGGTGAGCTTTTTCCTCCACTCCAGGTCGGTATTGTTGGTCAGAGACCGATGTATGGTGTCCTTCGAGAAGTTGAAAGGCAGCTCCCTTTGAATTTCTCGGATGGAGTACTGCCCTGTAGCGGCAAGTTTCCCAATTTTTCGCTCATCCCGAGATGTGAGGATACTAGGGCGATCAATTGAACTTATTTGGAGTGCCTGATGGGTTTTTGAATTAACATAATTCGAAATAGCACTCTGAGAACACCCGAGAAATTGAGAAATTCTCGATTGAGATGCTCCCTGCTCACGAAGAAGGTCTATTTGTCCCAATTGGTACTCGGAAAGAGGCTTCCCGGTAGGCATCTTGACCAGTACTGGCATAGCAATAACTAACTGGGCGGATAGGTGAGTAATTTTGTGACTAAACTAAATTAAGTAATTAAGAAAATGCCCTATCTCTTACTTTTGAGACAGTCAGATTTGACTAATTTCAGAAGAATGACGAAATCACAGGTTATTTAAGGCGGAATTCAATGAAACTTTGTGGAGACTTTGGGTACTAAATTAGCTACAATCTATCAAAATTTGCGACGGTTTATTGAAGCAATTCACGTTGGCCTTGGCAACATTGTAAAATCCGGAAATTCTGTAAAAATTTTACAAAACTTGGATGGAAAATTAAGTAGCTCCCAATTTTTTGTAAACTTACTCAGATCAAAATCGTCTCTTTATTTTGTAAAAGTTTACAAAATTATATTACAAAATTTACCGATTTTACAAGTTACCAAAGACTGCGTGAATTTCCTCAATATTTATGAAGTTACAAAGTTAATTATGGGAATTTAAATAGTTTGATTTTTCTTTTAGCGACGCCCCTGACACAGACATCACCAGTAAACCGGGTAAATATTTTAAGTGCTCCCGGTCGGCCTAGATTAAAGAAGGCTACCACGGGTACGCGATTCGGGAGGACAATTCCGAAGGGGTAACTTTTCTGAGTAGAAAAATAGGCTACAATGGGAAAACCTTGTACAGCAAGATTTTCATTTATGCCGCCGTAATCGATGGCACGCCGATTAAGGACCGCGTCCTACGGGAACATAAAGGCAAAACCATCGACATCGATTTAAACTGCAAATAGGGGGAGAAATGAACTTTTGAATAAAAGCACGCAGTCCTTGATAACTTTGTAAAATCAGTAAATTTTGTAAAATAATTTTATAAAATAAAGATGTGAACAAGTTTCAAAAAATTTGTAAGCTCATTTTCCTCGGAAACATTTTTAAAGTTTTGTAAAAGTTGTCAGATTACAGAATCTACGAATCTTAACAAGGACTGAATTGACTTTATATGAACGTGCAAAATATAAAATTTAAAAATGTGATTAATAAATTTATTGAATTATATTTGCATATCGAATTTGAGTTATTTTTTGTATCAAAGTCGGTAGCCTGCTCATATGTAAATTATTGCATCATTTAAAATAAAACTCTGTTGCATGTTTTTTAAACAAAATTTTAATCGTTTGTGCCAAAACATTTATTTTTTGAGGTCTTCATCGGGGAAAATTTTCGTTCAAAATGGACAGTGGTTGATTTTAACCAGGCAATTCACGCAAGCCTTGGTAACATTGTAAAATCCGTAAACTCTGTAAACTTTTACTGCAAAATTTTACAAAATTCTACATTTCTAAGGAAAATTAGCTTACAATTGTTTTGGTTACAAAAATAAATTAAAATTACATAAAAATTAACAAAAAATTTAAATAAACAAGGTCCCTAAAAAGGGGAAATCTTAGTGAAGGAGTGCAATCACAACTAATAAATAAAATTAGATTGGAGAATTTTTGCATCACCGCTCTCGATACTATTTTTACTGGATGCAGTATAAATTTTTCTTTGCATATGCATGAATTGTTAGTTTAATTGAATAAATTGAGGAAGAAATACATTTTTACTGTGTAGTGAACGAGAAGTGGGTTAAATTAACTGAGGTAGATATGTAAGATATAATGACTAAATAATTATGAGCTACGTATTTGTTTAAAAAAATATACAAATTTCAATTTCATATATTAATTTGGCTACTCTATGCAAAATCATCGAACCTTTTGAGGGAGCAAGTGTTCTATTTAAACGATTAATTCTTCCAGTAAAAATGGTACCGAGAGCGGTGATGCAAAAATTCTCCAATCTAATTTTATTTATTAGTTGTGATTGCACTCCCTCACTAAGATTTCCCCTTTTTAGGGACCTTGTTTATTTATAACTTTTAATTGGGTAATTAGATTGCCCATTGGATAACTGCATTGCACTACCCCTTTTCAGTAGTTTGATGCGGAATAATTTTATTAAATGCTGGGTGTTTAAAATTGAATAAATCCGTTATTTCTTAACCGATTTATATCATTTTGGTCAAAATGTCCGGCCTAGATTACTAAACACCTGATCTGGAGGTGCAAACCCAACAACAACAATTTCACGCAGTTTACCAAGCATGTTACAGAAACGACTAGTTGTGCTGTTTACAGTTTTGAATGTAATTTGTTTTCAATTTATTAGTCTTGCGTCGTTGTCAATGGCAATGATTCGTAGCACGAGCAGGAATTTCTGAGCTTCAAATTGGAATAACTAAGCCAATTCTTAACAGATTTTGATATATTTATGCTTTAAATTTTCGGGATAAACTGCCCTACAATTCGTGGGTATCAAACTGTTGATAACGTTTGCTAGTAACTAGCAATAATTACAAATGTGTTTCTAAGGCTACATTTTTGCCCATAATTCCGGTCAAGATCACGTAATCGCTTAGTCGGATCAGATCCCATTTCTATATTATGCAACAATAATCGGTGCAAAATTTCATCAAAATCGGTTGAGAAATGACTGAGATATCGCAGATGGTCACTTTTTTGGGGTGGGTCAAATTCATACTTAGTAATTTTTTTCGTTGTTAGGTATTTGCCTCACTAAGAAAAACCAATATTTTCCGATAATACTAAACCGAAACTACATATTTAATTGTCCATTGTTGTCCGGAAGTGCGCAATCTAAGCAAATTCATTCATATTATTGAACCGTTCAACTAATTTCATTCATTTGTCAGAACACAAAGTAAGCGAAAGAAATGTCGTCACCCTTCCACTCCATCGTTATCTTACTAATTTTATCAATTTCGTCCTCAACAGCCGAAAATGTAACGCAATTTGCAAAGGTAGTACATATTGCATGATTTACTCGAAAAATTTTCTGAATTTCTTACCTCAAAAATTAGGCAAAAAAATTATCTTACTCCAGATCTAGAAAATTTATTATAATTATAGAACTCTGTAAAATGTTCGGACCTAGAGAAAATTGGAAGTATTCATTACGAAGCATGATCGTATCGCAGCATAATTTTGAAGAAAATTTTGCGACCTAAATATCGAGGGTATTCATTACGAGTTCGCAAAGATTTTAGCTGGAAAATTCATCAGCGAACGTGTGCGAATCCAAGGCTAGTATTTAGTTTGCAATTTTTTTTTCAAAATTCTGTTACGAACATAATGTTACGAACATACGAACTCGTAATGAATACACTCAGGCTTGGGTAAGTTCGCAAATGAATTTCCAACCCAAAATTCAACATTCATTCAAAATTCAGATTTGTCTGAGAACTTTATTTTTACCCAACGATGCTAACTCGCAATGAATACCCCATTTTTTACTGGTGGTTCACACTTTGGAAAATTTTAAATTTTTGAAATACAAAATTTAACAAAAAAAATTCTCAAGATATTTTGATTTATTTTTTAGCCCTGTCGAAAAGAGCAAGAACCCTGCAAAACCTTGGAAGATTGTTGTTCCGCACAGGAAGCGGGGGTTTCAAGTCACTTCAAATATCGCAAATGCCGGGCGGCAGCTAAATACTACTGGAAGGCGAAGGAAGGAAAGTGCTCCTACATCCGGGAAAATACCCGCATGGATTACGTCGATATTGGATCCGGGGCTTGTGCCGCGTGGGGTGTGGCGTGCAAAGTGGAGTACGATTGCTGCGCCCATATGAGCTGTGCCGGTTCCAGGTGCACGTACGATTACGGGTATGACGAGCAAGTCGCCATGGCAGAATTGACGAAAAAAGGACATTTTAAATTTGAAGGGAATAACAAACCGTATCATCATTTTATTGAAGATGGGGTTAAAATTCCTGTTAATTAAGGAGCTTTTTTGAGGGGGATTAATTGTATATAATAAAAGAGTCTAAAATCAAAATTATTACAAATATTTTTTTTCAGACAAACTGGCAAGTTTTTATCGGAAACTTATAGTTCATTAAAAACAATTTAATCCAGCTTTTAAAAAATAAAAATAAAAGTATTTCGCCATTAAAAAATATTGAGCATTGGTTTAATACATTTAGTTAAAATAGATTTAAAGAAAATCTTGCTCGCAGTGTGTAGGGATGTGCCGTCATGATATGTCATTGGCAAATTGGCATATTGACATGTCAGAAATGTCAAATTTGTCAGACATTTAAAATTTGTGACAAATATGACAAGTTCAAATTCTCATAAATGTCCAATTTGTCTGTCATGCTGGTCAGAAATGTGCAGTTGTTTTTCAAGTTGAACCCTTTATTTCGAAAATATGAATTTTTAAAAACTAAAATGGAATAAAATGATTTGCATAAATATGCATTAAATAGACATCATATGGCGCACATTTGAAAATAATTCCTGACACGGCACGAGACAAGTTCCAAGCGTCGAATTACCGTCCAATTGACAAAAAAACGTTGCATAACTTTACCAGGAAGCTGTAAACATTTCGGTATGTATGTTGGGCCGGATGGGTTTGATAACTATAAATTTTAAACAAAGGGTAAACATATGTATCTAATATACACGCAAGTTACATAATTTGTTACTGAATTTTAATATTTATTATTGAGTCTTGTACGGGGATGTAAAAATAAGAAAATTGCTAAATTTTTCAAATTACATCAATTTAAAAAAATCGAATGCAACTTCTGGAAGTCGGGAGGTCCTATTTTTGGTCGGAAACGGAGGCACTGTAAGCAGAGTTGACTTTTTCTGAACCATCCCAATCCGAATTTACGGTTAAGAAAATACACATCCGAACCGAATCCGAATTTTCCGGTTGAAGTCAAAATTTGAGACGGATAAGCTCCATAAGACTAAAAATACTAAAATATTATTTATGCAATCATTTTCCGTCGCGAATAAATGAAATTACGCAGTTTAAGCTGAATTGCGTCATCCAAACTTATTTTGTGCAAAAATTGTTATTCATGACGTAATGTTTTTAGTCATCTTTTCATACATACGGCATTTTCGGTACATGTTTTTCTTGTTTATCATTACCAACTGTATGACAGCTTGGGGTATTCAACCTTATCAAAAATTCAGAAACAAATTTCCGCTTTCAAAAGGTATCACTCAGACAAAAGGTGCATTTTTTTCAAAGATTTAAATAGCAAATTGCTGAATTTATGAATTATTTATATTCCAAAATTGTACTTCCGACATTTGCTAAATAATTAAATTGAATAAATAAATATTCTCTTTATGAATGCATGTATCAAGTCTGGTTGAACTTATGTAAGTTCAAAGTCAGGCGTACATATAATGATAAAAAATAAGCCTTCAAAATAATCCCAATGCCGACAACAACATGTAAATGCGTCATGAAGCATCCGTAATATTTTTGTATAAAAGAATTTATACAAATCAATTTTTACAGCAGATTTGTTAAAATTGAGGAGAAAGTGCTAAATAAAAATTAATATTGATTTTTTGCAAGTTTTTATCCATATCAAAATGCGAAAGAAATACGATTTGCTAATTTTTGTAGTTTATATCATCTTCTCCATTAATTTATTTGCTCGACCAACAGGTAATTTCTTTAACAAGGACGCAATTTTTTATGGATTTTTAAACATTTTAATTTGAAGAGAAAATTCACGCAGTCCTTGATAACTTTGTAAAATTTGTAGGTTTTGTAAAATAATTTTACAAACTTTTTAGAAAATAAAAAGAAGCCCTTGATCTGAGTAAGTTTACAAAAACTTGCAAGCTAATTTTCCTCAGAAATATATGTCAAATTTTGTAAAAGTTGTAAGTTTGGAGAATTTACGGAATTTATAAAGTTACTAAGGCCGGCGTGAATTTCTTCAAAAACTAAATTTTGATACCAATTTGCATTTACGTATTTATTAGCTCACCCTGCGTAGCATGAGAGCTATTGAATTCCTCTTGTCCGTCTGTCTGTCCGTCTGTTAACGAGTTTTTTGCATCAATTGATGCTATTTAAAAATCCCCTTGACCATTATTGGATAAGTTCGGCGCACCATTGGTATCGAATAATCCGTGGCGTAAATGGTGCGAATTAATTGTGCAAGTTCATCGAGATAGGACTATAATTATGGAATAAGTAGCACCATTAGTACCGAGCAATTGGTTATTAAAAATGATGCGTAACAATTGGGCCCTTTATTTACCCCAAAAATCAATGAGGCGTAACAATTGGACCATCTAGTTCCCCCAAAAATCTGTTCTATTTGTTCGATTTTTCTGCACCATTGACGCTAAAATATATAAATTTTATAATAAATAATTGGGAAAGGGATGCCATACGCACCAATGATGCAGAATGTCGGGATAAGGAACCATACAATTTTTTCAAAGTTTTCAAAATTATGTATCCCGTTTGTCGCTAATGTTCCACTAGTGGTGCAAACTATTTTCGTTTTTTTTTATTTTTCCGTTTATATTACACCATTGGTGCAATAATCTATGAGAGTTATAATCTATTTTGTCGCCTTATTCCGTACCTTTGGTGGAAAGTTATATGGAAATCATTATGACAGAGTGAGCTACTTCTAACGTTACTACGGTCTGTCCGTCTGTCTGTCTGTCTGTCTGTCCGTCTGTTAACGAGTTTTTTGCATCAATTGATGCTATTTAAAAATCCCCTTGACTGGCGCACCATTGGTATTGAACAAACCGAATCGAATTTTTTAATAAATTAATAGCACCGTTGACATCTAACAATCGGTAACACAAAATGATGCGAAATAATTGGGAAGGGGGATGCAAAACGCACCAATAGTGCAAAATATCAGGGAAAAATGGTCATACAATTTTGACAAAGGTTTCAAAATTATGTAGCCCGGATAGTCGCTAATGCTGCAGTAATGGTGCAACGGCTAGCCGTTTTTGTTGCACCATGGGTGCAAGCATATATACGAGTTATGATCTATTTTGCCGGCTTATTCCGCACGTTCGGTGCAAAGTTCTGTCTAATCATCATGACAGGGTGAGCTACTTCTAACGTTACTACGGTTTTTTTTTTTTAGAATCGCAAGCGAATGGTGAATCTTGTACCTGGCTTGGAGAAAAGCTACCGATAATGAAATGTCTGAACAATTGTGTTAGTGAAGCGCTCACATTTCCGCGAGCGACTTGCGACGCAGGATTAATTTGTTGCGCGTTCGGGAGGACGTGATCAATCAATAAAATATCTAATATTAAAAATTTTGTTAAATAAAGTTATAATTGTGAAGAAATCCAAGTAAAAATTGTGTATTGCTTTCTTCAAATTTCGAAGTTATATACATATACAACTCTACCTTTTTTACCAAATAATTTTAACGGATTAAAAATAAAGCAACAATTAAAATATTTCCTAAATCTTAAGGTTGCATAGGATGTGTCATGGATTTGTAATCTCACTCCACCCCTGCTTAATTTACTTAAAATTTCTAAAGTTGCATAAATTTTACGAGTTTTGAAATAAATGCGACTTTTCATACTTTAATCTCCAGTTAATTTTTGGCACTTCGAAATTATCGAATTGAAAAAAAATATCAAATTCATTTTCTACCAAAATTTATGTAGCAAAAAATGGCACGTAAATTGGTAAATAAATTAGTTACGATTGAGTAAGGGTAATGAATAAGAATTTCGCGGATATTACTGTTTCCACACTTGTAAAGCATCCGGTAGAGTCACATATGTACCCCGTACTGGTATTGATTTGGTAATAATTCCTTACTTGATTGGTTACAGTTTGATTCTGAGTGGTAGCGATTTCATTACCACAACAACTATGCCGTAACGATCGATATTACCGATTCCGGCAGAGTCATATATGTACATACTCCGTCGGGTAATAATTTGCAATGATTCAATACCAGTTGCCTAAAAGTGCATGTGGTGACAAATTATATTCCATGGAGTAGAGTGGTTCTGCAAGAAGATAACGATTTGTTAAACGGTATTTTGAGTGTACTACACTCTAAGAAACTCGGTAACTAAGTTATTACCAGACGGAGTATCTATGTGACTCTACCGCATGGTAATTAATTTCTTATTGAGTGGTAGACATTTTGCTAAAAAACCGGTAATAACCCTGGATTTAAATAAAAATACAAAAAAATACAAAATACAAAAATACAATAACCCTGGTCGCGAAATTTGAAAATATTAGTAACTAATTTTCTACTACTCAATAATAAATTAATTACTATGCGGTAGAGTCCCATAGATACTCCGCCTGGTAATAACTTAGTTACCGGGTTTCTTAGAGTGTAAATATAGCGAATACCAACCATGATACACTAAATCATCAACAAATGCCGTCTCGTGTTTACTGAAAGATAATCTTATGCGAATTTTTTAAGTATTTTTTTTGCTGTGAACAAGGCTAGATTAATAAAGTGAGCCCAATTTAGTCCAATCTTCTAATAAGTAAATTCATTCATTGATCCAGTTTACCACTTGACCTGAAAGTGGTTGCACTGCACCTCGTGCCGAACTTGGCTTGACATTGAATAAATTGTAAAGTATAAAAATCCACTAAAAAAATTTTCCACTACGAAATATAAGTATTTCCTAAAAGGGTTAGATATGCATAAATTTTCAATATTATGTATTATTCTCCAAGTTTGGATCTCGGGAGGTTTAGGTAACAAAAAAACAATTTTTTGATACAATTTTTAGTTAATTTGCGTAAATTTACAGATTTTTAAATACTTTATTTCATCCTCATATGCAGCTCCCAATTCGATTTTTTAATTGGCTAATTAAATATAGCACAATGGCAATTTAAAATTTTGAATTCTAACCACCACATGACGATGAAGTTTAATATAATTTTCGTAATTTGCTACAAAAAAGTTTTTAAGCAAAGTTAGAAATGATTTCTTAGAAATTAAAAGCTTTTGGCAAGCAAAATGAAAGCTCAAGAAATAATGAAGCAATTCACGCTGTGCTTGGTAACTTTGTAAAATTCGTAAATTTTAAATAATTTTACAAATTTTTGCTAAATAGGAAGACATCTGAGCAAGTTTACAAAACTTTGTAAACCAATTTCCCTCAGAAATATTTGTACGTAAAACTTATGAGAGTTTGTAAGTTTACGGATTTTATCAATTTTACGAGTTATAAAGGACTGCGTGAATAACTTTAATATTTGTTATATTTATTGTGAGAATAGTATGTAAAAATTAGCAAATTTAACTTTTAGTAAACTAGCCATAGATAGATACCAAGTCTTGAAATCTATATGTAAAACTGGTCGGAGAGGGTACGCTGTGAGACCTCCGTTGTTAGTTTATTCTGAATCACAAAAAATCACTAAATAAACACTTACCATGCAAAAATACGCACTGAGACTGAAAGTCTGCTGGGCCAAATTCTGCAAAATATTGAACATTTCAAAGTTAACCACATACTTTGGCAAAATAAAATAATAAATAGAATCGATTTTGCTACTCCATTTTTTAAAAAGAAAATCTAAACGAACTATCAACATTTTTAAATATTTAGAAGTGAAATGAATATTGTTTTAGCCAATTTTGAATGAAGATCTATCTTCTTACGAGTTCATTTATGGTTGATAATTTGAGTGCAATGTCCACCATGACGGGTTCCTGCGTGAAATTATGGGCACTACCTTTACGCCCCGTGGGTGGCAGCATGTCCAACTTGTAGCCATTTTCGGTACTGTCGCCAATCAATTTTTTAATATAGTCTTCTTCAACGCTGGCTGAAATAGAAATTATTTTCTCCATTTGTAACATAAAAAGTTGGCAAATTAACAAAATTGTGGCAATTCAAGCAGTAACTTGCAAAATTCGCACGTGCGAGACGATAGGTTGGCAAAGAAGGAAAGAGTAAGAAAAAATGACAATTTCTACTGTTCATCCGAGAAAAATTTGGCCTTCGCCCAGCCAACTTTCTCTAAAAGGTTAGCTAGCAGCTATCATAATTTTAAGGAATAGCAACTTTTGAATTTTGACACTGAAATAAATTTCTGTAATTGATAAAATAATTAAAATAAACAAATTCCGCCAGGTAACCTTTTAGAATTTCTAGGGCCACATTTTTTTCGAATGAACAGTACTGTCAGCAGGCAAGTAAAAGTCAGGCGTAAAAGGAGATGGGCGATCCATGAAAAGGTCACCCACACAGCACGTAACAAAAAAATTAGTACCTTAATCCAGTGAGGGGTCGGGTTTATTCCGCTGGGAATTGAAAGTTGACAATGTGTACAATATGTGTGCCAATTTTTTAAACTCAGTCACTACAAACAATGCAGAAAACAAGGGATTTCGGTGGAACTAGATTTCGGGCTGGCGGAGGAAGCAAGGTTATTTGGTTGGGAACGCGGAGGGCTACACTAAATATTATTTAACACCACTTTATTTTTGTTTTGACGTACAACTTATACAAAATTGAATGACTTTTACGTCAAAATAGAAATAAACTGGTGTTAAATAATATTTTATTATTGTAGCCTTGCGCGGCGCGATCGCCAAATCACGCCTCTTCTCCTCCGCCAGCCCGAAATCTAGTTCCACCGAAATCCCTTGTTTTCTGCAATGTTTGTGGTGAATTGGTGATGTAGTTTTTAAAAAATTGACACCCATATGGTACACGTTGTCAACTTTCAATTCCCAGCACAATAAACCCGATCCCTCCTTAAATTCGACTAAATCGTTTTCAACTTATCAAGCAAACAAACGTATAAAAATTAATGAGTTTTACCCCTTAATAACAGGTCACATAGGTCAGATATCGAAAAATTTTATGGGAAAAATAATTTTCTATTATTTTTTTTCTAAATACTGGCAAAGTTTGAATTGTTTTTACGTGCTATCTGGGTGACCTTTTCATGGATCGCCCATCTCCTTTTACGCCTGACTTTTACTTGCCTGCTGACAGTACTGTTCATTCGAAAAAAATGTGGCCCTAGAAATTCTAAAAGGTTACCTGGCGGAATTTGTTTATTTTAATTATTTTATCAATTACAGAAATTTATTTCAGTGTCAAAATTCAAAAGTTGCTATTCCTTAAAATTATGATAGCTGCTAGCTAACCTTTTAGAGAAAGTTGGCTGGGCGAAGGCCAAATTTTTCTCGGATGAACAGTAGAAATTGTCATTTTTTCTTACTCTTTCCTTCTTTGCCAACCTATCGTCTCGCACGTGCGAATTTTGCAAGTTACTGCTTGAATTGCCACAATTTTGTTAATTTGCCAACTTTTTATGTTACAAATGGAGAAAATAATTTCTATTTCAGCCAGCGTTGAAGAAGACTATATTAAAAAATTGATTGGCGACAGTACCGAAAATGGCTACAAGTTGGACATGCTGCCACCCACGGGGCGTAAAGGTAGTGCCCATAATTTCACGCAGGAACCCGTCATGGTGGACATTGCACTCAAATTATCAACCATAAATGAACTCGTAAGAAGATAGATCTTCATTCAAAATTGGCTAAAACAATATTCATTTCACTTCTAAATATTTAAAAATGTTGATAGTTCGTTTAGATTTTCTTTTTAAAAAATGGAGTAGCAAAATCGATTCTATTTATTATTTTATTTTGCCAAAGTATGTGGTTAACTTTGAAATGTTCAATATTTTGCAGAATTTGGCCCAGCAGACTTTCAGTCTCAGTGCGTATTTTTGCATGGTAAGTGTTTATTTAGTGATTTTTTGTGATTCAGAATAAACTAACAACGGAGGTCTCACAGCGTACCCTCTCCGATTTTGGATCAAATTAGTGTCAATCGATGACAAATTTAATTAGTACAAAATTTGCAAAAGACACGATTCCCCCATGGGCACGTTTAGCGCAGATATTTGCATCCAAAGAGGAGAAAATGGCAGTAAATTTGGAAAGTGTACAATTTGTCGTCCTTTCTCCTCTGCCAAATTCTCCTCTATATCTGTCAAACGTGCCCACTGGGATATCGTGTCTTTTGCAAATTTCCCACTAATTAAATTTGTGATCGATTTACACTACTTTGGTCAAAATCGGTCTAGAGCATACACTGGGAGACCTCCGTTGTCATATGAAATACCACAAAGGAAGATGTTACTTATCTTATTAACTGATTAAATTAACTTGATTTCTCAAAAACAAATACAGACGCCGAAGTCTAGACAAAATAATCAAAAGTCGTTCAATTTCTTAAAGTTTATGAACCATTTGAACCTCATTTTTCTTGGATCTTCACTCTTAAAATAAAAAAAATATATCGCAAGGAATCTGAGCTCAGCAATAAATACGTTTCATAATTTTCTTAACAGTTCTGGAACGATTCAAGGTTACAATGGCAACCGGACGTGTCCACGCCACGCCATGGACAAGGTAGCGATGTCACGACCGTAAACATAGCTCCGACCCACATCTGGACGCCAAACATCGCGCTGGCAAACAGTTATGAGGCGGGTTTCAACACAAATATGGAGAAGGCCAAGAAAACTTCCTTGGTGACGGTTTCTTCCCTCGGAACGGCGGACTGGTGTCCTCAAGTCCACCTTAAGGTAACAGATACATTTGGAATTTGGGTGGCCAAAGTTAGTTTTCGACAAGGTAAAACATTGATGCAATACAGGCAGGCCTTGTATGTAACTTTGTAAACCCCAAAAATTCTGTAAACTTATAAAATTTTACAAATATTTCCAAGGAAAATTAGCTCACAAATTTGTGTAGACTTACTCAGGTCAAGGGCGTCATTTTATTTTGTAAAATTATGTTAGAAAAATTACCAATTTTACAAGTTACCAATAACTGCGTGAATTATTGCATAATTATTTTTTATGTGAGAATTAGACGCCGTATTTACTTTTTAAAGTAACATATTAAGCATTATTTTGGTTTACAATCAGGTAAAAAACAATTCAGTGGTATAACTGCCTTGTGTTTTTGGTGCTTGTCCAAGGTCTGAATGACCACGACAATTTAAAATCAGGCGCAAATTTTATTCATGACACGTGTGTATTTAATTGAGATTTATAATTTTTTGCTCTCCATATCAGTCTCACTGTACGATTGACGTGACCTACTACCCGTGGGACCAGCAGATCTGCGTACTCAAATTTTTGTCGCTTGACTACAATGGAAACCAGCTCCAATTCTCGCTTCATAACAAGGACCGTTCGGCCGATCTGAGTGAGATGTATTTATCAGGTAAAAGAAATTGTGATGAATCATTATCAAATTATGTATGCGTCACTCCAGAGTTGAGCCGGTTAAATTTCGGGTAAATTGCATATTAAAACGGAATCCGAATCATTATATTCAGTTATGTTCAGCCGAATTCGGTTCGGATAGATGAGACAAAATTTTACCCGGATACTGACTGAAGCAACTCACGCAGTCCTTGGGAACTTTGTAAAATCTGTGGGTTTTTTTTTGGGTAAAATAGTTTTACAAAATGAAGAGAAGCCCTTGATCTGAGTAAGTTTACAAAAATTTGGGAACTAATTCTCCTCAGAAATATTTGTACAATTTTGTAAGTTTACGGATTTTATAAAGTTACCAAAGCCTGCGTGATCTTCCAAATTTACATGCGCACTCCTTATGGTTTAAAGTCCTTACAAATAATCTCTCAATTTTATTTTAAAGTCTACTTCGACGTTATCGAAGCCCCCGCGTATCTCAACCAGTACACCGATGGGCCCTATCTGGAGCAGGACGCCACCTTTTACGTGACCCTTAGACGACGCAGCGGGGGACTAAGTCCCGCCCTTTGGCTGGTCCTTTCTCTCAACGTGTTAACCTGTCTGTCCATCCTGACGTGTCTTCTTCCCTCAAAAAATAGGGAGATGAGATCACTGCTCGTGACCATTTCCGGGATGGGCGTCCTGCTTATATTTTACCGCGTTATGGAAACCCTACCACCGACCAGCCTCGTGCTTCCGATGATTGTGAAGTACATCCTGTTTTCACTGGGGGTCATTTTGACCGCGTTTGTTGGAAATCTCGTCACCGCGAATATTTATGAGGGAATGAATTTGTTTGGAAAAAAGAGTTCGGATAAGGAGGGTAATTTAGAGAGGAGACTAAAAATAGGGAATATTTTGGATATGATTTTCTTTTTTGGATTGGGGGTGGTTTGGATAATTGGAAATTTGTGGGTTTTTAAGGCAGGGTTTCCATATTGAGGACGAATGATAATTTGGCATGAAATAAAATTTGGTTTGAAACAATATTATCTGTGAGCAATGAGATAATTCACGTAGGGTTTGGTAACCGTGTAAAACCTATAAATTCAGTAAACTTATAAGCTTTTACAAAAATATTTCTAAGGATAATTAGTGTACAAATTTTTGTAAACTAATTCGGATCAAGGGCGTCGTTTTATTGTGTAAAATTGTGTAACATACAAAGTTACAAAGTTACTAAAGACTGCGTGAATTGTCGCAATTTCTTATGTTTACAATATTGTGGCACGTTACATTTAATTACATGAAATAAATATTTATAGGATAAATACACAAATTATTAAGTTTTTTAGTTTATTTCTAAGATAGCATTTTAACGTAATTATGTACGTATTTAGCCATTTTTTGTAAAATTTTGTGAAATTCAGATTATTTACAAAATTACAAAACATCCATTCATCACCAAATTAATGCATTTTCTGGGAAAACAATGTTTTATTTTATTATAATGTATTCGTACATTCAAATACATGCTTTATTTTACAAACAAATTGGCAAGTTCTCACACAAACTCATACATAATTTATAATCCAGGTTTTTGAAAATAAATCTGCAAAAGTAACTCGCCACTAAAAAAATATTAAACATTATTACTTACAAAAAATATCTAAAAAGATATCGAAAATTTGATACGTTTCCTCCTGACTTTTATGGAAAATTTTATTTTTGTTGTAACTTTTAAAATGTAAAATGAATCTGTACAAGTAATTAAGTCGCTTTCTAAGAAAATATCATCAGCCATTGTAAAATCTGGCATGGTTAAAATTTCGCAAAATTTCCCTAAATTGGCTACTGAAATGATCTGACGATTACTTTGTTTACAAAAAATTAAATTGTCTCTTTTCGCCCACAGACTAATAAATAGTTCGTCTAAAAATTAAAAAGTGAGCCAATTCACTCCAACCTTTATAAGTCCGTAACCTCGTAAACTTACGAAGGTCAGTTTACGAACGAAAAACATGCCTTTCATCTTCGTAAGGTTTTGTAAGTTCGTAAGCAAAAATTGCCTTCGAGATGTTCCCAAGTTTCATCAAAAGTTCGTAAGTTTCGTAATTTTACGTGGTTACGAATTTACAAAGTTTGACGTGAATTACATCAGTAGATAATTCTAAAGAAGTTGTAAGCTGGACATGGGTAAAAATTTGTACATCTAACTCGTCATTTATGAAAATTTCATAAATATTTGTATAAAACATAAAGTATTCGTGTATGGTTAAGTAGATAGTTATCGGGATTATCATTCCTAAGAACTAATTTTTCTAAAATTTCCAAATTTTTTTTACAAAATTAGATATACTGAACAAATGGTTATGACGATGAAGTAAAGATAAATAAATACATTGGTTCTAATCTAACTAGTGACCGATATAATGATTAAAATCTACTAATCCAACCAGGAAAATTTTGAAATTTTGAAATTTCCTAAGAACGTGTTATTAATAATAATATTGTAGTCAACATCTCTAAAATTTGTCAAGTCAATATTTGACTGTCATTTGTAAGGTACAAATGTAACCATCCTAAACGCAGAACGAAACAGATATGAATGGACAATTGTGGTTTTTAGGGCACTTAAGGCAATTCACGCAGGCCTTGGCAACTTTGTAAAATTTAAGAAATTACATAACTTACAAAATTCTCCAAAATGTTATAAATACTTCTAAGGAAAATTAGCTTCCAAATTTTTGTAAACTTCTCATTGTCAAATCAATGGCGTCGCTTTATTTTGTAAAAGTTTGTAAATTATTTTTACAAAATTTACATATTTTACAAACTTACCAATGTGACTGCGTGAATTGCTTTATATTAAATGTCACACAGTTAAATGTCAATGTAAATGTCACACATTTTTCATGTTCATGCTTTCAGTAGACATTTATTTACGTACACGTGCACTGCCAGAAATGTATTGCATTCAATGTTACGTCACAAAAGGCCGTGCAGAAAGCATGTTATCACTTTGAAGAAGCTCACATTTACACGTTAAAACAACGTGACGTTTCCATTTCAATTAAAATTTTGGTTTTCAAAATTTCCTGAAAATCCATCACATCCTTTACGCATTGTTCCCAACATATTCAACAAAATTGACCATATCTATCTCCACCACCATGCGGTAAAAAACTGGTTGGGTATTATTTTATAACTCAACCATGCTAAATATTTTGCTACGTATGAATTGCCTGCCTGATCAGCCGTGTGACCAGTGAAAATAATCTCGAGTGGATTTCATCCTCAGATTTATGTATCGATCGACATTTGTCCAAACGATAGTTAAAGTCACGAACCCAAATTTATTTAATTGAAGAGTTAAATGTGTAGTTATCTTAATAGTTGTTGACTTTTGGTCAGTGGATGAAATCATTTTTATTAAATTGTATATAGTTTAATAGTCAGGTAGTCGAGAAGCAAGTCGTGCAGAGAGAGGAATTTACTTACTGGACAGGAATTTGTTGGTGTGTTTACGGGAACAGGAAAAATGGGAATCACAGATTTGGAAGAGCAGGTATTTAAAGTTTTGTAACCGTGTAAGTTATGAAAATTTTACAAAATTAGAAATGAAGATGCAAGGTTTTATACGCTTTATGAAAACACGATCCTCTGTTGTGCACCTTTTAATTAGCTTATTTACTTGAAAAGGTTACACAGGTTTGGAAGAGTAGGCATTAAATAAAACACGTAAAGTTTTGTAACCGTGCAAACTTTGAGACTTTTATAAAAGTAGAGATGCGAGGTTTAAAATTGTTTTGAGTACCTATTTTACAAAAAAATATTTTATTAAAACAATATCCCTTTCCAAACCTCTCACCTTTTAATTAGCTAATTATTACTTGAAAAAGTTTATTTAATACTGAGGGGAGCAAGCTTTAACAAAGTTGCAAACCAAAAAAATATACTCGATGTATGTAAATTAATCATGAAATTTTAGTCTCACGTTCCTTCCCAATCTTTTAAAATTTTTCGGATTGTAATTCATCGATTTTACCAAGTTACTACTCGATGCATATCAATTAATTAAGTAGTAAGTGTAAAGAATATTTATTAGCTGTTTAAATTATGTCGTTCATAAATCATACTATAATTTATCAGTTTTTTCTATTATTAATTCAATATTTGAATGGGTAAAACGTTGATATAGAGTTTTTTGATTAGTTGACTGCAAAATCGGTTTATTCAGATTTCTTTGTTTTAAAGTGGGAGTAGTTCAAATTTTAACTAATTTGTACGAAAGCTGGTAAACTAATTTTCAAAATTTATCGATTGCCAAACACTGGAGTTAACAATTTTATAAAAACTTCATCCTCAAATTTATCATGCTGCTAAATTTCGTAATTTTACGAAGTTACAAACTTGGCGTGAATTCAGCGTGTTCGAATGAAGCGTGTATGTACCTTCACTCCGGGATTTTGTTGCCGATATATAAACTCAAAATAAAGTTGGTAATAAAATCGTTACCACGTGTTAATCAATTTCTAACCCGAAGATGTCAAATTTCCGTTTCGCGGAGAATATAACAATATGTTAATTTTTTGCAAAAGAAAATATAAACTTATTCCTAATAACTTTATAAATGGGAAAATGAGTTCTCATTTTTACCAAAATTTATTTCATACCCAGAAAGAATTTAAAAATTTTTGAGACTCACATTTCTCAAGTCTTTCATAAAATTTCGCAAATAAGTTCCCATCCATATTTTTATTTTAAAAAGTAACATCATAATTTCCTCCTTCAATTTTTCAACAGTTCACAGAAATCTTGCCCCACAAAAAAATATTTTTTAAAGAATTAGCAGGAGCATGGCACAAAATCTAAATAGTTCATAAGATCAAATTTAATTTAAATAAACCCACATCGGTCTCAAAGTATAACAAAATAGTTTTACGCAAACTAAGAAAATATAAATTTTTTTCCTAATAAATTCGTCACAAGTTTCCATTTTTACACAATTTTACTGCATACGTAGAATTTTAATATTTTTGAGACTCACATTTCTCAAGTCTTTCATAAAATTTCGAAAATAAGTTCCCATCCATATTTTTATTTTAAGAAGTAACATCATAATTTCCTCCTTCAATTTTTCAACACTTCACAGAAATCTGCCCTCTCTCTATCCGCAAAAAAAAATATCGTGTAAAAAATTAGCAAGAACATGGCACAAAATCTAAATACTTGATAAGATCAAATTAAGTCTAAATAAACCCACATCGGTCTTAAAGTATAACAAAAGTTTTTCGAAAATTAAGAAAATATAATTTTTTTCCTAATAAATTCGTCACAAGTGGGAAATTAGTTTCCATTTTTACAAAACTTTACTGTATACATATAATTTAAAAATTTTTCAGACTCACGTCTCTCAAGTCTTTTATAAAATTTCGAAAATAAGTTCCCATCTATATTTTTATTTTAAAAAGTGATCATAAACTACCCCTCAAAAGGTTAAAATCTTTGCCATTTTATTTGAAGCGGTAATGATTTGTTACCAACTAATTTTGACTTGTCACGTAATGTAATGAATTTCATGCTTTATTAAGTAAATAGCAAAGTTTACGAAGGAAAGTCGGAACACAAACCTATTTTAAACTTAGGAAGTGCCTCTTGGCGTATTTTGCAACAATCTGAAAAATAATATAAACAATTCTCACCAAAAATGTGCGTGAATTACTGCAAATTAATTGTTTCAATTTGCTATAGTGTCAATTAAGGAGACCACAGCGTCATCTAATCACTCTTTATTTTGCTAAAATATTATTCATTGTTAAATTGACGTTAAAGTTTAACATTTAGAAAGATTTTTAAGCTAACAGCAGAAATTTATTTAAACATATCAATTTCTGCTGAATTTTCATACGGTTGCCCGACACAATTTTTTAAAAATTTCAAAATTACAACAAGATTAAAGCAAGTTTTTTAGATTAACATAAATTGTTTGATTAAAAATATTTTTTAGAATAAAAAAAAACATGGACAAAAATTGGATCGTTACATGAAAAGCATTATTATGAATTAGAATATCATATCGGTAGCAACTTTTACCGGTAAAATTTGAATACCAAGCGGTAGCAACTTTAATACCGAGAAATCAATACTTGCCATACTATACCGGATTTCTAACAGTGTAACAATGTGTATTTTTTTCACCAAAATGAGAGTGACTTACTTCACATTAACGATTGAAATTTACTCTAATGCCGGATTGACGAACGTCTTCGTCACTATCTAATAATTTTTTATTCCACTGATAAATAATTTTCGTACTTAAATTGACGTTGAACTGTAACACGGTGGACCAACACAATTTTTAAAATTGCCAAAAATTCAGGGTTACGTAAAGTAATTTTTGGATTAAAGTGCATATAAAACAAAATGAATTTTAGTTTAAAAATATTTTTGTAAATAGAAAAATTAGACAAAAATTGGATCGTTACTTAATACATGTTAAGCAGGAGTTCTGCGTAACCCAGTAAATTTATAAGTTTGTAAGATTGCAATGGAAAATTAGTTGATTTAAAGAACTTCAGTAAAAACAAATTTCTATAAATTCAGACCTTTGAGGAAAATCTCTTTGTCATCTAATTCACAAGTCTTTCTATTGTGAAATTATGTTTGTATTTAAATCGACGTTAAAGATTAACACTACGGAAATACGAACTTCTGCTAAATTTTCAATTTATTTCGTTACACTGACCATTTTTAGACATTAGAGAGTTAGAGATTCCTTGTACTCTGACTGTAGACTGTACTGTGGACTCTAGATGATGACGTCATCAGCTTTTTGTACTAATTCTACAGTCTACAGTAGACAAATTGAAACACGGGCTCAGTTTGTACTACTGTGGAAAATCAAGCGTTGGCAAGTAGGATATCTCTTGAACGCTTCAATATAATCTAACGCCGTTTTCGCTATTTCGCTACTAATTTTTGACCCTAGGTCGATTTCGAAAATGGACTCCCTGAGGTCAAGGTCAAGGTCACCTTGGCATGAAGTAAACGCAAAGTTCTACTTTAATTTTCATATGCGGTGTCATTTTAAAGGAAATTTCACCGAGAATTCATTGTCGTCAATACTTTTGACCTCCGACCAACCCATGACCGAGAGGACGAGGTCAAAGGTCAAAATTTAAGTGTCGAATGTTTTAGACTTCGGCTTGGGCGAGAATTTCAGAAATCGATACAGTTTTAACATACGAAGACCCCGTGACCACGTCAAAGGTCAAAAATGTTGAATTTTTATTTGGACCGTTGCAGTCGTGTTTAGTTTGAGGCGGGGAGTTCATAAATCACTATCATTTCGACTTACATCAGCCTGGTGACTGTTGTAAACGAGGTCAAAGGTCAAAAATGTCGAATTTGTAGTTTTGAACATTTTATACACACTTTGTGGGAGGGGGTTCATTTCGTATATCATGAGTTGATTTGTCTCAATTTTTGACGCATCTATTTCGCGGAGTTTTACAATACAATTTTTCATAGTACAATATAATGGAAATTCTCTAGGTCTTTTGAATTTTGTACTAATTTTTGTATTGTACTGTAGTCACAGTATAGTACAAGTAAAAATACAAAAAATCTCTAAGTCTCTATTTTCAACAGTAGCGGACGGATTCAAGTATTTTTTTTATTATAGTAATTTGTTTGGTTTAAATTAAGTTTTGTGGTTCAAAGTGAATTTTTTGGTTGATGAAAGTAAATTTTTCCGATTAAAGTAATTGTTATAGATAAATATAGAAACTATACAAAAATTGGATCATTACTTTATACATGTTAAGCAGGAGACCTGCATGTGTAACCCAGTAAATTTATAAGTTTGCGAAGATTACAAAGGAAAAGTTGATGTTGTAAAGAACCTCGCTTTATTTCGTAAATCCAAATTTTTTCTAATTTACAACTTTATTGTTATTTTTAACAAATTTATTTTTTGACTGATTTTTATTTCGATTTCAGTTCACCTTCTACGCGTCGTACCACCATTCGACGCTCAACAAGTTGATCCATATCGGCTGCGTGTGGCCAATTTTGTGGTCAGCCTTCGTCCTGTCGGAATATATACCGCTGCAGGTGCCATTTATTCCGGAAAATCCCCTCCATCCGCCAAATATTACCCTGATCACGGCCCTCTTTTATGCCGGGGTTTACATCATGATGGACAAAAAGTGAGTATCGCGTAAACTTTGTAAATTGTGCAGACTTCATTGTACAATTGTTTGGCATTACTAAAATTATGAAGGGTTAAGGATGCAAGAAAAATTGAAGCAATTCACGCAGGCCTTGCCCGACTCGCCAAGTTAGTCTTACCGCAGGCGGCCAGC
Source organism: Folsomia candida (assembly GCF_002217175.1). Classification (NCBI taxonomy): domain Eukaryota; kingdom Metazoa; phylum Arthropoda; class Collembola; order Entomobryomorpha; family Isotomidae; genus Folsomia; species Folsomia candida. The sequence goes on along the minus strand of NW_019091207.1, from coordinate 3,535,759 downwards.
GTCCGGCAGAAATAATCGGCTAAGTGCCCGATTTGGCCGCTCGGCCGCACTCTTTTCATCAACGGCTGCCTGCAGCGAGCCGGATCTTTTCTGACTCGGCATAGAATCGAAATATTCACCTATAATCGGTCGGCAAGAGTATGGGACATGGTTGGTGAAATATATATGCCGATTGAAACAAAGTAAAAAAAATGAGATTTCCAAAAATTTATTTTATTGTATGCAGCAATGGCAAACATAAGTAATTTTTCTTATAAGGTAGTAATATACATTTCATAGATATATCATCAGAATTAACTTTGAAGGTATTGTCTGTAATTTTTGCAATAAATATACCAACCAACAAACTATTAAAAGGATATTCTATAAATCTACAAATTGGCTGAACCTCGTAAAAATCAGAACACTGGAATCCGTCGAAATTTTTCTGAATGACGAATTTTCCATTCTTTAAGCGAAAACAATTATCATATTTATAATTTGAAAACATTACAAGTCCTGTACACTGCTTGGCCAAAGTGTCAACTAGGATTGCTTCCGCTTCTGCGACACGCTTAGCTACTTGGTTAAGTTGATAAGTTTTTCCCTTTAACATTCTCTTTATTTTTTGCATGTAACTTTCAAAAGGGAATGCGCTGATTTGTGACAAATTCCCATAATTCATAGCATCATCAACAATGTGTACCAGTGAATGAATATTATAAATCATGAATTCAGGCCCATACAACACTTCTAGTTCCTCAACAAATTGAATAAGAAGGGACCTGGCAACGCCATTCCACGACCTATCGCATGCATAGTTTGATAATAAAATGAACATTGAAGCATGCAATTTCAGAAAATTCTTAAATTTGTTTTCTTGTAGTGACTCCCCTAATACAACGATCCCAGTATATAATAAAAACAAACGATATTCTGTAGCTTTATAGTGAGCTAACTCAGATAAGGCTCTAGGTTTGCGCTGGAAATCTCGTGGAATAAAGGGTCTTAATTTTAAAAGTTTTTGAGAAAGGGTCAAAACCTGTTTGGAACTAAGTCTATGCGGTAATTTTCCCTTGACCCATACACAAAGCAATTTTTTCATGATGCCTAAAAACACCAAGTGCATATGGTCAAGGACAACTTGAGATACTAAATCAATTCTTAATTTTAAAAGTACACTATCATGCGTATGATGATCGGAATCGGTCTTTTCTCTAAAACTGTTGTCAGTTCTCTTCACACAATCTGTTTTTCTAAAAATTACCCTGCCAAGCCACTCCCCCTCTTGTACACATCTTTCGCACGAATTGTAACTGTTGTGTTGTTTACAGCCTTTCAGAAAACTACGCGCTGGTGCGTCAGCTATAATACAAGAAATTTTAAAATTATAATTCTGTTCTTCATAAACTATTCCTGACATTTCTAACTCTGACGCATCGTTCACAAATTTTTCCAAAAATAAAGAATCTGTTGGTTTAGAATTTCCATAAAACAGTTCAATAATGAAGGGGGTGGACTCCTTTACTTGATCTAAGATGCCTATTATTGGCCAAAAAGACTTTGTATTACTATTACTGATTGGAAGTCCGTCAATTCCGACCGATATAGAAAGTATTGGTAACTTAGATTGACTTTGCATTTTTTGCACTAACGGAAAGTTGCATTCACTCAAGGTGTGTTTTAATCGTCGTACTATCCCAGTCTTAATTCCAAAATATGCAAACTCGCCACCGCTAACCTTATCTATATTTACAAATCTCGGAGTTTTCATAAGTGTCCGTGGATCAGTCGGTAAAATAAAATTTACATGTGGATTTAAAATTTGAATTAATTGTCCCAAACACATTTGTGTGATGTTATGAGTGGTAGACCAAAGTCTAAGTCGATCAGTTAAATTTACTGAATTTTCAGGTAACTTAATTTCGTCATTTTCCTCAGTTATTTGTACTAATTCAGAAGTTTCAAACGTAATACCAGTGTTAAGATTTAGAGTTGCGGGAGAAGATAAACTAACTAATTCTATGTCATTAATAGTGGTAATATTATTGCCGGTATCTTCAACTTTCGCATTTTCGTAAACGGTATTTACATCTGAGCACCTGATTGATTCTAAAAGGTGAGCAGTTTCTGACCGCCGGCGGCGACGTTCGGTCCTTATTGATGGGAAGCTCATTATTCTGCGTCTCGGCGCTGTCGTGCCGCACGTCCTCCTCCGCGGTCGCTGGCGTTACGCAGCCAATTTTTAGTAGCCTCCTTTATTTGATTCACAGTTGCTGTCTCGAACCCTTCATTTCCTCTGACCGCATCTAATTGATCAAAGTGTCATTTAAGGCTAAATTTTGGTAAGTACATACTTTTAAAAAATAGTTGTATTTACTTACCAATAAGAACTTTGTATATTGGTGAGCCTTTTATTCCACACACAGCTTTGGTCCCTAGACCGGTGAAACTTACTGTAATTGCGAATTTGTTTTCGAAAAGTTCTGCTAAAACGCTAGAAGTGACCGCTGACACACTGTCCCCTCCTTCCAAACTGAGGTTGTTTACCTAGAATTTCATATTAATTAAATTAAATTTCATATTTGCAAAATTTCAAGGAATTCGAGTATCTCACTTACTAATGCTTCTCTATTTCTATCAACTTTGAGCCACACATTCATCAAATTTAGATCCTCCTTTGAGGTTAGGGGGAGGGACGGTGCTCCAATCAAGGAAACGATACTTTTATTGGTAGCACCAACCCTAGTGGTCTTCAATAAGTTGGTTAAATTAATTAACTTATTGATCACAACCTCCTGAAATCCTGTAGACAAAAGAATTCTCAATTAATTACTTCGGTATATTTATAAATTTAGGTTCACTTGCTTCGATTTTCCACTTGATATTTATTAATCAAAGCTACGATGTCTGTAATAGTGTTGTTGGTTGGCTGTCCGTCCCTGTTAAGGTTCACTTCGAGGTTCGAAATAAGAGAAAGTGTAGCATCAGCGGGATTGATTGCAGCTGCCTCAGCAGTGTTGTTTTGAGTTGAAGATTTATTATTGGACTCCACAAATTCACAATGGTATGGAATTTCAATTGTGCCACTAGATAAGCCCGTGGTATCGAGCAAATCATTTGATGCTGTGTTCTCTGGTTGGTTCTCTGGGTGGATGAAATAATTTATTTATTTACAATTTAGTGACATGAATAATTATACTAAAAAATGTACTAAGAGTTATTACGTGGGTGGTGATGATTTTGCCTGCTGCTAGTTCCAACCAACACAAGCTTTGGCGTGGTCAAAGGTTCATTAATTTCTTCAATGGTATTTGATTCTTCGCTTGAGCTGTCATCTCGCTTCTTGAATTTTATTGCCGTCTTTAAGTTTGTCCGCTTTGCCTTAACTTTTTGTTTTCTACGTTGGCGTCGACCATCCGTATCCTCAATCACTTCGGATTCAAGATTTGAAGTTACTTCAGCCCTTACAGAAGCTGCTCGTGCCTCCAGGTAGTCATCTAAAATGGAATATATAAGAAATTAAGACCGTGAAATTTGAGTAATCATTATTAGACACAATAATTATATTGCAAATTTGTACAAGATTATTACCATACTCCTCTAATATTCGACAAGAAAGTACCAGCCAGTCTGATGATGGAGGAATATGTCCTTTCACTAATTTTGCAAGTTTCGCTCCACGAACTTTTGGAGGGGGATATCGACAAGGTTTTTCTACTTTGATCGGATCTGAGGTCATGGATGGGAGAACCCATACGGACGAAATAATATCAACTGCATTCTCCTCCTCTGGAAATAAAATGACTGCGTATTTTTTGGCTTTTACAACGTCCATTTTAAAATTAGAAATTGGAGACGAGATCAATGAATAGCATGCTGCCAGTTATGTATAAAAATGCCGGGTTCCAACTGGGAAACCTGATGTAGGATAGATGGCGTGGAATACCCAGAGTCGGCTCACCTACGGCCCGGAGTCTTGTAGTGCCCATATATTATTTTCAACCCAACTCCTATTGATCTCCACCTCGTGCCGCAGTTGGGTCGCCGACGGCAGAGAATCTAATTTATGTCATTGCTACCAACTCCATGCCGAGCATAAATATACCGTCGGCTGGTAATCGGTTGAAAGTTGGCAAAATTCCCAACTGTCAGCCGTAGCCGCCGACCTATTTTCGACTGCTTTAAGAGTGTACCTGGCGAGTCGGGTGGTAACTTTGTAAATTCCGTAAAATTCATAAACTTTGAAACTTTTATAAAATTTTACAAAATTCGTATTTCAAGGGAAAATTAGTTCACAAATTTTTGTAATCTTACTAGCATCAAATCAAATGCGCTTTATTCTATTATATTTCCCAATGTGAGTTAACAGTGATTTGCATTATCAGACGCCGATGTTGATAATTCTAGAAAATCGATAGTTCTAAGAGGACGTGAAGATGAGAAGTACAATTTTTTAGTTATAAATGCATATGTGGATTGAGCATTTGAAAGCTGAAATTTAAACCAAATAAAATCCATAAAATTTTACAAAATTTTACAAATATTTCAAAGAAAAATTAGCTTACACATTTTTCTAAACTTGCTCATCCTCAGATCAAGGCCGTTTTCTTATTTCGTAAAAGTTTTAAAAATTATTTTACGAACTTTACCAATAACTGCGTGAATTGCCTCTGTGTTTCAGTTATATAATGCAAATAGGTACATAATTTCAATTGATTTAACATATAAAATTTGTCAGGGCCGGAAGCCTTGGCGCTCTTCTAGTTTTCGTCAGTCTGGTCACCGCGCATCGCTTTTATCTCGGCGCGCAGGCGACCTGGGGACACCCCGCTTGGCAGGTCGCGGCCGTTTTGCATGTTCTCTGCTGGATTGCGCAGGTCTGTTTTGGTCTGACTTATGAAAATTCAATTACACTCAAAATATGTAAGTTAGTAACAAAATCGTCACCGAAAATCTTTACCACTTTGGTAAAGATTTGTCACCGAAATGTACAAAAAATTTACCTGAAATTAATTGAATCTCTTAAATTTTACACAAAAATGAATATTGTCGTTGAATCACGCTTAATTTACCTGAATTTTATTGAATTTCTTAAATTTTACAAAAAAATGAATATTGGCGTTGAATCACATTTACATGATTCAAAATTCATAAAGATATACGTTCTTTCTTTTCTTTCTTTACTACAGTTTATCGGTCATGGCGCATTCGAAGGGAGGGCTCCAGCCTTACTGGATAACATGATGCAAGCCTTCGTGTAAGTAGTAAAAAAACACGCAATTCAAGTTACAGCCACGTCACCGTAAACTTTGTAATCCTAAAGTTGTAAATATTACGACGAAAAATCAGGTTGTAAATTTACTCGAAAATTAAACGGGTTAAAATTTACTTTTCATTTTTTCAAACTGTTCAACCAAAATTTTTTTAAATTAAAGAAATGGAGACTAAAAAATTTATGCAGGGTTTAACAGCGAAAAATGATTTTTGAAAAAGATCCCCTATCTCCATTGCAAAATAGATACGTCGGTATTGCTATCATCGACGTTTATAATATTCAATTCCAACAAGAAGTACACAGGTTTAGTGTAAGAGTAAAAATATAAAAAAGATTTGTTGCACTCGAATTTGATAAAAATATGTAAATTTATAAAATTAATATTTTGAATTAATTACATTTCTTTTTTCTCTTCAGGATGGCTCCACTTTTTGTTCTGCTCGAAGTTATGTTCTTTTTCGGGTATAGGAAAGATTTCCAGAAAAAAATGTGGATTCGCGTCGAAGCTGAAATCGCCAAGTTAAAAAGGGCAACCACATCTGGAAGGAACGGGAAAAAATAGTGGGAAATATGTCTACGCTAAAATCCATAAATTATGAAATGGTGTACTTATTTAAGTATTTAAATTGTGCCAAATTGTTCTAAATTAATAATTCATGAGAATAAAGATGATTACAAAATTATCAAAATAATCGCTTAAAATTTAATCGAAATGAATCGCGAAATAAAATTAGTTAATTAACAGGAGATCCAAAATGTTTACAACTTACGAACATATACGTAAATTTGAACAAAGTTTTAGTTAAAGACAAGCAGAAAACATGTAATACAATTAACAAAAATCACAATATTTCTAAAAAAAAAACAAGACGCCTGCTGAAATAATGCTGAAACCGGTCGAATAATTGGGTAATAAAGAAAGTCAAAATCCGATCAGTTGGAAATGTGCTTCTTTTATAACTTACAAAACTTTTACATTTCCTCGAATTAATTTTTATTTTTTATTTCCTTCCATGAAAACGACTTTCCATTTATCTTCTTAGGATTAAATAGGTTCAGTTAAATTTTCGAGAAAGATAATTATTGGAGTAGGATCACGGAAAATTATGTTCAGTCAGAGACTCATATTCCTTTCTTCAAATAATCAAAATATTTAAACAATTTCTATATCAAAAACAACAAAATGTTACAAATTAGAGTTTGTAACCATCGCAAATGGCAAATTGCAATTTTACCAAAATACAAATTTTGGAAACGAAATAAGATCAGTCGCAATAAACCTAAACTCCAATATATCTCTGTTTTACCTAAAAATTAAATAACTTTATTTAAATTTCATAAAAACGAATTATTGGCGTGGGATCATGAACAAATTTACAAAACAGAAATACCTTAATGTTGAAACAATTTTATCAACAATTTTGTCAACAAAGACAAAAAATATTATACTTATATAATACATATAATTACATTTTTTCGTACTTTTCGTTCTGCTCGAAGTTCTGTTCTTTTTCGGGAAAAAAATGTCGATTCGCGTCGAAGCTGAAATCGCCAAGTTAAAAAAGGCGACCACTTCCGGAAAGAAGGGCAGGAAATAAGGGATTATTTGTGTCTATGCTAAAAACCACAAAATTCTTAAATGGTTTAATTATTTATGTATAAAAAGTATTTAAATCGTGCCAAATTGTCCTATATACATTAAAAATTCATGAGAATAAAGAAAATTACAAAATTACTCAAGCAATCGCGTAATATTTAATCGAAATTAATCGTCAAGTATATTTTTTAATTAGCTAAAATTCCTAAATGTTTATAACTTATGAATACGTAAATTTCCAGCGAAAATTTCAAAAATTTTTACATTTCCGCAAATTAATTTTCACTTTATCTCTCCGAATTTTAAAAAATGGGGGCATATCTATTTTTTGTGCAATTTGTTCAACAAACAAAGATTTCTTGCAATCTTAAATCCATTGAATTTGTTAAATTTTGCAGAAAAATTATCACTGACGTCGGATTTAGCAAAAATTATTATAAAAAATTTAACACGAAATTCTTTAAACGTTCAAACAATTTCCATATCAAAGATAAAAAATATTACAAATTACTTAGACGTCGTGAATATATCAAGTGTAATTTTGATCAAAATACGAATTTTCTGGGATTTTCTCCCGTTTTCAGGGATTTTCCCCCGTTTTCCGAAATCGAACAAAGTTTCAAGTTTTTTCTTGTGTAAATTTAACAGCGAAAAATGATTTCTGGAAAGGATCGCTATTGATTTAGCAAATTTTAGATGCAAGTACCTTTGGGCACAAATTATTCTATTAGTAAAAAGTTTTAGTGTAAAGCGTAAAAAACAAAAATAATATTTTTTTTTAATATTTTGAATTAAGGCTAGCCTCCATGACGTAGTCGTCTCAAAAAATCATTGAGTAATTCAAACTGCGCGAAATTTGCATCCCCGTTTGGACTTTGAATTATATTAGCCGAATGAACCGACTTAGTTTATTATTTACCACCAGTTTTTTTATTTCGTCGTAGAAATCATACGAAATTGAATAATTTGAACGCCAAAATAAAAATAAGTGGTGTAAAATAATAGGATAATTCGGCTCATTCGGGTAATGTAATCGCGGATCCAGTACTTCCTTCAGGTGGAAGGACTCGACTCATCACAAGATTTCCCATACTTTTACATACATAAATACACAGCAATATTCATAAATTTCAAACTAATTTTTCGAGACTTGGAAATCGAATTTCAAAATTCTGTACACCGCTATTGTTGATAATTAGCTGCTTAAAAATTTGCATTTAAAATTGATCGATATGGATAAGCCAATTTTGCCTGATGATTAGCATGGGTTCTTATGGAATTTGAACTATTTGTGGCATCCAGCTATTCTCAAGCTACCAAAATGTTTGATTTCTGCTCGAGTACAACGACCACGGGATGCTCTATAATATCGTCGACCAGAATTTCGAAATTCGTCCTAGTTGCTGAGAATTAATTAAAAATATAGGGTTGTGACGTAGGCGGCGCGTCATGGAAGCTTGCGTTAATTACTTTTTTTTCGCAGGATGGCTCCACTTCTCGTTCTGCTCGAAGTTCTGTTCTTTTTCGGGTACAGGAAAGATTTCCAGAAAAAATGTGGATTCGCGTGGAAGCTGAAATCGCCAAGTTGAAAAAGTCGACCACTTCCGGAAAGAAGGGCAAGAAATAATTGATTATTTGTGTCTATGCTAAAAATCATAAATTCTTAGAGAGAGAGAGCGCGCTCGAGAGGAGAACACGTCACTTCTCCTCCATTTATAATATTTTTAGTTTTTAAAAAAATCTGACGACCAGGGCCACCCCCATTTTAAATTTTTCTTCCCAACCAGTCCTTTAGACCCCCAGTGGGTAGTGAAGTGTCTTTCGTTGGGGGGGAACCTGTTTTGGAAACTTTGGGGTAGTTTTAGTGGGCTCCGTTCTTCCCAACACGGAGCAAGCCCCGCCTCCCCTTAGCAACCGTTGTCAAGGCTCGGTTTTCTCTCGTTTTTGGTTCTGGAAGGAGTTCCCACGACTCAGCTCGTGTAGGGGGGAGGTCCCTGCACCCCCAGAAGCGGCACGGAGTTTGAGTGACCGTCTTCTGCTGGGGTTGGCCTCTCTCACGCATTTTAAATGCCTTGTTCAGGCGAGATTTCTGAAATTTTAATTTTAATTTTACTGGAGTGACGGGAAACTAATTATTTTTGTTTCCTTGGGTGGGACTAATTGGTCTCTCTTCGCCCTCAAGGCCCCTCACAGAGAATGTCCACGCCACAAAAAAACGCCGATCCCCCCTTGTCACAACCCCCGCGGGATGTCTCCACACCTGCACCTCGCCCCCGCGGCCGACCACGCAAATCCATCATCGGAATCCCCCTTTCCGCCAGCGGATTAGGCGGTGATGAGCCTTCCTCGAGTGACGGGGCGACGTCAGCCACGATTTGCGACGCCGATCCCCCCTCTGTTTCCGACACGTCACTCATTGTCCCCCGACCTTGCCGATCATCCGTTTCCCCCACGTCCCCTGGTGTTACCAAAAAAGACACCATTTCTTCCGCCCAGGACTGGGTTCGTAATTCTTTTGTTGTTGTCGACCCCAACAATCACCCTCCAATCCGTCTGAAGAAAGCAGACGTCTTTGCCCGCTACGCTGTTTACGTCGCCCAGAGCGGGGAGGGCGGAGTCTCGGAGTCCACCATTGGGAAATACATAAAACAGTTTTTCCCCGACACCATCACCCGTCGCGTTGGAGCCAGGGGTGGCCTCCACAACTGTTTTGAGGGTATCCAGTGGGTGGATGCACCTCCACCTTCACCTCAACAACAACAACAACGCTACGATTGGGGAGAAATTCTCGCCCGCCTCAAGACCACCACGCCCACTTTGCGAAGAGTCCCCCGCGGTGCAAGAAGGTCTGTGGCGCAGTGTCTCGCCAAGATTTTGGAGCAAGTGTCCGAGTCGGACGACGAAGAAAGCTGGGGAAAGTTGCTCCTCTTTCCTTATGCAACACTCCCAGTCCCCCAGAAGTCTGATCGCATCAAGAATTTGACAACCTGGGTCAAGGATCATACCGCGGGGTGGGTGGGCGGCTTCTCCATCCCTCGGCCCCTCCCACCACGCCCACCTTCTAAAAAACCCCCACTCGACATGACGGCGAAAAAGGTGGAGGCCAAGTTTGCCGATGGTGACATTCGGGGAGCAATTCGCCTCGCATGCTCAGATGACACCATCGCTCCGTCCGACGATGAGACCCTCGCCGCCCTTCTCACAAAACATCCCGCCCACCCACAACCAGTCGATTTTCCTCCACCACTTGAGGATCCTGTCATTGCCCCGGTTTTAGACGAAGAGTTGCTTCGGGCAATTTCCTCTTTTCCGCCAGGGTCCGCGGGGGGACTGGACGGAATGAGGCCCCAGATCTTGAAGGATCTCCTGGGGTGCAGTCAAGGAGAAGGGGGCGACCAACTCGCCGAAGCGATGCGGACCTTCCTCAACAAGGTCCTCAACGGTGGTGTCCCCTCAACTTTTTGCCCCCTCTTTTACGGAGCTTCCCTCACTGCCCTGAAGAAGAAGTCGGGCGGGATTCGACCCATCGCTGTGGGTAATACGTGGCGGCGCCTTGCCGCGAAGATCATTGTGGGAAGGATTACCCCTCAGTTAATCAAGCATTTTTCCCCCCACCAATTGGGGGTGGGCATCAAAGGCGGGGCGGAGATTGGCGCCCACGCAGCCCGAATTTTTTACGGCCACGACCACACCTCCCCAAAAGCGTTCCTGAAAATCGACTTCAGGAACGCCTTCAATGAAATTCGGCGGGACACGCTACTCCACGCCGTCCGCGACCACTTTCCCTCCATCTTTCCTTTTGTGGCGCAGTGCTACGAAAGCCCCTCGTCGCTTTTCTACGGGACCATCCCCATCCCTTCCCTCCTTGGGTGCCATCAGGGCGACCCCTTAGGCCCCGCCCTCTTCTCCCTCGTAATCCACCCCATCGTCGAAGCCATGGAAACGGAACTAAACTTATGGTACCTCGACGATGGGGCCATTGGTGACTCTCCCGAGAAGGCTTTGGCGGCCCTGGCAACCATTGCTAGGATGAGTGGTGAGGTGGGCCTTCACCTCAACCACGACAAATGTGAAGTCGGGATTCTGGGGGCGGAGCGGGAGGCCGCCATCGACATCCTGCTCCAATTCCAACAAGTTGCCCCCGGGATTCAGCTGATGTCCCCTGATTCTGCGATGCTGCTGGGCGCCCCCTTAACTAAAGAAGCCCTGGGGGTGGTTCTGGCCACGAAGACGCAGCAATTGGCCACTTTCTCCCAACGACTCCTCGATCTCTCGGCTCATTCGGCCTTTTTCCTCCTGAGGGCGTCCATCTCCATCCCCCGGCTGATTTACTTTCTCCGCTGCGCACCGTCGTGGAGAAAGTTGGACGCCCTCGCCCACTACGACGCTACTCTGAAGGACGCCCTGGAAGGGATCCTCAACTGCACTCTCTCGGAGGCTGCTTGGATGCAGTCCTCCCTACCCGTGAAGGAAGGCGGCCTGGGGCTCAGGCACGCTGTGGATGTGGCGATTCCGTGCTTTTTAGCGTCGGTCCACAGCGTCCTGCCCCATGTAGAACGTCTCCTTCCGGACCACCTCCATGGCACCGACATCGCCATGGCAGAGGGTGTGCAGCGGTGGACCGACCTTGACCTCACCGACCTTCCACTCGAAACCGTCAGAGGGATTCAATCGGCGTGGGAACGCCCCATACTGGACAACACTTTGTCCAAACTCTCCGAATTGGCAGTGATCCCGGAGGATACTGCCCGTCTACGTTCCCTCCGTGACAAATACGCCGGGGTGTGGCTCAACGCCCTCCCCTCTCCACAACTGGGCACCCTTCTCCCCAACGAGACCTTTCGGGTCGCAATCGCCCTCCGCCTAGGCTGCGATATCTGCGAGCCCCACAAGTGCCCGTGCGGGGCGCAGGTCACCTCCAGAGGCTACCACGGCCTCTCCTGCCGCCGAAGTAAGGGTCCCGCCATGAGGCCGCCAACGACGTCATCGCAAGAGCCCTCCGGTCTGCCGAAGTACCCTGCATCAGGGAGCCCGCGGGGTGCTCCACTACGGACGGCAAGCGTCCCGACGGGATGACACTTGTCCCTTGGTCGCGGGGGAGGTCCCTTGTCTGGGACTTCACCTGCGCGGACACATTCGCCCCCAGCTACCTCCCAGACACCGTGCACCATCAGGGCGCTGCCGCCAGCAAGGCAGAGGACCGCAAGAGGAAGAGGTACGCTTTCCTCATGGATCGATACATTTTTGTCCCCGTTGCCATGGAGACCACGGGAGTTTGGGGCCAAGAGGGACTGGCCTTCATCCTCCAAGTTGGCCAGAGGATCGCCGCCGCAACTGGACAGTCCAACGCCGTTAACTTTTTACGCCAGCGGGTTTCGCTCGCCGCGCAACGTGGGAACGTTGCCTCGATTCTAGGTACACTTCCTCCAGGAAAGGAACTGGAGGAAGTGTACTATTTGTAGTCCGTTCTCTCTCTCTCCCATTCTTACGGACCTTTTCTGCGATTTTCTGCGTTTCTTTAAGTTAGGGACCTTTCTTGTGCGACTCTTGCGTAGTCAGCTTTTTGCGATACTTTGTGATTATTTTCGTACCAACTCTGCGAACACAGCTTATACTCTGATCAATAAATTCTTAGATGGTTGAATTATTTATGCATTGAAAGTATTTAAATCGTGCCAAATTGTCCTATAGACATTAATAATTCATGAGAATAAAGAAAATTACAAAATTATTCAAGCAATCACGTAATATTTAATCGAAATTAATCGTGAAGTATATTTTTTTATCAGCAAATGTTTCCTAAATGTTTATAACTTATGAATATGTAAATTTCTACATAAATTTTCAAATGTTTTGCATTTCTACAAATCAATTTTATTTTATCACTCCAAATTTTTTAAAAATCAGTGCATATCCAATTTTTGTGCAATTTTTTCATTGAACCTGGCAATTTTGCATTTGCTACCAGTGTGTGCAGAGCAAAAAGGCAGGCAGTGCCTTTTTGCCTGCCTCTTTGCCTTTTTGCCCCACAAAAATCTGTGCCTTTTTGCCCTTTTGTTAATTTGGGGTGAGATGAGACGAAAACCCCGTGATAAAATTAAAGTGAAAGTGATTCATTGCGTTTTTAACTTTTCGCAAATATGACCTTTAGAGTCAAAATTTGATTAAATGAGCTGATGGCGATGTCTGAAGATATCTAGGGAAAAGTATTAAACTAATTCGAAGTATTGATGAAAGTCAGTACCCTTCAATACAATTTTTAAAACATATTGCAGATTCTTCAATTTCTTTAACACGTTTTAAACGACAATAAATCGGGTTCAATAGTCAAAAATCGAGCAAAAACGCATCAAACAGGGCAAAAAGGCATCAAAAAGGCATCAAAAAGGCACGTAAAAAGGCAAAAGGGCATTGAAAAAGACAAAAAGACATGTAGAAAAAGTAAAAAGGCTACTTTTTTGCACACACTGCCTTAGACTGATTTACTTCATTAAATTTGACAAAAAAAATATCAATTGGCGTTGGATTTTGCAAAAAATTATTGGCAAAAATTTAAAATGCATTTTTGGGTTTAAACTAAGCTTTTTGGTTTAAAGTGAATGTTTTGGTTGAAATTAAATTTTTCGGATTAAAGTAATTTTTGTAAATAAAAAATTTCATCAAAATCGGTTGAAAAATGACTGAGATATCGCAGATGGTCACTTTTTTGGGGTGGGTCAAATGCATACTTAGTAATTTTTTCGTTGTTAGGTATTTGCCTCACTAAGAAAAAAACTAGATAAAACTTGGATAATTGCTTTATACATGTTAAGCAGGAGATCTGCGGAGATGTGCATGCGTGACCCAGTAAATTTATAAATTTGCAAAGATTGCGAAAGCAAATTTACTGTCAAAATTTACTGAACCTCGCTTTATTTTGTACATGAATCAAAATTTTTTCCAAAATTTTCAATTTTACCAAAACCTAAGTAAATTGATTTTTAATTCAGTTCACCTTCTACGCGTCGTACCACCATTCAACGCTCATCAAGTTGATCCATATCGGCTGCGTATGGCCAATTATGTGGTCAGCGTTCGTCCTGTCGGAATATATTCCGCCGCAGGTGCCATTTATTCCGGAAAATCCCCTCCATCCGCCAAATATTACCCTGATCACGGCTCTCTTTTATGCCGGGGTTTACATCATGATGGACAAAAAGTGAGTAAAATTGTACAATTTTTTGGACTAGAAAATCGAAAATATTGAAACTAGGATGCAAGAAAAATTGGAATAAAAAATTGTATTTAAGTCATGATAATCTTGAGCAATTCACGCAGGCCTTGGTAACTTTGTAAATTCCGTAAAATCCGTAAACTTATAAATTTTTACAAAATTTTACAAATTCTTATCTTTAAAACGAAAATTAGTTCGCAAATTTTTGTAACCTTGATCGTATCAAGAGCGCATTTTTTATATTATATTTTCTAAGGTGAGTTAACAAAAACAGTGATTTGCATTAGCAGACGCCGATCTTGATAATTTTATAAAAATGACATTCGCGTAAGACGACGTAAAGATGAAGCGAAGTTTTATTTTGTACACATGGATTCGTGCAGAACGTATAATAATAAGAAAACTGAAATTTCAAATAAATCTAAAAATCTATCCATTTACAGTGCACAATTCGTAAACTTTTACAAAATTGTACAAATATTTCAAAGAAAAATTAGCTTACACATTTACACATTTTTCTAAACTTATTCATCAAGTTTTAAAAATTATTTTGGGAAATTTTCCAACGACTGCGTGAATTGCCTCCATGTTTCAGGTATATAATGCAAATGGGTATATATAATTTCAATTGATTTAACCCATCAAATTTGGTCCTCTTGGAAGTCTTGGTGCTCTTCTAGTTTTGGTCAGTCTGGTCACCGCGCATCGCTTTTACCTCGGCGCGCAGGCGACCTGGGGACACCCCGCGTGGCAGGTCGCGGCCGTTTTGCATGTTCTCTGCTGGATTGCGCAGGTCAGTTTTCGTCTGATTTATGAAAATGCAGTTTATTTAAAATCAAAATAGGTCAGTTGGTAACAAAATCGTCACCATGTGACTCTACTACATTGGCAAAGATTTGTCACCGAATGGTACCTAAAATTTTGAGATGATTCAAAATTTTATACCACATCTTAACCAGAATTTCAAACCAGAATGTGTAAAATTTGAGGTTCACATAAATTATAGCTTCCGTTCGGTGGTGCCACATATGTGGTGACGATTTTATTACCAATTTATTTACAGTGTACCAAATTAAGTATTTTTTTAACGAGGTAATTTTGTATCAATCAAGTCTTCATTAAGCCAATCTACCCCACGAGATTCTTTTAGCCTACCCTATAAACTAAATTTGATGCATATTCGCGTAACATTTATTAAGTTTACAAATTAGAATTAGTCAAGGTTTCACGTTTGTTTCGATAATTTTACGATACTTATGTCGTAATTCTATAATATAGGTTTCTTCTCATCTGAACAATTTTTCATGCAATGATAAATCGTAAACCTTATCAAATGTGATTCAATATTTAAAGTTAAGTGGAAGTTAAACTAGTTAAACTAGTTAAAATAGTTAATATAATTATTATTAGTTCAAACCAACACTTTTTTGCGAAGTTTTTTTAAAATTTATTTTAGCTTACCAGATCATCCAAATTTCTGGAAATTTGAATCATAAATTCATCGCATTTCTGCAAAAATATGTAAATTTTGGACATTGACGATTAAAAAACTTAAGCCAATCATTGATTACTGTGATTTATGTAAATCTTGAAAAAATAAGGTTGTAAATTTTTTCATTTGAAAGATTAAAATTTATAAATATATATATTGTTTTTTACTACAGTTTATTGGTCATGGCGCATTCGAAGGGAGGGCTCCAGCCTTACTGGGTAACATGATGCAAGCCTTCGTGTACGTCTTAAAATAATCACGAAATTCACGTGAAAGACTACTTTGTAATCTAGAGTTTGTAAATATTATTGTCAAATTACGCCGTAGTTTAATATGTACATCTTTAGAATTTTAATTGTAAAGTAATTAGCCAGACATTTCTAGGGCGTTTATATGTAAAAAAAAATGATAGATTAGAAAACTCGATACCGTTTTGGATAATGTGAAATTGTCAGCGATTGTTAGAAAGTGTGACATTGATAATTTAAGCGTGGTCAATAAATAGTTCTAGGAGTGTTTCTAATGTATCGAGTCAGAGTCTAAATCGGGTAGATTTAGTCGACTTTCGAAAATTACGAAGGAAAATCAGGTTGCAAATGTACTCGAAGATTAAACAGGTTAATTAATCGATGCTTAATTTTTTTCAACTTGTTTAACCAAAATTATCGGATTGAAGAAATATACATAAAAATGGAGTTTAAAAAGATTTATACGGAGCTAAATATATGAGTACTTAGCAGTTTTTTCTGTAAATTTAACAACGAAAGGTGATTTTTGGAAATCTATTTTATTTGTGATATTTCTATCTATTCTCGTTTTTATTATTGGCGTTCAAATTATAGATATTTTTATTCCCAGTGGTACAAAGTTTTGGTGTGAAGCTAAGTACTCAAATGAGATTTTTCGCGAAAAAAAGAACGAGAATAAGAAACTTATGTAACATTTTGTACTTTATTTGAAGAAATACTCTCATTTACCTGTACTTTGTTGTGAAATTCAAGTAATTTAGTGCGGAGTACTGCGGAGGTAATTTTATAGAAAGCGAATAATCTCTCATTTCGCACGAAAAATCTGTCCTGAATGTTAGGTTTAAAGCGTAATAAAAATGTGCAAATAATTTGATACACGCGAATGTTGTTGATCAAATTAAATAAAAAATTTGTAAAATTCATATTTTGAATTAACCATATTTTTCGCAGGATGGCCCCACTTTTCGTTCTGCTCGAAGTTCTGTTCTTTTTCGGGTACAGGAAAGATTTCCAGAAAAAAATGTGGATTCGCGTTGAAGCCGAAATCGCCAAGTTAAAAAAGGCCACTACTTCCGGAAAGAAGGGCAAGAAATAGTGGGAATTATGTCCACGCTAAAATCCATAAATTCCTAAATGGTTTAATTATTTATGTATAAAAAGTATTTAAATCGTGCCAAATTGTTCTACATTAATAATTCATCAGAATAAAGACAATTACAAAATTATTGAATTAATCCTTAAAATTAATCGAAATTAATTGCGAAATAATTTCTTTTAATCAACAAAAATTCCAAAATGTTTACAATTTACGAATATGTAAATTTCTATCACAAATTGCAAAAATTTTACATGCCCACGAATTTATTTTATCTGTCCGAATCCTATGAAAACTACGTCCATTTGGCACAGAGGTTGCTAATGGCTCCTAATAGATAAAAATGAGTTCAAGTTGGAAAAATTTTCATCTTGAGTGACCCTAGAGGGTGACCCATACGTCTTTTTCAAAATCGTCATATCGTGCTCAAATTTGGTGAAGAGGTTGCTTATGGGTCCTAATGGAAGAATACGACATGAAATTGGTAAAATTTTTATCTAGAGCGACCCCATGGAGTGACCCATACCGATTTTTAGAAATTAACATAGAAAGCTGAAATTTGGACCAGAGATCCTTACTGCTTTCTCATGAAATAATATGAAGTGAAATATGAACAAAAATTAACTGGAGGGGCTGTAGAGGCGACCTCCACTGGGAAGTAGCAAGTGTAAGGGATTGTAAATATTTTTAGAATTTTGAGCCTAGTAATACGAAGGATTGATGCTACTTAATGCAACAATTAGTGTATTATGTAAAACTAGAGTAGAGGCCCGTTCAAGAACGGGTTCTAGGCCCCCAGAGGGGGGTGTGCCCATAGCGCAAAATCCCTAAACTTTAAATAATTTCCAGTAGAGACTTTGTCCCTTGTCATAGCGCATACATGCATCAAAGTGCCCAAGTCATGCTGTATTTCAATTTCCCTGGTTACGGAACAATCTGATTTCCCCCTGTGGGAGTGGCTGGATAGCTAACCACTTAAATTCTCACGTTCCACGCTCCCATTAACTTCCACAAACCCTGTTGACTTCCACAAACCCCGTTAACTTCCACAAACCCCGTTAGCTTCCACAATCCCCTTTAACTTCTATAATTAACGCCAAGCTATTGACGGCGTTGGATTCAGCGTCAAAAATACATTCGAATTGATATGCGACATCACGAATAAGCAATATTTGAACCCCACGGTCACGGGAAGGTCACGGGGGCCTCGCAGGTCAAAACCATTGACGGCGTTGGATTCAGCGTCAAAAATACATTCGAATTGATATGCGACTCGCTGTGGGTGGAGTTTCTCAAACTAAGATAATTAATTAATAGTGTTTATCAAGATTACTTATCATGATAACCACTATTGATGAGTGATGTATGTATGCATACTGCTCACTCACTCAATTTACTTGCACACTGCAAATATACAAAGACATTTAATTTGAGATTGATGGCAAGCGTACGTGAAAGTCACGTGCAGGCGAAGTGAGACTCATGCAGAAAATTCATACATGCGGTTGCTCCGCGTCCTTCTTTGTCTTCTCTACGGGGCAACTTGCATCGCATCACTCCTCGGTCAGTCAGACAGGCAGCGACTTAACACTAACGCTTTATGGAAGTAGATAGTAGCACATAATTTTATAGAAAACTAAGGACAAACATGGGTTTTAGTCATCCTGGTTCGGGCTAAGCAAAGCTGTACTGATAGGTTATTAGCTAACCCTGCGTAGCATGAGAGCTATTGAATTCCTCTTGTCCGTCTGTCCGTCTGTCTGTCCGTCTGTTAACGAGTTTTTTGCATCAATTGATGCTATTTAAAAATCCCCTTGACCATTATAGAATAAGTTAGGCGCACCATTGGTATTGAACAAACCGAATCGAATTTTTTAATAAATTAATAGCACCGTTGATATCTAACAATCGGTAACACAAAATGATGCGAAATAATTGGGAGAAGGGATGTAAAACGCACCAATAGTGCAAAATATCCGGGAAAAATGGTCATACAATTTTGACAAAGTTTTCAAAATTTTGAATCCCGGATGGTCGCTAATGCTGCAGTAATGGTGCAACGACTGGCCGTTTTTGTTGCACCATCGGTGCAAGAATATATATACGATTTATGATCTATTTTGCCGGCTTATTCTGCACCTTCGATGCAAAGTTCTGTCTAATCATCATGACAGGGTGAGCTACTTCTAACGTTACTACGGCTAACAATCGTTAAAGCAAAATGGTGCGAAATAATTGGAGGAATCGATGTACTCCGCACCAAATGGTTAGGATTGACTGAAAGTTCTAGTTAGCCATGGCTGACATTACTTAACCTTGAAATCGTGTCAAAATTTAGTCACAATTTTAACCATTTTGGCTGCACCATTGGTGCAACATTATATCAAATTTCTGTTATTCCCCGTTTATTCTGTACCATTGGTGCAAAATTATATGAAAATTATGCATCCATTTTGTCCGCTTATTTTGCACCTTTGGTGCAAAACTATATCCTAATCATTATTCCAGGGTGAGCTACTTCTAACGTTACTACGGTTTATTTATTATTTTATCTCTCAGAAATTTATGTCCGCAAGCGACTACACTTTAACTTAGATTTTACTCTATAGATTTTGGAGAAAAATTAATTATTGGCGTTGTATCATAGAAAAAATTTCGGAATCGAAATTTCGTAAATTTTCATATCAAAGGCAAAAAATATTACAAATTAGGCTTTAGTAGAGCCTCATACACGCAGTAATGATTTTGTTACCAAATTATTTTGAGGGTAGCAAATTAAGCATTATTTAAGAGAATATAATAATTTTATCATTAATATTTCTATATTTTATCGTTAATATTTTATCATTCAGACAATCTGAGATTGTTTCAGCCTATCCTGCAAACTAATTTTAATGCATATTCACGTAACGTGACATACTAAGCAAGTTTACAAATTAAAAGTAATCATGGTTTCACGTTTATTTCAATAATTTTGCAACATTTATGTCGTAATTTTACAATGTAGATTCCTTTTTTATAATTTGCTTCTCAAAACGTTTGCTTTTTCAGATTTTTCATGCAGTGATAGATAGTAAAAAAAATCTTATCAACGACATGTGGTTATCAAAGAGTAGATTTTGCGAGAAAGGCGAAACGGATAGATTCAGATTTTGTGATTCTTCTGGAAACGGGAGACGCCACGGCCCGGCCCCAAATCCCCTTAGGACAGTCGATTCGAGAAATAAAATTATAAAACTTTTATAAAAATTTCCATAAGTTAATTTGTTTTATTACTCCGAATTCGAAAAAATGGCTGCACATTTGCTCATATTTTTGCACATTTTGGATTAAACCCAATCGTGACCTTAAAATAATTAACTTCGTCAAATTTTGCAGAAATGTAACAATTGGTGTCGAATCTTGTTAAAAAGTTAACCTAAATTAATTTAAATTGAAATTCCTTAAACCTTCGAACACTTTACATATCAAAGTCACAAAGCATTACAAATTATAATTTGTAAATGTAAATTTCGTAAATATCGCAGTATTCGTTGGAATTTGACCAGAATACAAATTTGGAAATGAAACAAGATCCTTCACAACAACAAAATTCTCATACTAAAATTTCTGTTTGCATGAATCAATTTTTATTTTATATATTTCTCCTGAAAAAAAATGGATGCTCAAATGCTCATTTTTGTGCAATTTTTTATAAACATCAAACAAGAATCAATTATTTATATACCTTTATTAGTTAAATAATTTGGTTAAATTGCATACAAAATAATTATTTGCGTCGGATCATGACATGACAAAATTAAAATTTACAAAAAATACCTGACTTAAACCATAAATTTGCACTCTAAAATTTCTATTTGCCCGAAATAATTTTAATCTCTTACATTTCTAATTAATTTCCTAAATTAAAAAAATTGGTGCTCATTTGCCGCTTTTTTCTGCAATTTCGTATCCTGCAAAACATCCCAGTGTTCCTTAATTTTGCCGCACTCTATCCTAAAAATGTCCACGATTGCCCACGACGTGTTAAAAGATGTCATTCGCACGTGCACCCAGACGAAGTCATCTTCTGCCACGGTTCTTTTAAAGTCAATCTTTTGCGGTCCTTCCGGAACACTTTTGACAAAGGCGCGAAGTCCTTCCCGCCCTTCAGCGGCGTGAGGATTGTGCTGGATATAGTCTTCGTGGAAGTATTGTTCCAAATTTGTGAAATTATGATCCCCCAAAATTTCCTGGTAGGCTTTCAAAACGAAAGCTTTATTCGATTTGGGATCGTTTGGGGGACATTTTGTGCAATTTGTGCAGTTTCCTTCACTGTCTGTGCTACTTGGTTGCTGTTCGATTTGACCCGCCAAAATATTTTGGAGGGAAAGTACCTAAAAATTTAAAGGACAATTTTAATTAGTACTTTTGCAAGGTAAATAATTTGGTAAAAAAACGTGATGTGTAACAAATTTAAATAACTTTCACGGTTAATAATTACTATTATCATAAAGCTCATATTTAAATAAATTGATTTAAAAGTCCAGACATGTATTCCTTTAAATAAAATTTTATAACTTTCTAAATCGTTGTAGTCATAAATAGCGTACAATTGTAAAAAATTATCTAAATTTTGTTTTTGCCATTAATTATTTTATTTTAATAATTTCGGCATTTTACTTGACAAAAATGAAAACTTATTTGAGTTTAAAAACTGTACGCCTGGATTTGTACCAATTTAATAGGAGACTTACTTGTCGCCAAATTCAAACTTGTAATAATTACATCTTATAAATAATCGCTTATTTAATTTGTAAATTGTTTACTAACCAAAATCAGGATTAAAAACTGCATTTCGATCGCTGCTGAAATCCTTGTCGAGTTCACGGTCAAAATTCACCCAGAAATGAAGGAATTATTGTCAGACAATAATTTAATAACTTCCCCACTCGTAAAAATTTATAGCTTTTTGATATTTGACAAAATTTTTCCAACCTTCATTCATTGTTTAAAAATCGTAATTTATCAGGTTTAGCTATATTTATGCTTCATTATATATGAGTCATACCCCGTATCACATTTCATGACGTAGGTAAAAATAAGTTTCCGAAATATATAAGTTTAAATTGGCAAATAATTCTAATTTTTTGCACATTTCGAAATATTGAAAAATCTAAATTGCATTAGAGGAAATTAGTCTTTAGTAACAAGGTATTTTAACTTACTTGTTTTATAAACTTGTGAGTAAATTTTAACCTGATTTTCATTTTCATATTTTTGATTTTTATTTATTTAGAGATGGAAATCACGCAATTTTGTTCTGTTAGATGCTCAATAAGACAAGTTTTGTAATCAATCATAACATTCTGATTTATGTAGAAATATGCATTTTTTGTACAAATCATCCCTAAAAAATTTATAAAACAATATGAACAAATACTTATCTTTTTCAAAATGAAAACTGTACGATTTCTTCTAAAATAGATTTAACGGTTGCAAAGTTTGTCATTAAAAAAAATATTTATTAAAAAATTAGCATCATTTTTCGACTTCATTAATTATTTCAAAATCAGGACAAAACAAGCTTAAGGTGCTATGGGACGATGCCTCACAGATTTCACAATCTGTGAATTCTGAATTGATTGAATCACAGATTGAATCACAATCTGTCCTTATTCAATGTTATTAAATTCAAATTTGTAAGATTGCATCAATTTCATGAGCTTTGAAATGAATGCAGCTTTTGATACTTTCATGCAAAGTTAATTTTGAATAGTACAACTACCTTAACCATAAGAACAATTATAGTTTATTTATTTCTGAGGAAATTCATTATGAAAAAATGTCAAATATAGCGATTATAGGGGTGGGATTATCAGCCGATGATAATTAATTACATGATCAAATTTATATTAACTAATGCAATTAGCTATTCATAGTTCGCAGCATAATTTTGAAAAAAAAAACATATTATTTTGCCACCTAAATGCTAGCCTTTGGCGTGCGCAAAATTTTTTTATCAACTTCCTATCTTGTTTTTTTGCCTAAAATTCCTATTGCTAATGCTAATAACGATTCAAACTTTTAATTGCTGGGTAAATTTGCGAAAAAAATTCTATCTAGCAAACGTTTTTCGAAATTTCACAAATTTCGCAGAACTTTGCTTAATTTATGATGTAAAAATACTAAAAACACCTCTGTTATTTTTAATAGCAATTTTTAGAATTGTTTTCCAGTATAAATGTTGCAAATTTTACAAATTTTTCAAAAAGTTACTCAAATTTTAACAGTATGAATCACAACTTTTTGAATTCGGGAAAGTTACTCAACTCAAATACTAACCAAAATAGACATCTTATATTAAATGTGTTTATTTCAATTTAGTTTAAATAAATTTAACGGGGGGAGAACTTAACAGATTTCTGATTTATATTCAAGTACCACTAATTTAGACATTTTACGGAATAAAAAAAATTGCTAAAAAATTGATTGATCTTAATAATTATATTGGTGTATTTTCAATTCTCACATATTTCATTCATAAAAATTATCAAAAATTCTAAATTTGTTTGCCCAAATATTTACGAAATTTTACGTTTTATTTATATGTTCCCCCAAGTTACGAATAAACTGCATTTGCCAAATAAGACGAAAATAATCTATTAATAACATAAAATTCAGGATGTGTGACATGTTTCGCTCAAACTTTCCGTCATAAAAATCCCAGATAAAATGCAGGATGCAATTGTTCTTAATTTCCTTTCATAAAATTTATCCACGATTATATAAAGGACAGCGACTCTGATTTACATACATCCATTCAGGACATCTTCCAATTTAAACAAGTAAAAATCCCGTCCTAAAAAAATGACAATGGGCAAACTTGTCGCGTACACAATTCTCCTGGTAAGACCAATAATAAACTATTCACGCGGATATTTGTAATCCAGTAAACTAGATACAGTTATAAAAATTTACTCATTTTCAAAAATATTATGAAATTTAAAAAAAAACTGATTTCTTATCCATTGCAAACTCACAACATCAAAAAAAGTTAGACAATTCGCGCAGCCCTTGAGAACTTTGTAAAATTCGTAAATTTTGTAAACTTTCAAATTTTTACGTACAAAATTACTAAATTTACTCAGATCAAGGGTGTCTTATTATTTTGTGCAAGTTTGCAGAGTTATTTTACTAAATTTACAGAGTTTACAAAGTTACAAAGAGCTACGTGAATTGCCTCTTTTTGTGCATTTTTAGTCCATAAACTAATTTTACACAGTTTACTGGTTACAAACATCGTAGTGAATTACCAAATTTTATTTACATCAATCATTTTCTGTAATTACTTTTTGCACATGTATTTAGGTCGCTTTGTCATCCGTCGCGCTGGGCGAGGACGAGTATCAAAATGGCGAATTTGTCCAAGAAAAGCTGACCAAATGGAAGTGCCACAAAGGCTTCAGCGGGGTCATGACGGAGGACATGAAGAAAGCTATCGAAACTTGCAAGGCCAAAAAAATTAAGGCGAAATTCGTAAGATCTTGAGCATTTTTTCTTCTAATTTGAGATAAATTGGTGCTAATATCTTTTCATTGCCTGATAATGATTTAAAACCGTAGGGTAACTCAATTTAAAAAAAGTGGTGAAATGAATTTTTTCGCAAATTAAGCCTTTGTTCGTTGCCAATTTGGTACCGTACAATTGACAAATTCCGCAATTTCTTGACCACAACCAATTTTGTACTATAGATTTCACAAATATTGCAAGTTCAATATTTTTATTCTTCTTTGTAAATTTGGCAAAATGTTTGGAACTGTTTACTGCTTAACACGATATTGCTTAACATTGTTACTTTAATAAAATCTACTTTTTTTGTCAGTGTTTCAAAGCTTGTGTAGCCGAGGAGATGAAAATCTGCAAGAACGATACATTGGACGAATCTAGGCTGAAAAGCCACCTTAAACTAATGTTCGACCAGAATGAACCACTCTCGGCATCGACTGAAGCCAAGTGGATTGAAGACACCAAAAAATGCGTGGCCGACTGTAAGCTATCAGTTTTCTTGTGCAAATCGAATTTAATACGCAAAAATATTTACCGACATGAAATTCGAATTTCCCGCAATTCTTTGTCATACACAAACTAGCCGAGTTTTTGGATACAATTTCTGAAACAAATGTCTGATACTTGATTTTAATTTTTCAGTTAAAAAATCTGGGAAAAAGTTTCCAAATGAATACTCTGGTGATTGTAAAAAAATCGAAGATTTCAGCAAATGCATGATGGATTCTCGAGTAATAAGATTGACATTTAATTTAATTTAACTCAATATTTATGCATTAAAAAAATTAATTTTAATTTAATTTTTTTCTCACACTTTTCAGGAATGCCGCTTAAAGGATTAATTTCTGGATTTGTGCCGAACATAATAAACACACTTATTAAAACAGAAACTTTATTAAATTTTATAGAAATAAATTGAAATGTGGGGACCAATTTTATAATATGTTGTAGTTTAACGTCTAACAAATAAAAATATTTTATTGGTTCGATAAAGTTGAAAAATAGGTTGGTAGGCATTGATCCAAGAAGGTTTAGGAACGAAGATGTCAAGTTCGTCACTATTTCGTCATGTCACCATTTGACAAAACCCTTTATTTTGCAAAACAGTTTAAAAACTGCGCATCAAAATTGACGTTTGCAAATCTAGAATTGACTAAAAATTTGCCGGAAATTTTGATACACTAGGGTTGCCGTTTTTATCCGAGATTATCCTATCCGATCGGATAGGATAGGATGACGGATATCCGACACTTGTTACAACATGCATCCTATCCGAGGCTCGGATAGGATACATGTTATAACAAGTGTCGGATAATGTCGGATTATCCGATCGGATAGGATAGGATAGGATCGGCAACCCTATGATACACCCATTTTTTTACAAAAAGATATAAAAATTTCGATAGTTTACCTAGTAATTGCATTATATTAGTAATTTTTTTTACACAATTCTAATATTCTTGGATAATTAAAAGCGAGCTACATGACGACGGTATGACAGGAATAAAATTAGTAAATAGTATTTTATTTGATTGATTTATTGATTGATTTATTAATTTAATAAAACCCTTTCGGGCAAAATCTGCCCATAGAGTACATAAAATTCATAATTATAAAGAATTTAGTTAAGATATTGAGCTGGTTCCGTTAGTGCCATGATTAGTTAGTGAAAGCAATATAATATATATTTAATATTAAAATCTTGTGAAACGGTTTAAAAATATTTAAAATTACATTAAATTATTTAATTAACAATCCATATTCAGGCACATTCTTCTTAGCCCCTTTCGGTCAGCATCAATCCGATTAATGTATTATATAGCTTATTTTATTTTACGATGTGTATTTTGATCATATTTTGAGCTTATGCCCTAGCTATGTTCACATTCTGCTCGTTGGATCTACGTGCTGCTTGAGCCTGCATATTTATCATAAAGCACATGGCCAGGTTCAGCGACATTACGGCTAATATCCCTGCCAGCAAATAATAATTATTACTATCAGATTTGTTCTCCTCCTTCCCTGCTTCTAACATGATGGCATTGTTTTTCTCAATTTCCTCCACCATTGCCGTCAGCCTCTTGACCATTTCCTCCAATTGGTATGCACTAACAACAATATACTGAAGGATACCTTTCTGTGTATCGTCGAAACCCTGCTTATCACTGAATTCTTTTGATTTCCCAAAAGCAGCTCTCACACCAGAGATGAACTCCATGACCCCTGTCCAGGTACTTTTTGCAGTTGCAAACCTCACCAGGGCCCCATTCCCCTCCGTGGTGGTAGTAAAGACGGTAGCCAATAGAGCCACGACAAGATATTTACCGGAATGCATTTCAAAAATCCTGAATCCAATCGTAAAATATGAGTAAATTCCTCCTTGTCACTTGTAAGGTGCGACGCACTAACTTTTAATCTACAGTAGTATAGAAGACTTGACTTAAGTCCTATCCAACCAAGGGTTAAGAGCAGAGTGAAGCTACATTTCGAGCATCATTTTTCTTAGCCTTAATTTTATTTGCGCATATTCTGAGAGCAATATACATTTCTCACGATTGCTAGGGTTAAGTAAATTTGGCCAGTCGTCATTTTTAGTGTCAAATTGTCCAGTCAGTTCATCTCTTGTTATAAATACTCTGCACTTGCATAAAAAATGCTGAACTGTTTCCTCTTCTCTTATGTTACAATGGCCACATAATGTGTCTGAGTCAAATGAGTGCCTAAATTTCTCATGCACAATCCTTCCATCATTTAACCTAAGCTGAGCAATGATATTAAGGTGTTTTTGTGGCAGATGTAATAGGAGATACTTTGTTGGCTGCATTTCATCGTCCCACATTTTAATGTAATGACTGTGACGCTTCGAGTTATGCATTGCACTAATGTCCTCTTGCCTTTTCATATCAATTATCCTAGTCAATATGTGTGGGATTTCAGCGTACATGTCGGCTATGTTATCCATTTTGCAGAAGTTAGCAAAACCAAGTCTTTGCAAGCACAAATGCAGTTGCGCTACCCAGTTGTAAGTAGAATTGTAATTACCGTCTGACCATTCTTTGTACATGGCTTCCAAACAAAGTCTCGGATATCTTTCTTCCTCCATAAGCATTAATTTGATCCAGTATTTAATTGCTTGTTTTATGACACGCAGACTGAATGGTGGTGATGCTGTTTCTAATCTAACAAGGTATCCTGGTACGGTCCGCTCCACCCCAAGCAGCCTCTTAAAGAAGTACATTTGTAGTTCTTCCATCTTATCCATGTATCTTAAGCCCCAGATTTGAGAAGCATATAATGCACAGGATAGTGAGATTGACTCAAAAAGTCTAATTTTCGAGTTCCAGTCAGTGATTTTACCCCTAAAACCGGTGTTCCATACCGATGCTAATGCAACCACGCCCTTTTTCTTGAAGGATTCAGCCGCCTTTTGAAATACACCTTTTTGGGAGAAAATAACTCCTAAATACGTATATTCTGTGACGATGTCAACCCTTTCTTTCCCATACCAAAATTGGATTCCTGCCTTTAATCGTCCTCCTTTCCTAAACACAATCACTTTCGTTTTGCTCATATTTACCTTTAGGTCCAAGGATAAAAAATATTCTCGTAAGATATTCAATTTACGTTGTAATTGTTGCTCACTCTCAGCTAACACAACCATGTCATCTGCAAATAATAGAATTTGCAAGTCAAGCTGTTTAGAGACTTTTACCCCCGAAATTCCACTATTTCTTAATATTTTTTCAATGTCTGCGATATAGAGGGAAAAAAATAATGGCGATAGGACCTCCCCTTGAGCCAGACCTATAGATATATCAATATTTTCAGTATTGCCATGCTCTAATCTGATTCTGGTGGATGAAGAATCATATAAATGTTTCATCAATCTTATAATTTTCCCTGATAATCCGATCTCAAATAATTTATTCCAAAGCTTTTTATGTGGCACATTTGGAAAAGCTCTTTCAAAATCAATGAAAATTGCGAAACATTTGCCTTTTTTCTTGCTCAGTGTGCGCTTAATAGCAGTATTTAAACAAAAAATCTGGTCAAATAGTATTTTATTAAACTTTGTCATGCAAGGGACAGTTTATTTTTTAAATTTTCCAAAAAAAATATAAAATTGTTATGTATGTATCTACAAGATAAAATAAGATTTCACGTTGATTCAGATAATTTTAGATTTTACACATCCTATTTTACAACACAGATACCTTAGAAGGTTAAGCATTTTTTCTTTGAATGCGAGTCAGTTTAGATTTTGCCAAGTGCTATGGGTTGCAAATCAGTGTTATCAATTAAGTTTGACCAGTTCTAAACTAATTGTAAGATAACTAGATTAACTAATTTAACCAGTTTGTTATATTTAATTGATTATATAACTTATCCACCGACCATTGTGAACTTTTACAATTTACGAAAACTTCAAAATTGTCAAAGTTTCACGTTCATTTTCATAATTTTACAATATTTATTTGCTGAACATACATCCAGATTGCCTTGGAGATATCCATGAATACTATGCGTGGCATGCAATTTTAAGTTTCCAAAAAATGTTTTTTGAATTTTCAGGAAATTGTTATTACCGATGTCACGACAATGACTACCACTTCGTGCAAATTTGATTATTTAAATTACGACAGATTCAACTTATGCAAGTTATGCAAAAAGTGTCAAATTATTATTTAATGTATGAGTGTACACTCATAAATGAAATGGGGTTACGATTATAACCAAAAAGTAAACGTATGTGACTCTACCGCCGTGGTTATAAATTTGTCATCGAGTGGTTACAATTGTCACCGGCTAATTATAAAGTTTCACCGACTTGGTATTAAATTGTCACCAGAGGTAATAAATTTATAATCAGGTGGTGACAAATTCATAACCACGGTGGTAGAGTCATATACGTTTAAACTTTGGTTATAATCGTAACCCTATTTCTAACAATGAGATGGTGTGAAGTGTAACCATCCGATTTGGTTGAAATTTTGAAATTATGTGGTCCATGTCAATACAACCAACGTTTCTTGAGGCAGTTTGTGCGATGGTCAGAATTTGTCAAAATATTTGAGGTTAAAGTTGAAAAATGTGCAATTTTTAGCACCGGAAGAGAATGGAAGTTGAGTTTGCTTCCTTCGCCTGGTAAAAATCGCCCTTTTTTGGTACTTTGACCTATGTAAGATATTTTGACAGATTCTGTGCCTGAAGAAAAGTTGGTTGTATTGGCATGGACCACATAATTTCAAAATTTGAACTAAATCGGAGGGTTACACATCACGCCATCGCATTGTAAGAGTCTATGTATGAGTGTTAATTGTCATATTTTGTTAAATTTCGATGTAAACATAGTTTCTGGATGATTCGTAAGCATTTAAAACTTACTCAAGTTACGAATTGAAAAGTTTCATGCCGGAGTAAAAAATCGCAAGATATTGACACAAAAACTAATATAAGGTTTGAAAAAAATAATAACGCGTCGCGTCACAAAACCCACGCGTCTGTGGGTTTTGTGAATTTTTTGTAATTTCAAAATTTTACAAAGTTAAAGCATGCCGGCGAAAAATGTAAATTTAAAAAAATTAGATTTGCATTTGATTTCTCTTCATAATTTTTTCCAGCTGGGTAAATATCAAGATAATCAAGTAAAATCTTTTAAATCGTATTGCGTAAAGTAATATCTAATATTTTATAAAGTACAATTTACGAAAACGTCAAAATTGTGAGAGTTTCGCGTTCATATTTATAATTTTACAATATTAATTGGCTAAATATTCACATAGATTGATGCTTTCGACGCTGACAACTGGCATAATGGGGTTGCTCAAGTTACCAGGGTATTAAACCATTTAGAAAATTTTTTGCAAAATAATTTTGCGAAATTAATTATTGCGACTTTTCAGGGAAATCTGTGAACAATAGTTTTGGTTTTCCAACAAAATGTTTCACGAAACTTAGCAAATTTAAATAAACTTGATAAATAAGTGTATTTATGGTATACGGAAGCAACCCGCCCACGATCTCCCGCCCGCGTTCTTCCGCCCATTTACTCCCGCCCGTGGAAATCTTCCGCCCACCGACTCCCGTCGACCATCTCCCGCCCGTGAAAATCTTCCGCCCTAATCATCACCCGCCCGTAATTTTTTTCGAGTACAAGATTTTTTTAGCATTTAGCATCACTCATGTAACCCGTTAAAAGCACAGTCAGTATACTTTTACAAAACGAAAAATAACAAGACGGGAAATAATAATGAATACATTACAAATCGGACAACCTCGTTTAAAATAATAAAGAAGGACAAAAATCATTACAATCTAATAACCTAATTAAACAAATTGTCGAATTATTCATATTATTAATTACAAATTATTCAATGAATATATACAAGAATATTTAGGCAACCTACAGGTACAGGAAATGAAATACATATGCCACAACCTTTTTCCAGTAACAGCCTTTTTCTTAATAAGTTGCCTACCGTATCCGATTCCGAAAATTTTGTATAATTTGATTATTCGTTTGTAATGATTTTTATCATTCTTTATTAATTTAAGTGAGGTTGTCCGATTTGTAATGTATTCATTATTATTTCGCTTATTGTTATTTTTCGTTTTGTAAAAGTATACTGACTGTGCTTTTAACGGGTTACATGATTGATGCTTAATGCTGTTGACTAAATAAATACTACTCAAAAAAAATTACGGGCGGGAGATGATTTGGACGGGAGATTTTCACGGGCGGGAGAGGGTCAACGGGAGTCGGTGGGCGGAAGATTTCCACGGGCGGGTGTAAATGGGCGGAAGAACGCGGGCGGGAGTCGGTGGACGGGAGATTTCCGCAAATCGTATTTATTAGCTCTTCCAGGGTATTCCCATAGTGCAGATTAACTTGATTATTTAATACAATTATGAAACTTGTGAGTACGCCCAAAATAAAATTACTATTTTTGATTCTCACCTAAAATGAGTAAAATTTATTTACTAAATTTTCCTGAAAAATTAATTATTCTCCGGTGATTTTGAAGAAATCGAAGATTTAAGCAAATACATTTCTCGAGTAATAAAATCAAATCTAATATATTTCAATTTTTACATAAAGATTTCACATTTTACATTTTATTTTTTAAATTTAATTCTTTTCTCCCACTTTTTAGGAATGCCGTTTAAAGGATTAATTTCTTAATTTGGGTAAATCATCTTGGGAGTAAATTTGCTAAAGCGAAAATTTTACTAAATTATATAGAAATAAATCGATAAACATATGAAGACTGATCACGAAATATGTTATACTTAAACATCTAATGACCTAAATGTGCGTTGTTTTAGTGCCTAATTTAAAAAAAACAGGTTGGGATTATGCATCTAATGAGCATGAAGATAACATATTATTATAGCTATTTGGAAAATCTTCCTAATAACTGGTCACAAGGGTACATTTAAAAATTTCACTGATTTTAATTGCATCAAATGTAAAAAGTTTTATTTACACAATAGTAATATTCTTAAGTTAGTATTTTAACTAACAATGGAAGCGCAAACCATGTTCAGCCGGGATTATTTTTTGACCATGTTAGTTTGAAAGAGGAAGTCTTTAGAAACAACATTTGGTTTGGCACTTGCGCAGATGCGCAAAATTCAGCGCGTTATAGGCGCCGCAAGTTCGCAAAAACGGATGATTTTTCAGACAATGTGCAGCGCGCAGCAGTTATTGCGAACTTGCGGCGCCCATAACGCGCTGAATTTTGCGCATCTGCGCAAGTGCCAAACCAAATGTTGTTTCTAAAGACTTCCTCTTTCAAACTAACATGGTCAAAAAATAATCCCGGCTGAACATGGGTTGCGCTCCCATTGTAAGTATTCAAGGTAGAACTTATTTGCCAAATTTTCTTAAAAAGTTACGACATTACGCGTAAAATAAAATGGTACAGAATTCACACTGATTCTAATAATTTTAGAATGCACGCATCGTAATCTTACAATACAGATATATTTGTTACCATTTATTCATCTTTTGCAAATTAATATGGGTTACAAATCAGCGTTATCAACTAAACGTGACCAATACACAAACTAAGATAACTAGCTTGACTAATTAAACTGGTCAACTTAATTTAATTTGTTATTTAACAGCAACCATTGTGAATTTGTTCAGTTTAACAAAACTTAAAAATTGCCAAAGTTTCACGTTCATCATCCTAATTTTTACAATATTTCTTGCTAAATCTGTACCTAGATTTTTTTCAATTTCTTTCAATTTCGCATAATGGATTGCTCAAGTGGCCAGGTTATTTCACAACCATTTAATCAACCTTTTTGAAATCAGAGAAAATTTCTCTGTAAATCTGTAAAAACCTGCTGGTTTTTGCAACAAAGTGTGTTACGAAATCTGGCAAAATTTCGAAAAACTTGACAACTTAGGTTGCAATGCAATTTTCAAAACTTGTGAGTACGCCTAGACTATAATTAATGTTTGTGTCACTCAAAGTGAGTAGAACTTCTTTACTAAATTTGCCTGAAAAAACTAACGAATTATGTAAAAAAAAACATGCAATATAAAAATTGAACAGACTTCACGTTTATTCTGATAACTTAGCAAATTATCCATGATTAATGTTCGAAAGGTTGTATCAATCGATTCTCTCAATTTAATTGACTAGAAATCAAGCAGGAATTACACTCGAAAAAATAAGTTCGTTACAGTCTAAACTGGATGGCGACATTTAAACAAGACATTATTTTGCAACAAAATGTCTGACAAATTTCGAAAACTTTACACCTTATTTGCAATGCAATTAGCGAAACCTGTGAGCACCCCCAGAGTTAAATTAATACGTTTGCATCACTTAAAATGAGTAGAATTTCTATTTCTTTATTATTTGCTTGATGAAAAACTAACGCATTAAATACATGAAAATTAAAATTGTACAGATTTCACATTTATTTCGATAATTTAACAAATCATCGATGCTTCATAATGGTTGACAAGTCATTTCTTTTTAAATATCTCAATTTAATTGCTTAGAAATCATTCAGAAGGTACACTCAAAATAAGTTAGTAAAATTTAAACGTCAATAAAGATTAAGGCATTAGATTTGAAAAAAATCCAAAAATTACCAAGTTTATTTCATGAAATTTTCAACATCGGAGAGTGGTTTGTTCAGTGCCGGATGGTAAAATGTTAAGGGGGATAAGCCTGAATTATGTACATTGACTGTGTTTTTGGCAGTATGAATCTGCATGCTTTATTTTATTGTATTCCTAAAAAAATATCAAAACAATGATTGATTGTACGTAAACTATGCAAGTAAAATAATTAGCACATGTGCCTGAGTAAATTGACGAAATGTTGTTACTAATATTTTGAAAGCTCCAATGTCGCAATGTCGGAATAATTTCAATTTGTCATACTTTCACGTCGAGAAGTGTATTAACCGTATTTTAAGATTGCAATAAACCAGTACGGATTAGTGGTCCCTTCGGTTTCCCTGCCGTTATTTCTCGAGTATTTCGCGTGTCGGTAGAAATTTGCGAACTTTACACAGTTTACATACGTCATAATATAATGTGGCTGGAAATACCCAAAAATTTAGTAATCAGCTCGGACAAAAGTCCTTCTCTGTATTAATCACCGATTAGAAAATGTCGGATTTGTCCCTCACGCCACCAAATTATAAAGTGCACGAAGTAAACATCACACCACTTTTTCTGCTATTATTTACCATACTTTGGCAAAATAGTACACTCTAAATAATGTGGTAACAGAATCGTTACCTTTTGTGTGACGATTTACATAGGAATTTTAGGTGAAGATGAAATTTGCCACCACCGTAGAATCAATTTTTCACTGAAGGGGTACAAATCTGAATTTCAAAGATTTCAAAGAGAAAGAAATTTCAATTTTTATTACTCTCTGATAGCAAATAGTTACCAATAACCCGGTTGAGATTAATGTTTCAAAACAATTTTGTTACCAATTTATTATAATTTTACCAGTTATTTTTTGTGCAATTTGGTTAATTTTCTAGCAAAGTGAGTGTGCAAAGTTTACAAGCGATTTGCCACCAACTGGTAACAAATTGTCCAGTTTTGTTACCGTGTTATTTAGAGTGTCAGTGAACAATAATGTACCTGACTCCACTCACCTTTTTCCCGAATTAATCCCCCATTTGTCAGATTACACAACAAATTAATACGTGCATTTGTTCCAGTAATAACAATTTTGATCTCTGCACCGACAGATTAGTCATGGAACGAATTTCGTCACGGTGTCAAGATTTGATCCCATTTTTCGTCACATCCTTCCATTAAAAATATATGGACTTATTTACCTGGATTAATGTGGACTTACATAATTTGTACCTAAACCCAATTTTTGCATGGATATAAATATGCAAATTTTCATGCAGAACATCATTTCATTTCAGCAAAGCTTCTTACTCGGATCTTTAAAAAATTTGCAAACTTTTTTTTATTACAAAATTAGCATCTCGTATTTTTTGAAACCTTTAGTAAAATTATTTTACAAACCTTCCCCCGTTACAAACAATTTTTGTTTAAATATCGCCATGGGAAATTTTAAACTTCCCGCCACCCTAGTGCTCTTCCTCGCTTGGGTGTCTCACTCCACCCTACAGAACGTCATTCCCCCCGAACTAGAAGAACAAATTGACACTTTTGTTGTCCAAATGATGGAAAAACAGCACATTCCTGGCTTGGCCCTTTCCCTCGTGAGGTCAACGGGTGACCTCCATTTCACCAAGGGTTACGGACTGCGCGACTTGGAAAACAACCTTCCCGCCGATAACAACACACTCTTTGCGATTGGCTCAGCTTCCAAATCCTTCGCGGGAGTGATCATTGCAAAAAAGTTGAATGAGCTGTTTCCCGCGTTGGGAGAATCCGTTTTGGACGTGCCGATTCGAGAGTTAGCGCCCACATATGATTTTACCCTGGTGGACAGGTACAGGTCGGAGCGGGTGACCTTTCGTGACCTCTTGGCGCACAGGGTTGACATCATGGCGGAAATGTCGGGAATGCTGGCGCAGGCTTATGACACGGTGGACGAAATGTTCTTGTGAGTTTAGACATTTTTGAAATTATGTATCTGCTTTGGTAACAAAAATTGGTACAAATTTTGGTACAAATTGGTAAATAAATATTGCTCGTTTAACAAATAATTCATTTTAACCATTTGGTAACAATTACCAAGTTTAGTACAAATTCGCAAGAATTCAATATTTGTGGACAAAAAATAATCTGTTTTTTGGTAAAAAGCAATAACTGATAAAAATACATTTTACCAAACTGGTAACAGTACAGGAAGAATAGGAAATCTGTTACATGTTTTAGGATTGTCATTTCTGTGCAAAATATTACCACGACGGTGAAGTCACTCAGTGCTTTTGGTAAAAAGCAATAATTGGTACAAAAATACATATTTTACCAAGCCGGTAACATTTTTGGAAACATCTAAAACATGTTCCAGGTATATTAATTTCTTAAAAAAATATTACCACGGTAGTGAAGTCACTCAATGAATATGAAATCCTTCCAAATTTATTGCAAATTGAGTTTCCCATGATTTACATTATTTATTAATTAATACAACTAATTTCAGCCGGTATCGTTATGCCCCAGAATCGGAACCTTTTCGGACAACTTTCCACTACAACAATGGCCTGATTGCAATGGCGTCTCACATTTTGGCGCATATGGCCAACACCACTTACGAAAACTTGGTAAGAATTATAATGACTACTAAAAAATTCATAGATAATTTTGAAGAAATTTCGAAAATTTTTAGACTTGACAACTTTATAAATAAGCAAAGCACGCAGATATTTTAAGCGACGAATACACCATCCCCAGATTAGTTTTAATTAGTCAGAAATCGTTACCTGAAAATTATCCGAGTAATTTTTCAATTTTTTGGACACCCCAATTTTTGTATCAAATTTTTCTGAAGATGTGTTGCATATGCCAACTCATAATTTTGTGACCAGTGCCACAATTCAAGAAAGCCATGGTCTTATAACTGCTACATTGCTAGATTGGTCTTTACCTTGTAACATGTTAAGTTAGAGCAGGTCTGGAGTTATTTACCCATCCTCCCCCCAAGCAGCCCATATAGCACAGCGGTCTTCGCGGCAAGCCTCCAAGTTTTGGGGTCGTGGGATCGAACCCCACTCGGGGCATTTATCCTCGTTTGCATTTTTCTTGATTTTGTAGACCGTTTTCTTTAGTGGGGGTATTATAACTTTGACCTATGATGACCTGGTGACTATGTGCACCGAAGCCGACTTATCCTATTATTTTACACCAGTTCATTTTATTTTGGCGTTCAAATTATTAAATTTGGATAGTTGAATGATTTTCACGCCAAACTAAAATAAACTCGGGTAATAGCCGAGTCATCCGAATTATCCTATTATTTAACACAAGTTTATTTTAGTTTGGCGTGAAAATCATTCAACTATCCAAATTTAATAATTTGAACGCCAAAATAAAATGAACTGGTGTAAAATAATAGGATAAGTCGGCTTCGGTGCACATAGTCACCAGGTCATCATAGGTCAAAGTTATAATACCCCCACTAAAGAAAACGGTCTACAAAATCAAGAAAAATGCAAACGAGGATAAATGCCCCGAGTGGGGTTCGATCCCACGACCCCAAAACTTGGAGGCTTGCCGCGAAGACCGCTGTGCTATATGGGCTGCTTGGGGGGAGGATGGGTAAATAACTCATCCAGACCTGCTCTAACTTAACATGTTACAAGGTAAAGACCAATCTAGCAATGTAGCAGTTATAATGGGGTAAAAATTTTCTAAATTTTTTCTGCAAATTTATCCAAAGTGGTTGAAGTATTTTTATCCTTTTACACGAAACAGTAAAATTTTGTACTAGTCTGAATAGAATAATTTGAACGCCGTTAGTAAATTATTGGGAAATAATGATAATTAAAAACAATTAAAAGGTGAATAGCTTACGTATTCTTCAGAGCTAACTAAAAAGAGTTCAGACCTTCCCGAAAATAATTTTATAAACTTTTAGAAAATAAAAAAACGCCCGTGATCTGAATAAGTTTAGAAAAACTTGTACGCTAATTTTCCTCAGAAATATTTGTCAAACCTTGTAAGTTTACGGAATTTGCTGACTTTACAAAGTTACCAAGGACCGCGTGCATTTCATGAGTGTTTTATAATCTTGAAACATTTTCGGAAACTTTGCAAATTTTGAGACATTCATAGAAATAGGTAGAAAATGCCTACTAATTATAAATTTGTGAAGCTTACAAAGTAGGCTAGATGAAGTGTTACTACGTTACCAATTCCTACGTGAACTGCATTATTTGAATTTTTTCAGCTTGGCGAATTCCTCACTGATGCTGGAATGATGGACACGACGTGGATCAAACCCACGGACGACCACAACAACATGATGTTCCGAGCTGTCCCGTACATTTGGAAGGATGAAAATCACACTAGATATAATCCCGAACTCTTAAAGTGAGAAGACAAATAAAAAGAAATCCAAATTTTGTAAACTTTCCGAAAAAGATTGTAAAGTTAAAAATTATTTTTAAACATTGAACGAAATTATTGATTATCCAATGTGTCTTATGAATTTTACACAGTTTACAAATATGCTATTGGAAGTTTTGTAAATTGCATAATTTTTTTTGTACCTTGAAAGGAATAGTTTAGAAGTTTGGAGTGTAACAGAGCGATGAATTTTTCTATTTCGTTAACTTTTCTATAATTTTTCGTGTTTTTAACAAAATTTACAAGCACAGCGGAAATTTACTTTGTACACGTGCTAATTAAGCATGTGGCAAATAGTTTTAAATGAAATGTGAATTTGCAGATCGGTCTCCTTTATCCTGGCGAGCGGAGCAATTTTAACGTCCGCCAACGACTTTACGAAATATATGTTGCTTCATTTAAACAAAGGAAAAGTTGGGGATCGTCAAGTCGTTCCGGAAGTAAGTTTTTTTAAGCTATGAATCGGTCATAAACTTCAATAAATCGTGGGTACATCTATATTATCTAAAAGCTTGTAAAATGATTTTTCCATGAGTAAGTAATCTTTAAAAGAATTTTGTACCGATGTTTTTACTTTTATAAACTTGTAAACTAAGGAGTTATACTTTTCTAAAGGTATTACCATTTACTAAAAAATATAGTAAAGTTTATATTTTATGCAAAAAGAGGAGGTTGCAAATTTTAAATGGGTTAATGTGTAAGAACATGTGCATAAAAACCTAACTGAATCATGATAAACGATTTTTGTTTATATTTTTCGTATAAAAACAATTTTGATTAGATAATTGATTTTCAATTCCAACCTCTAATAACGATTACTAAGGAAAATCAGGTCACAAAATATGTTTCGCAAACTTGCCGAATTTGGATAACTTTTGAATTTGTTAGGAGTTCGACGTCGAAATTTGTTTCCACAGATATCTACATTTTTTGGTAGCAAGTTTATTAGATAAGCTTTCTTGCCCTTGATATTGGTAATATTTGTTTGTAATGGAGGCTTCCTAGCAAACTATGTTTCGTAAACTTGGAGAAATTCACAAATCGAACGAGTTTTTATTATCTTAAGACTTTGATGTCGATATTTGATTTTGGGTAAATCTAGCTTCGATGATAACAAGTTAATCAGATTCATTAGTGTTCTTACCATTAGTATTCCTCATCCTCAGTAGTGTTTCTGACAATGGAGGTCTTTCAGCGTATGGTCTCCGAGTTTGAGCAAAATAGACTCAATTGATCACAATTGTAATTAATATGAAACCTACATTTATTGACGTAAATTGGAACAAGTTTAGTAGATAAGTTTTTTTGCCCTTGATCTTGGTAATAGTTTTGCGTCTGAAATTTACCAAATAAGAAATTCAAAAGGCCAGACATCAGTAACTAATAGAGATTTATGGACTTTTCCCATTGCAAAATTGATGAAAAATGTTTTGCGAATTAAATACTAGCCCTGGAGATGCGCAAGTTCACAAATCAATTTTCAAGCGAATTTTTTTTGGCGAACTGGTGAACTTGCAGGCTCGAAATGAATACCATATATAAACTTGCAGAAATTGAACGACTTTTTATTGTGTTCAGACTTTGACGACGATATTTGTTTTTGGGTAAATCTACTTCAGTTGTTAAGAAGATAATTAGATCCATTGCCTCGCCATTACATTAGTATTTCTAATAATGGAGGTTTCTCAGCGTATGCTCTCCGATATTAAGCAAATTAGACTCACTTAATCACAATTTTTATTAATATGAAATTTGCCGAGGACATGATCTCCCATATGTTTGCTTCCAAAGTGGATAAAACGCGCAATAAATTTGGAAAGTGTAAAATTTGTCAGCTTTACTGTGCGTTTACATATTTGCTTCGGATGCAAATAGTTCTTTTTAATGTTAATTAAGTTTGTGACTTGAATATGTTTACAA
This sequence comes from Folsomia candida, assembly GCF_002217175.1. Lineage (NCBI taxonomy): Eukaryota > Metazoa > Arthropoda > Collembola > Entomobryomorpha > Isotomidae > Folsomia > Folsomia candida. The sequence continues at coordinate 3,495,845 of NW_019091207.1, read as the reverse complement.
AATATGTTTCGTAAGCTAGAAGAAATTGGATGACTTTTTTTTTGCTTTGTTAGGACTTCGACGTCGATATTATTTCAGACAGATTTTTAATAAATTGATAACAGCAATTAGATACATCCATAGCTTTTGTCTCTGCATTAAATGTCATGGCAAGTCAATCGACAATAAGATTTCAAAGAAAATCAGATTCAAGGAAATTTCCTCTTGACATTTTTATTTCGTAATCTTTTCAAAATAATGGATACGTAACATATAGTAATTCACGCAGACTTTTGTAATTTTGTAAAATCCATAAGTTTTGTAAAGTAATTTTACAAACCTTTACAAAATTAGAAGACCTCCTTGAACTACAAAAATTTTGGAGCTAATTTTCCTCAGAAATGGTTGTAAAATTTTGTATAAGTTTGTAAATTTGTAGAATTTACGAATTTTACAATGTTACCAAGAACTGTGTGAATTGCATCATTTTTATTGAATCTTGTTTAAAATATTTGTTGTCCTTGACGTAATGGGTTGGCTGACCGAAGTCTCGAGCAGGAAGTATGACGCCATCACAAAAACGACTTTTTATTTTGTTAGGGCTTCGACGTCGATATTTGTTTCTGAATAAATTTAGATTTGTTAATAACAAATTACGTAGATGCATTTCTAATCTAGAATGATGTCATACTTTTAACAATCGACTTGACCAAACTAGTTTACATTGACCACAAATTTAATTACTATGAAATTTACAAAGGACACGATCTCCCAATCTGCACGTTTGGCAGAAATATATTTGCATTCGAAGATAAGAAAACGCACCCTAAAATATAAAAATTTTAGACTTTTTAAATTTTCTGTGGGTTTTCTACTCTTTGGATGCAAATATCTCTGCCAAACGTGACCATTGGTACATGCCGCTTTTTTGTAAATGTCACACATATTAATTAAATTTGTGATTTGTAAAAACGCCCCTTGCAAAATAATGGCCCAAGAAAAATTTACGTTTCTGGGTAAAATTCACAATTTTTTTAATTTGCCCCCAGAGGGATTACCCCCTTAGTTTCAGGAAGCTTGACAGTTTTCCTTAATTTTTCAGTTTCAATCCATAATGCAAATTACGCAGGGAAATTATGTCACAAAATACGAAACATAGTAAACATGCAGAAATTGTATGGCATTTTTTTGCCTTGTTATGACTTCCACGTCGAGATTGCTTTAGTTAAATTTTCCCAATCGATAACAACAATTAGGTAAAATTGTTTCTCTGTCGTAATTATTATTGCGGATTAATTAGCTAAATTTACAATGAGATTTCAGCCTCAAAGTAATTTCCTCTTGCCATTTTCATTCATTTCGTAATCTCTTCAAAACTATATTCACGCTGCATAGAGCAATTCAAGCAGTCTTTTTGTAACTTTGTAAAATCCATAGAAGTTAAGCACAGAAGTTTGTAAAATACTTTCACAAACTTTTACAAAACCGCTGTCAACATTTTATTCGGACAAGAAATTTAAACTTGGATTTAATGTTATGCCAATTTCACAATGACTTCAAATGTGTAAACCGATTTGAGAAGTGGGTATTACCGGTTGGTAATAAATTTATAGTTATCAATCGTAGTTGTTACCGCTAGAAAATCAGGCTCAAAGTAATTTTCTCTTGATATTTTCACTTCGTAATCTCCTCAATACTATGGTCACGCTGCATAAAGCAATTGACGCAGTACTTTGTAACTTTTTAAAATCATCTTAAAAACTTTCACTAAATAAAAAGATACCTTTGCTCTGAGGATGAGTAAGTTTACACAAAATTGTAAGTTAATTTACCTCAGAAATAGTTGTAAAATTTTATGAAAGGTTGTAAATTTACGGAATTTGGGAATTTTACAAAGTTACCAAGAACCGCGTGAATTGCCTCAATTTTATTGAATAATATTTGTCCTCCTTGGCAGGAAGTGATGGGTTGGCTGACCAAAGTCTCGAGCAGCACGTACGACGCCATCACAAAAACGCCAGAAGACCCCGACGCCCTGGTCGAAGTCAGCGTTGGATACAGAATCTGCTTGTACCTCGGGGTTTACAATGGTCAGTGAATGGTTCTATTTACTGTAAGATCTCTCTATATTGTTACCAAGTTGGTTATCAATAGTTCCCGAAAAAACGATTAAATTTGGTTATTGGTTTCTGTAAATATTTTGAATTTCCTGGAAACTATTGTTACCGTTGAGTGACAAATATTGACTTGAAAATGGTAGCAATTTTATCATTGCTGATGGACCAAATTATACTTTTGCCCTTTGGCTGGGTTTTCAAAATTTCAATTTCGTTTTTTAGCTAACAAATTTGGGTTTTTAATTGCTTAGTTAACCATATTTTTGAATATTTAGGGTGGGTCCGGGTAGGTCACACGGGATACATCCCTCCCTACATAACAATGTTCTACCTCTACCCGGATTTGGGGCTGGGCATGTTCGCCAGTTTGACGGGTCCGGGTCCGGGCGGATTTGAGCTGGAAGGCTTCACAAGCGCCATATTTAACATGGTCACGGGTATGACTCAATTGCATCAAATTTACTAAATGCAACAAAATTTTGGAAATTTCTAAATGTCAACTGTCAATTTTCTCATAATTAATATTTTAAAATGCGTAAAAATGTATTTGTCTCACAGTGGAGGTCTCCCACGATTTGGACGAAATTAGCGTCAACTGATCACAAATATAATTAGTATGAAATTTGCAAATGGAACTATCTGCCAATACGCAGGTCTGGCGGAGATATTTGCATTAAAAGCGGGAAAAATGCGCAGCAAATTTTGAAAATGAAAAATTTGCCAGCATTTGGGGTGCGTTTTCTCCTCTTTTTATGCAAATATCTCCGCTAAACTTGAGCATTGGGGAGATTGTGCCGTTTGCAAATTTCATACTAATTATATTTGTGATCGATTGACGCTAGTTTGGTTCAAATCTGTGAGCATACGTTGGGAGACCTCCATTGTCAGTTAAGTTCATTCAATTTGAGTTGGATGACTTCATAAGCGTCATGTTTAATATGGTCACTACGGATAGTAATCAGTTTTCAATCAATCTGTTCATTGTAGTTTACAATGTTAACAGAAGTAAAATTACTTATCGACGTGAAAATACGAAGGACTTAAAATTTCTGATATACTGTTATTTTTTAATCGGGCAAAATTAATTACGCAGATGTGCAACACATTTATATAAAACGACTCACAGTTATATAAAATTTATCTAGTTCGACAAATTTTTGGAAATTTCCAATTGTCAATCTTGACATCATAATTAATTTGTATCTTAAAACGAGTAAAATGTATACATGTCGTGAAACTACGAGGGGGTTAAAATTTCTTATCTATTTTTGCAAAATTTTGCAAATCTACGCAGATGCATCTTCATTAAACAAAGTAAAGTAACAGTAAAGCTTATTCAATTTTGATGGAACGTTCTAAACCAATCTGCACATTGTAATTTAAATTTCAACCTGAGTAGAATTATTTATCGACGTGAAAATATGAGTTTTTCAAATTTCTGATATACTATTATTTTTTTAATCGGACAAAATTACGCAGATGTGCAACACATCTAGATTTGTTTAAACTCTATAAAATCCGTAAAACATGTCGACACGGTTTTTCATCTAATTCTTCAAAGCTACCGGATTTTGCAATGGTACCAAGAAACCTGTATAGATTTTTGTAACTCAGAACGCCCTGTAAATCTGTACACTTTTCTAAATTAACCTCATAGTATTTTTTTTTTACTTAAGTTTCCAAACTGACCAAGTTATGATAAATTCATGGTCGGATAAAGTGTGTAGCGCATCTTAAAATGCAAATTAATGAGTACGAAGGACGACCTATCTGCACATTATAATTTACATCTTAAAATTAATAAAATATATTCATCGACGTGAAAATATGACAGATTGCAATATTTGAGAAATGTATTTTTAATCGGGCAAATTTAAGCAGATGAATCTGAGTCAAGTATCTCGTCGATTTGTTTAAACTATATAAAATCTATTAATTTACTTTAAAACGACATACTATTATCTAATTTTGTGAAACAAAGGGGTTCTGAAATCTGGATTTTTGTAACCTTTGTAGATTTACCTATTCATAATTTTCTTACCAAACTTTCCAAAACTGGTTACAATGGTGGTTACTCCGTGAATGATGTAATTTTTAAAGAAATTTTGCCATAATTTCAGGATCTCCGGTAAAAACTGGGAACCTACCGAAAATTGATTATCACTCGATGTTTAACGGTTTTCCGACTTTCGACATACGTCGAAATGCGAATACTCGAAGTCTTGAATGGGCTGAAACAAACGCTGTCAACATTTCACTCGAGCAAGCAGTTGGCACTTATGGGAGCGGATTTAATGGTACGTTAACTACCAAATGATGACAAATGTGTAAACCGATATATGAATTACCGGTTGGTAAAAGTTACCGTGTAACTGTTAGAAATCTGGTATAGTTTGGCAGATTTTGATTGCTCGGTATTAAAGTTCTTATCGCTTGGTATTAAAATTATACCGGTCCGTAAAAATTTGCTACCGATATGGGAAAACTTTAATTCCGAGCTGTTATTACACGGGATTACTTATCAAAAAACAATCAGCAGTCATATATGAATACCGCTTGGTATTATTTTAATACCTGATTTCTAAGAATAACGTCTCCGGTAACACATTATTACCAAACTTTAATCCTATCAACGTATCCCTTTCCCAGGTGAAATTAACCTTTCGATCCGCACCAACGAAAACGGAAATCCTCAACTTTACTGGAAATACGGGAAAATGGGGGAGGCTTGGCTGATCCAAGTTTCCCCCTCGACGTTCCTCCTCTCAAAATGGGGGTCGGATTTGTGGATGGTTTACTGGGCGACGGGGGCCGGCTTTGGGACCCTCCAATTGACCTTCCTCGACCTCAACACCATCCGACAAAAGGAACTTGGTCAACAATTGACCACCGAGTTCATAAGGGGAGAAAAATTGGACGATTTGCCATTAATTCCATGGCAACCGGACAGTTGTTAAGAGAACTTGATCAAGAAAAATTTATCAAATACTTTTAAAACAAATTTTCAAAATTATGTAAGAATTAAAAAATAAATGCAAAGTTAATAAACAGTTTTAACAAATTATTTGGCAAAATATGTTTTTATGGAAAAATCGGAAGCCACTATATTTCCTGGAAAGTATCTAAATTATTTTGTTCCCCCCAAAAAGTATTAACACGATTTTCGACGCCGAAGTTCTAACAGAAATCTGTTTATTATATTATGATTCATGACAATTCATATGCATTTTTATAAAGTTTACAAAGGTTACAATTTCCAAAATGTTTTGAACTGTTCTGAAATTATTATGCAAGTGGTAATACATAGTGACCAGAAATGGTGACATTTTTGTTACTAGGCAATTCAAGTGTTTTAGATGAAGGGGTAAAGATTTTACGGTAAAATTTATACATCAAATTCTGACATTCTGTACGACTACATAGCACAATTTACATTAATTTACAGAAATTTACTTTATTTGAAACAAAACCTTTGGTACATATTTATTATTTGTACTACATTTAATATGCACGTGTGTAGATGCATAAGTTTAGCCCGATGCTGGAGGTGATCCCGATGGAACAAAGTCAAAAAGATAAACGCAACAACTCCGATTATTTTTCTGTGGGTTGCAATCTGTCGCATTTTCAAACAAAGCAGGACCCTTGCATGAGCCGACGGACGTACACTCACCTCCCACGCTCTTGCACGGAACTATATTGAATCCTAAATAAATAAGTGTAAATTATTTGACCAGATTTACATTGGGGGTTTTCACGAACTTCGTAACTGTGGATTCGTAAAACAATATTCGTAAATTTACGACGGATTGAGGTGAAAAACCCTTCGTAAAAAATATTTTGTAAAAATTGTTTTTAATTTTTCCTTGCCTAATATCATCAGTAACTATGGTTTTCGAAATATGATTTTTTATGTTTACAAAATTTTTTTATGAACGAAAAGATAACTCAAGTCTTTCGTATATTTACGAAGCTTGGTAAACATGGAATTAGTGTTTCTCACGGGTCGGGTTCTTGCAAATCCGAAACCCGAACCCGAACCCGATACCACTGATCCGAAACCCGAGGGCAACTCGAACCCGAAGAACCCGATACCACTGATCCGAAACCCGAGGGCAACTCGAACCCGAAGAACCCGAAACCCGTTTGCAAGGACCCGAACCCGAACCCGAACTTGCAGATCAAATCCGAAACCCGAACCCGGAAACCCGAATATATTTTAATTTTAATGGGTGGGCTGAATTTTTAGCTAAAAATTCTTTGGAAGCTTTCAAAGCAACTATACTATCTTTAAATATAGCCAAGGAATTATAATTAAGCACATTTCTGCATAAATATAATGCATTTTAAAATGTGCTGAATTTTAATTCCTCGACCACAATATTGCAATCTAAAAAAATCGACCTTTAATAATGGCTTTCCGTGACATTCAGAAATTTGTAAATTAGTTGAAAACTGAAGATGATTTTCAGTTTCAAGTTTCCAATATTAAAGTATGCTCAAACTAACTAGTTAGCAAATTTTTGATAAAAGATATATTTTATTTTAATATTCAAATCGTAACACTAATTGAAGACACTTGTGAAAAGAAGTTACGACAATTAAAAATTTGAATTGTTTACTGAATCACGGCAGCATAACCGTCTTGGCAAGTGTGGTTAACACTTTAATTTTCTTTTTTAACTTTTTCGCGTTCGTTGTGGCAAAAAATTCTTGTTGATTCGGGTTTCGGGTTGTTAGTCGGAACCCGAACCCGACCCGAACCCGAAATTTTGGGATCAGATTTTTCGGACCCGAAGCCGAACCCGAAAGTTTCGGGTTCTGAAATTTCGAATCCGAAGCAGGACCCGAACCCGAATCCGAACCCGAAACCCGAAGTAAGAACCCGAACCCGTGAGATACACTACATGGAATTTTCGTAGATGTCGTACTGAAGCTGGGCTCGGATCTGCTTCCTCGAAAAAGTCCTGTTTTGATGGGTTTTGAGCGTGCACGCACTCTGGCCTACTTTTGCACGGAGTCATGTGAAATTTTAAACTTTGTCCTAGAGATGCGAAATTTGGCATGCACATGCACTAACATATGCTGCATCATAATATAACATTAATTCCCGTTCCGTTCGCTATAAATTTTTCAGGAAAAATCAAAAACCAAACGGAATAGGGGTAACATTTGGTTTTTGATTTTTCCTGAAAAATTTATAGCGAACGGAACGGGAATTTATGTTATATTATGATGCAGCATATGTTAGTGCATGTGCATGCCAAATTTCGCATCTCTAGGACAAAGTTTAAAATTTCACATGACTCCATGCAAAAGTAGGCGAGAGTGCGTGCACGCTCAAAACCCATCAAAACAGGACTTTTTCGAGGAAGCAGATCCGAGCCCAGCTTCAGTAAATTTACGCTATTTACGACAGTTACGAAGGTGACGTGAAAACCCTCATTAAGTTTTGACATACCTTGATACACATCTGATGCTAAGAGCAATTGGATCATCAAGATTCCTACTACACACGCAAAAAATACAGAAGTTTTAATTGACATGTTTTTATTTTACTTTTTCCTTAATATTGTAGATATTTCTGTGATAAGACCCTGTAACTACGACAGACACAAATCGTATGAGTACTAATAGCTGGGCGAATTTCATTTTAAAGAATATGTAGCTGTCAATACACTATCCATCGAAGAATACATTAATTTTATTTATTGCAATGCGATTTAGAACAATCGTGGTCATAAATATTAATGATTATACAAGAGATGCACGCAGTTGTCAAAAGTTTAGGTTACGTATAACCGCAACAACATCTGGATGGTTACGTTGTCACATCATAATGGACTATGATTGTCACTTTTGTATGAATATTTTGAAATTTGGGTGACCCAAATGTCAGCAACCAACCAATGTTTTGCACAAATCGCAACTTTTGGCCCTTTCGATTAACAATTTAAACTTTCTATGTATTGTCAATTGTTTGTTGCGTACGATATATATTCATACACGCAGTAGCTACTCATAAAAGATACAAATATAGATCGACAAAATTATTATTAAAGGTTAAATTTCCAAAGAAATGCGTAAAAAAGGTGACAATGCAATATTTCGCTTCGCAGTTAATTAAAGTAGTTGTATAACATTTAATTTAGAACTTCGACGCCGGAAGCCGTATTTGCGCATTTTTAAAAACTTGTAAAAATAAATAGATTTGATTCAGATATTTTTATACGATAAATTTTATTAATTTGACAACATTTATATCCGAGAAGACAAATGGGAATTTGTAAAATCTGGCGTAAAATCTGGCACATTTGGCTTTACACAATTTATTTATTTTTAATTGTTCACAAGTTATATTTAGACTGGAAATTAAAGCAAATATGTAAGCGTGGCAACTGGATTGGACAAAACTTTTTTGTATGCTTTAAAATTATGTAATCTCTGGAAAATTTTGAAATTTAAAGTTTTTCAATCTGTCACACGTTTTCTCTCAATTTTAATTCACCTGCATTTAACAATAGTAAAATAACTTTTTAGTAAAATTTTAATTGTCACCAAATATATATGGTCACATAATGTGAGTCACATGCACTTAACAGAGATCGTGAAAATTTACAATTTGGCACAAGTTTGTCAAGACATTTTACAAAATTATTACAAGTTAAAAATATCCGAGTGAATTGTGGATTTGAATTAAATGCAGGAATTTTAAGAATCTGAATTATTTTGATTTCGACTCCTATATTTTTTTATTATGCAGCGTTCGACGTCGTTAGTGTAATGTTATTTTTTTGGTATTTTTTAAAAGAATTGATATCTTAAGGTAGCATTGCATGCGCGTTTTGAATTTGAGTTTTTGTATCTCGTCTTGCCCCTCTTCAATGTATTAAAATGCGAATTTTGAAAGATTTTCATACGCATGCGTTTTTTAAATGATGCAATAAAACCTTCTTTAAAAAAACAGGGAGAAGAACCGGTTCCAAAATCGCCATTGCAAGGGGGGAAAGTTGAGACAGAAAAAGTTGAATTCAAAACCGACGTGCAATAGAAGCATTTTTTTTAAAAAAAAGGTAAAAAGAAAGGAAGCCGAATTTTGTAATGATCGCTACAAACTTCGGGTTTCTTTCCTTTAAAACAAATATTCGCTACAAATATATCACAATTTGTCTAAATGGCGTTCAAATCCAACAAAACTGTCATTTTCCAATTTAATTCCCCAAAAATCAATCCAGAACTTACGCCTCGTTCGAAAATTAAAGGAAACATGTTACCTATATAACATGGCCCGCATATTTCTTGAAATATTTGAAATCCCTTCGTATATAAAGTGCTGGGAATATAAATAAATTTGTGCAGTGAAATTTGTTGCAACAAATTTTTCACTTGGTCCTCAGAGAATTGATGGATTTTAAATCATATTTTTAAATTATTCATCACACAACTCGATAACTTACCAAGATCGGTTTACGAACCAAAAACATGTCCTTTATCTTCGTAAGGTTTTGTAAGTTCGCAAGCAAAAATTGTCTTCGAGACGTTCCCAAGTTTCATTAAAAGTTGGTAAGTTTACGTGGTTACAGACTTACATACGAAGGCTGACGTTAATTGCCTCACACTGCGCGTGGATGTTTGTAACCCAATAAGATGTCGATATATAAAAGAAAATTATCCAAATTATGACAAACTAAAGTAAACAGAATTCGGAGAAGGGAACGGTTAATGGAGGTATGATTTCCATTATTTCAAATAATGCAAAAATGCGCCCAATTTCCATCCTGGCTTCGTCCTGGCTTCTAAATTTCCCATAATTATCGATCGAAATATGTTTTTTGGACTGGTTTTTGAGGAATTAAGTTGAAAATGAATTGTCGGATTTAGCCTAAGTTACATATGAATTTGCTAATTAAAAGTAGGGAACTCTGATTTCTCGAACGATAGATATGCAAATATCAAATAGGTATATGAAATTAGTTGATAATCGTGTCAATTCTTTATGTATTTCGGCGTCTCAATCTCCACAAAATTATCATCATTAAGTACGTGACGCGTAACATTCCCAAATTAATCTGGATTTTTGACAGGATTTGAGTTCTCAATCCGCTGAAAGGCAAAAATTTCGAAAGGACTTGTATAGGCTTGAAACATATTTGTAAACTTTGAGACGTAAATGTGAATTGTTATAAAAAGGATGCTATTAGAAATTAACAAAGTTTACAAAGTTTGCTGGATAAAGTGCTCATGAGGGTACCAATATTTACGTGAAATTTCTTGAATTTTTTTCAGCTTGGCGAATTCTCGCTGATGTTGGAATGACGAGCACAAGTTGTGCTGCACAACGTGGATCAAACCGATGGACGACCACAACAATATGATGTTCCGAGCCGTCCCCTACATTTAGAAGGATGGAAACCAGATACAACACCGAACTCTTAAAGTGAGAAGAACAAACAAAATTCAAAATTTTGTAAACTTTGCAAGAAATAGCGTGGAACGTTGAAAACTATTTTTAAACGTTGGCTGAAATTTTGTTTTACCATCGGTACCACGAATTTCATACAGTTTACAAATATGTTACTATCTAGCAGCTTTATAAATTGCGTAATAAGTTGGAAACGTTTATAAATTAATCCGAATCAGATTATATCAAAATATTATTGAGAGCGATGAAATTTTCCTCGACTTTTCCATAATGTTTCCTCTTTCTTACAGAATTTACAAGCGCAATAGAGGAAACTTAATTAGTACACGTGCTAATTAAACATGCAACAAGTAATTTTAAATAAAATGTAATTGTTCAGATCGGTTTCCTTTATCCTGGCGAGCGGTGCAATTTTGACGTCCGCCAACGACTTTACGAAAAATATTTTGCTTCATTAAAACCAAGGAAAAGTTGGGGATCGTTAAAAGTCGTTCCGAAAGGAATGTTTTTTTAGCTACAAATTAGTCAAAAACTTGTCTCTTTGTGTTATAAAAGTTTATAAAACAATTTTCCTACGTGTAATTCTTAAAAGAAATTTTGTACTGATGCTTTTTTTACTTTATAAACTTGTAAACTAAAGAGCTATATTTTTTCTAAAAGTATTGCCACGTACTAAACAAAATATGCGAAAGTTTTTTTATTTTATGCGAAAATATGGGTCTGCTCATTTTAAGGGGTTGAACATGCAAATGAACATGTGCATAAAACCTTTCTGAATAATGATAAAGGATTTTGCTTATATTCTTTGTATAAAAATAATTTTGATTACATAATTAACTTTTCAATTTCAGCCCGTAGTTATGATTATGATTACTAAGGAAAATCAGGTCACAAAACATGCTGCGAAAAAACTTATAGAAATTGGATGACTTTTTTTCTTTTTCGCTTTGTCAAGACTTCGACGCCGAAATTTGTTGTCAGACAAATCTACATTGTTTAATCACAAGTTAAGATACCCTGGGCTTGATAATTTGGACTGGAGGTTTTTAACGTGAGACTCCATGAGTCACAGCCTATGTCATAACAATGACGTCACAACCCCAAAAATCAGCACATTTTGATTTATTTCTCAGCTACTAGAAGGAATTTAAAAATTCTGCCCATTGATATCCACTCTAATAAAGTGGTAGTATGATCCCTGCCTGGGGAGTGATGCGATGCCAGTTGCCCCGTAGAGAAGACAAAGAAGGACGCGGAGTGAATTGCATGCATGAAAATGCTGCTCCCTACTGCATGAGTCTGAACTTCGCCTGCACGTGACTTTCACGTACGTACACTTGCCATCAAACTCAAATTAAATGCCTTTGTATATAAACACAGTGTGCAAGTAAATTGAGTGAGTGAGCAGTATACATACATACATACGTCACTCATCAATAGTGGTTATCATGATAAGTAATCTTGATAAACACTATTCATTAATTATTTTAGTTTGAGAAACTCCACCCACAGCGAGTGGCATATCAATTCGAATGTATTTTTGACGCTGAATACAACGCCGTCAATGGTTTTGACCTGCGAGGCCCCCGTGACCTTCCCGTGACCGTGGGGTTCAAATATTGCTTATTCGTGATGTCGCATATCAATTCGAATGTATTTTTGACGCTGAATTCAACGCCGTCAATGGTTTTGACCTGCGAGGCCCCCGTGACCTTCCCGTGACCGTGGGGTTCAAATATTGCTTATTCGTGATTTCGCATATCAATTCGAATGTATTTTTGACGCTGAATCCAACGCCGTCAATGGTTTTGACTTGCGAGGCCCCCGTGACCTTCCCGTGACCGTGGGGTTCAAATATTGCTTATTCGTGATGTCGCATATCAATTCGAATGTATTTTTGACGCTGAATTCAACGCCGTCAATGGTTTTGACCTGCGAGGCCCCCGTGACCTTCCCGTGACCGTGGGGTTCAAATATTGCTTATTCGTGATTTCGCATATCAATTCGAATGTATTTTTGACGCTGAATCCAACGCCGTCAATGGTTTTGACTTGCGAGGCCCCCGTGACCTTCCCGTGACCGTGGGGTTCAAATATTGCTTATTCGTGATGTCGCATATCAATTCGAATGTATTTTTGACGCTGAATTCAACGCCGTCAATGGTTTTGACTTGCGAGGCCCCCGTGACCTTCCCGTGACCGTGGGGTTCAAATATTGCTTATTCGTGATTTCGCATATCAATTCGAATGTATTTTTGACGCTGAATCCAATGCCGTCAATAGCTTGGCGTTAATTGTAGAAGTTAAACGGGATTGTGGAAGCTAACGGGGTTTGTGGAAGTTAACGGGGTTTGTGGAAGTTAACGGGGTTTGTGGAAGTTAATGGGAGCGTGGAACGTGAGAATTTAAGTGGTTAGCTATCCAGCCACTCCCACAGGGGGAAATCAGATTGTTCCGTAACCAGGGAAATTGAAATACAGCATGACTTGGGCACTTTGATGCATGTATGCGCTATGACAAGGGACAAAGTCTCTACTGGAAATTATTTAAAGTTTAGGGATTTTGCGCTATGGGCACACCCCCCTCTGGGGGCCTAGAACCCGTTCTTGAACGGGCCTCTACTCTAGTTATAGATAATATTGTTGTTGTCCTACTCTGTAAGCGCTCTGGCGCTTTTTTTATTTTTTCACTCTCGGATCCTCAGCTTGACCTGGGTAGCGTCTCCGTCCAAGGGGGGCAGCTCTAACTATGCAAGGCGAGTGGGTGACTTGTCGTAAATAAGTACACTCAAAGCCAGCAAAATTAATGAGCTGATTTAACGGGACTTTATTGACACACTGTAATTCTTCTCTCGTTTTTTACTGTACAAAATTTAGTTGTTTTCAAATTAACACCAATTCAAATAAGTTTATAATTCCGAAATTGAATATGAGAGGTGAGACTAACTCCTCTCCACTCTAAAGTTAAATCGGGTCTGATTTTTGGGTCTCTTTTTTCCACCCATGCAGTATCCAAAACTGCCACGTAGACTCAATGTTATTACAAGTTAAAACTTTTCAACCAATCAGAGACAAGTTCATTGTCCAAATTCAATGTTAAGCATCATCCCATATTCATACATAATCATAATTCATACAAGAAAATATTAAAATAATGAAATCAAATGATAAAATAAATTAAAATATCACTACACATTAGTCAAATCACATACGGCGACTACATATTCCCACCCGTATGAATTCACAATTTATACCAAACTTTAGGACGTCGCCGTCTTCTCTTCTAATTTGGGTGGGTCGACGTCTAAAATACATAATTTGGCTACTGGTCTTTTCAATACGTGTCCATTACCATACATAATCTCGACGGCACGCACAATTTTGTCCTCTCCAGGAAAGCATTTCACTACTTTCCCCAGTGGCCACAAATTTCGGCGAAGGTTCTCGTTGACTTCCAGGACGATGTCTCCCACGCGAATCGGTTTGGTTTGCTGGAACCACTTTTGGCGTCGCAATAGCGTCGGTAGATATTCTTTTACCCACCTGGACCAGAACTCGTTTGAAATTGTCTGCACAATTCTCCACTGCTTTCTTCCATACAAATCACTGCGATCAAATGACCCTATCGGCTGTAGATTGCTGGCTCGGCGAATCAGGAAATGGTTCGGTGTAAGCGGGTCGGGATCGTTCGGGTCAACTGGTACATGAGTCAAAGGATGACTATTTATTGTATGTTCTGCCTCGGCCAGGAATGTAGACAGAACTTCTTCTTTTAAATTGTTACGTTGCAGCACGTCCCCCAAAGCGGTCTTCACTGATCGGACTAGTCTTTCCCAACTTCCTCCAAAGTGGGGAGCGAGAGGAGGTGTGTAATGCCACTCCACCCCTCTGATACTGCATTCTGATTTGATCTTATCTTGATCCAACTCTTTCAGCGCTCTCTTGAGTTCATTGTTGGCCCCCACAAAATTAGTGCCGTTGTCGGAGTAAATTGCTTCTGGACATCCTCTTCTCGCAAAAAATCTTCGCATCGCCATGATGCAAGAGTCGGACGACAAGGATCCGGCGATCTCGAGATGTACGGCTCTGGTGGCCAAGCACGTGAATAATGCAACATATCTTTTCTCATTACTTCTCTTTACGTTCACAATGACAGGTCCAAAATAATCCAACCCAGTGCGGTGGAATGGAAACCCTGGATTTTCCACTCGAAACTTGGGAAGCTGACCCATTTCCGGTGGGATTGGCATTACTCTTCTTTTTTGGCACAATTTGCATTTAGTTTGGGCTGCTCTTACTGCTGACTTGAGTCCAATAATTTGGTATTGCTGTCGAATCTCGTTTGCAATCCTCTCTTGTCCGTGGTGTCCACACACATCATGATAAAACTGGATTAGTAATTTGGTGTATGGATGTTTCGAATCCAATAGGACTGGTCTTTTTGTTCCAGCCGGTAGCGGTGAGTTTTCGAGTCTCCCTGCTACTTTCATCAGTCCATCCTCCAGCACGACGCTCAATCCTTTTAAACGGCTGCGACTGGACAACTCCTTCCCTACCCTCAGGTGGATAACTTCCTCTGGAAATGACTCGGACTGCGATCTTCGGTTCCACCATAGTACAGCAGACTTTCTCTCCACAACTGAAAGCGGGCCGATTTGCATGTCTTTCTTTCGACATTTCTCTACAAGTCGGAAGATGAGAGCTGTTGCGCCAATCAATTTGCGCCATGATGACGATCTTGACGCGTCGATTGCGACCTCATGTTTCTCTTCAATGTGAAGAACTTGCTCTTTCAGCTTCATCTGACATTCTTCTATTTTTACTTTCTTCTTTTGGCCAGAATTCTTCTTTCAACATCAAGAAAGCTGGTCCATTCGCCCAACGACTTTCAGGGTTCCAATCACAAATACTGTCCATTCTTGTTAAATCATCTGCTGGATTATCTGCTGATGGCACCCACCTCCACTGACTGACTTCGGTGAGATCTTGAATTTCTCCAATCCTGTTCCCCACAAATTGTTGAAATCGGCACCCATCTGCTCGAATCCAATCCAGCACAGTTTGATTGTCACTACAGTATACGGTACGATTAATTTTGATTTCGATGTACTCCTTAATAAACTTTGACAATCTGGCCCCCATTACCGCAGCTTGTAGCTCCATCCGCGGAGTGGTCAAATGTTTTAGTGGTGCGACGTTTGACTTTGCCATTACCAATGCTGTTGAAATTCGGTCGCCAAGCTCTATTCTGAAGTAGGCGACTGCTCCAAATGCTTCTTCGCTTCCGTCCCCAAATATGTGGAGTTGAACATCTGCTCCACTTGAAAAGATTTCCGAATAACAACGTGGGATTCTGAAATCTTGAATCCTCTTCAGTAATTGTAGCCAGCTTCGCCACACGTGATGAGTTGCGGTGGGAATTTCGTCGTCCCAACCTACTCCTTTCCTCCAAGTGTGCTGAAGAATCATCTTGGCCTTCACAATTAATGTTGCCACGAATCCCATCGGGTCAAACAGCGACATGACTAAGGATAGCACCTCTCTTTTAGTTGGAATTCGTAACCCTTCCAGGACCTCTTGTCTTGCTTTCAAATATTTAAGGCAGAATGTAAATTGGTCTGGTTCTGGTGCCCAAAATAAACCGAGGACCCTTTCAATCTGGTCTTCTCCATTTACATTTACATTTACATTCACTATTTGGGTTGATTTTGCTCTCAAATCTTCATGAATTTTTTCCATCACTTCGGCTGAATTGGACATCCAATTACAAATGTGGAATGACCCCCTTTTGTGGACTTCTGTGATGTCACGATGCAACTTGATTGCTTCTTCTTCTGTATCGTAGCTGTCTAGCAAGTCGTCCATGTAATGGCGGTGGACAATTGCTTGATATGCTTTTGGGAATTCTTCTTTAAATTCTTCTGCATTTTTGTTTTTAACTTCTTGAGCGCACGCAGGCGAGCATGACGCTCCGAAGATGAGAACGCCCATTTCCATAACGTCTGGGTCACGTTCTCGGTCCATCCCCCTCCAAAGAAATCGTTGTGCGGGTGCGTCTTCTTTTCTAATCTTGACGCGGTGGAACATATCCTTTATGTCCGCCGTGACAGCAATTCTTCTCTGTCGAAATTTTAGTAGAGTTCCAGGAAGTGAAACTAATTTATCCGGACCTTGGAGGAGGTGGTCATTTAAGCTGCGTCCATTCACTTTTGCAGCTGCATCAAATACGAAGCGATATTTCTTGGGCTTCTTCTCATTATACGCCATAAAGTGTGGCATATAAAATGTTTTGGAAGTTTCTACTGCGGATTCCTCTGGGGTTAGTATTCGGGCAAACCCCTTCGTTTGATATTCTTGAATGCGTTCCACGTATTGCTTGGCGAACGCTTCATCCTTGTCCATTTTCCGTTCCATGGACTTCAGCCTCTGGAAGGCGTAATTTTTGTTGCAGGGCAGTGACACTTCATCATCACGCCAAAGTAGTCCACTTTCCCACCCGTGATCAACTCTCCGGATGGTGCGATCCATTATTTCTTGCGCCCTGATATCTTCTCTTGATCGAGGTCTTATCAAACTCGGCTTTACTCCAACATATTCGGTAGTGAAGAAATTCTTGACCATTTCATGGAGTGGGTCGTCAACTGTCTCACTTATTCGATATGAGTGATTCTTCTTGCTTATCTTCGTGGTTGTCGGTCCAACAACAGCCCAGCCCATCTCGGTACGAATTGCAGCAGGTTCACCATCTTTTCCTGCTTTAATTTCCTTTGGCAAATGCAACATATAGTTGTCCATTCCCACAAGAATAGTTGGTCGGATATTGTTGTAGTTTTCCAATGGGACACGTCGCAAATGAGGAAATTTATTGATTGTTTCTCGGGTCACTGACTGACTTGGTAGTTCCAGTTTCGGGACGGTTCGTACATTTTTGAGCGTGTACGATTTGCCATCAAGCTTTGACACAATCTGAATGTCGATGACATACGACTCCTCGGTGGTCGTTGTAGACTGGAACCCCTTCACTATTAAAGGTCGTTTCTCTCCTGTTAGTCCGAGCTTCTTTCTTGTCTCCTCGTCTGATGAAGTCAATGACGCGTAACTGTCCAGTGCGATGAATACTGGTAAAAGTGATCCATCTTTCTTTCTTGCATTTACTGGAATCACGTTGTAGTTGACTTTTGCATCTTGTGTTGCGCAAAGGGTAATTTCCGCCTCGTTGGGGGTAACGGTTTCTTGGGTGGTAAGGGTCGACTCACTTCTAGAATTTTTCTCCTTGTTGTCGGGGTGTAGCAGTCGGTTGTGGAGCTTATTGCACCCATCAATTCTGCATTCACGTTTCCGTTTACATTCATTTGTTCGATGTCCACGAGTTAGGCAACAGTAGCAAGCGTTCTTCTCTTTCACCATAGACCACCGGCTTTCTACGTCGGCATCCTTGAATTTTGGACAATACCAGGCGGCGTGGGCGTCTTCACAAAATGTGCACTTGTTGGGCTTTCTTTGTTCACCCTTCCGTTCCCATTTCTCGGTAGTTACCATTGCTCGCTCTTGCTTATTCTGGCCCCTGTGACCGTTGCCCTTCTTCTCATAAGGTTGCTTTTGGGTGACAGGTTCAAGTTTGCTACCCGTTGGATACAATTCGAATGCGGCCTCGGTGAGTGGTCGGATCCAGTCAGCGAAGTCTGAGAGTTGAGAAAATTCCAGTTTCTTCCTTTGTTTCCACCTTGCCCACTCCAATTGCAATTGTGCTGGAAGTTTCTGCATTAGTTCCTGTACTAATGTGGGGTTGGCCATCTGTCTTGTCGCTCCAAGAGATTCGATGGTCATCACGAGGTTGTCTACTTCCAACCCGAAATTTACCAGTGTTGTCGAGTTGTCTTGCTTGACTGAGGGTGTATCTTTCACCTTTTGAATCATACTGTTGATGATTATTCCAGGTCGGCCAAATCGAGCTCGCAGCTTTCGAATTGCTTCATTTACTCCCTTCCCGTCCACTAGCAAGCACTGTACTGTTTTGAGGGCTTCTCCTTTCAAGCACCTCTGTAGCCGGATGAGATTCTCCCCGTCGGAGAATTTACAAGTTTTTGTTGACGTTTCGTAGGATGTGATGAATGATGGCCACTCTTCTGGTTTTCCAGTTAATGTAGGCAAATCTCTTCCTTGGATCTGTCTGGCCATCATCTTGTTCGAGTTAACACTTTGATTGTGTGGTAGCGCTGTCGCCATTGCAGCAATTGCTTTTGCCATACTTTGCATAATATTTGAATCATCATCCTTTGCTTTTGGTTTGTTGGGTCCTTGTTTATCCTCTTGTTTATTTTTACCAATTAATCGAGCGAACCGTAATCGCAATTGTTCAAGTTCTTCTCTATCCTCAGGTTCGGATTCTGCATCCTCCTCTACAGAGATTAACTCGTCATCATCATCTGGCTGAACTTTCTTCTCTTTTTCCGTTGCTCCCAAATCGTCTACCGGTATGGATTCTTGATTTTGAGCACTTATTCTCATTTTCTTTTCAAGCAATTTGGCAAATGTGTGGTCACCAGCGCTGGCTGCCCAATTTGATATGAGTTCCACCTTGTCACCTTTGCTGAGACCTTCGATTGATTTTCTCTGCTGTTCTTTTTCTTCTTCCAGCTCCACTTCCAACTTTTCTACTTCCGCCTCTTCTTGCAAAATTGCTTTCTTTGAGTTTAGGGCTTCTTCTGAAAATTGCAGATTGATCATTTTCATATCCCTATCTTGCTCAGCACTTCGCAACGCTTCGATCAATTTCGTCAGTTTGACTTCCTCTTGTTCAATTTTATTCTCTCTGTCGTCATCTTCATCTTTTTCGCGCAGTGATAGGATGACTTCCATGACGCCGTCGACATCTTTCTTCAGACCGGAGGCAATTAGTTCGCTGGTCTGATGTTGTTTTCTCACTTCTCTGTGCTCTGATTCCAATTTTGCGACTTCTCTCTTTGATTCCAAGTCGATGCGTCGCTGTTTTGTGGTGCTCTTGACCGTGAGTCCCAAGGAGACACTTTCTTCCACTTGTGTTTGATTTGCTGACTGGGTGCGAGGTTTTCGAGGTAGTGGTGGTCCAACGAAGTCACCGTAGCGGTCCGTTGGCACCTTTCTTCTGGAGCTGATCCTCCTTCCCTCCGACATCGTGACCTCGACCACAAATCAATAACGTCGATTCGACTATTAATTTACAATTTAATTAACTCTCTCAAATCGGATCGAATAGCTTGCCTAAAACGGTGCCTTCTCTCTGGAGGTGGCACGCACCCCACGTATTCGGGCGACACTTTCTCCCAAGGTATGTCGTCAACCTTCGAGTAGAGGGATCCCTAGACCACGGGGCTGCTAGTTCCTCTTCTTATTACGCCAGATTCCGTCCTATCGTCACGAACTCTTTCTGTTGGGTCGTACGACAAAGTCAGACAGGCAAATATACTGTTCAATTGGAACCAACTTATCTGTTGTGGTGCTCTTTTATATCTGGAGGTGGCACGCCCCCCGCAAGTACAGTTTGTTTAACGACGAGAATCCAGAGGCCTCAACGACAGGTCACAAAAGGTGTCCATCCAAAGCACAAAGAATCCGGTTCGCGAGACCATGTAAGCGCTCTGGCGCTTTTTTTATTTTTTCACTCTCGGATCCTCAGCTTGACCTGGGTAGCGTCTCCGTCCAAGGGGGGCAGCTCTAACTATGCAAGGCGAGTGGGTGACTTGTCGTAAATAAGTACACTCAAAGCCAGCAAAATTAATGAGCTGATTTAACGGGACTTTATTGACACACTGTAATTCTTCTCTCGTTTTTTACTGTACAAAATTTAGTTGTTTTCAAATTAACACCAATTCAAATAAGTTTATAATTCCGAAATTGAATATGAGAGGTGAGACTAACTCCTCTCCACTCTAAAGTTAAATCGGGTCTGATTTTTGGGTCTCTTTTTTCCACCCATGCAGTATCCAAAACTGCCACGTAGACTCAATGTTATTACAAGTTAAAACTTTTCAACCAATCAGAGACAAGTTCATTGTCCAAATTCAATGTTAAGCATCATCCCATATTCATACATAATCATAATTCATACAAGAAAATATTAAAATAATGAAATCAAATGATAAAATAAATTAAAATATCACTACACATTAGTCAAATCACATACGGCGACTACATACTCGAAGAAGAGATTCAATATTTCAGTGGTTTTTGAAAGCTGAGGTACAAAAAGTATGTAAAAAGCATAAGACCACATGTTATATTAAATTTGTACCTCAGCAAAATTGGCTAGTAGAAATGGAAAAATTTCAAGAGGATCTCATTAATCAGCTTATTGTCTATAATTTCACTGGGCAGAATTTCGAAATTCGATTTCTAAGTCTCGATAAATTAGTTTGAAATCTATGAACATGGCTGTGTATTTATGTATGTAAGAGTATGGGAGAACTGTGAAGATTTCTGCTGTGTGGAGTTTGTCCAACTTGAAGGACATGCTGGATCCGCGATTACATTACCTGAATGAGCCGAATTATTTCACATCAGTTATTTTTATTTTGACGTTCAAATTATTCAATTTCGTATGATTTCTACGCCAAACTAAAAATAACTAGTGCTAAATAATAAAATGATTCGGCTAATCGGCTAATGTAACTCAAAGTCCAAAGCGGGATGCAAATTTTGTACAGTTTAATTTACTCTATGATATTTTGAGACAACTACGTCTTCGAAGCTAACCTTAAGCAAAATATGAGGGTATTTGTAACGACTTACGAATTTTGTAATAGGAAAAATACGTTAATTTCCATTAGCTACCAAAGTTTTGCGTCTGAAATTTACCAAATAAGAAATTTCAAAAATTCAAAAGCGCAAATTTAATAGAGATTTATGGATTTATATTTGTTTTTGGGTAGAATTAGGTATTTGTTGATTAATTAGATTAATTACACCCCTTTGTCATTTCTAACAATGAGGGTTTCTCAGCGTATGCTCTCCTATTTTGAGAAAATTAGACTCACTTGATCATAATTTTGATTATTATGAAATTTGTAGAGAACATGATCTCCCAAGTTTACATCCTAAGCGGGAAAACGCGCAGTAAATTTGGAAAGTGTAAAACTTGTCAACTTTTCTGTGCGTTTTCTCTTCTTCGGATGCAAATATCTCTGCCAAACTTGAGTATTGACAGATAGTTCTTTTTACATATTAATTAAGTTTGTGACGTGAATTGGAGGAGGTTTGAAATATGTGTCTCAAAGATGCTGCGTAAACTTGCAGAAATTGGAGGAGTTTTTGCTTTGTTAGGACTTGGACCTCGATATTATTTCAGGTAAATTTTCCAAATTAATAACAGTAGTTATGTGTAGTACTTCGTCCCCATGAATTGATTTATGGCAAGTCGATTACAATAAGATTTCAAAGAAAAACAAATTCGAGGAAATTTCCGGTTGATATTTTTATTTCGCAATCTCTTCAAAACTTTGGATGAGTTACATAGAGTAATTTACGTAGACTTTTCTATAAGTTTGCAAAATCCATAAGTTTTGTAAAATAATTTGCAAACTTTTACAAAGTAAAAAGACGCCCTTGATTTGAGCAAGTTTGCAAATATTCTATTTTTTCTTTGAAATATTGTAAAAGTTTCCAGCATTACAGAATTTACGAATTTTACGTTACCAAGAACCGCGTGAATTGCCTCAATTTTATTGAATATATTTTAAAATATTTGTCCTCCTTGGCAGGAAGTGATGGGTTGGCTGACCAAATGACGCCATCACAAAAACGCCAGAAGACCCTGACGCCCTGGTCGAAGTCAGCGTCGGATACGGAAACTGCATGTACCTCGGAGGTTACAATGGTCAGTCAGACCCCACCTTAATTTTTAAATTTGTATTACTGTAAAATCTCTACATTGTTACTAGTGATGGTAATCCGTAACCGATCCTATCCTAGGATCGTAAAAACTCGGATAGGATCGGATTTTCACACGGATCGGATAGAGGATCCGAGGATCAGACAATCCGATCCGATCCGAACCGATGAAATCCTAGGATCGCACAGGATCCTCGGATCATCCGATGTAAACTCGTTTCACATTTGGTGAGTTCATCACATGGCGTACATTATCCGAATGAGCCGAATTATCCTATTATTTTACATCAGTTATTTTTATTTTGGCGTTCAAATCATACGAAATTGAATAATTTGAACGCCAATTCGGCTCATTCGGATAACGTACGCCATGTGATGAACTCACCAAAAACCGATCCAATAAATAAAGAAAAGCAGCTGGTTCGCAGCAGCAAAGTTTTTCCATAGTTAGACACAAGGTGTCTCACACATACGTATCAAGTGAATCTTGGATCATCCGCGGATATCCTAGGATCGGATCGCATCGGATTTCGAGTAGAACCGGGAGCCGATCCGATCCTAAAGCGAGCAAATCCGATCCGATCCGATCCTGTATTTATCCGATCCTATCCTATGGATCGGTTATTTTAGGATACGGATTACCATCCCTAATTGTTACCAAGTCGGTTATAAATATTAGTTTCTGCAAAAATTAAATTTGAAACCCTGGTTCGATTCGATTTTCTTTAAATATTTTTGAATTTCTCGGAAACTATTGGCACCGTTCGGTGGCCCTTGATCTGAGCAAGTTTCCAATAACTTGTAAGCCAATTTTCCTCGGAAATAATTGCAAAATTTTGTAAAGTTTGTAAAATATATTTTTTGGAAATTGCAAACACGATTTCGGACCGCCGAAGTCCTAACAAGAATCCACTTATTATGATTCGTGATATTTTACAGGCATGCAATTTACAAAGTTTACGTAGCAAAATTGTTGTGCAATTTTAATGCAAAGTGATAGAGTGACTATATTTGGTGACAATTTTGTTATCAGGTTTTTCAAATGTTTCGGATGAAGGGGAAAAGATTTTGACGATTTCAATCATTAAATTTAGTGGGAACAGTCAGAAGGAACAATGTCAACGATGTCGAGGGCCGAATAGTAAAAAGCCACCAGAGTATAAATCAAAGAAATACCTTGATCTGAACAGTGAATTTCAACTTTATTCGGATTTTTGTGAGTTTTGAAAATTTTGTAAAATTTCTTTACAAAATTTTAAATAAACAGTTTATAAATTTATGGTAATTTTTGAGCGATGTATTATTTCTTAATTGAGTTTTACACAATTATACTGAAAATTGAATAATGCCGCATTTGTAGATTTTAACGCCATTTAGACAAATTGTGATATATTTTTCTGGATTGTTGGTTTTAATTTAATACCAACAATACTATTAGGAAAAAATCTGGGGTTTCTACTTAAAAATCGTTGCAAACCGAAAGTTCAGCCTGGATTCATAGTTATCAATCGTAGTTACTACCGAATAGATAGCACACGTCTGCTTAACCGGAACCAAATTATCAATAAATCGATCACAGCAGGTAGCAAAAAATAGACCAGTAATAAACAAGAGAATACCAAAGTGATCACACTCGAGGAATGGAAAGTGTTTACGCCATTTAGACAAATATATAGATATTTGTGTTAATGAAAACCCTCAGATGTCTTCATTCTTGACTGAAATTCGTGGTTATCACAGGTTGGAATTGGTGTCCAAACTCGGAACGTTTTGAAAAACCGGTTTTCCATTGTTTTTGTTTTAGTCAAACCAGTTTATAGGTTAATCAGATTTTGGAAAATTTGAGGAAAACGGTTTTCAATTATGTACAAAACTGGTTTTAAACCGATTGGTAAAACCGATTTCAGTTAGGGTGACCATATTTGTTCTGGCTAAAACCGGGACATTTTTTGGCGAAAAATTTGTCCATAATAACTGAAATTTTCAGTGCAAATTAAAAAAAAAGTGAATTTTATTTTATTGAGCCGCCATTGCAAAGTTTACAAAACTTCAAAATTGTCAGAGTTTCGCGTCCGTCTTTATAATTTAAAAACAAAATAACATAAATAAATAAATTACATAGATTTCCAAAAAAATTGTTAAAAATCTTAATCTCCTGATGATGATGCAAGTTTTAGCATCGAAAGCTTGAATAAATTGCTTTTACAAACAACACATACTATCCTCGCACTCAGCCCTTGCACCTCATTTGCATATTTTAACGCATTCGCGAGAGCCATAGAGTTTATTCAACATGGAAAGCTCGTATCGCCGAAAATGGGCTATTGAGATTTATGCAAATGAGGTGCAAAGCCTAAGTACGGGGATAGTATGTATTACGACGAAGCCTCCTCAAAAATTAAAAAAAGAAATTTAAAAAACAGGTGTGCAAAATAAGATATCTTTTACATGCTTTAGAATTGTTATTTCTTAACAAATATTACCGCGGCATTGAAGTCACTCACTGAATAAGAAATCCTTAAAAATTTTCTGCTAACTGAGTTTACCGTAATTTTCATACATGATTTACCAATTAATAAAATTATTTTCAGCCGGTATCGTTACGCTCCAGAATAAGAACCGTTTGGGACAACTTTTCACTATAATAATGGCCTTATCAGGGAGGCATCTCATATTTTAGCACACATGGCCAGCACCACTTACGAACACTTGGTAAGAATTATAACGACGACTAAAAAAGTCATTTTCAGAAGTTTGATTTACAAATTTTGATAGGTTTTCAAAATACATATATTGATCAAGAGCCCCTCTTTATTTCGTAATTTTGAGGAAATTTTGAAAAATTTTGGACTTGACAACTTTATAAATAAGCAAGCACGTAGATATTTTAAACCGAGTAAACCATCTACAAATTAGTTTTAATTAGTCAGAAATCGTTACCTGAAAATTATCCGAGTAATTTTTTCAATTTTTTGGACACTAAATTTTTGTATCCAATTTTTCTTAAGATGTGTTACATATACCAACTAATAATTTTGTACAATTCATGAAAGTCATGGTATTAACTGGGTAAAAACTGGGTTAATGAAGTCATTTTTACACGAAACAATAAAATTTTGTAGTAGGTGGGATAGAATAATTTCAACACCAGTTGATAAATTTTTGGGAAATAAAGATAATTGAAAATCATTAATAGATGCATATTTAATCGGGGTCTTTATTCGCTGGAGATTTCTAAAAATCTTCAGAACTTTACTAAAAACGGTTTTAGAAACTTTTAGAAAATAAAAAAGACGCCTGTGATCTGAATAAGTTTAGAAAAACGTATATAACTTTCGGCAAAAATATTTGTTAATTTTGTAAAAATTTGTAAGTTTACAGGATTTAAGAATATTACAATGTTATCATCGATTGCTTGAGTAGTTCTTAAGCTTGAACTATTTTTATAAAATTTTAAAATTTTAAAACGTTAATATAAATTGTTATAAAAATGATACTATCATAAATTTACACAGTTTACTATGTTGGCTAAATGAGGTGTTTACAAAGGTGTTTGTTACAAAAATCTACGTGAAATGCATTTCTTTTAATTTTTCAGCTCGGCGAATTCCTCGCTGAAGTCGGAATGATAGACACGACGTGGATCAAACCAACGGACGACCATAACAACATGATGTTCCGAGCCGTCCCCTACATTTGGAAGGATGGAAATCACACCAGATATAATCCCGAACTCTTTAAAGTGAGAAGAACAAAAAAATATAAAAATTTTGTAAACTTTGCAATAAAACAGATTTTAAACTTGAAAATTATTTTCAAAAGTTGAACGAAAGTTTGTTTTGCCATCGATAGCAAGAATTTTATACAATTTACAAATATATAACGTACAGATTCGTGATTTTGTTTTTTGTAATAAGGTGGAAAATTTTAAAAATAAGTCAGAATCAGATTATCAGAATATTATTGAGAACGATGAAATTTCCATTTTCGCTCACTTTTCCATAATGTTTCCTCTTTTTTACAAAATTTATAACCATAATAGCGGAAACTTAATTAATACATACGTTGCATGCTAATTATTCGTGTAACAAATAATTTAAAATAAAATGTGATTTTTCAGATCGGTCTCATTTATCCTGGCGAGCGGTGCAATTTTAACGTCTGCCAACGACTTTACGAAATATATGTTGATTCATTTAAATAAAGGAAAAGTTGGGGATCGTCAAGTAGTTCCGGAAGTAAGTTTTTTAGCTAATTTTTATTAACAAGTTTATTAGATAAGTTTCCTTGCTCTTGTTATTTGTAATATTCGTAATCGTAATGGAGGTTTCCTAACAAAATATTTCAGAAATTGGACTTTTTATTTGACAAGACTTTAACGACCATATTTGTTTTTGGATAAATCTAGTTTGGTTAATGATTAGTTAATTTTCATAGATAGCTCCATTAGTTCTACTTTAGTATTTCTATAAAAATGGAGGTCTCTTAGCATATGCTCACCGATTTTGAGAACATTAGATCACGATTTTGATCAATATAAAATTTGCAGAGGATCTCCCAATGGGCGGTGGTATTTGCATCCAAAGAGGATAGAGTGAGCCCTAAAATATAACAATTTAGATTTTGTAATTTCTTTTTGCAATTTACCAAAAGTATACCGTGTTGCCGTGTATCCAGGATAGAAGGCATCTTTTACATATCTCAACATTGTTATATCTTCAAAAAATATTACCACGGCGGTTAAGTCAATTATTGCTAAAAATATTTTAACAAAAGGATTGCACGGTGCTCATGAATGGTGAAGAAGAGATCTAAAGGTCACATGCTCCATAATTGTTAATTTATTAACAAAATATTATCACGGTGAAGACACTCAATTACGCCCCAGAATTTAAACCGTTTCGGACAACTTTTCACCATAATAATGGCCTGATTACGATGGCGTCTCACACTTTGGCGCACATGGCCAACACCACTTACGAAGACTCGGTCAGAATTATAATGACTACTAAAAAACTTGTTTTCAGAAATTTGATTAGCAAATTTTTAAATAAATCAAATTCGTCTGCAGAATTTGATTTACTTACAAATATGCATAAGTTTTCTTCGTAAAGATTGCGCAAAAGTCTATTTTTATTTTGAAGAATTTTCGAAAAATTTTAGACTTGACACCTTTATAAATTAGGAATACACGCGGTTATTTTATTAAACCGAGTAAACCATTCCCCAATCGGTTTGGAAATAAAGACTTGATCTTTCTAATTATGTAGTCAGAAATCATAATTTTGTGACGCCGTGAGACAATTCACGCCATAGTTCGCAATGAATTGGTCCGTGGTATCTTTATCGATTTACTGAAATTTTGTACTACTTGGAATAGAACAATTTGAACGCCAAGTTCAGAATTATTGGAAAAAAATGATAATTCAAATTAATTAAAAGGTCTGCCGTCAGAACACTCATGTGATCATTGGTATATTTGTAAAAAAAAATCCGTAAGAATAATAAAATAATTTTACAAACTAAAAAAAACATGATTTGAGTAAATTTACACAAATTTGGGAGCTAACATTCATTCGAAATATTTGTCAAATTTTGTAAAAATTTGCAGAATTTACGGATTTTATAATGTTACTGTGGACTGCGTGATTCAAGCGGCGTGATTTGCTTGAGTAGTTTATTAGCTTGAAACATTATTGTAAACTTTGTAAATTTTGAGACGTCGATACAAATAGTTATAAAAAGGATGTTATTGTAAATTTGCAAAGTTTACAAAGTTGGCTAGATGAAGTGTTTAGGAGGTTGTCAAATCCTACTTCAACTGAAATTTTTCAGCTCGGCGAATTCCACGCTGATGTTGGAATGACGTGTACAACGTGGATTAAACCAACGGGGTTAATATTTATGTATTTGTGCATAAAAACCATACTGAATCATGATGAAATTGTATTTTGTGCATAAAAACAATTTTGATTACGCTCTAAATAAAAATGAGTAAAATCACTCAAGGTTGGTTAAAATAGGAGGATGACACAACCTTTTAGTTGTGTCATCCTCTTTTTTACCCAACCTTGAGTACATTTTACTCATTTTTATTTAGAGTGTACATAATTGATTTTTCAATTCCTACCCTTAATTACGATTTAAAACCAGGTTACAAAATATATTTGATAAACTTGCAGAATTTTTTATTTTGTTAGGACTTCGACGTCGATATTTGCTTGCAGATAAATCTGGTTTCCATGATAGGAAGTTAATTAGATACGATCTCGCTTCCTGCAAATTTCTATAAACTCCATTTCACGCTATCAATAAAAATAAGTGGTGTCAAATAGTAAAATAATTCGGCTCGTTCGGCTAATGTACTCCATGTGATGAACTCAGATAGCGTGAAACGGAGTTTACCAATGGATATCTCCTAGCCTTTGAGCAAACTCAGTTCTGAAAACGTAAACGGAGAACCGAACCCAACCGAAACTTATATTACCGGTCCTGTCTTTCGGTTCTTTAATTTCGATTCCCAGTTCCAAAGCGGTTCTTCCAGGAACCTGACCGTTGAGACCACTATAGTGTCAGTTGAAATATCTAATATGAAATTTGCAATATACATCATCTCCCGGGGCGCACGTTTGGCAGCGATATTTGCATCCGAAGAGGAGAAAACTCACCCTATCTAAACGATAATAATTTTAAACTTTGCTTTTTCTGCATATTTTTCGCTCTTCGGATGTAAATATCTCTCTCAAACTTGAGCATTCGCAGAAAGCGATTTTTAAAAAATATTAATTAAATTTGTGATTTTGATCGATTAATTTCTTGAAAAAATCGTAACAACTTTTTAACAAAATGGTTCATGCATTATTATTTACGTTTCCGGGGAAAATTCACAATTTTTTTTCCGACGTTTCTCGCATAACAATAACCTTAGAGCTTGACAGTTTTCCTTAATTTTTAAATGTGAATTAATTTTTTAGCTTCAGCTCTTAATAAAGATAAAGTTCGTTCAAAATAAATATGTAGTAAAGGTGTTAAAAATTTTTTAAAGGCGAAGAATAAGTTGCTGACTACCATTGACAGCGGTTTAATTATGCATATTTATTATAATGAAAATCAGGTGGAAGTTTCAAAACATTTTTAAATAAAATCAAGGGACCTAACATTCATCCGCCAAATAACGTTTCAGATTTTTTTCCTGCATATTAGTTTTTAAAGAACAGTAAGCAAAATTAGGTTACAAAATACGTTTCTTATTCTTGCACAGACTTTTACTTTCGTAGGACTTCGAGGTCGAAATTTTATTCTAGTTAAATCTGACTTTATTAACAAGTTAGTTAGATCATTTACCTCCTAGATTTCATCCATTTGAATTTGAACCATGGCTGAATACTGAGCAATGCACTAAAGACGGGGGTTCCTTATGGAGCATCAAACTCCAATGGATGAAGAGTAGGTTTTTCTAACAATTGATGTCTCCCAACTTATGCTCTCATTGTCAGACCAGTGACTACTGAAAATTCACAATGTTTGCAAGTTCCCTACCGAGAGATAATTTGATCCGGTAGGGATGGCTTGACAGGTTTCCTTAATTTTTAACTTTCAAACTCTTAATCAAGATTACTAAAGAAAATCGGGTTACAAAATATGTTTCAAATTCGACAACTTTTTAATTTGCTAGTACTTCGACGTCGCTATATTTTTTAGATTAAATTTCTTTTGTCTAGAAGAGTAATCTATATTATAATCTGGAAATGTTTGTCTGCAACGGAAGTGAAAGTAATTTTCCGTAACGGAAGTGAATCTATATTGTAATCTGGAAATGTTTGTCTGCAACGGAAGTGCACGTGGAGAAAGTTAAGTTTCGAATGGCGCGAAAATTCAAATTATTTGAGGATCTTTTTGAATTTTCACTTTAGTGTTCCGTTTGGCGACAAAGACTATCCTTTAATAAATATCTAGAAAAATATAATTTGTAGAATTTCGAGTATCAATCAACTCTCGCCCGGCGGGAGACGGGCTAATACGCTAGTCAGATAATAATGAAAAAATAATAATTTGTAACAATGATTGGATCAATTTCTAGTAGGATGAGTGGTGAGCTGGGCCTGCATCTCAACCACGACAAGTGTGAAGTGGGGATCCTGGGGGCGGAGCGAGACACCGCCATCGACATTCTCCTCCAATTCCAACAAGTTGCCCCCGGAATCCAGCTGATGTCCCCTGAATCCGCGATGCTGCTGGGCGCCCCCCTAACCAACGAAGCTTTGGGAGTGGTCTTGGCCACGAAGACGCAGCAATTGACCACCTTCTCCCATCGACTCCTCAACCTTTCGGCTCATTCGGCCTTCTTCCTCCTGCGGGCGTCGATTTCCATCCCTCGTCTGATTTACTTTCTCCGCTGCGCCCCATCTTGGAGAAAGCTGGACGCCTCGTCCACTACGACGCCACGCTAAAGGACGCCCTGGAAGGGATCCTCAACTGTACCCTCTCGGAGGCTGCATGGATGCAGTCCTCCCTCCCCGTGAAGGAAGGCGGCCTGGGGGTCAGGCACGATGTGGATGTGGCGATACCGTGCTTTTTAGCGTCGGTCCACAGCGTCCTGCCCCACGTAGAACGTCTCCTTCCGGACCACCTCCATGGCACCGACATCGCCATGGCAGAGGGGGTGCAGCGGTGGACCGACCTGGGCCTCACCGACCTCCCACCTGAGACCGTGAGGGGGATCCAGGCAGCTTGGGAACGCCCCATATTGGACAACACTTTGTCCAAACTCGCCGATTTGGCAGTTATCCCGGAGGATACTGCCCGCCTACGCTCCCTCCGTGACAAATTTGCGGGGGTGTGGCTCAACGCCCTCCCCTCTCCACAACTGGGCACTCTTCTCCCAAATGAGACCTTTCGTGTCGCCATCGCACTCCGCCTCGGCTGCGATATCTGCGAGCCCCACAAGTGCCCGTGCGGGGCGCAGGTCACCTCCCGAGGCTACCACGGCCTCTCCTGCCGCCGAAGTAAGGGTCGTTGGCCCCGCCATGAGGCCGCCAACGACGTCATCGCCAGAGCCCTCCGGTCTGCCGAAGTACCCTGCATCAGGGAGCCCGCGGGGTGCTCCACTACGGACGGCAAGCGTCCCGACGGGATGACACTTGTCCCTTGGTCGCGGGGGAGGTCCCTTGTCTGGGACTTCACCTGCGCGGACACATTCGCCCCCAGCTACCTCCCAGACACCGTGCGCCATCAGGGCGCTGCCGCCAGCAAGGCAGAGGACCGCAAGAGGAAGAGGTACGCGTTCCTCATGGACCGATACATCTTTGTTCCCGTTGCCATGGAGACCACAGGAGTATGGGGGCAGGAAGGACTTGCCTTCATCCTCCAAGTTGGTCAGCGGATCGCCGCCACAACTGGGCAGGCCAACGCCGTGAACTTTTTGCGCCAGCGGGTTTCCCTCGCCGCGCAACGTGGGAACGTTGCTTCGATTCTGGGTACTCTTCCTCCAGGAAAGGAACTGGAGGAAGTGTACTATTTGTAGTCCGCTCTCTCTCTCCCATTCTTACGGACTTTTTCTGCGATTTTCTGCGTTTTTTTTTAAGTTTAGGGACTTATTTGTGCGACTGCTGAGTAGTCAGATTTTTCGATACTTTTTGTGATACATATTTTTTTTACACATACTCTGCGATACACCTTATACTAAGATTTAATAAAGAAAACCTACATTTCTAGTAAGATTGATTTCAAAGAGAATCAGATTAAAGGAAATTTCCGGTTGATATTTTTCTTTCGTAATCTCTGCAAACTATGGATGTTTCAGACATATTTTCCCGGGGTTACTTGTAAATGCAAGCGTGAATATATTTATAATACATTAACATCCTTGATCATCATCATGCCTGATGATGATCTGCTATAAGCGATCGAAAGCTCGCAATAATCAATAAAATCAAGTCAAAATGTCCTCAAATAGTACCGTCCAAACCCATTTAAATTAACATCCTTATATAAATGCTGAAGATTTCTACTCAAAACGCAAGAATAGAAATCAAAGCATTCAGATTTTTAACTTAATTTCATTCAAGGTCACAATTCCCTCGGATTTTTGTAATCTCTAAATTCTAGAAGCGATGCTGGTAAACTTGTATCACGTTATAAATGTCCACGATTTATGCAAATATACTTGGTGACAGATACTTGGTGACAATTACAGTACAATTTTGCTATAGGATTAGCTTAGTGTTGTTAAACTCCTATACGTTAAAATTGGTATTTATTAAACTTGGGACAAATTAAAAAACTTGTCTTAAATTGCATAAACTTCATTCTGGTCCAGAAATTTCGTAATCAGAAATTATATAATTTCAAATTATGCAAAAAAATTCGTTTACACAATTTTCGACGAGAAATATAATTTCTGGATTGAGTTTTGAGGAATTAAATAGAAAATTCAGAACAACAGTTTGTGTCGGATGTCGGATTATTGACGGATTTGAACGCCATTTAGACAAATTGTTGCATATTTCCAGCTAGTATTTGTATTTAGGAGGAAAATCTGAGATTTGTAAAAATGGTTACAAGGCTCGATTTTTTTCCTTTTTGTAAAAAAGTCGGTATTTTTTTAATTACAAAAAAAAATGTCATTGCAATTATGACGTCGAGGGGCGAATAACCACAAATGAAGGTAATACCTTGATCTGAATAAGTAAGATTCTTAAAATTATTGAATTTTATTCACTTCACAGTGCACTCGAATTTTTGTAAATTGTGCAAATTTTATAAAATTTCTTTACAAACTTGGGAAATAAATTCCTCGATCGAATTATACATTTTCTTATTAAAAAGCCTCCAAATATTTATCAAAACATTAATATTTTCTAAAATCCTTTAATTTCTAGAAATTATTTATATATTTTTATGGGTTAATTATAAAACAATTGACAAAATATAGACAAGTAATACGTATTTTAAATTTGTGATAATAAATTACCAATTCAATTTCCACCCCTCTTGGTAAAGAATTTTCACCGACAGACAATAGTTTTACGAAATTTTATCTTCTCAGACGAAAGGGTGTTGCCAATTCTAAGAGTTCTGGACGAATTCTCATCTATCTAAATTTTCCAAAAACATTTCTAAAAATTAATAAACAAGGTCCCTAAAAAGGGGAAATCTTAGTGAGGTAGTGCAATCATAACTAATAAATAAAATTAGATTGCAGAAGTTTTGCATCACCGCTCTCGGTTCTATTTTTAACTTGGAGCATTAATCGTTTAAATATAACACTTGCCCCCTCAAAACGTCCGATGATTTTGTCTTAATAGAATATCCAAATTAATATATTGAATTAAAATTATAGATTTGTATCTTTTTTAAACAAATAAGTACGTACATAGTTCAAAATTGTTTAGGCATTATATTTTGTATATCGCAGGTAATTTAAACTACTTTTGATCACTATATAGTAAAAATGTATTCCTTCCTCAATTTATTCAATAAAATTATGAAATTCGTATGCGAAGCAAAATTTATAGTGTATCCAGTTAAAAATGGAACCGAGAGCGGTGATGCAAAACTTCTGCAATCTAATTTTATTTATTAGTTATGATTGCACTACCTCACTAAGATTTCCCCTTTTTAGGGACCTTGTTTATTTATAACTTTTGATTGTCCATGGGATTACTGCATTGCACTACTCCTTTTCATTAGTTTGATCCGGAATAATTTTTTCAAATGCTGGGTTTTTAAAATTGAATAAATCCGTTTATTTCTTAACCAATTTACATCATTTTGGTCGCTAGATTACTAAATACA
The DNA here is from genome assembly GCF_002217175.1 of Folsomia candida. Taxonomy (NCBI): domain Eukaryota; kingdom Metazoa; phylum Arthropoda; class Collembola; order Entomobryomorpha; family Isotomidae; genus Folsomia; species Folsomia candida. The sequence continues at coordinate 3,461,668 of NW_019091207.1, read as the reverse complement.
CCTGATCTGGAGGTGCAACACCAACAACAATTTCATGCAGTTTACCAATTGTGTTACAGAAATAACGATTAGTTGTGCTGTTTACAGTTTTGAATGCTTAATTTGTTTTCAATTTATTAGTCTTGCGCCGTTGTCAATGACAATGATTCGTAGCACGCGTAAGAATTTCTGAACTTCAAATTGGAATAACTAAGCCAATTCTTAATGGATTTTGATATATTTATACTTAAAATTTTCAAGTATAAATATATCACGCTCTATATCACGCTCCATATCACGATCTATATCACGCATATATCTGAGACGCAGCTCAGAATGGTGTGTTCTGGTGTACAAATGGCCATTTGTGCACCAGAACACACCATTCTGAGCTGCGTCTTCACAAATTTGAAGCTCTACGAGGGTGCGTTCTGGTGCACAAATCGGGGTGCCACCGCCACCTATGTGCTTTCATCTTCATTTTTTGATGCCAGGAGATGTGGCGATGATGATGATGCGGAGGTGCCTCCCCGAGGTGGGCCAAATGTACACCGAGTTATTTGGTTGGCTCTCCCCGTTCTTCCATAAGCGTCACTCGAATACATAAGATCGATTCTTCTGGTAGAATCTATATTCTGTGACAAATCACATAAAAATGCTCCAATTTTTCAAAACTTATAAAATAATGATTATACAGACTTGTCTAAAACAAAAATTCACTTGTAATGAAAAAAACTGTACATAGTCAGAGAAAAGGATCCATTTTATCTGAAAATCCATTTTTACCTGGTATGAAAATGACGGAAAATGGACATTGTTGGTGATAAAGTTGATCAGATTCATGTCGTGCTTAATTTATGAATGTAGCAGTCGAAGTTATGCAAAAGTCTGTAGGAAAGTGTTGTCTCAAACTGCCTCAAAATCTCCAGTTTTTATTACTCATACTTATGAATGAAAGATTGATAGTCTCCTCAGGATAATATGTTTCCTCTAACAAGCAAAGTTGATCCTCCGACCATGTAGTAAAAAATATTTAAATTTAAATAATTTGCAATTGAAAATGAGTTTGTTAAAGCGTACATAATCCTCAACTTGATTATCGAGTAATACGACAAGATTTATTAAGCATAAAAATATAGATAATAATTAACGTATAATTGTGTAGTAATTAATGTATTAATCATTTTTCGGTAATACATATAATATGTAATAATACGTATGTGTGTATACTTTGTATATCTGTACTTATAGGAGTCCTGAGTCAAAGTGTAAAATGATGATAATTCTTCCCCTCTGAATAAATTTGTATGCTCCATTAAATAAAGTGTCCTTCAACACGAAAACCCCACAATTTGACTCTTACGTGACCTTTTTGACCTTGACGGATGTGACCTACACCTTTGAACTCGTCCTGGACCTGAAGGTCTAGTTTACGTTGAAAGTTACAAGTTACAAGTACGTCTTTTTCATGCTTTAACGGACAGACAGACAGACATAACGATCTTATAAATTGATTTCACACCTTGATATTTTTATGTACATATGCAAAATAGATATTTTACTGGAGGAGGAGGGGCATGACTGGGTAACAGGTTGATTGTTTATGTAGGTAGGCAGCATTATGTAATTCGGTGGGGTAGGTTAGTGGACGTGTCTCATCCTAAAAAAAGATGCGTTAATTTGCATGGGCAGTGAATGTCCAGCTACACAGATTTCTGCTTGAAAATCTAAACCGCCTTGTCTGACATATTACGTATTTCGTCATAGTTTGTGTTTTTGCACAAGTCAAATTGCAAGGTAAGACATTTTCTATCAAAATATTAGACCTTTTGTTAATTTAATATATATTTGAAATAGAAGGAACGGCTCTCCCCAGAGTTTAGCTTGGTTAGTGATTTTAACAGATTATCAAATTCCAAATGATTTAGAAAATTTGAAACAAAATTTATTTTTATTGCAATACTTTTTATTTTAAACCAGGTGAAATACATGCTCTGGTGAAATGGAATATCCTAAATGGGAAAGAAACGTGCAAGAGATTGTAGTAACCAATCCGATTGTAAGTTAAAAAATAAAATGTTACAAACGAATATAAAAGCCAGAGTTGAATCGGGCCATAGATTTTGAAAACCTGATTCGTTTTCCGGGTTAAAAATAAAACCCGTTTTGACCCGATTCGTTTTCCGGGTTAAAAATAAAACCCGTTTTGGCCCGATCCGTTTCTTGAATTTTCAAAAAAATCCCGCTCCGATCCGATCGGATTTGGACACTAAAAGCATGATCCGATTAAAACCGATCGGACCAAAAATAGCCCGAAAAAACCGGCACCTGACTCAACTCTTAATAAAAACTCCATTTCGTCGACCTCTCTCGAATTGACCAAAACACATTAAAACATGACCATTTTTCTAGATTTTGACCTCCATCTTTACCCAGACGTCCACCCCGTTGAAAACTTGTCGACTGGTGTGCAACTTTTGGAACGAAATCGTCCTCTCCCTCTCAAATACTAGACTTGCCTTAAATATAACTGCGTGGGAAACTAATCCATTTTTGAAACAGGGTTTCGGATTAGATGCCCGACTCGCAAAACGAATAAATCTCGAACGGATACCCTTTTTTGGGCTGAAATTGATCCATTTTTGCCACAAATATAGCGATAGGGTGCAAATTTTGGATATATTCTTCCCTTCTGAATCTTGTCTGTCATCGGTGTATCTAATTTTGAAAAATTTCTGTCCAAATTTGAAACAGTTGCGGATTTCTTGTAAATTCAATGAACCAAATCCGGGCCTCCTGTCATCATCAAGTTTCTCGCTGAAACAAAAACTAACCTTGTTCACGCTCAGGTCGAACGCCGTAACGCCGTATCTTGCTTCTTTTGCTCAGAGGATTGTTACCGCCTCTCCAAATTTGAGGGAGGTCACTCTTCCGTGGGGATTATGTCCACAATTTGTCAATTCTCCGAATCTCGAATCTCTAACCATCGCTCTGGATGGGATCAAACCCAGCGATCTTGCCCACGCGAATGACAAGTTTGCCGATCTCTCCCGCATGCTAAATCAAGTAGGTGACCAGCTGGTCAAGTTATGCTTTCAGAACGTGAGCAGCGTCGGAGTAACTGATTTAGACGAAGATTTTGATGATTTCGAAAGCAGAATTAAATTCCAATTGCCGAGTAAAATGCCCAAATTACGAACCTTTCGCAATGAGATGATGGAAATTTGTGAGTGTGACGACCTCTTCCAAGACATTGAAAGACTTGAAACGTTAGAGATTGGGAACGCCTCAGAAAACTCGAAATGTGTCGAGCAAGTTTTGCAAAATATTTGCAAATCGAACAAGATTTTGGCAAGGTTGAAAAACTTGGAGGTCATCGGAATGCATGATCATGTCCTGTTTGCCGAATTGACGACGGTTTTTCCCAATTTGGAGAGGTTGAAAGTGGACACGTTCGCCATGGCGGACGACGAGGAGAATGAGATGCATTTGGACGTCGTGCTGGAAGCGTGTGGGGATTGGAAACAGTTGAAACATTTGGATTTGGCGCTCCCAACGCGGATAGAACGAATTATGGATTTCTTCCAGACTCTTTGGGATAACGAAGAATTGTTTCAGCGTGAGTGGCAGCTTCGTAAATTGGCGATTTGCATCATTTTGCATCAGAAGGGGGCAAAATACTTTGTCAAAATGCGTAATTAAAATGTAAATTTCTTCGAAGGATCTGTATTTTCCTATAACTGCTTATTCTCGATTTCCGTCCTTCGGTGGCTATCAGAACCCCAGAAATTCTAGTCCTGACAGGAACGAAGTTCAAAATACTGCATTTTGACAAAGTAGTTTTAGCCACCTCTGATTAATTTACATATGTATTTAATTATTTTTTTAATCCTCATTTAACCCTAAAAATTGAATTTAACCCGTACAGATATTTTCATTTCTTTCTAAATCGTAGGCCTCAGAAGTTTCACGCTTGAGATCGATTTCAGCGACGAGATTTACGACTTATCCGAGGACGAGATGGATCTGTTTAAGGATGTACTTTTGGCGACGAAACGAATGGACCGGGTCAAAATAAAAAATCTTCACGTAAGTCGGATTATTAACGAGCGGAACCAAGTGACGGGTAGTTATCGCGACCGATTTGTCTGTCCGTCAGTACGATTACTCTTTTTAGTCTGCTATCAGATATTATCAAAGCAAGAAAGAGTTCGTTAACTGACCTTGTAGGTAAGAAGGTCACGACGCCACGGTAATGAGGCCAAAAGCGTCCATTTTTTGTTTGGACAGTTTTAGACTTTATTTAAGACGGGGATTCAAGAAATCATAATCATTTCGGCGTTCGACTACCCCGTGGAGGTGTAAACGAGATCAAAGGTTATAAAACGTTGAAGCGCCAAAAACGTCGAATTTTACAAGCAAATAATGAACCTCGAGTACACATTTCAATGCACTCCGTTATATTTCACTGATTATTATTCAATACTGCATCACCAAATTTTTTGTTACACAGTTTACCAAAAAATCGAAGGAAGAGATACTAACTTTCATGAAGTTAAATAAAATGTCAGTATCCAAGTTTTCCGTGGTAGGATGGCGTGACGACGACAACGCGGATGAAGACCACGATTAGTTATCCCTTCGCACCTTAACATACATTTACTTGTTATGACAATTCCTCTAACGATCAGACCTTTTTTATGGTTAATATTGTATGGTCATAAAATAAAATACATTATTAAAATTCATGTCGTAATTTATGTACACAAGTACCAGTCGCAGTTATACATGTAAAACTCGGTAGGATAGTGTCGTCTCAAGTTGCCTCCAGTTTTGCTGCAATTAATTCGTGCACTAGAAATTACACATTTCTCAACTTGCCTCCAACTCTCCCATTTTTATTACTGCTTATGCATGAAACTAGAAATTGTGGTAAATTTCTCAACTTGCCTCAGACCACGTTAAAAAATATATCATTTTTATTACTAATTGTAAGTACTTATATATGGAAGATGGTTGATGCCCGCTGATAATATGTTTCCTCCAAGCAAAGCATGCAAAGTTAATTCGTATAGTAAAAAATCTTTAATATCAAATAATTTGCAATTGTAAGTGAGCTTAGTTTTCGGATGTATGTGCATATGTACATAATTTGCAATTTGATTATGAAGAAATATGACCATCATAAAAATATGAATGATAATTAATGCACTTAAGTACTAATTATTTTCCGGTAATACGCATAATATGTTTATAAATACATATGTACCTAGAACTTTATTGTTTCAATAAGTTTCCTGATATTTATGAATTTTATGTTAAAAGCGTAGCAATAAATTTAACTTGAGAAGAATTTTACCGATTTGACAAAATCGCGAATCGTTGAGCAGTACTTGACGCCGGTAAGAATTTCTTTTCCAAATTTGTACTATAAAAATAAGGTCCAGGTTAGTGGTCTCAACGGTGCGGTTCGGTTCGGTTCTTGGAAGAACCGGTTTAGAACCGAGAACCAGAATTGAAGAACCGAAACAGAACCGAACTTTTTTTAGTTGGAACCGAACCGGAACCGGACCAAACCGTGACCGAACCGGCGGTTCGGATCAAACCGGTAGTGTTATTAATATGCAATAAACAACAAACAATGCTAATTGACGTGTTTCTGATGAAATTTCACATATAAGCCAATAACTTATCTGTATTTAAACAAGCAAATTCTAATACATGTCAACAGCAAAACCACTTATGTATATATTATTGAAGTTAGAAAACAATTCCAAGTTTGGGGTGCAACCAAGTCAAAATTTCATTTTGGAAACATTGGGGGTGTGACCAAGTAAAAATTTCATTTTGGAAACATTGGGGGTGTAACCAAGTCAAAATTTCATTTTGGAAACATTTGGGGTGTGACCAAGTCAAAATTTCATTTTGGAAACTTTGGGGTGTGACCAAGTAAAGATTCCATTTTAGAAACTTTTGGGGGTAAAAATTTCGTTTAGGAAACTTTGGGGGTGAAAATTTCATTTTGGAAACTTTGGAGGTGTCATCAAGTCAAAATTTGGTTTTGGAAACATTGGGGATGTAACCAGGTCAAAATTTCGTTTTGGAAACATTGGGGGTGTGACAAAATAAAAGTTTCATTTTGGGAACTTTGGGCGTGTCATCAAGTCAAAATTTGGTTTTGGAAACATTGGGGGTGTGACCAAGTCAAAGTTTCATTTCGGGAACTTTGGGGGTGTGGCCATGTCAAAATTTCATTTTGGAAACTATGTGTATTTCGGGAAATTCGTAAAACTTTTTCGAAAATATGATTAACTTCGCTAATGTATTTATGTATGAAGTTCGGTTCAACCCGAACCGGCCGGTTCGGTTCGGTTCTCAAAGACTTGGAACCGGAACCGAACCGGTAATAAAAGTTTCGGTTCGGTTCGGTTCTCCGTATAAACCGGAACCGAACCGAGCCATCGGTTCCGGTTCGGTTCTATGAGAACCGAGAACCGTTGAGACCACTAGTCCAGGTGAGCAAACATCGCACACCAAAAACCTGTTATTAATAGTATTAATTGATTGATCCGTGTTGATAGTTAACTTAGGACTCGATAACTCATCCTCAAAAATCGACAAAATCCACACATTTTTAATCATTTCTTGGGAATTTATTTAAAAATTATTGTAAGCACGGCAAATTTGTAGAGCAGGTCGGTTCCAATTAGCAAATATATATACACTCCAGATTTTTAAAGTTTTTGAAAGGAGATTTCAAGCTTAAGCCTTCAAAAAAATGAGACTAATTGAAACTATGGCTTAAAAAACTCACCCCCATTCTATTAATTAAGAAATTTGTCGGACCAGAATTTAAAATAAATTTCCGAAGCCGATAAATGACCGAATCCTACGTTAACCCAATTAAGTCCCCATCCAAATACTTCCTATTTTAGTAGATGCATACATGCGTATTTTATCTAATTTTAAGGCTGCTTTTACAGTAAAAATTTGTGTTTAATTGTACAATAATAAATGAAATTTTTTGTGCAGAATTCAATTTTTCACGAGATAATTAAATTCAACTAAATTTAAATATATAGGTTTCCATTTCCTGTGGAACATGTCTCATTAATAAAAAATGGAACTGAAAGAAGCACTATTGAATTTTAATTTTGTCTGATTTGATCAATTATGAATTGATTAATATTGATTTTAATTTGACTACCTAAAATTTATTTTTTGATTCCAACCATGAGTTTTTCTTGGGATATCGACTTAATTATAGTCATGATGCCAATCAATGTTTCTTGTAAGTTAAAGTCAAGGACGAGTTCAATCACAGCAAAAATTTCGTGAGAATCTATGAGAACTCATGAATGATACTGATGATAAGCATAATTTTGACCAAACATGACATCATGACATTTTTAACATCTCATGCTTATTGGAAGTTACGTAAATATTTTGATACGATGCAAAGCTTATCACTTACAAGCCGTAGCTTATGAAGTACACTAAGTAGATAATATCCACACTGCACTGAATTGGCTTTTATTTCAGAAAATCAGAAAATATATCAGAAAATCTTATGAGACTTAATTTCCAGACAGGAGAAATTTTCTCCAGCCAGAGCTAAACCTCCGTAAACTTAATTCACACGTGGTAGACACGTGCATTGCCAAATTATGTATGTAAATTAATGATATGTTAAATACTCCATTAATTAAATTAAAAATCTAGAACAGCATGAAATTTATTTATTTATTTGTAAAATCTGAATCGCTGTTAAAATTAACCAAACTTTTTATAACCAGCGGTATGTAAATTATGTACTTATTTAGCACGTGGTAGCCACATGTATTTATTACCAAATTATGCAAATTAGTAGAGTACCAATTAATCCTTACATATAATAAAAATCTAACATTTCTTATTTCCTGTCCAAACCTTAAATTCCACACTTGCACTCCTTCACCTGTTGAATCGCCGTGTTCGTCGAGACCAAACTGGTCACCTGTAACTTGGCCGGTTTCAAATAGCGGAGCGTCCTCGTCTTCTCGTCAAAAGTGTAATTAAATCCGGAGAATTTCATCAAGTCGAGAAAAACGGTGGCGTTGGTGGCCTGAGAGAAAATCGTGGCGTCACTCTGGATCACTGTGACGACCAAGGCGTCATCCTCCTCATCCACACCGATGAAGGTCTCATTATTTTTGGCGGCGTTCCGCAGGACCTTTATTTCCTGACCGAGAACGAGCTCCACAGCGAGGTTGACGTGCCACGGGTTGTTCTTGAAAATGGCGGATGTCGCCGAGATGTTGACGCAGGAATGGTTGCCAACCTGGATGGTCGTGGTGTGCTTAATGGAAGAGGTTTCGTCTTGCATGAAAACTTTTTCAGAGTGGGATTCCCTCTGGGAGAAGGTATCTTGCTGCCAGGATTTGGTTATTTCCGTCTCTGGGGAAGTGGTGGTAAAATGTTAGTTAAGAGACAATTCACGACAGCCTTCGTAATCTCGTAAACTTTTGACGAAACTTGGGAACATCTCGAAGGAAATTTTTGCTTACGAAGTTACAAAAACTTAGGAAGATAAAAGGCATGTTTTTTGGTTGGTAAGCTGATCTTCGTAAGTTTACGTGATTACGGAGTTACAAAGGTTGACGTGAATTTATTCTTTTTGTAACCTCGTACCTCGGTAACTAAATAAGTTTTTCATGAATTGCAAAAATTCTTGGGTAATTTTCTCTTCGAGGGAAAGCGGACAAAAATATATGTAAACGGAAGTTAACGTTGAATACATAGACACATTTCATTCAAAGCATTTCACGCAGCTCTTTGTAACTTTGCGGACACAGTATAAATTCCGTCCTACAAATATTTGCACTGCATGCAGATCTTACAAACGACAGAAATCAAGCTTCAAAACATTGAGGGGATTTTATAAAAAATTATGAAGCAACTCAAATCAGGTCAGATTTGTGTTAAAACCAACAAAAAATATACCTAGATCGTTTTTTGTAATAAAGAAACATTTTCAGAAAACATTCAAATGAATTTCAAATGAAAAGCTGAACCGTTTTTACGCCAATTTTTATATTCCAAAATAAATTAAATAGAAAAATTCTAAAAGATAGAATGTGATCCGTTTTTAATTTTTTTTCGAAATTTTTGAATTACTGCACAATTATACAGATCTGTTAACCGAGGCAATTGACGCAAGTCTTGATAACCTTGTAAAACCCCTAAATCATACAAACTTTGTAAACTTGCTAAGATCAAGGCGTCCTTGTATTTTGCAAAAGTGTGTAAAATAATTTTACACAAAGCACTTATTTTACAAAGTTACAAATGACTGCATGAATAACCTCAGTACCAATTTATACCCCTTAATTTTCCAACATTACAAAGAAATACGTAAACAAATGTCAAATCCACAAAAAAAGCTTCCTCACCCGCTTTAAACAACCCGAGCACCTTGACCCCAACCTTCCCCCCGAAAAACGTCCTCTCCCCGACCTCCTCCCCCACAACGAAGGTATCCTGCACCTCCAACCTGGACGTGATACTGGTCTCCGACTTGACCTCAATTTCCTGTTCGACCCACCCACTCCCACAATTCTTAATCTGCGTCGTCCTCACCTTCACGGCGTCGGGAGGGGACAAAGAGGTCGCGAAATGGTCCCTGAGGTCCCTCGGGATGTCCACAATCCCCACGATTTTTTCCCCAATGTGCAACCCCCGTGAGGATAAGGCGTCTAAAAAAGAGGCGAATTTGAACTTGTGTTTCTCCTCGAGGATTCCGGTAAAAGCGTGACAATCCAGACCACCCGGACCGATCTGTTCGACGTAGATGTACCCGTCCCCGGTGGAATTTCGACCGCGACAAATTTCTGGGCGTAGGGTGAACACGTCGGGCGTGCCGGGGAGAGGGTGCAGTTTAACGAAGCGGTGAACCCGTGTCATGGCCGTGTTCACGGGGGGTCAAAGTTGACGAGTTTGTAGACATTGCTCGTGGCGGACTGGAGGATAGTGGAGGAAATAAATGTGTTAAGGTTGTATCCAAACGTATTCAAGGGCGACACACCCGGTGTAAACGCAGATTTTCGAAAAAGAACGGTATCTGCTATGGTTATCGTTTTGGGTGGAATTTTCTCCCTTTTTCATTTATTCCCCAGGAAAATTAAGGGCTTTTTTTGGGTGGTGAATAATTACCAATTTCTGAAGAGTTTCCAAGCAATATATGCTGGTTGTGATGCAAGTATTTCAGTGTTGTTATGCACGAGATATGCAGAAAAATTGTACACCCACACTGACTGACCCCCACTGGTTTTGATCTCTCTTAAATCGACTCCGATGGAACTAAAACTTGGTAGAGAGGTCCCTTGAGGTATTGTGACCTCAGGCAATCTATACATGCATGTTTATGTAACTATATGTATGCATCTTCATATGTACGTATGTACCTACATATGTATGTATCTATATATGTAAGCATCTGCATATATATGTATCTATATAAGTATGCATCTACATATGTATGTATCTATATATGTAAGCATCTACATATGCATGTATTTGTAAATATGTACATGTTAATATTTATGGCCCTATAAATAATGCTTCCTAAGGATGAGGAAAGGTTGAGTGGCTCCTTAATTTATATAAACAATGAAAACTTAGGGATCCCTCAACCTCAACCTCACCTTGACCTTAAGTGACCCTTAACCTCAACCTCACCTCAACTTCTCCATATAAACAATGAAAACTTAAGGTTGACCTAATCCTCAAAACTTGAGTTTTTCACTCAATTCTCAAGGTACCTCATGTACCTTCCTTAACGGCCACTTACATACAATTTTAGCGTTGTTTTTGTGGTTAAAGCAGTATTATTAGCCGAAAAATCACTTTTATGGTTTGTAAATTTTAATTATCGTCCGGAATGACAAATTCGGGTCGCAAAATGCCTCTGACCAGACTTCGAGATATGCACAATCCTCTCGAGTAGTACAATGCTGTCAAGCTAAAAACACGGTATCATATGTACACGGAAATAGCTATTTTTAACGGACCTCATCAGTCCAGACTTATCTTTCCGATAAGTCCAGAGGTGAGTACATTCCACCCATGATCGCCTCCGAACTCCGGTAGCATTTTACGCGCCGCCGATAAATCTGATTTCTAATTTTAACATTGGGACGCCGCGTCGCACCACGCCGCCATACGCCGATAGAATTTTACGCGCCGCCGCCGCTGATAAAGCTAATTCCCTATTCCTTCAACATTGAGGCGCCGCGCCGAGCCGAAAAATCTCCAAACTTGGCGCCGCCCCCTCCAAGTTGGTCGGCGTTGACCTCTGTAGTAATTTTGTTTCTAACGTAGTAAACGGTGTGAGTTTTGTCCCGATGGACAAATTTTTATTGGTTGTGACACTTTCACAATCACTGTGTGACATGTTAATTGTTCTCGAAATTATTAAAAACTTGTTCAAAAATACTTTACAGTGAGCTAAAACGAAAATAAGTTCGAAACAAATTGGGAACTGTGTTATTGGGCAAAAAAACTGAGCGGAAATAATAGCGGCTGAGTTGAGTGGAGGTCAAGGTTCTCCTCAATTGAAGAAGGGTACTTTGTAACTTAATTAATATTTTCATACATCTATAATCAAGTTTGGAACCACAGAGGTTACGGGTGTGTTACAAAACAGTTTTATTGTGACAAAATCGCAAAACAGCATTTTACAAAAATCGGAAACAGTACACAGAGAAATGCAACAGAATTGACGAGCCAAAAAAACAGGTTTAATACAAATAACTGCAGAATGTGTAATTCAGAATATCCGGCAATAACTTTTAAAGATCTAACAATTCCTCGAAATCCGAGAACTCCTCTTCATCGGAAGAATCTTCCACCAATTCGACGATATCCTCTACTAAGGCACCTTGAGAAGGACCAGGTTGGGATGAGGACGGAACTTGTTGGTTTCTAGTGGCGTCAATGTATTCTTCTAAGTCCAACTGTCTTCTGTGAGTTGGCGGAACAAACCGATTCAGAGACAAGTAACGAAGAACCTGAAGCCACGTTATGCTAAAGCTGATAATAAGCAAGTTTTAAATTATGGTGAATTAATTACCGCAGCTACATGTCCACAACACCCAAGGGTTCTTGCTCCATTCTTGCAGAGACAGTACCAGCCTATGACTGCTTCCGGTCCGCGTCCCCATGGGGTGAATTTAATCCATAAGGTGTGATGAGTACGCTTGTTGAATCTAGATTGCAACTTCGCTCGAATCAAATCCTTCATTTCTTCATGGAACAAAAATTCATAACCGGATCCAGATGGTGCATGTTGAATGTTGTACAGGGCTCCAATCTTTATTTGATAAGGGCCCAGAGTAATAATTTTTAATTCTTCCATTGACAGTTGAGGGAACTCGAGTACACAATCCTCATCCGCATTCTTCCATAGAACACTCTTCCTCTGTAAATTATTCTCTTCTACTAACGTTTGGACAGCATTTTCTGCTTCAAGTCGGGAGCATTGTCACAAGCCTAGAACGATTAGCCTCAGAAGTCGTGAATTGAGATTGGTGTTTCTTTATCAATTCTGGCATATAGGCAGAAAGTCCTTGGCTTTCCGCCTCTTCAATGGCGTCTCGAAAACCACGATCTAAGATTAAGACATCTCCATCTTCTAATATTACCATGATGGACTCATGTTCTTCCAACATTTTCTTCAAAATATTCGCGTCATTGTTTCCACAATCTCCATAGAACAGTCCTGTGGCTTCAACTATGTATCCGTCTGGACAAACAACCATCATCGGCTTTTAAAGATTCCTCTTCTTGTAACTTGAGTAGCTTCTACGTTGGAGTTTGAAGTCTGAGGCTTTCTGTGTGAAAAGGTATGTACCGTCGAGAATAAGGATCAAGGATTCGGGCGGTACTCCTAGTATTTCTGTGTAGAATTTTCTCATGTGCTTCTCATGGAGGTCTTCTCTTGTAATGTGGTTGTACCCGCTGTGAAGTGGAACAAAGGTGGAGAGAAGGGCGTCAAGGACAGCTGAGATGCTTTCGGATACAGTGGACTGATTCTTAATACCAAATAAGAATGCAAGAACTCTCTGAGAAATGTTGAGTCGAAGTTTCATAAGAAATATGGCCAATGCACTACGAATAGTACGATTTGGACTATTCCTTAAGGGACCTTCGCAATGTTTGAGTAGGACTTCAAAACTGGCTATCGATACTCCTAGCAACATCTCGTAATCCGAGTTGGTGAGTGACGAATTTTTGGAGAAATCAATGGGCAATTTTTTCTCTGTTGCAAGTTGTCTTAAGGTAGTCAACCATTTCGCCACTTGCTTTCCTGTAAGCGTCGAATAAGGCTTTTCAACTTCAATTGCATCCATGTCCTCCGGTTTCAATATTTCATCCTCCAGATGGTCTTTGCAGCATCTATTGTTTTCAGGAATTAGGATTCCTCGTCTCAAGAAGACTTCAATAATGGCTCGGCGCTTGATACGGGTCCGAACTGATGTCTTGCAAATAAGGCACCTATTCTCGTTGGACGTAGCTGATGGAATACCCGGCACCTCTACAACTGGATCGTGATGTTGGATTTGGGGCGCATCTTGCTCAAAAGAATCATCTGGGACCTGTGCATCGATGACCATAGCTTGACTTAACTCTTCATCATGTGGCACCTCATGATCGCTACTGGTATTCGTCATGTCTTCATCGTTCTGGTCTTGCAAATCCTCCTCCACATGACGTCTTGATTGAAGATTACGAGATCTGGAAGTCTGTACTTGGTTCAGACGTACCTGCAGGTCTACATTTGATCCTCGTCTCACTCTGCCCCTGATGAAACCATGGCATCCACTACAGATGAGATGATCGAGTCTTGCAGTTTTTCCGACTTTTAGCATGGCATTTGGTAGTACTGTCCACATTTGTTGCCCTGATATTGGACGCATGCTTCTCCGGACACTTGTGTGTGAGTCACAAACTGCACATGTAAACTTCACCATGTTGGTTGATCAATGAGCTGGACACCTGTTCAATTATCAATTAATAAACCAACATGCATTAAATAATGTAGCATTATTTTTTATTTTTAGCATTTGAAATAGTTTGGTAGAAAGTGTATTGCATTTCATCATAGTCATACATATAAACTCATATTAACAGCATTGTAAGAACATTGGCATAATTACCTCAAACTATCACTGCACCTCCTTCACACAGTCCGAAGTCCACCGGCACCACGACTTTCTCCGTTAATGTCTGCGAGACAAACAGAGAAATGTAATTGTTGTACTCAATACAACATCAAAAAGTAGCCAGCTCCTCCCCACCTACTCCTCAGATCATGACAATGCACAGAAAGGGAGAAAGCTGGCAGAAAAAAAACTGTGCATTGCGGTTTACTTTCACGTCAATAAAGAGATTTCTCCCCTGATTGACGCTCACTTCGGCCCAGAGTAGGATTTTTCCCTTTCCCAACCCATCAAAATATCAAAACCACCACTTACCGTGTTTGAAGTTCATAAAATAGGCTCCAAATCCAGGTTAGAATGGTGAAAACTGCTCCAAATCCAGGCTAAGATGATGAAATCCACGACCAGATAAGGTTGCAAGAGTGAACTCGAAGAGATGGGGGTTATTTTTATTTATTTCCACTTTTTGGTCCCCATTGTTTTTACATGTCATCATTTTGATGACATGGTTACCTTATTTTAGCAGTTTTAATTTAAATGATGACGATTTTCATGTTTTTTTTTGTATTTATGCATGTTGCACCCGAACCAGGCATGCCTCTTTCACCAAACTTTGCTAAAACATGCTTACTTATATAATAAGTAAGTGTGCAAAGTTTGAAGAAAATCGTTGGAGGTCTTCCACGACTTTGTCCTATCATGATTTTAGCACATGTATTTCTCCCATTTAAATGCATGTAAAAAACCCCCACCACTAAAATAATTAGTACGGGAGTTTAAGGCATGCCTCTTTCATGAAATTCACGGAGATGACACTTCGATACTTGTATCACAACATATAAAAAAATTAGCAAAATCGTTGGAGGTCTTCATTATTTTTATGACCCACCCAAAAAGATGGGCTAAACCCGATTTAATCCTTTATATATTCTATATTGTAGCACGCATCATGGGGATCGAATTTTGTATTCGTCATTTTTCGAAATTTTGACCTTAACTTAACCCCAGTTATCGACGACCATAGGTTGAAAATCCATTAGCTAATGACCCCTTGTAAGTACTGCACATCAATGGAAAGCTCTTCGATAACTGGAGATAAGGTCGAAATTTCGAAAAATGTCAAATACAACAGATGATAAGAGCTACAATATACACAAATTATTTGGAAAATCTATTATCTATTACACTGCCAGTGTCGCCCTTATGTTGGGATATATCATGAACATAATATTGCTTTGTTACCTTGCTGGAGGGGACAAGTTCCCAATAGGCGGAGGGTGAGAGGAGGTTAAGGTGTGACGAGATGGAGGAAAGAAAGGGCAGATTCGTGGCGAGGTTGGTAACCGTGTAGGGCGTCCTGATTCGGAGGGAGGTGGGCTGACCGTGTCCCGAGAGGACAATGGTGGCTGGGTCGATGGGGTTGGAGAGGGGACAGGTGGGGGGTGGTGGTGGTGAGGGTAGTGGGAGAGGTGCTGGTGGAAGGGTGGCGGAGGTCAGGGTGGTTATACAGGTCAAGAGGATGTAGATCGAAGGAGTCATTGTGCAATTTTGCAAAACTTTTGAAAGTGTGCAATTTTTGTGGGCAGAAATATTTTAGAATTTAGTACGTATGTATGTAGATATTTTTGGACTTGTGGGAATTCAAAGTTTGCAATTTTTGTGGGCAGTAGGTGATGTGTAAATGTGCAAAATTTCGCAAAATTTTTGAAAGTGTGCAATTTTTGTATGCAGAAATATTTTAGAATTTAGTACGTATGTATGTAGATATTTTTGGACTTGTGGGAATTCAAAGTTTGCAATTTTTGTGAGCGAGTAATGATGAATGATTGTGCTTCTTGACTTATCCGGATTCACGGATGGACTGAGATGGGCACTAATTTGTGGAATATTTTGCATGATTTTGCATGATTCGTGGGATTTGATGGAGATGATGAATGAGTGACATAATTTGTCTTTACGTCTTTCGCATGTATGCTAAATAAGCTCTAGCATCGATTCAGAATGCAATTCACTCGTTTATTCCGTGACCCTTTGTATCAACACTAATATGCACATACATACATAGATATTTCTGGTATTGCTTAAAAATAAAGGCAGGTCAGAGTGCGACATTTTCTTAAATCACTGCGTGAAACTAAATCAATGTTGAGTGTAGACAGCATTCACTCAAAATTTACTCCATACTTGGGTATGCAAATGAATTTTCATGAATTCAAAATGTGACACAATCAATAAATATGATTTCTTAAATCTTACACAATTCCGGAACAAGTTTTCATTTCACTTCACTCCAAATTTACAGCATGAGGTCATATTTACAAAAATTCGATTTTATAGTTAAAAAGCAGCGTCAGAGAAAATTTGGAGACGGTACTAAAAAACACTTAATTATTCACGCACCATAATTATAATTAAACAAGTCCAAGGTGAAGAATTATGCCGCTTTCGTATTGTTGATTTTTTAAATAAAATTTGTCTTGGGTACGATGTTGATTCATAATTACACCTGATAGCAAGCAATTAAAATTTTCATGATTTTCTATAAAAAATGAAATATTTATTTCAACCAGTTTCAAAGTCTTGAGTTTTTTTGGCGAAATATATATAAAAAAATCCGCTTTTTAACATTGCTCGGTACATGGAAGATATCTAAATTTTAGAAGAAAAATATCAAAAAAAAGATCAACTCTTTACCATCAAGTTTTCCACAAATTACAGAAGCAATACTCTTATTTTTGAGAAATTTTAGGTTCATGCCGTACACATTTTTGTGTATTTCGTCCTAAATGGAAAACAAAATATTACAAAAAGTATGTGTTCTTCATCCTTAAGAGATTCACTGGACTAGTAAAATAACTCTATACGAATGAATCACACACATTTGGCTTTCCATAATTGCTGCGATACTTTGTGATACAGTATTAACCAAGTTTTCATGCAATACTTAAATTTTTACAGTTACAGTCGGAAATAACTGTTCCACAGCAACATTGTACATTATTTGATGCGTATATATTTATTTATTTACAACTTTAAACTCTCGTCAATACAGTTGAAGAGATCACAAGAAAATGATTGATCACCTAATTAATAATAGAATTAATTAATAACAATTAATAAGTACATAATTAATAATTAATTAATAACAGAACATCCTTAAGATAATTATTATAAATATTAAAGATTAATTCCATTGGAAAAACTCTCGGATACCGGCAGTAACTTTAGAGCAAAATCACATTTTCTGCGATACATAAATATATTTTCATATAACGTACAAATACTTGGAATATTTTAATTTTAATAATTTTCTCATAGCACGAATTTCATTAAGTTTTTCCTTTATTTTAACACTAAACGCAATAATTACATACTTCTTTATAATTTAGCTTTCTTTATAATTTTCAAGCCTCTCCGGCATTATTTTAACGGGACACGTGGAAAACAGTCGAAATATTTCTAAAATTTTTATGAGCTACTTACATTAAGTGATAAAATTACACAAAATAAATTAACACCCTGCTGCAATACCTTTGGTCTCATTTTTATTACCAGTAAACCATACATTTCTCGAGATACGAACAATTCCTGCGGAAGTGTGGGGACAATGTCCCCTCGATTATCCGATGTCGCCATGCACCATCTTCCCATATTATACAAACCCCTATCTTACAATTTTAAGCCTATCCGCGGCTTCTGCATTCGAGCAATTTTCAGACTACCAGCGAGTATATATGATTTGTCAGGAAATGAAAATCAGTCCGATTTTTTAATTATTAAAAATACGAGCCACGTGTGCTTGTCCTTACACTAATTTGAGTCATAGCTAAGTAAGTACAAAATTGGGGAAAAGGCAGTGTAAATGGTTGCAAATGCCATTACTTTGCGGAAGAAAAACTATTGATACAGAAAAACTAATCAATTTTAAGTTTGAAATAAGTAAACCTTAAAGAATTTTCCTAACTGAGAGAATGAGATATTAAATGGAAGAATAAGAATACTGAATTATTTAATGGAATACATTATTCCGTAAAAAGTCTCAGCCGACAACAAGATTCGTTACAGATCTTTTTTTTACTTAATTAATACATGAAAAACTATTGTTAACAAGAGGACAAATAACAAAACAAGTATGGAAATGTCATAATGGAATTAATATTTTCATTATTTCCAGTCGCCACGGGAATAAAATCGCAAATTTGTAAAGCATACAAATTTAAATTTGCAATTTTATTCGTAAATCGTTTGCGATTTTATTCGCAAATCGTTTGCGATTTTATTCGCAAATCGTTTGCGATTTTATTCGCAAATCGTTTGCGATTTTATTCGCAAATCGTTTGCGATTTTATTCGCAAATCGTTTGCGATTTGCGGCTTACAGTAATAAATATTTTCATAAATATATTTCACTTTTGACTATAAATTTGATGGACTAGCTATTGTCAATGTTTCCTGCTCGTTTTATAAGGCACCGTTTCAAAATCAGTACGTATTTCCGTTCCTCATATTATTATTAATTGAGATATTTACGTCATTTGTAAGGATTGATTGAGCCATTTCTCTACTTTATTTGAAGGAACACATTTTTCTGTGAGCAAAAACTGGACCAAATTTTCAGTTAAGGCATTGTTTACTTTCTATTGTTTGTACTCAAGCGAAATACAGAACAAATCAAAGCAAAATACAATATTGCTTACAGTAACAATAAAACAATGCCAACATTGATTTTTCCATATACAATTCTCACTTTTCTAGCAAAATGTATACCTTCATTTTGCCCTGTCCCTGTCCAAAACTAAAATCAACCAGTATAATTATTTCTCTCTCTATTTATAAATTAATTAATAGCTATATAAGTAAGATATTAACGTAGGCCTTGATGACATGACTCGCCAAAATTAGCACATTTCTAATCATTCCACGTCCTCCTGGGAATTTATTATAAAATTCTGAACTACAAATTTGTACAGCAAATTTGCCACAGGAAGAATCTTAATATTCATGAATAAGTCCAGCTTAAGGTCGATTAGGGCAGCATTTTTTTCTCAGTCCATAATATATAATCACAGCCACGATGAAAAGCACCAAACCCGTCACGAGGTAATCCGTAACCCCCCAGAGTCCGAGTGGCTTGATGATGAAATCTGAAGAAAAGAGAACTTTTTGTTACCATGATGTAATACTTTTAATTGAAAAGTAATTAAGCGTGATGGAAAATCTTTGATCGTTTGACCACAGTTGGTGACAACTGGGGTAAATAATTATTTTCAGATTGTTGTTTCTTATGGTAATTTCCAGTGGCTGTGGGGACATCTGGGAACATTAGTATTTCATAATAAGGGAAGGGGGGGATGATGAGGACATTGTCCCTCTGTCCCCACGCTTCCGCGGCCACTGGTAATTTCCAACACATTCGCAAAATTTAAAACTAAATTTTGCAAGCTCAATTCAATGATCTTAGATTCAATTCCATCACGCTGAGTAATTCTCATGCAATTTTGTTCCCTAATTACATATATTCTGCTCACCAGCACGATCAGAAGTAGTCTTTTCAGCCGGCTTGATGATCACGGTGTCCGAGACTCCACCATCTCCTTCCGAGAGAAGGATGAAACTCTGACCAGGGTTCAAAATTATGGGGAAGTTGAACCCCCCAGCGTCCCCTCGGGTCCAGGAGAAATCGCTGACTTCAACGGGTTCAGTTTGATTCTAAATGGATAAAAGTAGTAGAAACACTTAAAGTTTTATTAAATAATTTATCAGGCCGTAGCGAAAGTACTTGGCAGTATTTTCACCTCAGTTTAACACCCACGAAAAGTGAAAAATCTAAAATTAACTTTTCATCGCTGTCAAAATTTCTTATTTAAAAAAAATCTGGAAAATAAAGAAGCAATTTACACAGTTATTTGAGACTCGTAAAATACATTCGTTTTGTACCATAATTTTACAAACTTCTACATAATAAGGAGACACCCTTAATTTGAACAAGCTTATAAAAATTTGCAAGCTAATTTTTGAGATATGAGCAAAATTTTACAGAATTTGCGGATTTTAAGCCTGAACCTACATGATAGGAGTCTTACTTTTTATTTTTATCGCTGGGAAAATACTTTATTTTCACGATTTAAAAAAAAATGCAGAAGGATGCTGGGAGTTAATTTCTTCACAAAACCTGTATTTTATGACTTCTGACAGTGTACATTTATTGAAAAAGCAATAAACGCAAGAAATTTAAGGTGCAAGAAATATGCGACGAATCAGCATTCGTCTTATCGGAAATCCGCCCTCGCCCCGGAGCTCCAAATGCATACCGTATTTCAAATACTTTCGCTACCCCTGACACATTTGTACCTATCCACATAAATAGTTTACTAAACTAACCTTGGTTATCACGTATAACCCTAATTTCGCGTGCAAGTCGCCGGAAAGTCTCCCTTTTACGGTGTGCTGTCCGAGCGGAAAAATGTGTCGAGTTACGTTATCCTTGCTTATCTCCACCATTCCATCCAGATCAATCTTGGGTTTTCCTTTTACTAGTTGGTTAATTTTTAAAAAATCATAATAAAAATTAAATTTGCAAAAATGGTAAGCCACGAACAAAAAACAACGCCTACTTTGCATACCGGTAAAGTTAAATGAAACTGTGACTAGATTTGGAGAAGATAAGGACGCCGCTTTTGCCGTAATGCGAAGCACAGTCCCTTTCGGGTCAGGAATGCCATCAAAGGATAGCGTCACCAACTTGGAAGCCCTGACGAAATCGGTCAATCCGGTCCGAACGTCTGCAATTTACGAAACACGTGTGTGCAAAAAAACTGGCAAAATTTTTGCAAAAAGCAACATACCTTTCAGCACTAATCTCTCATTTTCCTCCAAAGTTATTGAGTCTTTATCCAATAGAAATCCGCGTGGGAGGTAGAACGGGTCGTAGAATGCGACAAATTGGATGGAAAGGTCGATTCGAGTGCAATTCACAATTTCCAAGATGGGGACCACTTCTTGTCCAGGGTGTCCAATAATTTCTGAAAATCATGTTTTTTTAGATATTTTGTATTTCTTCAAAATTTCAAAATTTGACAAACTATTTTGACCAGGAATGTATTTTTTACCTGGCTCCCAAGTATTCTCGGAATGTCGGGGTGTCACCAAAAACAAATATTCGTCACTGGTCATGGCAAATGTTCCATGTCCGGAATAATGTAAATAGTGAATTCCGATCTCCACCAGATTGTCTTTTTCCCGGGGACATCTCTGAATATTTGTAGAGTCCTGAAAAATAAAATTTTGTACATTAAAATTTATACGGGTATCTTTAAAAAAAACTACCTACTCGATGACAATAAAGGTCCCCAAACGCATACTCTCCGATTTCGACCGGTGTAAATCGATCACAAATTTAATTAGTATGAAATTTTCAAAATGTCTAATGCCCAAGTTTGGCTGAGATATTTGCGGAGAAAACGGGCTTAGTTTTCTACAAAATACAAAAATTTTACACTTTGCAAATTTACTTTGCATTTTCTCCTCTTCGGGTGCAAATATCAATATCTCAGCCAAACGTGACCATTGGGAGATCGTGTCTTTTACAAGGTTTTTATTAACTAAATTTGTGATCGATTAGGACTAATTACTAATTTGGTCAAAATTGGAGTTATAAGTTGTTAGTTAACACAGTGGACTGGGCGTATTCACGTCAACCAACGGGAACATAAAGTTACCAAGCTCTGGGAAATTTTGTGCTGGAAAAGTTTTCCAGTGCAAAATTTAATAAATGTATTTTTTTTCCTAATTATGGACAATTTTTATCATCCGTTCACCGATGATAAATTTAGCATAACATCGCAATTTGCGAACTTTCGCAAGACTTTCCCTTAAAATCATTGGAAATATTTTCTCCAACGGTTTTATCAAGTGATCGTATTCCATCAGAAATGATTGAAATTTCAATAGAACCAAAATGAGGTTACAGGACAGCTTTGCGAAATTATATTAGCTTTGCGAATCTGGGAAATTTGTAAATTAAGTTTCCACACATAACGTTGTCGTGAGTACACGATTAGAAAACTGGTATTAAATCTGTACTGATCGGAGTAAATACATACATACGTACATATTTGGCCCAACTGATAATAACGGGCGTGTGGTGATTTTTTAGTGAGTATAAAAAATTTACCCCTCAGAAACAAACTACTACGTTCGCAAAAAATTTTGCCTTCACAATTTATGGCGAACTTGCGCATCATTTTTAAACTTATTAAATTTCTTATTTTGTTAATTTCAGACGAAAATCTTCGGTAACAAATGAAAATTTACGAATTCTTCCCACCACAAAATTCTAGACTGAACCAAATTTTCCTCCCTTTTTCATTTGCGAAGTGCCTTCATTTCGTTGCTTTGCAAAATTCGCAATTTCTAAAAAGTTATGTTGCGATACGATCTCTAATACCACCTATACCTCATTTTATGCGAAACCCTAGATAATTTACTTACCAGCAACTTCCGTTGTGACTTCAGAGCGTAATAGTGAAAGATATTAATCACTCGACGAAATTTCATTGTTGAGGAGGTCGAGTAGGTCGTAAAGGTTGACTCGGTCACGTTCCAGTCATAGCAAGTCGTCTCGAGCGGTGGTCCCCTTTTTGCATGCAAAAAGGGGATACTTGTGTCCTCTTGTCTCCAAAAAATGTCCGCATATCCCTGCGCGCTGATATCCGCTTTAGCATCGGTCGAGTTTACGGCCACAATTGTTGAGTGGATGGCATCACAAGAGGATAAATTGTACCCAGACGTATCGGCATGAACTACGTCTAACGGGCACATGAACAGTAGTTGAGACTTGTTGAAACTAATTGAGGTCGGCGTCATTGGAATAACATATTCGTAGCGTGCGACGCCATTTTCCATTAGCGTACTGAACCCAATTTTGTTGTCGACAAGACTTACTGTCCAGGGCTGAAAAAAAATTGAAAAAAATGTATTTTGCATTTACAAACCAGCAGGAATACTTATTGACCATGTTCACGTCAACTTTTGAATATCTCGCGAATTTAGCATAGCAAATACATATGTAACTTGCCAATTTTGCGAAATTTTTCAAAATTTTTGCTGGATAAGCATAGCAAATTTACAAAGCCCTCACATAGCAAGATATGTAACTTGTCAAGTTTTTGCGAAATTTACGAGATTTTCAAAACTTTTGCTGCATAAGTATAGGATTTTTTTCGCAAATTTACCAGACCCTCACAGCACATATGTACATACTTCACTAACGCAATCCAGCTTAAAATGTTTTACACTCACCTCATTCAGCGGATTTTCAATCCAGATTGCAATTCGGGGTTCAGGATAAGTCAAAACATAGTTTGGCACATCCAGAACAATGTGGTCACTGGGTCGAATCTCTCGAATTGGGACGCGTTGTGGTGCAGAGTCGAAGTTGTAGTTACCTTCATACAGGGTTACGAATCTTGTGATCCCGCTGCTTTCATTGTATCCCCCCCATCCTGGATTTACTAGAAAAAGGATTCTGATTACAATAAAGTTGGATAAGCCACTTATGTACAATAAGTGTGATCGTTTTGTCCGTCCGTCCGTCCGTCCCTGGACTAAAAATTAGAATATTGATGCATCCCGCGGACGGATGGATGGACAGACGAAGTATTCGCTTAAAGTGGCTGAAACTAGTTAATAATTTAACTTACCACCGCTTATCGGATGGGAACCCGTTAAGTGTAACCCGATAAGGAAGACGTACCCGATAAGGAAGAAGTACCCGATAAGGTCGTTTTTTTTCCTCATCGTTGTCTGCAATAAGTGCAAGTTTTTAGTCAACATTAGATGATACTTGTGATTGGCAATTTAAGTAAGATATTTTAATTGAAATCTCCACCGCTGTTTTACTTTAAGCTTGGTGTACTATTTTTGTAATTCTTTACGGAAGGAGTCACCAATTGTGGATAAGTTTCCCGTGGGAAATGAAGCCTTTTGTATTCTGATTTCATGGGTTACATCGTTACATAAGTGTGTCAAATTTTCGGAATATATTCACTTTACAAGGTTACAAAGTTGTGCGTGAATACTGATGCAATTCATGCAGGCCTTGGTAACTATTAATTCCAAAGTTTTACTACCAGTTGGAAGGAAAATTAGCTTTCCAATTTTGTGTAAACTTGCTCAGATCAAGGGCGTCTCTTTAAATATTTTGTAAAAGTTGGTAAAATTATAGTACAAAATTGTCAATGGCTGCATGTAATTGACGTGAATACCCTAAATTAAAAAATTAATTGCAGAAATGTGACGAATAAATTCACGCAGTGCTTGGTAACTTTATAAAATCCGTAACTGGTGTGAAATAATTTTATAAACTTTTACAAAATATAAAGACGCCCTTGATCGGAATAAGTTTGCAAAAAGTTGCAAACTAACAATTTTCCTCCAAAATATTTGCAAAATTTTTCGAATTTTACAAACTTTACAAACGACTGTGTGAATTTCCTGCGTACATATTTTATTTGCTACCTTCAATTCCCAGGGTTTTCGTTAAAAAAAATTTTGACCTCCTCCCAGAAAATTAATCGTTTCAAATTTACACTTCTAAAAGTAAACCACAATCGCCACGACTCACAGAATCAATCACGAACTTATTAGTATGTATGTACGTAGTTTAATTAGTCTATGTAAAACTGAAGACTAAATCATTCCAATTTCTGGAAACTTTAACCGAATTGAAAATTCCGAATTGTAGAAACTTTCCAGAAATAAGACGAAGCAAATCGTCGCGCAGAAAAAATACAAACTAACACACATCACCGGAACAAATTGAGCTAACAAAAGTTTCCCAAAGGTATGAAAATTCCTAATAGATTTCCAAAAGCTAAATGTCAGGAAAAAACGGCGCACCTTATTTTTAGATGAACAATAATTAACACAGGGTCATAAAGCATCGAAAATTTGTCACAAAATCCTCCAAATCTTTGATATTACAGTGTCACCGAAAAATAATTGTGCTTAAAAACGAAACTTCTGTTACATGCATGAGCTGGAAATTTATAGTTTAAGCGAAGAATAATTAACCTAATCAACACTAAATTGTCACAAATACTGGAAATTTTCGATAAAAGAATGTCGCTGAAAATTATAATTGTAATAAAAACCAAGTTTTTTTAACCCAAAGTTGAAAAAACATTTAAGATCTTTCCTACGTTATCTTCCCGTGGGTGACTCACCGCTGAAGATGTTGGCGGACTGATCGTCAAAAATTCGTGACGTCGTCCACCATCTTCATGAAAGACTAATTCCACGCTCATGAGACAAAGATTTTTCTACGGGTCGTTTATACATAACGTTAAATCCAGCCGTATTAATAACACCGTCACCACGATACTTATCCCTGCTACGCCACGTAGCTTGCGTACGAACCGTGGCGCTAAAATGGTGGAACTACCTAAGTACGAACCAGGTTTTAGACTCGTGTAGAGATGTAAACGGGTTATAAATACTTCGCACTTTTAATAGTTTGCGAACTTCTGCAAAATTAAAAAAAGCATGTTTCTCCCTACAAAAATATATGCCAAATTTGAGAAATTGCATATTTGGTGCAAAAAAAAACAATTTAGAGACGTCTTATTGACAAGGTGTCGTTGCCATGACGACCGCACCTAGATACATTTTTTGGGTTATCGTCCGATAACCCAGCAACTATCTTTATGTACTGTCTCTCATGCACATGGCTTATCCCATCCTAAAAATCAGACCTATACCTAACTCAAACACAGCGTATCGCTAGTCAGCACAATTTCTATTGCAATAAATGCGTACGTATGTAGATAAGTAGCTAGATACACAACTTGTCAAAAACTTGGCTCATCCAAGTTTAACAGCTAAATATCATAAAGTTAAATACTAAACACTTATACAGGGTGTTAATAAAGTCCGATCCCATTTTTCCTGTAAAAAAGTGAAGGCTAGTATAAAAAAAAACTACCCGTGATACTTACAAAAAATGTTCGACATATTTACCTTAGTATTTGGTCTTGTTACCATTTACTTTAACCATGCCCTCAACTCTTTGTTTAAGGCTCTGTGCTAATTTTTCCAATGTGCCTCTGGAAATCGAATTCCATACATCTTGAACTTTTTTTTACTAGCTCTTCCCTCGTCCGGGGTTGTGGCTCTTTGTATACATTTTCCTTAAGTATGGACCACTGGTTCTTCAGGGGATTCAAATCTGGGCCGTTAGCGGCCCACACCCCCTTGCTCCAGACCGTTGAAACTTGCGTCTTGATGAGACTCAAACTCGCTTTTGCTGTATGGGCTATAGCACCATCCTGCATGAAAACTATTTTTCTTTCATTCGGAAATATTTCCTTGTTCCCCATGCTATCGAAATAGATAGGTAATATTTTTTCCATATAATGCTTTGCATTGACTGATTGGCCTTTTGGTATGATATGTAGAGGGGTCACGCAACGTGCACAAAATCCACCCGCTACCATAACTTTAAGCCCGAATTTTGGGATCGCTCTTGATGGTACATCCGATTTGTTTTCTGTCCTGTAACGAACATTTTGTTGGTTCAATTTTGGATATAGTTCAATAATAGATTCGTCAGTCCAAAGGATGTGACTGCGCAATTCTTCACCAAGTCTTTTTTCACTCAAATGGGCACTTTTCTGAAGGAGTTCTTGAAATTTCAGACGGTCATCGATATATTTTTGTGACATGAGAGGTTTTTTTGGTTAGTTTGTAAGCTGTGTGACCCCACTTCGTAGTTTTCACAAATTTTTGCACGGTCACACAGTTAATTTGCTTCTTCTTCTCTTTATAGCGTTTTGAGTCATTTAACTCCCTTGCTCAATTACGTAATGAACTACCGGTTTTCTTGCAAAGTCTGTTTTTAATCATTCTTTTTGTGGTAGGTGACACCTTTCTGGGTCGCCCTGGTCGCTTTTTGTCGTGGACAAAATTTTTATTCTTCCATTTCCAAACAGTTCTGCGGCTGCAGCCCAATTTTTGCACAATTTCTGTAGGTTTAAGCCCCTGCTGATGCAATGTTTGTATCTCAACTCTAAGATGCTCATGACTTACACGTTTAGTTGTTCCTCCCATGGTAAAAATTTGAAATAAATAACTTCACTGGTTCAAAAGTTCCAGCTGAATTTGTAACAACCACGCTCCAAAAAATGCATGGGATCGGACTTTATTAACACCCTTTACATATCGCGGTGTCGGTTTGATGCGTGTAACAGAAACCAGAAATAAACATTCCTCGTAATAAAGAGTGAGGCTTATTTAAAGTTCATTTACTTAAATGAAATGGAAACCGTCAAGTTTACGCTGCTGCTCGAACAACTTGATAACCCACAAGGTTAACTTACCAAGCTACGAGATGCACTCTTTCACCAATACTTCACCGGCTTATCAACCCCACCAAGCAGACTTAAATAATCTGAGGAAGAGAGATACATACAAAGGAATCTTACTGTTTTTACAGCCCAGCACAGTAGATGATCCTCTCCTCGAGTAGTGCAAACTTGAACTGACGAGACGACTACTTTTTCAGCACGAAGGCGACAGCAAAGTAAACGTCGGACCAAGTTCTCCAGAGGTTTTATATACTGCCAAAAATTATGATACTAAACTGCACTTGAATGCACATCAACTAATAAAAACGCAGAGTGCGAATGTATGCCATACTGAATCAGACAAAGTTCACTAACTTCACCCCCAGTGTTTATTGCATGCAATCACGTCATCATCCCTCCAATTTTTTTTTTTTTTTTTAGAATTTCTGAATTTTTGATTTTTGTTTTGTTCTGCGCAATTTTTCCAAATGCTCATTTTTGTACCCTGCCCTTCTTCAAGTTATTGGCTGGACAGAGTGTAGTACTCTTAGTAATCCGGTAAAGTCACACAGTTACTGATTTCTCGGTAATAAATTTGGTAGTAATATTTTACCAGGTAGTAAAAATTCGTTACCATGATGGTAAAACTTTATTACCAAGCCATTACCACACGGTACAACTTATCATTGCCACTTTGGTAGAGTCATATACTTGTGCTTTTCGGTAATGTTTATTACCAGATTATTTACGTATGTATACATACGTACTTGGCCCGTAGGGACGCACAAATTTTGAAACTTTTGGTTGGCATAAAAGCCAATTAGGTATACAAATGAGTCATTCAGAGCTGGTCAGGCCATACCCTCACCGTAGTCCGTGGCACAATTGCATCCGGATTTTCATACGTGGAAACAACTCGCAATTTCTTGAGAAAGACATTCATTTTAAAATATTGAGTTGCGTACACTGTTAAAAATCTGGTAGGGTGAGATATGTACTCGGTACTGGTATTGGTTTGGTAATAACTTCCTACCCGGTTGGTAGTAGTTTGTATCTGAGTGGTAAATTTTTCATTACTAAAGCATAATGCCCGTTATTACGGTGCAGATAGAGTCATATGAATACTCGGGTCAGTGCTGATTTAATACCAGTTTTCTAAGAGAGTTATCCATTAAATTAAATGACTTCGAAAAAATGGTTTCTTATCCAACATCCCGGTGAAATTGGCTAAAGTATAAAAACTTAGAAGCCTGAGAAAAAATTTTGGAAAATCTTAAAAAGCTATCCTCTTTTTGAATAAGAATGTGTCTGCCTGCCGTAAAATGGACGATAATACACTTATCAATCACCTCCTCAAAATGCAAAAGGCATGGAAATCATGATACAAAATCAAATAAAATTAAATCTCCATTCTCTTTTTAAAGAGTAAAATTCACTAAATTAAACCCGTGTAATCATCAAATTGAGTTGATTCTTATTTTCGTTTGGTTGTTGCTGTTGCGCAACAAAAAATCGTACCTTGTCTCATACATACTTCCTGTCACATGAAGCTGTTTTATTGGCTTTTTATACGCCATTAGCGATGTTGAAGACATGTCTTGTGCATTCCAGCCTCTTCCAATTCACTCTCCGTCCAATTAAATATTCAATTGAAACGACAAATATATGCAAATCAGGGCAACCCTTGTACTTGACCAGATGCTTAAGCAGTTGGGCAGCCGAATGAGAAATAATAAAATGCATTCGTGCACGCATGCATATTGCATCTTACACTTTAATAAGAATTGTGCACTGGGTTCGAAAGCCTACAAAAATCTGTGCCACTAAAATCATTCGTTTATTAGGTCTGGACTAAAACACAGGTTATGTAATTCCACCACGTGGTATACATGCATTTTCTATTAAATTGTTCTATCTGTGAATTACACACGCATAATAATATCCACACTGTTAGAAATCTGGTATAGTCAGGCAGGTATTGATTTCTCGGTGTTAACTTGCTACCGATTGGTATTAAAATTATACCCGTCCGTAAAAAATTTGCTACCGTTATGGTAAAACTTTAATGCCGAGCTATGTACTATAACGCGGTATTACTTATCAATACCACTTTATGAATACCGATTGGTATTATTTTAGGACAGAATTCCTAAAAGTACCGGGTATAATTTTCTTGTTGAAATACTTCACTAAATAAAATGTTCCATACATACATATTTATTTGCAACAATTTCACGTGATATTAGAAATCCTGGTGAGTAATCATGATTTTAAAAAAATGGAGCTACTTTTTATAAACTTTATAAACTTTATAAACAACCACCGCCACCCATTTTAACGACATTTCGAATCCAATATTTTCTCATACGAGAACATTACTAAACCAACGCGCTGTGTGTCTGCCTTGCAGACACACATAACTGCGTACAAAACTATGTACATAGTTTTCCCATTTTATTCACGTCAGACAGCCTTAATCCCTCCACTTGAGTTTCTTTTATGACTGCAGAGCTGCAGATGGTCGCCTACTATGCATATGCACATACATAGTTTTGCCTGAATTTATTTAGAAGTCACGCCACCAATCCTTTCCCCGTTCGTGGAGGAATTATATTTCTACAATTTACATGTACATAGTTTGTAATGAATAATTAATAAAAACGGGAGATTTCGTATGTACGACACAGGCATTTAATTAGTCAATACATGAGACTGTCTATCTACTAATTCGATAAATAAGAGATTCACTCAAACTTTTGTAATTTTACTTTATAGACGTTTGGCTGACAAGGACCAGAGTAAACCAAGTGCATACATACATAGATTAAAAATTCGCAAAGGTTTTTTTTAAATGATGATAAATACAATTTTGCCAGGATTTGCGAATTATAATTTTACAAACGGAGAATGGAGGTGTCTTTTTTAAAATTTCATAGTTTGGCCAAATATGCGCTGGCAGTTTTGTCACTCTAATCCCCTCAGTTTTCTCAATCTTATCGTCAGCAGGGCGAAGCAATCGCGAGTTAAAGCCACACACTACACTTCTTCACAGTGGATAACGTTTTTGCTTATAAATGGCTCTGTTAAAAGATGCCCCATTAATTTAATCTCCATAAAAATCAAGCCGTTTTATTATCCGAGCAATAACAACGGAAAATATACACGAGTCCAGAAATATAAAAAAAGTCGTGCAGTATATTTGTCATTCAGACTGGAGCTAAGGATGAGGAACAATTATATGAATTCACTTGTATACACTTCTAGAAAGATCCAGTATTAAAATAATACCAAGCGGTAGCAACTTTAACACCGAGAAATCAAAACCTGACTTACTCACTATATATACTAGTTTTTGAACAGTGTACATATCGGATAAGTGAAGGAATGGATTTGGATATTATTCTACATATGACCCAAACTGGTTCGAGACCGAGATGCGAATCAGGATAACTCGAAATGACCAATTTTTTTAGTTAATTTTGTCATCCAGAAAATCAAACTGAACACTTTACAAATATTTGCTTTGCAAACTCTCGATTCTTGCAAATACTTAATTGTAATAAAAATTGGCAAAATTCGATTTTCTATTTTTTTGCAAAAGTTACCAAGGAAGAGAGACCCTTTGAGGGGGTGTGGTTATCATAAATGCTCGATAACCCGGAAAATATACCGTTGAAACAAATGCCCCCAAATCACAGCGTCATCACGACTCTCACTTTCTGACCATGTTGCCAACTTGGCTAAAGATCTCCTCGTCATTAATGTGTCACAATAACCTTAACCGTGCAGCGTGCAATTGAACATATGTGCAAAATACACCATTGAATGCGTAACTTGCAAAAATATTGGCATAACATGACACACCATGTGTACATAACAGAAGCCAGATATTTTACACAACTCGAATGAAAAATTCATTCATTTAAACGCAGTGGCCACGGAAGCGTGTGAACAGGGGGACAATGTCCCCATCATTTGTCCATATTCTATAAACTC
The DNA here is from genome assembly GCF_002217175.1 of Folsomia candida. Taxonomy (NCBI): domain Eukaryota; kingdom Metazoa; phylum Arthropoda; class Collembola; order Entomobryomorpha; family Isotomidae; genus Folsomia; species Folsomia candida. Next base: position 3,430,153 of record NW_019091207.1, on the reverse strand, counting down.
CTCCCTCCCCTATCCTACAGTGTGAATGCCCCCAGATGCCCCCCCCCAGTATCCGCGGCCACTGTTTAAACGTAATGGGCTGGATAGTGGTCTGCTCAAGCGTTAAAAACTACTCTTGATCTTCGCTTACATGCAAAACTAAATCCTCCAACTTGCATGAAGCTGCATAAGCGAAAAGTTATTCATGAACTGTACAAAACTGCCCACAGTTTGGTCTCGTCAAGTTGATTACCTACTTCTGGATAAGTGCATATACACATATAGCATATCATCCCACATACATAAGTATGCACGTATACCGTGAAATGTGTGGTATGGATGGAAAGTCTACGGCGTCAACGTCTACTCAAGTTTATTGCACAACTGCCCTCGAAAAGTCCCTCAACGACTGTACCAACATCGAAAATTGATGTAGAGGAGAGCACCTCACAATACAATTATGTACATATTTCGAAATTTAGGAACCAATTTTTTTGAGCAGTACATATATACATAATTACATAATGAAGAAAATAACCCAATAAATATCCGCATCCTCACGTTAAACAGATTTCTATCGACAAGCTAAAAAAGTGAATTTAGCCGAGATAACTCACTTCACCGGCTTATCACCGAGAAATCAGTTATCTCAGATTTTGAACAGTGAACATATCGGATAAGTCATGGTTGGATATTATCCTTTACATGACGCAGACCAAGTAAAGATGAGGATGACGCGATACATCATGATTTTTTTTTGTTATCACCCAATTGATCTTATGAAATGAGAAATTCAAGTTTTTTTTACTTACTGTTTTTTTTTGCCGGCACAACTTTATTCCTCTATTTGTATTGTATTAAAAAAAAATGAAAAAACTGAAACAAAATCCATAGCTTTTCCGGGGCGAGGACGAGGCACTACTGAGCGTCTAGAATCGGTATATAGACTCGGTATTTATCGCCGTAGATATTCTGCCCGGTTTGGAAAAGTTGAGAGAGTGTAAAAGAAAAGCGTGACAATGTATACGTGCGTATGACTCATACCGAACTACGGATCCTCTCTACGTATTTGCCCCGTAGTAGGAAGATCCCTTCAACCACAATCTCGACCTCACACCCCCGAGAAAGCCAAAAATCGTACGACTTCTCAAAATGGCCAATCAAGGTGAAAAGATGGAACGAGTGCAATGTGCATAAAGCTTGTTCATTCATAAAATTATTTATCACGAGTGGCCGCGGAAGCTAGGGGGGGGACCGTTAACATTGGAAGATAGGGGTGTATATAACATGGGAAGATTAGGGGGGACATGAAATAACCGTGGGGATAATTTGTCCCCACACTTCCGCAGCCACACTTTAAACCAGGAGGATTTCCACGCTTTACATTACACACATATTTACAACGTAGTACATACATCACGATTAAAAATAAGTCATTATTGATTCCATAGTACTGGCGAGCATCTCATATTATTTTGAATAAATCACGGTATGTTATTCTCGACGTTACGTGGTCCCTTCTGCACATAAGAAATGCATGTACATATTTACAACAGATAGAAAAGAGACCAAACTCATGTAGGGATGCTCGACTGTAGCAGAAATTGGAAAAGGGCCGTACATAAAGTATTTAACCCATTTTAGAGTACTTTTGACCCCTACCTCCCTGGTAGGGGTCAAAATTGGGGTCATCGTAACCTATTTGACCTCTGGCCCCTTAAATCGATCACATGCTTTTTGCACAATCCCTATGACGGTACCCACTACGTATTATATATAATTAATCCTAAACATGAGTTTCGCACCAATCGTGCAATCTGACACCCCCGAAAAAGTGAACTGTCCAAGAATCGGATGACTTTTCGAGGTGGAGAGAGAGGCGTCACAAGTTGTGACGCTAAAGTTTCCAGTAACTGGAAACTTTGTTCCTTTTCAGAATTCTTTGTTAGGTACTTTTTAAACCAGGAGCAGCACGTTTAACGTCACAAATACAAATTTATAATGTAATAATACTTGCATCACCATTAACATAATTCGTTATTCATTCCTTATCACTAGTAAATGTCCAGTATCATTCTACTAAATCACATAAATCTCCTGGGTCCCCATAAAAATACGACATTTTGTGTCATATCCGGTCATACGTGTCGGTTTTCTTCCTTAATTCCATAAGCCTTCAAATCCAATTAAATACTCTGTCCTACAGAGTCTGTAGTAATGAGAAATACTTGTAAAACAGGCCAAGCCCTCAACTTGCTCAAACAAAATTGCATTGCATACGTTTCAACCAGAGAGAATGTATCTCTCATTCTCTCTGCGTTTCAACTTGCTGAAGAAGTTCACCTGCTTTCAATGCCATACAACTTTTCCAGAAGGCAGCAACTGATGATGATGATGACTCTACTCCACTTTTAACCATTTTTGTGTCAATATTTTTAGTTAGAATGTACAACTGAATGGAGAAATACGGTTATATGTAGGAAGCAAAGCTTGTGATGACTTATTTATTTTGGGTACCCAGTTTTTGCGATAGTTTGCATTTCGTTATTATGTAAAATCTGTAATCCAATTTATTCATTATTTGGTAAAAAAATACACTCGTTGCCAGCAAAAGATACTGTTGCAGGTTTGCCACATTTCTTGCACTGCAAAGAAAAAAATGCTATGCGAGGTGCAAAAAACTGCATTTTTTAAAGGTTAAAAAACATTTTCTTGCCGTTATTTCGTGTAACTGGTTACTTGTTCTCGAAGCATTTCCAGAACATACTCGAGCCCATGGAACAATATGTAGAGCCGATTGATGCATACCTACTTGGATATTTTGTCCTACGCAATAATAATATTTTGTCGTAAGTACGATGAAAGTTTTCCTTTCCTTTTTCTTCGGCTGGTTTGTTGCATGACATTTATAGTTATGTATGTATCTCATCAAAGCCAACCATCCTGCCTGCTTTTACGTCTGGTGGTGGCTTTTGGTTTGCACACGATGACACATCCGGCTTTGAGGATTTGAGGATTTGCTCTCAAAAATTCATACACTGCGAAAGTAAGTAAGTTCGACCTCGTCGACAGATATGTACACTCAAAATAAGATAGTAATGAATCATTACCATGCGGAATGACTATGTGGCTCTACCACGTCGGTTACGATTTGTCGTAGAAATGGTAATAATAAGTTCAGGGAAATTCAAATTCATTACCAAATATTAAGGAAGTGAATGCCATTATGTATTAAATACATTGTACATACATATGTATTTACCTAATTATTGCGTCAGATTATTTATCCAGGGATCGTTTTACATTCTAAATCTTACCGTAGCACTTGAGTCACATCTTCATGTCATGCATTTGCGAATAATAATTCTGCACGGGTCAAGTAGTGACGGACTCTGTTCTTAAACTCTATCATGTTACCGATGTAAAGTTTTTTTCATGTACCTTTATGGGCCTTAAGGCCTACACAAAGGCGGCAATAAATCTAATCTAATCTGTTTTTAAACTCTTATTCTTGGCAAGAAATGCCAAATTACAAAGCTGTCCGTCAAAAAAGTGGACATATTTCTTTATGAACTTTACCGTAAGTTAGATATTTCATTAGTTGAGACTAGTTTAGTTAAAATCGGAGAACATATGGTGCTGGGAGACCTCTAAATTCTTATATGATCACAAAATTACTGAAGGGTAATGGCCCTTATTACTGTGTCGGTCGAGTAGTAATGATTTAATACGAGTTTTCCAAGAATGTGTGTGCACATGAATTGTACACATATTTTTGAAAGTTGTGTAAATTACCACGTTTCATATCTTTCCATTTTTTCAACACGTATTTAATAATACTAATTTTATATAAATAAAATTTTTTATTAATAAATATGTATTCACGTCAAATAAAAGATTTGTCCACGACCAAAACACTGACAAATTCCACTAATTGCGTAGTTAATGAATAATAATAAAAACAATAAAGCCATTCATTGACAAGCACAAAGCTGTGACAGATTCTTTAAGATGCATGTTAATCCTGATTTAGGCCCATAATCGTGTCTGATGATTTCTTAGAATGAGCATATAAATATGCACATATCGGATTCGTCTTGATACTGAGATGCTACAAATGACACCGACCGAGTTGAGATGAGGATGACGCGAAATGAGGATTTTTTAGTTAATATTGCCATCTATAAAATCAAACTGCATACTTTGCAAACATGTTACAAGTCTCAATTCTTGCAAATATTTATGTATAAATTGCCAAAATTCAGGGATTTTTTTTGCAAAAGTTGTGGGTGTGGTTATCATAAATTCCTGCTGCTAACCCAGCAAATGTACCATGAAACTTCTAAACTTCACCGAATCACAGTTACTCTAACCACATTGCCAACTTGGCTAAAGACCTCCTCTTATCATTAACTTGTCGCAATGACCTTAACCATGCAGCCGTGCAAAAAATGAATATGCACAAAATGCAGTCGAGTCTAAATATGTATGTCACTTGCACTGGACTATATGCGTAACTTGCAAAATAAACCGGCATCGAACTTCAACTTCACTGCAAAATTTGCATATGTATGTACATATGCAAATTTTTGCACACATGTGTATGCACATATAAATAAACATCACACAACATGTGTAAATACATAACAGAAACCAGATATGTATACATATTATTTACACAACTCGTCGTAATGAGAAAGATTTGGATTTCATTCATTCATTTAAGCGTAATTCATTTAAGCGGCTGCGGAAGCGTGGCCAGAGGGACAGTGTCCCCACGGTTGTTCGATGTCCCCATCGTTTGCCCATGTTATACGTATGAACCCCTCCCTCCCAAAAATCTTACAATGTTATTGCCCCCAGATGTCCCCACAGCTTCCGCGGCCAATGTTTAAACGATTATATGGAATGACCGAGCATTAAACTACTCTTCATCTTACATACATCGCATGTAAGTAAAATTAGCTGCTTCTTTTACTCCTTAGACAAGACTTTGATGAGGCTGCATTAGTGAAAACTTATTCATGTTGTACAGTCAAGAGCAAAACTTTACGACATATGGAAGAGACTTTTGGGACATGTTATTCAAATGGGGAATTAAAGGCCGTAAAGTTTTGCACCGCGTACCTTTCCGAATAATTTTTTTAACGCTGTGATATAATTTTTATTGAATAAAGCGTGCAAAAGTAGGGGGTGACGTGGTAGATTATTTTTGTCGCCGAATTTTTTTCAAGGAACTACAAGGAATTGAAAGAATTAATTTTGGAAGAGACTTTTGGGACAACACATTGTGCTTATGGCTGTCCCAAAAGTCTCTTCCAAAATTAATTCTTTCAATTCCTTGTAGTTCCTTGAAAAAAATTCGGCGACAAAAATAATCTACCACGTCACCCCCTACTTTTGCACGCTTTATTCAATAAAAATTATATCACAGCGTTAAAAAAATTATTCGGAAAGGTACGCGGTGCAAAACTTTACGGCCTTTAATTCCCCATTTGAATAACATGTCCCAAAAGTCTCTTCCATATGTCGTAAAGTTTTGCTGTTGACTGTAGATATGCATAACCGACTATTTTTTTGTTTTGGCAATTTGATAACCTACTTCTGGATAAGTGACTGTTAAAAATCCCAGTAGTGTCTGTAGTGATTTGGTAGAACGGGAACATATGTAGGTAGTAGGTATGTACGTAGAGGATAAGTCAGGTTATCGATATGCTGCACAGACCGACTTGAGATGAGGATGACGCGAAACGAGGATTTCATAGGTAACATTGCCATCTACAAAGTCAAACTGAAGACTTTACAAAGATTTTACCACTCTCGATTCTTGCAAATGTGTAGAAATTGCCAAAATTCCGAGGAGTTTTTTTTGCAAAGTAGGTGTGGTTATTATAAATGCGTGCTAATCTGGAAAATGTACGCTGCTAAAATTGTGCTAAAGTCACATACACATATACCCTCGGTTGGTATAGATTTTGGAATAACTTCCTCCCGGATTGGTAATAGTAAGTGGTAAGGTTTCGTTACCACAACAGTATACGGTACGGAGTCATACATGAATACCGCCTGGTATTATTTTAACACTGGATTGCATACCGAGCAAGATGTATGTATATGTAAATGTCATATTAGTTTTTTTTATACTTTCGATATGGTTTATGGATAATTTTTTTGATCAGTTACCTACATCTAAAAATGCAAAAGGTGTATGCCTTTTAGTAGAATCTCAAAATATTTGTATGCAGATCTCATAAAACTTAGATTAATCTGATCGAGATAGGTAAGCAGATTTTGTACCTCAGAAGAAATAGAAATCATTAATCAATTTCCGAAATTATTTATCTTTAGATAATTGCGTTCCATTAACTAAACTGTTGCTTAACCTGTGCAAATTTTATAACGTTATTTTACGAACCTTAGAGGAGAAAATAAGGATGCATAAATTAAGTTGGTGTAACTTTGCAAATAATTAGAATTTTAAACATCATTGTTCTTCGTAATCTTTGCAAAATTAAAGGTTAACCATTTTTCCATTCACTATTTTAATTTTTACGGTCGCAAATAACAATCGCACAACAAAGTAAACACATCATTTTTGTGATTTATTTATTTATTTTGTTTTATTTTATTTTGGAAATCTTGGGTAAAATACATGTACATGCTGAGCAATGCAAATTCAGCGTGTTTAGTAACTAAAATAATTTAAGACGGAGACGTATATGAAATAATATTTCCTTTATATGTATTTTGTAATCAAAATATTTTAAATTCAAGCAAATAATATAAAACATAAGGAAATATTTACAAGAACTTTTTTAACCGAACCAACATTTTGCATGGAGTTGTATACGAATTTCAATAACTTTTTCTTTTAAGTTAACAGATTACAAATAATTATTATTTTTATATAATTTGGTGTTTATCTATGTATTTACATTTTTAAGCTTCATAGACATGATTTTACTGGGACACGGGGAAAATAGGTAGTCAAAGATTTCTAAACCCATAACTCTTTACGAACTACATTGTATCATATGACTAAGTTGCAAAATAATTACTACCCTGCTGCAGTGGAATACCTTTGGTCTCATTTTTATTACTAGTAAACCATACATTTCACGAGATATGTACGTACATATATTCGAGCAGTGGCCGAGGAAGCGTGGGGACAAAGGTACAATGTCCCAACGATTATTCGATGGCCCGACCATTTGAAACCCCTCTTTTCCCAATTCTACAATTTTATTGTCACCCATGGCTTCCGCTTGCATTCGAGCAAATTTTCAGGCCAGCGACGAGTACACATAATTTGTCTATTATGAAGATCAATCTGATTTTTTTTATTAAAATAGGACACGTGTCTTCACACGTGTGTCTGTCGTTAGACTAATATGTGTCATAGCTAAATAAGTAAAATAGATAACACACTCAAAACAAAACGGTGTCAATATATGACTTAACCGCGTTGGTTGCAATTGTGATTCCGAGTAGTAATGAATTTTTTCCGTCCGGTCATAACATTATAACTACCCGTATCAAAATCATCATAACTCGGATTCAACATTGTAACCAAGGCGGTTAAGTCATATATTGACACCAGCGGTGTTGATTCGACAAATTTTTATTTTGAGTGCATAAAAAAACATGTAAAGGGTTGGAAAGAACGAAATTAATATTTTAAAAAATGACGAGAAACGAGAGATTCCATTTTTCAGAATTTTTACATACTTCACAAATTCAGAAGGTCTTTCGCGAAGTGAGCAACATTCTGATGAAACTGTTTCATACATACACAAGATCAAATTTACTTTGGAAAAGTAAAAATTTGACGGAATATTTCGCCAAATATTTGCCAATTACATGAGATAACTTAATTCATTTTTAAAAAAAAGATTGATAAGTAAAACCTAGCGCATTTCAAGTATAAAATAAACCCTGACGCATTTTCTTAACTGAGTAATTAAAGCAAAGATCAAGAATACTGAATTATTTAACGAAATACATTCTGCAAAAAAATAATAAGTGAAAATTAAGCCTCAGTCGACAATAAGATTCATTACAGATCTATTTGTTTCTTAATTTTACAATGTATGTCTTCCAACGTATGTTCACAGATTTGAATCAAACTAGTGTCAATCGATCACAATTTTAATTAATATGGAATTTGCAAATGGAACTATCTGACAAGCAATGAAATACGTGTGATAATATCATAATGGAATTAATATCATCATTATTTCCAGTTTTACAAATTTGCAAATATAATCGTGACCCTATTTGTTTGCGAATTGCGGAATTTAGACTATAAAGTGAATGGACTAGCTACTGTTTGTCATTGTTTCCTACTCGTGTTAAGGGCACCGTTTCAAAATCAGTACATAATTTTCGTTCCTCATTATTAATTGAGGTATTAACGTCATTTTTGTATCACTTACTAATTGAGCCATCTTTATACTTTGTTTTGCTTAAAAGGAAAATATTTTTCTGGGCGCAAAAAACTGGACTTTTGGATTTAAAGCTTTCTTGGATAGTTTTTGGCATTGTTTGGTTTGGACGAATTTGTAGAGCAGGTCGATACCAATTTGTAATAAATATCAACAAACTGCCTTAAAAACCCAACCCTATTCTACTAAAAATTTGTCGTCCAGAATTATAAAATAAATTCCCAGAGCTGAGAAATTATTAAAAATGTGCTGATTTTGGTTACGCGTCATACTAAAAGTCATGAAAAATATCACTGATTCAGTAAACTCAAAAGTTTCCAGATAATAATATTTTAACCTTAATAGTTTAACCTAATTTTGCATCGGTTGGAAAAAATCGTGATTATTTAGTCAAATTGTACATCAGTCTTCCATTCTTGCCTGAATCGTAACTTGTAACAACCAATTACACACAAGATGATGGCAAACACGGTGATCACGACGTAGACAGTTATTACTACACCAGAAATCCAGATGCTTCCGGTGGGTTCTAAAGAAAATAAAACCGTTTTTTACTACGATTTCCAATAAGAAATTTTGTTACTAATTACTAATGACTAACCCGCCAACTTTATGGTCACGTTGTTCGAGACACCTCCGTCCCCTTGGGCGAAGAGTGTAAAACTTTGATTAGTTATTGCTGGGTTCAAACTTATGGTGAAGTTGAATCCTCCATCGTCCCCTACGTTAACTAAGAAGTCAGGAACTTCCGTGGAATTCTGGATGAATAAATGCGGTAGAAAAACTGATTAAAATGTCAAATTTTCTAAAATAATGTAATATCAAAATAGGTCATGGCGAAAATGCTGTGTCGTATTTTAAGCTCCGTTTGCATTTCCGGGGCTGCTACACCCACAAAAGGACGAGAATCTACATACATACGCCGAGAAGGAAGCAATCATACGAAAAGACTGGCGAAATATTTCATTTTCACGATTTAAAAAAAATTAAGTATTTTGACACCGATAAAAAGTTAATTTCTTCTCAAAACCGGGATTAGGTGACTCATCGTCACAGGTCTAAAAATCTTAACATTTTTACGCATTTCTCCGTTCTGGGAATTTATTTTTAAATTCTATCAGATCCATTTGTAGACCAGATCAGTACCAATTTATTAAAAATATGTACTCTAGATTTTGACAAGTTTTGAAGGAGGAGACCCAAAAAGAGTGAACACCTTCAGAAAAATTGGGTCTCCTCCTTCAAAACTTGTCAAAATCTAGAGTACATATTTTTAATAAATTGGTACTGATCTGGTCTACAAATGGATCTGATAGAATTTAAAAATAAATTCCCAGAACGGAGAAATGCGTAAAAATGTTAAGATTTTTAGACCTGTGACGATGAGTCACCTAATCCTACGTTAACACCCCCAGAAATCAACCCCCTTCGAACAACGGACCTCAAAATACATACCGTATTTCAAAATATTTTCGCCACCCCAGATAAATAAATATCCACACAATTAAAAATGTAGTTCACTCACCATAGTGTTTTCGTATAACACCAATTTTGCATGCAAGTCACCAGAAAGAATTCCTCTCACGCTGTGAACTCCAGGGGGAAAGTCGTAAACCACGTTTTCAGTCGCGTTAGCATTGCTTATCTTCTTCATTTCAAAGAGCTCGATGAGCGGTACCCCTCTGACTGGTTGGTAGATTAAAAACAAGAATAAATAAGTAATAAAAAATATTGCAAAAATGATAAGGTACACTCAAAATAAGGTAGTAATGAATCATTACCATGCGGAATCACTGTGTGGCTCTACCACATCGGTTACGATTTGTAGTAGAAATGGTAATAATAAGTTCAGGGAAATTCAAATTTAATACATAATGCTATTCACTTCCTTAATATTTGGTAATGAATTTGAATTTCCCTGAACTTTTTATTACCATTTCTACGACAAATCGTAACCGACATGGTAGAGCCACATAGTCATTCCGCATGGTAATGATTCATTACTACCTTATTTTGAGTGTACAAACTAAAATTTTGAATTTGAATACCTGTAGAATAAAACGAAATAGTGATTGGAGATGGAAAAGATAGGGCCACCGCCTTTGCCGTGATGCGAAGCAGCGTCCCTTTGGGGGAAGGAACGCCATCCAAAGATAACGTAATAAAGTGGGAAGCCCTCTCGAACTCAGTCGTCTCGGAAGAGACTCCTGTAATTTGCGAAACTCTTGTAGACAAAAATTTTGCAAAAATTTTTGCAAAATTTTTGCAAAAAATAATATACCTTTCAACACTACTCCATCGCTTTCCTCCACGGTTACAGAATTTGAATCCAATTGAAATCCTTTTTGGAGGTAAAATGGGTCGTGGAACGCGACACATCTGATGGAAAGGTTGATTTGTTTGCAATCAACAATTTGTAAAATTGGGACCACTTCTTGTCCAGGGTGTCCAATAATTTCTGAAAATCATATTTTTTTTAGTAATTCTGTATTTCTTCAAAATTTCAAAATTTGACAAACTATTTTGACCAGGAATGTATTTTTTACCTGGTTCCCAAGTATTCTCAGAATGTCTGAGCGTCACCAAAAGCAAATATTCGTCACTGGTCATGGCAAATGTTCCATCGGAATGGTGTAAATAGTGAATTCCGGTCTCCACCAGATTGTGTTTCTCACGGGGACATGTCTGAATGTTTGTGGAGTCCTGAAAATTCAATTTTTTAAATTTCCTCCTCGATTAGAAATTTTAATTTAGAATGAAGGTCCCCTCTCCGATTTCGAACAAATTAGGGTCAATCTATTACAAATTTTATTTGTATGAAATTTGCGATAGGCACGATTTCCCAATGGTCACGTCTAGCAGAAATATTTGTATCCAAAGTGGAGAAAACGCAGTATAAAATTGACCAATTTTACACGTTCTAAATTTTCTGCGCATTTTCTTCTCTTGGGATGTAAATGTCTCTGCTATATATCCGTGCCCCTTGGGAGATAGTGTCGTTTGCAAATTTCATATTAATTAACTTTTTGATCGATGAACACTAATTTGGTCAAAATTGGAGAGCATACGTTGGGAGTTGGGAGACCTCCGTTATAAGTTAAGTAACAAAGTGGGCTGGGCGTACTCACGTCAACCAACATGAAAATGTAAAGCTGTCGAGTATGGGTAAATTTTGTGGTGGAAAAGTTTTCCAGGACAAAATACATGGAATTTTCTATTCTAAAGTATGGACATACATATTTTTACCATCTCGTACCGATTTAATTTTTCTCTCAATTAATGCTTGAACCCCCGCCAGTCTTAGATATAAATTTAGCATGACATCGCAACTTGCGAAATTTTGCAAATTATTTCCTCAAAACCATTTTTCTCTGTTTTATTTCTCAACGATATTCCATCCATATCAACTAGAGTTAGAATTTCAATCACTAGAGATTCTTAAGTGATTGAAATTCCAATTGAACAAAATGGGGTATTACAGCTTTTTGCGAAATAATATTTTTCGAATCCAGTCTATGCTTTGAAAAATAAGTTTCCACCACGTTGTCGTGAGTACACTCTTACAAAAACGGTATTAAATCATTAATGACCGGAGTACATACATATATTACTCTTCTATCGGTAATAACAGGCATTACCGTTCACTGTTTTTTTTTACTGATCATGTACCCTCAGAAACAAACTGCTACAAACTCGGTAAGAAATTATTACCAAATCAATACCAGTACAGGGTATGTATGTACATATTTCACTCTCCCTAATTTCATCCCAAACTCTAGCAAATTTACTCACCAGTAATTTCCTCCGTGACTTCAAGGCAAAAAACAGGAAAATATCCTTTACAGGAACGAATTCCTGTAAAGTTTCTGAGGCGGAGTAGATCGAGAATGTTGACTCTGTCACGTTCCAGTCATAGCAGGTCTTCAGCACAGTTTCCCGTCCTGAAAAGGGGATGGTGGCGTCCACTTGTCCCCATGAAACGTGCGAATGTCCTTCAGTGTATAGGTCGGCCTCCTCATCCGTGTCGTTGATGGACATCATGTTGACGAGGATGGCGTCGCAAGAGGCTAAATCGTAGGCGGATTTACTTCCTTGAATTTCCACTAACGGGCACGCGACAAAGGTTTGCGAATGGTTAAAAGACGTTGGAATTGGAATGGTGTATTCGTAACGAGCGCTCCCATTTTGCATTCGTCCCGTCCACCAAATCTTGTGGTCGAGCAGACTTGCAAAGTTGGTCTGAGGAAAATTTAAGAAAGAAAAAACACAATTATAAAATAGACTGGAGTATTTATTAAATGGCGTCAGCCGCTTGTTGTGACCGCTTGGTCTGTTTGTGAGCAGGAACTTAACATTCAATATCTTTTAAGTGGTAGATCTATTTTTTATAATAATTTTGAATTTTTGGTGAATTTTTATTTTTTTAAATCTCGAAAGTACAATTTCCCAACGGAACTTATACAAGTCCTGATTCTTACAACTTACAGTCCTATGGCCCATAACGTAGCAACCCAAAAAGTCCTGTTTTGATCAGCGTGCACGCGCGCTCACCTGCTTTTGCACGGAGTCATGTACATAACTCGAGCAGGTGAGCGAGCGTGCACGCTGGCGTTTTTCCATCAAAACAGGACTTTTTGGGTTGCTACCTTATATCCCATACGACTGTAATAAGAAGATTGTACGAATGTGCTCCGGTCAGTAATGATTTAATACCAGTTTTGTAAATATATGTACATAAAAAACTGGTATTAAATCATTACTGATCGGAGCACATATTATTCTACCGACACGGTAATACCGAGCAATATCGTTCAGTAATATTGTTCCCACTCAGAAACAGACTACCACCAAGCGGAGAGGAAGTTATTAATAAATCAATGTATGCGAATCTACCAGAGTTTTAGCAATGTATTGAATGTTTATTTACCTCGTTATCTTCGAGCACGAATACTATACGTGGCTCTGGATAAGACGCAACGACCTTTGGCTCCTCCAGGACAACTTCGCCGTTTATTATGCGGGACCGAATCGGTACGCGTGCGGGTATAGCGTCAAAGGGGTAGGTACCGTTCCCTAGGGTAACTGCCCTTGTGATGCTGCTGCTATCAAGGTATCCTAGATTTACCAACCATGACGAAATAAAGACTTTGATCATGTAGGGTCAACTGTTAATTGCGATCATTTTATTCGCCCGTCTGTCTGTACACTCTTACACTCTTAAAAAAATCAATAACCGTTGGTATTGATACGTGACTCTACCGCGTGGTATTGATCCGGTATTGAATTAATACTACGTGGTAAAAAATTTAATACCAATTAGTATTAAAATTATTACCATAAGGTATAATTTCAATACCGGTTCTATACCAATATGGTATAACCGTTTAATACCAAGGCGGTAGAGTCACGTATCAATACCGTTACGTTTTTTTCAATACCAAGTTTCTAAGAGTGTAGAAATCCAGTATTTAAACAATACCAAGCGGTATTCATGTATGAATTTACCAAAGTGGTATTGATACATATGTAATACCGTGCAGTAATAGCTCGGCATTAATGTCTTACCATATCGGTAGCAAATTTTTACCGACCGGTATAATAATTTGCATACCAGGCGGTAGAAACTTTAGTACCGAGAAATCAATACCTGCCTGACTATACCAGATTTCTAACAGTCAGTCTAGGGATTGGCAGTGAATTCACCTGCTTTGGCCGTGAATTCACGGGCCTGAAAGTCTGCAGATTCACGGGCTTCAAGATAGGAAAAGCTGTGAATTCACGGCCCGGAAAAAAAATAATTTAAAAATAATTCTAGGGCTGTGAATCTGCAGCTTTTCCTATCTTCAAGGCTGTGATTTCACGGGCTTCAAAATTTTTGATTTTCTTTTTCGAAAATTTTATTTTTTTCTGAAAACTTTAAAAACAAACGCAGGGACTCAAAAAATAGTAAATTTTTTTATGAATTTAATGGTTTATCTATAAAAAAAATTCATCCATGCGAAATTCGAAATAACTCAATTTCAATTCAAAAAAATTAAATTTGTCAAGTAATGCACACGCTGGCACGTCAGACGCAAACAACAATACAAAGTAGTACCCTGAACGTATCTTGAATTTCATGCATTTTTTTTAATTGAAATGAACTGTTGACACAAAATTAAAATGCGGCCCCAATTGACCACGCCCCCATTGCGGGGCAAAGTGAGATTTTGGTCAGAATCAGCACATTATGAAAAAATACTAAGTTTAAACTGTGTCGGAGATTGACCCCACTTGACCACACCCCCGGTATGGGGCAAAGTGAGATTATGGTCAGAATCGAAATCTACTCACAAAAGAATGTGCAAATCCGTCACAATTTAAATTTGTGCATATGACCACCCCCACTTGAAAGGGGAGTGGTCGGAGTTCAAAATGATGAGGATTTTCGAAATCTATACACCAAAGAATGTGTAAAACCGTCACAAATTAAATTTGTGCATATGACCACCCCCACTTGAAAGGGGAGTGGTCGGAGTTCAAAATGATGAAGATTTCGAAAATCTTTATCATTATGCACAATATACAGATAGTACAATTAAAACGTTAAGTATGTAATATGACTTAAGATAACCATTCAGCGACAGCCAACCGTGCTAACTGACTGTTCTGATGTGAAATTCACGGCTCTGGAAATTGTATTTTTCCTAGCCGTGAATTCACAGCTTTTCCTATCTTGAAGCCCGTGAATCTGCAGCCTTTCAGGCCCGTGAATTCACGGCCAAAGCAGGTGAATTCACTGCCAATCCCTAGACTGACAGTGTATTTTCAGAACACCTAAACATATTTGCTACTGTATGGTATTAGAAATACCGGGTTATTACTGCACGGTATTATTTATCAATACCAGATTAGTAGAGTCATAAACATATGAATACCGCCTGGTATTATTATTTTAATCCTGGATTTCTAAGAGTGCAGGCAAACGTTTTTTTCATTGTGCATCAACATAATTTTAGTTCTCGGTCGGGTTCATTAATGGGTTGAATCGGAATACTTTCCACAGTGCGAGGGGGTGTGGTCCTTAATTTCCATATGTGATATCATTTCACCATTATCTTGATGCGCTGTAAAGTTACTATTGTGCTGAAGGACGGACAAACTCAGAGCTGAAGCTACGAAATAATTCGACTTACGGTCAACCAAAGGACCAGGACCAGCCAAGCCGATAAGTTGGACGAACAGGACGAACATTGTTCTGCAATATGACCAATTTTTTAGTAATAATACTTGTAACTCGCATTTAATCTTGATTTAATTGAAATCCCTACATTCGTATTACTTGCAATGGAGCTCCCAACGTACAATGACAGATTTGGACCAAACTAGTTTCAATTAATCACAAATTCAATTAAATATGTTATTAAATATGTTACAAAGTACAATATATTTCATACAATTTAGTATGCAATTTGCAAATGGCAAGATTGATGGAGATATTTGCATAAAAACGAGATCAAAGTTGTCAACTTTCCTCTTTTTCCCCCTTTTATGCAAATATCTCTGCCAAATTTGCGCATTGGCAAATACTTCTATTTGCAAATTGGCAGATATTTCCGTTTGCAAATTTCATATTAGTTATATTTGTGATCAATTGAAACTAGTTTGGTCCAAATCTATGAGCATACGTTAAGAGACCTCCATTGTTAGGGTACTATTTTTGTAATTCTTATCGAATTTTGGATAAGATCTTTACATAACTGTGGTTAATTGTCCAAAATGTATTCACTATACAAAATTTCTGTCATGAATTGGCGACTAGTTTGTATTAGCTGATATTTGGTGACAAATTTGAATTTGGAGTTGAATAAAAGTTTACATACATACGTACATACATTAAGTTACAAAGTTGTGAATGAAAGCAGCGGCGATTCATGGAGTCCTTGGTAGCATAACATTGTAAAATCCGTAAACTTTTACAAATCTCTACGAGGAAAATTAAATAACTTGTAAATTTTTGTAAACTTGTATACTCAAAACGGGGGCGTCTTTTTATTTTGTAAAAGTTTGTAAAATTATTTCATAAAACTTACAGATTTTATAAAGTTATGAAGGACTACATGAATTGTAATATTGGTTTTATTTTAGATTTTCAAAATTTATTTCTGAGTGTTTTATGGAAAATTTAGTAAATTAAGAACTATGCAATCCTAATATATTTAAAGGATCTTGGACTATAAGGAATTTTGCTGCGTGATAACTTAAAATTAAAAGCGACGTTCAAACTAGACAAAAATGTTACTGTAATATGGATTTTTAATTGAATCAATAATCGATACACAAAATTAAGACGTGGTTGAGTCTACAATTTTCGAAATATTTACAAAATTTTATAGATATTTAAGAAAAGGCGTACATAAGCGTGTTACTGTTTTACAAACATCCCTGTGAATTATATTGAGGAAATGTGCTTGCACAGGCTTTGGCAATATTGTGAAACCCGTAAATTCCGCAAACTTACAAAATTTTATACATATTTCTAAGGAAAATTAGCGTGCAAATTTTTACAAACTTGCTCATATCAACGGCGTCTCATATTTTGTAAAATTATGGGACAAAACCCACGCAGTTTACAAAGTTACCAATGAATTGCCAAATTCGAAGTGTCCTATCTATTTAAATTTACAGATAGACTCAAAATAAGGTAGTAATGAATCATTACCATGCGGAATGACTATGTGGCTCTACCACATCGGTTACGATTTGTAGTAGAAATGGTAATAATAAGTTCAGGGAAATTCAAATTTAATACATAATGGTATTCACTCCCTTAATATTTGTTCATGAGTGTAGAAAAGGATATCAGGTTTTAGCTACACTTACAATTTTAGTGTTTGGAATAAATAATTATCGCGTTAATTAACCTCACTCCTCACAAGATATGGGACCACGTTGCGTTACTAAATTTCCGAAATCTTCTGTACGAATTTTACGTTCAAAATGTACCTCTCTCGTTCTGAAATTGATCTTTTTTAGCATAATATTTTGCTCGAATTTCACGTCAAATGGTTTGTAATTTAAGCTCTTGGTATTATTGACGTGAATACCCTAAATTAAAATTAATTTCAGAAATACGATAAATAAATTCACGCAGTCCTTAATAACTTTGTAAAATACGTAAATTTTGTAAAGACAATGTTACAAACTTTTAGAAAATAGAGATCGGAATAAGTTAACAGAAATTTGTGAGCTAATTTTCTTCAGAAATATTTGTAAAAGTTGTAAACTTTTATAAAGTTACGAAGCACTTTATGTGAATTTTCTCAATTTCTGCGTACTTCCTACCTTGAATTCACTAGGTTTTTTCGTCAAATTAGATTTTGATCCGCTCCCACAAAGTTATTTTTTCAAATTCATAACCAGTGTTTCGCTTTTGCCGGCTAAAATCGTTTTTTGTTGGCCAGTGGTCAAAAGTGGTCAAAAGTGGTCGAAAGTGGCCAAAATGGTAGAAAGTGGCCGAAAGTGGTCAAAAGTATTCTATTGGCTAATAATTTGCGAGGTGGGTTTAAAAAGACTCTCGTCCCTTATTATTTATTCTTTCTTTGCACGAAGTACATTATAGTTCTGACAAAGTAATTGAAATAATCTGTAATAATTATCACTCTAATAAATTCAACGTGGACAAATATAGTAAGTAATGTATACATTTGCTTGATACTAGAATATTATAATGGCTCGTTGATCAATTCGTAGCTATTCCTGGGTCAATTAATGATGCATTGCATCAGACGCAATGTGTAATTTATTGCTTATTTGTAGAGTTAATAACCAATTTTAAAATTTTAGATCCAATCAAACAGCGATGTCACATATAAATAGCCGGCAACTTATTCTGCAAGATACTGGCGAAATCCTCAATATCCTTAGTAAAATCATTAACTTATCATTATTCCTTGTCGCAGAATGCCCCATTTTTGCATTTTGACCACTTTTGACCATTTGTCACCTATTTTGGCAAGTGGCCAAAAGCCACTTTTGGCCGCTTTTGACCGGCGGTCTGGCCAATCTGGTTTTTGCCAAGCGTAACACTTCGAAAATTCCCACAAATACGGAAATCTTAAAAGAGTGTCACTAAGGAATAAAAACAAAACTTTTGTTACACGAGATGGGAATAAGTCGACTATTTTTAAAAGAAGAATGACAACCTAATTAACACAAATTAACAAATTTCTACAAGTACTGAACTGGACATTACAGAGTATCGTTAAAAAATAATTATAATAAAAATCAAGTTTTTTTAAGTACACAAAGAGGAAAAAAAATCTAAATCTTTCCTACGTTATCTTGTCGTGGATGAGTCGAGCTGAAGATGTTGACTGACTCATCATCAAAAATTCGCACTGGACTAATCCATCCCAAATCTTACTCCTACTTCCATGAAACACAAATTCTACGCTCGTGAGACAAAGATTTTTCTGAGGGTCGTTTATACATTACGTTAAATCCAGCCGTATTAATAACACCGTCACCAAGATATTTATTACTCGTGCACAACGTAATTTGCGTACGAACCGTGGCGGTAAAATAATGATTTTTCTGATGATTGGAGACATTTTAATAAACTTCAGTAAACAGTAAAATGGGCAAGTTACGTAAGTACGGACCAGGTTTTAGCCTCGCGAGGAGATGTGAAAGGGTTTATCAAAATTTGTGCACTTTTTTGAACCTTCGCAAATTAAAAAAAAGTGATTTCGTACAAAAATATGGCCAAAATAGGGGGAATTATTCAGTGTGAACAAACAGTTTAAAGAGTTCTTTTACTATGTGTCGTTGTCATGACGACCACACCCTTTTCTCCTCGTTCCAGACATTTTTTGGGTTATCATCCAGGTAGCCCAGTGTTTATGTATGTGTCTCACTCACGCTTAATTTGTGCCATCTTAAAAATCAGAGCTATACGTATCAAATTCAAATGCAGCGTGTCGCTAGTAGTCAGCGCAATTTTTGTGTTTGCCAATTTGGCACAATTTCCGCTTCAATAAATGCCTACATAACTTGGCTCTTTCAAGTTTAACTATGCAAACAATCATACAAAGTGTGGTGTTGAGTTGATGCGTGTAACAGAACCCAGAAATAAACTTGACACTAAATACTTACTCCTCGTGAAGAGCGAGGCTTAAAGCTAATTTGCTTAAATGAAATGGAAACTGTCAAGTTTAAGTTACTCACCGCACTTTGATAACCCCGTTCTAGCAAGGTTAAGTTATCAAACACATGCACTCTTTAACCGGCTTACCAACCAACCAGACTTAAACAACTTAACGAAGAGCACACATACACAGGAAATCTTTCTATTTCTTACAGTAAATTCTTTGAGAAGAAGCTGCTCAACCTCAGGACTAGTCTTCGTCCACGAAAGTTGGAATAAAATGAGCATCCAGAGACCCAGTTTTCCAGTCGTTTTATACTGCAAAACAATTTTACACGGACACAATAATATCTGTGTGTATGTACAAACTGTACTCGTATGTATGACATCAGCTAATCCTAAGAAGTCGGAGTGTCGCATTGAATCAGGGAAAGTTAACTACATCCTTCCTAATGAATGTCATGTAATAGGCGTGTTTATGGCTCATACCACTTGTCTCGGCCGATTCGATTTTTTGACTGGCCAGAATATTTTTCTTATGACAATTATTATTTTTACCTGATCTTTACAACTGGTACCCATTTTTTACCACGCCTTTCTTCAAGTTATTGGTTGGACATAGCGCAGTACTACTCCGCCCATAAGGACACAAGCTTTTGGAACTTTTACTGGACGTATATAAAAGCCAATTAGGTACATAAGATGACTCATTAAAACTTGAACATCTCTAATCGTAAGACCTACGGTCTGGTCATACCCTCACCGCGTACGTGGCACACGGATTTTCATACGTAAAAAAAACAACTTCCAATTTCATTAAGAAATGCATTTTAAAATATGCACTGTTAAAAATCTGATGGAGTGATATATATACTCTGTACTGGTATCGATTCGGTATTAACTTCCTCCCGGATTGGTAGTGGTTTGTTTCTGAGTGGTAACTTTTTCATTGCGACAAAGACACTTTAGTAAGCAATATTGAAATACGTAACTATATTGAAACACTAAATAATGATAATGATGAACAATTACAAATTAATGTTGACACTGTATCTCAAATGATTGCAGAAACTAAGAATAAGAACAAGAATGATAACAAGTATGTACCAGTATGGCTTATGAAGAAATGTACTTTACCTTTTAGTGCTCAATTAACAGTATTATTCAGTTTCATACTTGGAACTATGTATGTACCTACTATTTTTAAAACATCAACTATTGTACCCATTTACAAAGGTAAAGGCAGTCGAAATATTGCCAAGAGTTATCGACCAATTGTGCTTCTCAATGCGTATTCCAAAATATTTGAAAGGTTTTTGTACTTTGCTTTGTAATTTGCTTCTCGGCTTTTTTAAATGATGTAAAATTAGCCATTGTTATTAACTTTTTATGCTATGCAGATGACGTCATAATTTATGTAGGATCGGATAGCATTGATAACATTGTACAAGAACTACAAAACTGCTTTAACAAATTTAGTGAGTGGTGTATTGAAAATGATCTGAATATTAATTATGACAAAACTAAGTGTATGTACTTCCACAATGAAAGAGTACCGATAAAGGGCGATGTTAAACCGATAATTGTTAACGATCACATTATAGAGCGAGTTATGTCGTTTAAATATCTAGGAATCACTCTTGACCCTAGTTTAAATTTTAAATTACATGATGAAACTGTATTTTCAAAAGTCTGTCAACGGATAAAAATCCTGCATGGTCTTAAACGCTCAATTAGTGAGCAGGCAATGCGTGTAATTATTAACACTCAGGTACATTCGGTTATTGATTACTGTATTGACATATGGACGGTACAGACATCCCTGTCACTTAGCAAGATTCAGGAAGTCATTGACAACTTCCTCTTAAGTTATTATTATCCTAAGCTCGCAAAATTACTATCAACTAAGAAAATCACTTTAAAAAGTCTGCGGAAAAATATCGATATTCAAAAAATCAGGAATGATAACAAAATGCTTACGGTTGAACAGCGATCGAAATACGTACTATTAAAGAACACGTATAAGATGTACAAAAGTAACAAATTAATTTTCTCCGAGAGAACGTTGAACAACAAGCGCCCGAATATGTGCGCCCCGACCCATAGAACAGAAGTATTTAAGCGTTCAACATTGTTTAGAAGATACTGTTTATGGAATACTTTACCCAAAGACTGGGAATTATGCAACATGTCCTACGGATTGTTTCAATCAAATGCACGTGAGTTTGTAACTGGTCAAATAAATCACAATGGACCAGATGTTAACAATTTATAATTATAATATTATGACAACAAATTTATATATAGTTATATGTAGATTAGTACAAATTTTTATTATTGTGTCTTGATCTGAAAAGCAGTGTATAACTGATGATTCGCGACACTTGAATAAACTACAGTAAACAGTAAACAGTAAACAGTAAACAGATGGCTGATCGGTAATGCCAGCTATTACCCTGCCGGAAGAGTTACATATGTATGTACTCCGGTCAGTAATGATTTAATACCAGTTTTCTAAAATTACGCAATTAAGAAAATGAATAAAAAATGTGGAAATTTTCGAAAAAAAATGATTTCCCAATAAACTAGAGGCCAGGAAAGCGTTAATAAATTATAAACATTGAAATCTTGGCGAATCTTTAAATGCTATGACTCTCATTTTAAATAAGTGGGTGTCTGCCTGCCTCGCGTAGATGGATGATAATGCACTTATCAAAGGGTATATGGCAATCATGATATCAAATTACGTAAAATTGAGTCTCCATTCTGTTATTAATCTGTTCTTTTAGAGAATAAAATTCACTAAATTAAACCCTTAAAATTATCAACTTGAATTGGTTCTTGTTTTCGTTTGCCTGTTCGATTACGTAACAAAAAATCGTATCTTGTCTCTTGCTTCCTACCACAAGAAGCTGTTTTATTCCCTTTCCATTCACGTCTTCATACGCCATTAGCCCTGCTGAAAACATGTCTTGTGCATTCCAGCCTCTTCCAATTCACTCTCTGTCACAATTAAATATTCAGTTTGAACGACAAAAATATGCAAATCAGGTCAACCCAGGTACTTGACTAGATGCTTAAGCAGTTGGGCAGCCGTATGAAAAATAAAATACATACACGCATTTTATTTCACTTACAAACTTACACTTTATAAGTTGTGCTGAGTTCGAAAGGACCTACAAAAAATCTGTGCCACTCAAATACATAATTGGTTTATTAGGGCTGAATTAAAACCAAGATTATGTATGCAAGTAAGTATGTACCACGTGGTATATACCACGTGGTACATACACATTTTCAATTAAACTCACCTACATATCTGTGAATTATACACAATTCATATCCACAATCTTGCATAGTCAGGCAGGTATTTCACATTCCTTCAACACTGGTAATGGAGGTTTCTCAGCGTATTCTATCCGATTTTGACCAAATTAATGTCAATCGATCACAAATTTAATTAGTATGAAATTTGTAAAAGACACCATCTCCCAATGGTCTGGTTGGGCAGAGATATTTGCATGAAAAGAAGAGAAAACGCACAGTAAAATTGGAAGCTGTAATATTTTATCATCTTTACGATGCTTTTTCTCCTCTTTAGATGCAAATATCTCCGCCAAACCTGCATATTCGGACCATTGGGAGATCGTGTCTTTTGCAAATTTCATACTAATTAAATTTGAGATCGATTGAGACTAGTTGGGTTAAAATCGTAGAGCATATACGCAGAGAGACCTCCATTATTAGTGACTATGAGAACTCATAAATTCAGTCAGTTTGCTCAGCAGGGCAAGCCAATTGACTGTGTAATACATAGAATTATATCCCCAATTTCAAAATCCACACATCAAACTAGAAATAAAGACTCTGGTTAAGGATGTCCCATTAATTTAATCTCCATAAAAATCAAGTAGTTTTATTATGCGAGAAATAACAACGAAAAATCCACGTCAGTCCAAAAGGAACAGGAAAAAAGCATATCATATTTATCATTCAGCAGACTGAAGCTATGTAGCAATAAGTACGGTTAAGTAATTATTGTGTACATCAATTCATGCACATATTTTGAAACTATAGCATATCGATGTGCTACATTTATCCTTATGAACATGACATGACGAGGACATATGGATGAGGATGACGCGAAATGAGGATTTTTAGGTAATATTGGCATCTACGTATACAATCGAACTGAACACTTTTCAAATATTTCACAACTCTCGATTCTTGCAAATATGTAGGAATTTCCAAAATTCGGGATTTTTTTTTTACAAAAAGTTGTGGGTGTGATTATCATAAATGCGTGCTGCTAACCCAGTAAATGTGCCGTGAAACTTTAAAACTTCATCGAATCAGAGCATAATCGACTATGACCATGTTGCCAACTTGGCTAAAGATCTCCTCGTCATTAACGCGTAATAATCTTAACCATGCAACACTTGCACTGCATTAAATGCGTAACTTGCAAAACAAACCGGCACCGAAACTTCAACTTCACCATACATTATATGTAAATGTGAACATATGCAAATATGTACATACATAATATGTAGGTATGTATGTACATATAATAAACATCACGCAATATGTGTAATGTAAATTAAATACATAACAGAAACCAGATACTATTGATCATTATTATTATTTACACAACTTGTCGTAATGAGAAAGACATGGATTTCATTCAATCATTTTACTAAAATGTATTTCCGATTATGGACTGGAGCTAGTGGAGCTACTCTTCATCTTACCTCGCGTGTAAAATTAGTTGTATCAGTGATGTAATTCATGTACAAGTACCTACTTTTTACCTCGTTAATTTGATAACCTACTGTTAGATAAGTGACTGTTAAAAACAACCATTGTTAACCCAGATTTAAGCCGAAGTAGTGTATGGAGATTTCGTAGCAGGAGAACATATGTACATATGTATGTACAATGTACATTGTATCTATACTAAAATCTATACTAAAATGAATAAACATATTGCATATTAAAAAAAAAAAAAATGTACATTGTACATACATATGTACATACATATGTTCCAGTGATACAAATTCCATGTCGGATATGTCGGTATGCACATATCAGGGTGTCGAACTGTCGATATGCTACATGATGAAGACCAACTTGAGATGAGGATGAAGCGAAATGAGGATTTTATACTTAATATTGCCCTCTATACAAGCAAACTGAAGACTTTACAATTATTTTACAACTCTCGAATCAAGAGTCTTTCATCCTTGCAAATTGTATTATGTATAGAAATTGCAAAATTTCGGTAGGATCTTTTTTTTCGCAAAAGTTGTGGGTATGGAAAAAAAACTTGAAAACTGCATACTGTTAAAAATCTGGTCAAGTCACATATGCATTCCGTACTGGGGTAGGGTATAGATTCGGAAATAATTTCCTCCCGGTATGGTAATAAATAGTTTGTTTCTGAGTGGTAAGGTTTCATTACCATGAAAACTGATAGGGACATTTAACACGTCAAAGAAAGACGAATGAAGCAAATTTTTATATAAATTTCCATAACCGTATCGACCCCTTTTATTTGCATAATTTCAATATTTCGAGATTTTACAGAGTTTACGATTTCAATCATATTTTGTTGAGAAATCAGAATTTAATTTAACTGTTCGTGCTAAAATGGGTACCTATGAACGACATTTTTTGTAAACAAATTTTAGACAAAAACTAATAATGGCGTTGAATATCGAAAAAAATTGGAAAATTTGTCGATTTGTAAACCTATGTAAGTCATGAATTTTTCGAAATTTTCGATTTTACTTGACTTCGATGAGATGCACAGCTAATTTATTTATGGCAATTTGCCTATTTACAAGATTTACATTATTTTAAAAATAAATTTAATTCTTCTTCTAATTTAAATAGTTTGCAAAATGGTTTGGCATGAATTTATTGGAAATGGGGGTACTCACGTAAATGTTTTATTTCGATCGCAATCAGTTTAGCAAATTGTTTGTAAAGTACATAATCTTGTAAAATTTGGAAACATATTTTTGAGAAAAAATTTGGAAACATATTTTTGAGAAAAAATTTGGAAACATATTTTTGAGAAAAAATTTGTATGAAATCCGGAAAACTTGGAACCTTATTCCCTGATATCTGCTCTAGGGTGTGATTTTTAATCTTAAGACCACTATGATATTTTTAAGCAGCTCAGTTCGTGGTTATTCAAATCGAATGATATTATGCATAGTGATGAGTTATATCACTACCAGTTTTGGTGCGAAGTTTGGGCTGAATAAGTTTGGAATTACCGGAGAGATGGAGGAATTTCTGAAAAGCAGGTGAGCCAAAATGATAAGACCACCTTCGAATTTTAATTCTCACTCATTTCTCCTTTTGTTCAGACGGTAAAACTAAACGAATTCCAGGATAGGAAGGTGAAATCATTCAGGTACTGTAACTTGACGTCCAGCAAAACACCGAAAGAGAGATTTCAAGGCGTTCTTCCCAATCAAAAACGGCAATTCATGATTATATCAAACAAAGCACAAATTACTGGACCAGAAAAATTGGTATGTGTCCAGAAGTCACACTGGACCTGACAAACGGTAAACTATGAAGTTTGCCTGCTCTGAATAGCCATTAGCCCGAGCTATAAAGCAAATTTTCAATGACAAACTCTCCATTTGCACATTTTGACGTGTTTTATGGAACTTTCCTTGCCTTAAGTAGTACAAATAGGTCGGTCAGCCACCACCAGCGAATATGCATAAGCGGGCGAGACCTGAATTTGCTCGATAACATACTTCTTTGGACAGACAGTTGCATAGGGATTGCTACAATACATAATAAACCTTCGCTAATCAGCTACTTTAATTTTGTACATTATTATAAGAATGCAGAGTAGCATAGACGTGTGACTAACGGTTTAAAATTTGGTATTAAGTTTTTTTAACACTTTTCCATCTGTCGATGCTTGAAATATGGAGGTTCTAATCGCAGATCGTGCCAGTAAAACTTGTACCCGGCAGGTCCGGCAAAATTTCATTTCTATTTACAAGTGCAAATGACCTTACGTCCCTCTGTGCCCCAGGAAATATGTTATCGAGCAAATTCAGGTCTCGCCCGCTTATGCATATTCGCTGGTGGTGGCTGACCGACCTATTTGTACTACTTAAGGCAAGGAAAGTTCCATAAAACACGTCAAAATGTGCAAATGGAGAGTTTGTCATTGAAAATTTGCTTTATAGCTCGGGCTAATGGCTATTCAGAGCAGGCAAACTTCATAGTTTACCGTTTGTCAGGTCCAGTGTGACTTCTGGACACATACCAATTTTTCTGGTCCAGTAATTTGTGCTTTGTTTGATATAATCATGAATTGCCGTTTTTGATTGGGAAGAACGCCTTGAAATCTCTCTTTCGGTGTTTTGCTGGACGTCAAGTTACAGTACCTGAATGATTTCACCTTCCTATCCTGGAATTCGTTTAGTTTTACCGTCTGAACAAAAGGAGAAATGAGTGAGAATTAAAATTCGAAGGTGGTCTTATCATTTTGGCTCACCTGCTTTTCAGAAATTCCTCCATCTCTCCGGTAATTCCAAACTTATTCAGCCCAAACTTCGCACCAAAACTGGTAGTGATATAACTCATCACTATGCATAATATCATTCGATTTGAATAACCACGAACTGAGCTGCTTAAAAATATCATAGTGGTCTTAAGATTAAAAATCACACCCTACTGTTATAGAAATCTGGTATACTCAGGCTGCTTTTTTGAATTCTTGGTATTAAAATTGCTACCACTTGGAACTAAAATTATACCGGTCTGTAAATATTTGCTACCGAACTATTTATTACTAGATGGTATAACTTATCAATACCACTTTGGTAGAGTCATATATGAATACCGCTTGGTATTATTTGAATACTGGATTTCTAAGACTCCATACGTATAAAGCAAGATGTATGAATGTCGGATTAGTTTTTTTATAGTTTCGATATAAATATGGTTTATTTACGATTTTTTCGATCAGTTACATCTAAACATGCAAAAGGTGTATGGCCTTTAGAAAAATTTCAATATATAAGATCTCACAAAACTTAGATTCCTCGGATCAAAATACATAAGCAGATTTTGTATCTCAGAAGAAATAGAAATCATTAATCGATTTCTTAAATTATTTAGTTTACACTCCATTGATGAAACTTATTTCGATATTTGCGTAACCTGTGTAAATTATATAACCTTATTTTGCTAACTGAACGTTGGACTAAAAAGAAAGTTTTTGAAATCCTCGTATCGAGCTGAAATTTGTTAAATAGCCTGCGAATTGGTATTAAATAATCAAAGAATGTGATTTTAAATTGGAAAAACCAATTTAAATTTTTAAATTTTTTGAAAAACATTAAACATAACACATTTACGATAAATTTTCATGCACAATTTCAAGTCTGTACGGTAGGTTATTTTTTTTCATACGGCCTTCGACGCCACCATAAAATTTTAGCATAGTAAAATCAGGAAAGTAGAAAAAGATTAATTAACTTGTGAATTAATTAATTAATTAATTAGACAAATTATCTTTTCTCCAATTCCAAAATGAAATTACATAATTTCAAATTATATAATTTGTAAAAAAATCGAGAAATGTAATTGCTGTTTAAATACGTACATACGTACATACTTTCTTTCATTTTCTAGATACCCAATTAAAATTTCTGGATTATTCGTGAGCAATTATGCACTATTAAAAATCTGAGTCCCATTTACACTCTTAGGAATTCGGTATTAAAATAGAACGAAGCGGTATTCATGCATATATGACTCTACCAAAGTTGTACTGATCAGTCATCCCGCTTAGAAATAGCTCGCTATTAAAGTTTTACCATATCGGTAGCAAATCGGACCGGTATAATTTTAACACCAAACGGTAACAATTTTAATACTCAGATCTCAATACCGCTTAACCTATACCAGATTTCTAACTGGTAATAATACTGGTAATAATTTCCCACCCGATTGGTAATAGTTTGTTTCTGAGTCGCAAATTTTCCATTATCACAACATTACTGAACCGTAATGCTGACTATTACCAGTGTTGATGGAGTCGTGCATATATGTACTCCGTTCAGTAATGATTTCATACCAGTTTTCTAATTTTTCTAATTCTAATTTGTCAGGTTTTTACGCCAGATTTAATAAATTTCTATATACGCCTCGCTACCCTTAATTGCAGATACTTTAACTTTGAAACTTGTCACGTAAATGTGTGAACTTATCAAGTCATAGTACATATACTCATTTCTGTGAAATAGTAACATTTTATAACAAAATATAAACCAGTACTTCATAGGCACTTTGAATTTGTAGTAATAAATTACCAATTTACACTCATATTTGCAAAGTAATCTGCATAATGAATTTTCTCCGGCAATAATTTCATCAAATTTTCTTTCTTTGATGAAAAATTGGTGCCAAATTGGTAAAATTTATGTTGACTTTGCAAACATTTTCGTACACATTTTTTCTTTGCTAAATAATATCTCGTCGACGTGATCAATCAAAAGCAAACTCTGATTTCAACTAAAAATACAAATATCAAATATTCGAATTATGTATTTACGAACTTTTGTTTACGAACCAAAAACATGCTTTTGAAGTTTCGTAAAAGTCAATCTTCCTTAAAAAAGTTACTAAAACTTCGTAACGTTACCCGGTTGCGAAGGTTACAAACGTTAGCGTTAGTTCCATCAGAGAATGCTGCAATCTTCATAAACTTACAATCCGTTTAAGCTGATTGTACATAGGGCAATATGTATGTACGAAATTTATATCAGTTTACAAATGTATGCAGTTTTTTTATTTTCAATGAGGGTATTCATTATTTCTTCGTATCCTTAGTATTCTTCGTATCGTAAAATAACTTACGACGCTTACGAGATTTTGTAAGCGTCGTAAGATTTTGTCATCGAAAATCACGTTACTACGCTTACGATTTTTACGAAACCTGACCCCTTGTTTTTTCTTCGTAAACTATTTTACGATACTACGGATACGAAGAAATAACGAATACCCTCAATGTAAACATGCTTTGTTTATTATTTTTGATCATTTACACTCTTTCTGGTATAGTCAGACAGGTATTGATTTCTCGGTATTAAATTTGCTACCGCTAGGTATCACTTAAAATTATACCGGTTCGTAAAAAATTCTACCGATATGATAAAACTTTAACACTAAGATATTACTACACGGTATTGCTTTGGTACTTATCTATACTCAAAATAAGGTAGTAATGAATTATTACCATGCGGAATGACTATGAGGCTCTACCACGTCGGTTACGATTTGTCGTAGAAATGGTAATAATAAGTTCAGGGAAATTCAAATTCATTACCAAATATTAAGGAAGTGAATACCATTATGTATTAAACTTGAATTTCCCTGAATTTATTATTACCATTTCTACGACAAATCGTAACCGACGTGGTAGAGCTACATAGTCATTCCACATGGTAATGATTCATTACTACCTTATTTTGAGTGTATGAATACCGCTTGGTATTATTTTAATACTGGATTTCTAAGAGTGTATATCGACCAATATGTGTGAATGTTGGATTAGTATTTTTGTACTTTTGACGTAAATATGGTTTATTGATGTTTTTTGATCAGTTACACAGATCATAATTTGAACGTAAAAAAATTCAAAGTTTATACGCCATTTTCAAGAATCTCGAAATATTTGTAGTTCTCAGAAACCTTAGATTATTCTGTTCTCGGGTCTTGCGAAGTGCGATTTTGTATCTCCGGTAGTGGTCTCAACGGTGCGGTTCGGTTCGGTTCTTGGAAGAACCGGTTTAGAACCGAGAACCAGAATTGAAGAACCGAAACAGAACCGAACTTTTTTTAGTTGGAACCGAACCGGAACCGGACCAAACTGTGACCGAACCGGCGGTTCGGGTCAAACCGGTAGTGTTATTAATATGCAATAAACAACAAACAATGCTAATTGACGTGTTTCTGATGAAATTTCACATATAAGCCAATAACTTATCTGTATTTAAACAAGCAAATTCTAATACATGTCAACAGCAAAACCACTTATGTATATATTATTGAAGTTAGAAAACAATTCCAAGTTTGGGGTGCAACCAAGTCAAAATTTCATTTTGGAAACATTGGGGGTGTGACCAAGTAAAAATTTCATTTTGGAAACATTGGGGGTGTAACCAAGTCAAAATTTCATTTTGGAAACTTTGGGGTGTGACCAAGTAAAGATTTCATTTTAGAAACTTTTGGGGTTAAAAATTTCGTTTAGGAAACTTTGGGGGTGAAAATTTCATTTTGGAAACTTTGGAGGTGTCATCAAGTCAAAATTTGGTTTTGGAAACATTGGGGATGTAACCAGGTCAAAATTTCGTTTTGGAAACATTGGGGGTGTGACCAAGTCAAAGTTTCATTTCGGGAACTTTGGGGGTGTGGCCATGTCAAAGTTTCATTTTGGGAACTTTGGAGGTGCGGCCACGTCAAAATTTCATTTTGGAAACTATGTGTATTTCGGGAAATTCGTAAAACTTTTTCGAAAATATGATTAACTTCGCTAATGTATTTATGTATGAAGTTCGGTTCAACCCGAACCGGCCGGTTCGGTTCGGTTCTCAAAGACTTGGAACCGGAACCGAACCGGTAATAAAAGTTTCGGTTCGGTTCGGTTCTCCGTATAAACCGGAACCGAACCGAGCGATCGGTTCCGGTTCGGTTCTATGAGAACCGAGAACCGTTGAGATCACTAATCTCCGGAGAAATATAAATCATGAATCAAATTTCGAAATTAGATAATTGCATTTCATTAATGAAACTTATTCCAATGTTTGCGTAACCTGTGCAAATTTTATAACCTTATTTTACACACTTTAGACAAGAAAGTAAGCATTAGTATAGATCGGAGTTGTGTAAGTTTACAATAATTAGTACTCTAGGCATCAGTGTTTTTCGTAACCTTTGCAAAATTACCGAATTTTATTTATTTAAGGACTTTACTTCATTATAAAGGTCCATATGAACTATAGAAATTCGAAAAAATTAGTAAATCCCGTCGGATCTTTGATGTCGTGTATCTAACTGCTACAAAACAAAGAGACGCTTTAAAATGTGATGAAAACAAATATTTTGTAATTGGTGTAAATTTAAAGTAACAAAATAAACCCTAACACAAAATTTCATTCATTCGTTTTTTTGTATTTAATTTATTTCCTTACAATTTTTACTACTTTATATACAGAATCATTATGTGTGATTTATGTAGCTAAATCTTGATCAAAATATATAATTAGGTAATTCACGCGGTCCTTGGTAATTTTACAAAATTCGTGCAAAATAATTTTACAAACTTTTACCAAATAAAAAGACCCCCTTGATCTGAGCACAAATTTGGGAGCTAATTTTCCTTCGTAAAATTTTGTAAAAGTTTTTAACTTCACGGAATTGACGGAATTAACAAAGTTACCAAGGCCTGCGTGAATATAAATTTTCCTCGTTTTTACAAATTTTGATTTATGTATGACTAATCCGTTAATATGGATTATTTTTATTCTTTAAATACACAACTTCCTGAATCAGATAAAGTACATGCACCCCAATAAAAATAACATTGATTATATTATAGCAATCACTTAGCTAAATTGTGGCTTAAATATACTGAGGAAATTCACGCTGTTCTTTATAACTTTGTAAAATCCGTGCGTCTTTCAAAAGTATTTTACAATATAAAAAGACGCCCTTGATCTTACGATACGATAAGCAAGTTTACAAAAATACGTAAGCTAATTTCCCTCAGAAATATTTCTGAAATTCTGTAAAGTTTATAACTTTACAGAATTGACGGACTTTACAATGAGGCAATTCACGTCTTCGTAAATCCGTAACCAGCTTACGAAAAACATGCCTTTCATCTTCGTAATGTTTTGTAAGCAAAAAGTTGCTCTCGAGATGTTACCAAGTTTCGTCAAAAGTTCGTAATTTCCGGAAGTTTACGTATGTAGTTGCAGAGTTGCAAAGGCTGGCGTGAAATGGTTCAATGTTAAAAATAAATTTCAAAGACTTAATCTGTAATTTTAATATAAACAATTTCTCAACTGATTCACATTACGTGTTGTATTGTTACGAAATATTAAATTTAAGTTATTTTTTTCGTAAACTACATATTCTACGATATAAATAACGATGCAAAGAAATAACGAAAACCCTTAGTAATTATACGCGAAATTAGACGCCGCATTTAAAAATTTGCAAATCTAAAGTTGCTTATCTAAAGTTTATTAGATATGTATCAATTGGTTCAGTTCTAGGCTAATTAAAATTCATTTTGATGTTAAAACAAGTATGAAATTTTCTTTTGGATTGCGTGAACCGCCTCAATACATAAGTTTTCTTTTATTTACTAATAAAAATTCGAAATTCGAAATTTGAAATTTTTATGGCTAAAACGTTAATATGGATTTATTTTATTATTTAACTTGACAATTTCATGAATCAGATGAGGAGTATGGTCTATGATGAGGATAATAGCATTAGATTAAAGTAATCATTATATGTGGCCTAAATATACACTGAGGTAATTCACGCAATCCTTTGTAACTTTGTAAAATCCATTCGTTTTGTAACATAATTTTGATCTCAGTAAAAAGACGCCCTTCATCTGAGGAATTCAGTTTACAGAAATTTTCGAACTGACTTTCCTTCAAAATATACATAAAGTTTGTAAGTTTACGAAATTTGCAATGTTACCAAGATCTACGCGAATTTCCGCAATGTCAACTTTCCTTTTTTTACGAATTTTGAAATATGTATGAATAAAATGTTAATATAGATTTACATATTTTATTAATTAACTGCACAATTTGTTTAATCAGATTAATATTTTTGTGTTGAACTAGAACAATTTGGAACAATTTGAATTAGAATAATTTGGTGGCGGAGTAAACCACAGCGACCGCGCCCGCGAGGAGGGCGCCACTCGCGCCGAGATTGAAGGCGCCATTGCAGGCGTTCCCTTTGCACGTGCAGGTCCGCTGGCGACCCCCAAATCCACCCCGATAATAACATTCCTCGTCATATTTCCCTCCTTGGGACGGAAGATAACCACATTTTCGGGTGATACGTTCCGTTGCTTTGTCTGTCAAGTAAAAAAATAAATAAAGATTTCCAGAAATTATTTTCGTTTCTAAATTTCTTAATAAACTTGAAGGAAATTTGGAAAACTGTTGAAAAAAATTGGCACAAATAATTAGAAGATTTAGAAATTAAAAATAAAGTTTGTAAAGTAAAATTTAATAAAATTAGGTTTTTCCACAAGTTAATTGTCTGTCAATGAAAAAATAAATAAAGATTTCCAGGAATTATCGTAGTTTCAAAATTTTTTAAAGGAAACTTGAAGGAAATTTGGAAAAGTGTTAGGAAAAATTGGTACTGATAATTGGAAAATATTGAAAAATTGCTTGTAAAATTTAGGTGTATATTTTTTTCACAATTTAATCGTCAATTTTGATTTTTTTCGAGAGTTCTTGATTTACATGTAGTTTCAGGTATCATTCATCCACACATTAATCCATTTGAACAGGAAAAGCTAATATTTTTTTCGAAAGTTAAGAATTTGTATATATAAATTCGGGAAAATGTTGGAAAAATTTGATCAAAGTTATTATGAAATTGTAAAAATAGAAAGTAATGTTTGTAAAATTTAAGTCCGTATTTTTTTAAGATTGTGCAATTAATTCATCAATTCTGAATATTTTCGGGAATCTTAATATGAGATTTGTTTGGAAATTTGAAAAAACGTTCGAAAAAACTATTGGAAAATTTTGCAAATTGAAAATAATGTGTGAAAAATTTATGTCAAATTTAAGCCTATATTTTTTATAATTGCAGGATTAATTCGTCAATTCTGAATTTTGTCGAGATTCTTAACACGTACACAATTTTAGGTCTTCCTTCTCTACTGCGTAAGTAACAATAAATATTTTAAGTAATTTTCGTTTCAAAATTTCTCAACAAACTTTGAAAACCAAGAATTTGTGTATGGAAATTCGGAAAAAAGTTTGAAAAAATTGGTAAATGAAATTTTTAGAAAATTTCAAATAATGCTTGTAAAATCTACTCAAATTTAAATCTGGATTTTTCTGATTGCACGATTAATTCGTCAATTTGTGAATTTTCTCGATATATAATTTAATAATACAATTTTAGGTCGATTCTTATCCGAGCAGTACATTTTCATAAATTTGAACAATCTTCATAGAAATTTTCAAAATTTCAGAAAAAAAATCAACAACCCAAACTTGACCCAATTTGATTCCCTTACTTGTGTTGACATCGAACTCGATCGAGGTGACGATCTTCCTGCAAAATTCGTACTTTGCACCGAGCGGAATTCGGTCTCGGGAGGCTTCATCGTAATCCGGGTTTTGTTGCGGGTCGTCACAGTCCTTCAGAAATTGTTGGTCTTTCCCTTCGTCCCCGTGCCCACAACCGGTCGGGTTGTCAAAATTGTTGCAAATGAAGCATTGCAGTGCGAAACCTGAGCGAAAAAAAAATTGCCAAAATTCGTTTAAATTTGGTCACTGCGAATTATTTTGGACTAGTATTTCCTCACTTGTTTGCACGGAGCTACATAAATTGAGCAACGCCATTCAAATTTTTTATGATCTATGCAAATTTTGTAAAATAAAAAAACAGTGCAATTAAGCGAAAAATTCTAATTTGTAAAAACCTGCAGTTTAATTCATTTTACGGGAAAATATGTATTCTGTCAACGGGGAGTTTTCATCTATTAAACAAAACTCGCTAATTCTTGTTTGCAATTTTTTATTTTCGACTCCATAATGGCACAAAATATGATTATGGGTGAAAATCTCAAGAAAACTGAATTCTTACCTAAAAACATTTTCAATTTAGCAAGAATTTTTGGAAATTTGTAATTCCTCACATTAAATTACTTTATTCTATAATTACGTATTTGCAAAATCAATCGGTGTCTGTAAGTTGACAATAGATTTTTCACCAGCGAGATTTTTCGTTGGGTTCAATTGTGGGAACGTTTCCGCGAATTTGTGTAATTTACTGTTTTACAAGCACCTTATAAAACTGAGGCAATTCACGCAGGCCTTGGTAACGTCTGGCCCAGAAATGGCCTTGGCCCAGAAATTCTGTAAACTTTTACAAAATTTTACTAATATTTATGAGGAAAATTAGCTCCTAAACTTTTATAAACTTCTTCAGATCAAGGGCGTCTCTTTATTTTGTAAAAGTTTTCAAAATTATTTTACAAAGTTACCAATAATTGCGTGAACCCCCTCACTAAATCAATTTACCTGCCGGCACTAAAGTTGCGACGAGTCCAAGAACTAAGAAAATTTTAGTGGGCCCCATAATTTTTCAAAAAATTTAACTTTCCAAATAATCTCTGCAAAATTAAAATGGCGACGACTTAAAAGCACCACGCGTGGACGGGATGACGAAATGAAATGAATGGCGAAAATTAACCATATATGAATTTTTCGTGCAATTCATCAATTCTAAATTCAGAACAGAGATATCCATTTATAATTATCCAGACGAGGATATAAGTATTTTACATGACATGAATTTCCTCGTAAAAAAATTCAGGGTGTGCAGAAATCTCTGCTAATTGGGGCATGCATGGATAATTAATTAGGATTCGATGAGAATTATTGCTTCGAAATTATCCCAACGAGACGACTGGATTATCCAGAACTTAATTTTTATGATGAACGAGGAGTGGTGGTTGTGATCTTGATGGTGTCGCCGGGGTTATCGCAATTTAGGTCGCCATTAATTAATAACTTTGGATATTATATTTATATAGCAATTATATAGATATTTGGCATTATGTAAAGGACTTTTGCATAAAGGATGTGATCGATTTGTGAGGCAAGAGTCATGTTTTCCACGTAAATTATTATATGTTAGCAGGAGGTTTGAGGTTTTTAAAATGTCCGTAACTTTCCATGTCTATTTCGTTGGTTAAGTCAAAATTTCATGACACAATATGAAAAATGTTCAGAGGAGAGTCAATTAAGAGTGATTTCAAGATCAGTGTCGGAAATTTTGACCCGTAAAATTTTGAAATTTTTGAAATTTTTGAAATTTTGAACCTGGCAAAAACCGACCGAAGTAAGGGTTTCGGGTGCCTGTAACCAAACCACTTGCAAGAAATAACAGCGAGAAAGTGGTTTCTTGTATGTATTTCGACCTGAAAGAAATGCATGGCGCCAGAAACTGCGTCGCTATAAAGCGCGTGGCTAGACTGCGTAGATTTTTTTGCACTGATTTTTTGCACTGATTTCTTGCAGTTTCTTGTACCTCGTATTTCTTGCGTTTCTTGATTCAAGTTTTTTATAAAGTGTGCAATTTTTTAATTAAAAAAATAGTGCAATTGCGTGAAAAATTTTAATTTGTAAACTCTTCAATTCTATTCATTTTACTAAAAAAATATAGTATAGGTACTCCTTTAAAAATCGAGTTTTCATCTTAATCCGAGGTTGCCAATTTCTATAGTTCCGAACAGATCAGATAATTCAGATCAGATATCAGATCAGATCAGATAATTGCCAGATCAGATATCAAAAATATCTGATCTGATTCGAAAATCAGATAACAGATCAGATAGTCAGTCGTAAAATCAGATATCTGATCTGAATTTTTTTCAGCTATCTGATATCTGTTCAGATATCGGGTTTTTGGTAATTTTCGGATTCAATCGAGTCAAAACCGCAAGTTTTAACAGAAAAACTGCGTTTATAATGTCTGTTAATACCGTGCAGCTATAATAAACTTGCAAATAGACCAAATTCTTGGTGTTTCCGTTGATATAAATATCCAGAGTTCGAATAAAATTTTCGAATAATACAACTGAAATACTTAACGTCCCAGTTCGGGTACAGTCTGTGCATCCTAGTGAGCGAGTTGAGTTTTCCTCCTCGCCACTTACAAGTAATGTAAATGATTTTTGTCACTAAAACTTCTTATTTGCAGCTAATACAAAATGGATTTATTCCGTTTTGGTGGCAATAAATTCATGAATTTGTGCTTTACAATTACCATGTTGCATAAATTCCATAATAAATCTCAGAGAAAAGTATTGGACTGAACCATGTAAAACTTGCATGTTTCAGTCCAATACTTTTCTCTGAGATTTATTATGGAATTTATGCAACATGGTAATTGTAAAGCACAAATTCATGAATTTATTGCCACCAAAACGAAATAAATCCATTTTGTATTAGCTGCAAATTAGAAGCTAGAGTCGGGAATTTTCATTTTTTCTGGTTCGCGATGCCCCGTTTTGGGTGTGGGAACGATCACTCTCAAAACCCAAAGCAACTTTTTACATGCAACTGCCTGCCTTGTTTACATGAAAATCAGCTGCTCCTTCGCCCCGCCCCCCTCCATAGAAAAAAAAGTCTCTCGGCACACAAGGAGACGCAACCATCGTCTCTGTATTTTAGTTATGTGATTTTTTCAGCATATACGCCGTCTTAATCACAAAAATTCTAGAGTTAGACTGAGGTGATCGAGTTATCTTAAAATCATCGAGGCAATTAACCACAGAATTCGGATGGTTTTACTTCAGATTAGTAACAGTCGTGATTTGCTAGAGGATATAATTATTTTGATGCTTGGGTAATTTAATGTAAAATTATTTTATGATATTTCGACCTCAAATAATAATATTCTTTAGTAGTAACTGCTTTACTATTCCTTTATCAATGTGTGAAAATAAAAAGAAGCAAATAAATAATTTAACCTGAAATGTTTTTAGTAGTGTTTGCAATATTGACAATTTTATTTCAGATATCTGATATCTGAACAGATAAATCAGATATCTGAATGTTCAGATCAGATATAACATTTATCTGGTCTGAAAATTTCAGATCAGATCAGATAACGATTATGCATATCTGAAATTTTCCAGATCAGATCAGATATCAGATCAGATACACGATTATCTGATCTGTTCGGAACTATACCAATTTCTGTTTGCAATGTTTTATTTTCGACTCTGTAATGGCACAAAATATGGTCATTAATGAAAATCTTAAGAAAAATTGTATTGAACCCGCAAAATTTAAGAATAAGAATATAAATTATGAAAAGTTATAAAAATTTTAAAACGTAGTTTTTTTATTTTTCAAATAATAGCAGAAATATAAAATATTTATGAATATTTCTGAAAACCTAGAAATATGTGAAAATGCGTAAAAACATTTTAAAATCTTTGTGATCTTTACGAGTTGGGTAACACACCCACAAAGCTTGACCGTCGGTCATGATTAAATGAAAAAGTGGAAGATAAGTAGATATCCGCCCTCTGTTTGTATATCAAGACTGTGGCTGTGCAGAAAGGATATGCAAAATTTTGTACTCAAATTTGTACCCTGCGATTTTCGAACATGAAAATGAACATGATGTCCAAAAGTCGTAAAATTCGAAATTTTCATACATGTGCGTCCCCTTAAAACTTCCTGATCACATCCTTCACGTGCTCGCCCTTCAGTGGAAATTTCAGCCCTGTGCGAAAAGGATCTAATCCATTTTTCAAATATTCATAAGTAATTAGGTGACTCGTTTAAATTTGCGATTATTCAAATCGTGACGAATCAGCAACGTTCGGAATTCGCAATTCTTTATGCACAGCCCGTTTCATTGTAAATTAATTAGTTCACAATTAATCGCAATTAATTCCTCCCTTTTATGGACAGATGGAGACGAGGGCATTAAATATGTATAAAAGCAGTCAGTAATAAATTGCCTAAATTTATGTAACAAATCCCGTCAAATATTGAGGCAATTCAATTCACGCAGGCATCGTAAAATTCGCAAATTTATAAACTCTTGTTATCCTACGATAAGGCACTGGCCCGATGAGACCTTATCATTCTCGTCAACTTTCCTCGAGACGGAATCCAACCCGACTATAACGATTCGGCTTTGGCTGCATGAGATTTCGCATTTTCAGTATTTCGCATTTTCCGATCAGTCTCAGGGTCTGAGCAAATCAAGCTAGAATTTGACCTTTCTGTTTCATAAGTTTGTAAACTTCGTAAAATTCGTAACTTATTTGTTAATAACTTATTTATTTGCGGTAACGATTTGCTTACAAAGACAACTCTGACGTACCTGGAATCTTGGATTACCAATAATAGTAAATAATGAGGGTATTCATTACGAGTTCGCATCGTTAGCAACGTTCGCAAAAAAATAAAGTTCGCAAGTTCGCAAAAAAATTTGGCTTGGAAATCAATTTGCGAACTTGCGCATCTCCAGGGCTAGTATTTAGTTCGCAAAATATTTTTCGCAAATTTTTCAATGGGAAAAGTCCATAAATCTCTATTGGTTACCGAAGTTTGGCCTTTTGAATTTTAGAGATTTCTTATTTGGTAAATTTCAGATGCAAAATTTCGGTAACTAATGGTAATTTGCGAATTTTTCTTATTACAAAATTCGAGATATTTGAACAAAACTTTCATGTGTTCACTTCGTTGCTTCGCAAAATTCGCAATTTCGAAAAAGTTATGTTGCGATGCGAACATGCGAACTCGTAATGAATACCCTCAATATATCCAAATTCGAAAAAATGGCGTTAAAATCCCGACAAATTGTTATTTCTCCATTTTCTATGTATTTCCTCAAATTCAACCCGATATTAAAATCACGCCTAAATTTAAATGAAATACCTAAATATGTCAAATTGTCAACGGATGAGGCAATTCACGTCGGCCTTCGTAAGTCCGTAACCACGTAAACTTCAGTTTACTAACGAAAAACATGCCTTTCATCTTCGTAAGGTTTTGTTAGTTCATAAGCAAAAATTACCTTCGAGATGTTCCCAAGTTTCGTTAAAAGTTTCGTGAGCTTACATGATTACGAACCTGCAAAAGTTGACGTGAATTACCTCCGTAATTTTAAACAAGTTGTAAAATGAACGTGTTAAAAATTTGTGTATCTAACTCGCCAGTTATGAAATGTTTAGACATATTTTTATAAAATGTAACTTAAAATGTACAGAAGTAGTCCATGCGTGGTTAATGATATTTAAATTGTTTATTTGGGGTTGAATTAACTCGGGTTTTTTTGTAATGCTGTAAATTTAGCCTAGTTATTCAAAAAGTTTGTTACCAAAGACTAACTATGAAGGAAAGTCAAGTTAAAAATTTAATGAAAAATTCGAATTTTACGAGTTTGCAACTTCACTCACAACACTAGCGGATTTAGTATTAATTACTTAATTTTGATGGGTTTATTATTTTAATTAAAAAGTAAGAGTATTTTGATGGGTTTATTATTTTAATTAAAAAGTAAGAGTAGTACGTCGTATAAAATATTTCTGCGAACTTGAAAAATTTAATTGCATTGTAGATGCGTTTAAATCATGGAATGCGAATGTTGAGACAATTCACGCAAACCTTTGTGACATTGTAAAATCCCTAAATTCTGTAAACTTACAAACTTTAGCAATTTTATACATATTTCTGAGGAAAATTAGCTCCCAAATTTTTATTTTAAAACTTATTCAGGTCAAGAGCGTCTTTTTATCTCGTAAAAGGGTGTAAAATTATTTTATAAAGTTTGCGGATTTTACAAAGTTACAAATGATTTCGTGTGGACATATGGAGACGAGGGGATTAAATATGTATATGTTAAAGCAGCCTGTAATTTGTATAAATAATTTATGTAGCAAATTCTGTAAAATATTGAGACAATTCAATTCACACAGGCCTTGGTAACATCGTAAATTCTGTAAACTTTACAAACTTTTACAAAATATTACAAACAATTTCGAAGGAAATTTAGCCCCTTAATTTTTGCAAATTTACTCACAAGATCAGATCAAGCGAGTCTTGTAAAAGTTTGTAAAATTATTTTGCAAAATTTACAGACTTTACAAAGTTGCCAATGCAAGCGTGAATGAATTACCTCATTGCCATGACATTTGACTCGTTTAAACAGATTCACTTTTTTTCTGTGTAGTGTACGTACAACGTAAAAGTAAAGATTACGTTACTTTACGTTACGTTACAGATAGTATTCATCCCGAAACTGGGATGTACAAATTTGTGAAAACGTGTCGCAAATTGTGTAATCCAGCAACCCATTCATACAAACGGCACGTTTCATTTCACTTTTTATGGAGCATGCATACAAAATTTGACTCATCCCTACACCCCCCCGACCTGACCTTTGACCCCAATTTAATCCAGGGTCAAATTTATACTTTGCAAAAAAACCATCCCATTTTGCATGGACCCCCCTTGCAAAAAAATCACTTTCGCCACAATAATAATTACCACACACACCGGACAAGATTACGATTTCTCAAGGATTTGTGCAATAACATTCATGCAAAAATATTTGTGACGAAGAAGACGAAGAAGCAATTTTTTTTTGCACTGGCTGGACTGGAAGGACATCCAATTTGCATAAAATAAAGTGACGACGACGAAATTGTTGGCAGAGGAATGAATCGACTCGTCAGAATTCAATGTCCTGCCTGCCTGCGTATTAATTTTATGTCTGCTACGTCCTCCTCGTGTCCCATGTCCTCCAGTGACCTAGTGACATTGAGCACCACGAAATGTGATGAATGCAATCGGTCGGCCTCGTACATACAGTATTAATTTGTACGGTATTTTTCGTCCAAAATTGCGATCTGCTGCGTAACTATGATATGATGTGATGTTGAAAAAATAACAAGGATTATCGGTACCACGAGTAAATAATTTGCATACTATGAACATACAAATGTGCGAAAAAAATAGCACAACAATTCGCAACATCATTCGATTTGGGATTCCATGTTGGCACGCGACCTTGTGCTTGCCAATGAACTCGAGCGACTACTTCCCCATTGATATTTGTTTTATCCAAGGGCATGCGAATTTGGATGGAGGGCGATGTGCAAAAATTATGTGGGGATAAAGGTTAGCAGGGTACGAGGGATAATTAGGCAATTTCGATTTTTGAGACATGGCTTGAAAATTTGTGTGGTGAAATTTACATAGATTAATAAAATTACGAAAAATATTTTTAAAATATTTCTGTTTTCCTAAATATAAATATTTTCTAAATATTTTGGTCATCAGTCCACGTAGAAGTTCGTAGAAGCTTTCACAAACAGTTAGAGAAATATTGTAAAAATTAATATAAATTAATTAATTAATGAAACTAATGTTATAAACTTTAATACAAAGTTACAAACATTTGAGTGAATTGCCTTAATGAAATTTAATTGTTGAAGTATTTCTATTTTAATGAAATCCACGTCGGTGGCCTGATATCTGAGCTTTTCTTGCACCATAAGTACATTAAAAATTTTAAAATGACGTACAATCTTGATGAACATGTTATTGCTTAGCTAATTTTCGACAGAAATATATTTATGGATGTTTTTGGGTAAATTTAGTAAATTGAAAATTATGAAATGTCATTTTTGACAGTTTTTGACAGGTTTGTACGCCGGTTGTACATTTTCGTAATGTGTTGTTAAAGGGTTCAAAAGAGCTCAGATTGGTCCAATCTATTCTGTGGATTCAAACTCATTTTTTTAATTTACAAAATTTCCCGAGAACACCCAGAAATATATTTCGAAAATTGAAAATTTAACACAATACTGAGGCAATTCGCGCATTCATTGGTAACTTGTAAAATCCGCAAATTTGACAAAATACTTTTACAAACTTTTGTAAAATAAAGAGATGCCCTTGATCTGAGCAAGTTTACAAGAATTTGGAAGCTAATTTTCCTCAGAAATATTTGTAAAATTTTATAAAAGTGTTAAAATTAATTACGGATTTTGCAAAGTTACAAAAGACTTCGTGAATTGCTTCATTGTGCATGTAAACTCTTGCTCGAAATCAAAATTTCATAAAAACATTTTTAAAAATTTGCATAGTTTTTTTTGCAAAATGAACACAATTTCTGAACAACCCGTTGAATAGTGTATAGTTCCCATTTTAATGGATCAATCAACAATTAATAATTGCAAACAAAAAGCAATATCTCACTCGAATTCCATTCCATTATTTATACATTGACACGAAGCAAAGTACACGAGGAGCAGAGAATTTATTTATTTAAGGCATGACAAGGTCGACATTGAATTCGCAACAATCTCTGATCCGGAATGGAATTCGTCTCGAGATTACAAATCGTAAAAATCAAGCGTAAAAAAAATCGGCACATGCAATCGAATCAAAAAGTAAACAATGGAACGATTCTTTTTTATCGATGAGTTATTTAATTATTTATATCGTTCGTACGAATTGTTTGGTTTTAATTTTAGGTAGTGAAATTATTAATGATGATAAAATACGAAGTTTAAACTTGATACTTTTGCCATTGCAAATGGCATTTTTTGCATTTGATTTTATAGTTTGCGAAATTATGTGAGATATTAGAAGAATGACCACGTGGTTTTAGTAAAAGGCGAAAACATGGGTATTTTCTGTAAATGGGTAATTTCGGCAAATTACATACGTAAATTAGGAGCGGAAGAGTTTTTCCATCTGAGTTTTTTTGCGTTTCATCAAAATACATTTCAAAAATTCAAACGGCGTACAAACTAAATAAAAATGATATTTCTTTATTTTCCATTTACTAAATTT
Source organism: Folsomia candida (assembly GCF_002217175.1). NCBI lineage: Eukaryota > Metazoa > Arthropoda > Collembola > Entomobryomorpha > Isotomidae > Folsomia > Folsomia candida. The sequence goes on along the minus strand of NW_019091207.1, from coordinate 3,385,943 downwards.
ATCTATGTCATTTAAAATCTCACCAGAAACTTTAGTTTCAATTAATTAAAATAATGCAATCATTAAAATCAAACTTTACAATTTATTACTTCCATCTCTTTATAATCTGGCTCTTGCACATACATATTTATTATTTTTAAATATTTGAAGAAGACACAAAAATCTTGCTAATTTGCTGAATTTCTACAAACACTCACTTAATCAATTTTCCTATGATTTTCATAATTCTTGCAGATTTTTTCCCCAAATAATAATACTAGTAGGCATGTCAAATTCAACATTCGGAAATTCAATCTTTAATTTTTCTGGAAATTGCAAAAAATAAATTAGATTTTGAAAAATGCATATTCCCAATTAGTTTTTATGTACATAATTTTACAAACTTTGCACAAAACTAAATTTGTAAGAGTGGTGGATAAAATATAGCTAAAAAATCTGGTATGCCAAATATCGCTAAGCATATATAACATCTATTTTTTTAACAATTCACGCTAATCAAATATTTAAAAAGTTTACACGGACGTCTAAATATTGCAAATTTAATTTGCAAAAATGTGTAAAATAGTTTTACGAAAAACAACTACACTTTTTAGAACCTCAGCTTAATTTTGCAAATATGCATGCACATCAAAAAGCCTGTATTGCAAACCTTGTAACCCCTCCTCCTTCGTACGTAAGTAAGTTATTTAGTAAGTACTAAAATTGTGATCGGGACATGTGCACCCGTCACCCGAAATTGAGCGATGGCATTGCCTCCATAAATAAATTATTATGAAAATGACTCGTCACACACAATGCAATTGTTGTCTTGTCCACATGGCGAGTGTCATGTCACTCGTACGTATGCAAATGTGTTAATACTCATCCATCCGACAGCCAAGTCCTTGCCGGAGCGTCGACCTAAACTGTTTTAAATTAAATGTTTACAAAACAATGTCTCCGATTTCGGAGCGAAATTGAAATGTGCCAATTAAAGGCCATTGTCTGTGGAGAGCGTGCATATGTAGTTTTGTAGGCTATTGTGTAAGTAAACTGTGCAAACTTTGCGAAATTGGTACCACAAATCATGATGAGCTTTTAACAGAATTTTGCATTCATACGTTTGTAAATCATGTATGTACTTAACCCTTTTCATGGACAATTGTGCTTGCAAATTAATTTTGTATTTGCAAAAAAATCTCTCGAGCAAAAAAATCAAGCTTTACTGCAAAATTTTGCAGGTCGAAATCTTGTACAAATTTGCAACCCGATTTGGTCCGAAATTGTTGAAACTTTAATGTAGAAATTAATTACAGAGATTACAAACTTTAGGCCATTAACGTATGCTATTGTGTAAACTGTGTAAACTTTACGAAATTTGCACCATAAATCATAATGAGCTTTTAACAAAATATCCCGAATAAATCATGTATTCTATATTTACCCCCTTTTCATGACCAATTGTGATTGCAATTTAATGTTTTGCACTTGGAAAAAATGGCCAGCAAAAGTTCAAGCTTTTTACTGCAATATTATGTAGGTTAGAATCTCATACACAAATTTGCAACCCGATTTGGTCCGAAATTATTATAAACTTTAATGTCGTAGAAATTGATTAGGTACAAAGATTACAATGCTTCGTCATTAAAGTAAATAAATTACTGTGTAAATTACGAAATTTCCAGCGAATGTCACAATAAAGCTCTTGTTGATCATCATGTTTATGAATTAAGCGAGCACGTAAAATATTCCCAGCCTGTTGAGAGATCAGAGTGATCAGACCACGACGCGACCCATGCGTAAAAAATTCCAGAGTCCAGTCCAGTTCACTTTTCGAGCAGTACAACGCAGTTAAATGACATTATTATGTGACCGGCGATGTTGTGATACTGATCTTTGTTATCCATGAAGAAATTTACATATCTTGTTATTTTTAGGAAGGTTTCTTCTCTCATTAATCTTTCATTACATGGCCAAAGTGGCATTATTATTATACGATCTCACGCTTAAATATTAGAGTGCAAAATAGGTGCGGTTTCGGTATAGCATGATCCATTCCATCCATTACTGACTACCAGTTTAGTTTAGTGCAAATTACCTCATTCTCATATTTATGTCCATAGATCGGCAAGGACGAGAGACCCACCCGTGGGAATTTTTTGTGGACACAACAATTTTTGACATGACATGAACAAAGACGGAAAAGAAAATTAAAGGACGCGAAAAAAATGAGTCAGAAACTTTGGCGTGGAGCCAAAATTATTTCGACATTCGGTCTAACTAATTTAAACTGCATTAAAAATTGTAAAGAATAATTCTTGATTTGATTCTCAGTAATTTTTTGGAGAAAAAATGAAACAATTCATACCAATTTGTTTGAGAATTTTGAACAAGTATGACGCTTTTTATGTTATTTTTATTTTATATATTACTTCGGAAATTCTCTACAGATTTCATGTCACCTCTTCGTTTGTTGGATTAATTTGGTATTAAATTTTAGCTTGTTATCCGTAAATTATGCCGAACTATGATGTTTCTTACTACCGAAATCCCGTCTTATCTACTTTACTTTACTTGTCATGCATTCACCAACCTCAACTTGTTCTAACTACAGAGGCCCACCACAAGAGAGTTTTCCCAGAACCGACAGCGAAACAGCAATTGCTATTCGTGGGGGGTCATGCATGCAATCTTGATCAAAAAGTAAAAGTATTTTTAGAAAATCACTCAAGGGGAGAGAAAGAACTGTCAATTGAAAAAAAGTTTTTAACATCAACTTTTTCGCTGCTAAAGTTCAAAAAAGGGGAAGTAAATGTGTTTTTTGTGGTAAAACAATAATTTTATGTGGCGAAAAGCATTGACCTGTATTCCCCCTAAGTATTTATACATTTTTGATGTGTAAGTCAAAATTTTGAAATATTTTGAAATTAGTGGTTGACCCTTCTCATAAGCCGGATTGAGTAAGTTATGCATGGTGCGGATGAGTTAGAAACCCTTACCTCCAGACCATAGAGTGAAAGAGGCCGCGAGTTTCTCATCATCTCGGCCTCAACTGCACCGTGCATAACTTACTCAATCCGGCTTATGAGAAGGGTCAACCACTAATTTCAAAATATTTCAAAATTTTGACTTACACATCAAAAATGTATAAATACTTAGGGGAAATACAGGTCAATGCTTTTCGCCACATAAAATTATTGTTTTACCACAAAAAACACATTTACTTCCCCTTTTTTGAACTTTAGCAGCGAAAAAGTTGATGTTAAAAACTTTTTTCAATTGGCAGTTCTTTCTCTCCCCTTGAGTGATTTTCTAAAAATACTTTTACTTTTTGATCAAGATTGCATGCATGACCCCCCACGAATAGCAATTGCTGTTTCGCTGTCGGTTCTGGGAAAACTCTCTTGTGGTGGGCCTCTGTACCTAAATAAAAATGTAAGTCCTTCTCTCTCTAACTAATTTTCCATCAATTCAATCAATTCAATCCTATTATCGATTGCATAACAATACACATACATCTCAATCAAAAGTGGTTTTCGTCCTCAGCCCGTGTTTACGTCAAGTTCAAGTCGACATGTTATTCAATGGATGTCATCCCAAGTTGAACTACTTTGCAAAATAAAACCAACACCAAATCTTGCCTTGCTTGACTCAATAATAAATAATGTCTCTTATTTAATTAATATGCTTAAATGTTTCTCAAGAGGAAAGAGATGAATAAAATTCCTGCTTCTTCTTTAAAGTTAACCTTGATTCGACCACTTGAAGGTCAGTCAGATCAATTTCCAACCAAAACCAAAACAAACACTTGAAACATTTTCATTTTTTCTGCTTAAAAACTCGTTTTGTTTATTTATTCTTCTTTTGAGGAAACTTGTAAATAAAATTCATCTGGTAAGTAAATATATAAATATAGAATATTTGTGTAATTAACATACTAAATTAATTAGTGAAGTGAATTAAATTAAATACATAACTTATTATTACTTAAAGGTCACGTCTCTCAAAAAAATATATAACTAATTAAGGAAGTTTAACTGTTGAATTAATTAATAATACAAAAATATTTGTCTTGTTCTTCTCAGATTCTTCTCCTCCCAAAAAAACTACTACGCCGCCCTCACCCATCTCTTCTCTTGGAGCGGTGAACCCGATAAGACAACCATCTTATCCGTCGCCGTCATCATCCTTTTCCTCTCCCGTGGCGGTGAAGACGATAAGGCAATCATCTTATCCGTATCGTAATAATAGTTATCGTCATCGCTAAAAAAATCGCTGACTTGTTCTTCTTCGCTCTCTTCCCTCTCAAAGTAATCCGCCCACTGTTCCACCAGGGCGAGACTGAAGGTGCCCCCACATCGGGTGAAACTATCGATAAGCGCGGCCTCATATCTGTCCTGGGTCTCGGGAGAGGTCAACTTTTCACTAAAACACCACTGTTTACTCCCCAGCACGATGTGCATGACGGAATTGACGAGGGAGGCGTGATAATCCTCGACAATTTCGTGGAGCGGATATTTCACGGAGGAATCCATGGCGCGGGCGGCGGCGGCGAAAGTGTCGCCGTACACCGTCCAGACTTCGTGGAGGCGGGAGGGCGACGTGAAAATGGCGGAGTCGCAGCACAGGAGGAGGAAAAAGGTCAAGTCGGTCATCGGTGAGGAGTACGAGCAGCCTTGGAAGTCGAGCAGGGCTACGGAATTTTGTGCGGAGAAGAGGACGTTGTGGGTGTGCATGTCGCAATGGGTTATCGTCCCGGCGCGCGAGCCGCGCGGGAAGGAGAGTTCTTCGAGACGGTGGATATCGGTGAAGGAGGAGAGGTCGGAGATGAGTTGGGGAGGGATGGATTTTGAGGGGGGGAGGGAGGTGAGGAATTGGGTGGTGGAGTCGATTCCGGAACGGAGGTAGGTGTCGAGGAGGGATTGGTCCTGGAAGAAGAAGAGAGAAGGTATTTTTTAGTAATTTGGTAATTTGGGGAGGGTTTTTGTAAAGTTGGTAAAAAATTTGGGGGAGAAATGGTAAACAGAATTTTGGAAATTTTGTGGAAAAATATGTCTTGAAATGGTACAAAGTTTCTAAATTGTGAAAATGGGGATGGTTTTTTGTAAACTGGGTAAAAATTATGGGGAAAGTGGTTCTGAATTTTGTAAAGTTTGCAAAACTTTGTCTCAAAATGGTGCAAATTTTCTGATCCTAATTCTAAGATGCGATACTTTTATTCGGTATCATTTCGCCTCACGGGAATTTTACAAGGTTTACAAAGTCTTAAAAATTTACCTTGAAATGCGTATAAAGCCAGTCATATTCCGGTCCAGAGTAATGTTTGAGACCGATTTCTTCCTTGTAGGCCATCCCCACGGCGTGAAATAGGGCCATTTCTTTAACCACTTGTTTCGCCTGGGTCCATCGGAGCCCTTTTCCCCGGTAGCCTTGACCCCATCCGGAATACCCGGACGCGACCATGTCCTCCAAGACGAGGACCATCTTGTACTCGGTGGGGGAGACCCCTTCTTCAGCCGCGTAGTAGCAGTGGGGGTGGCGGAAACGGAATTTCTCGGGTGTGTTGCGCTCATCTTGATATTTCGCCCAGGCTGGGAACATCTTGGTGTACATTTTGTACTCGCGTTGGCAGAAACCTGGAGACGACAAAGGGAAAAATTAGCAAATTGTTGGCGAATTTTGCAAAAAAATCAAAATTTTCGGGCTGATTTTCAAGATTTACAACTTGGGAACAAAATTGTCTTCATTTTACAGGAAGAGTTTGAAGAAATGTGCAAAATTTCACAATATTTAGCATTTTCTGTATCTGAATCTCTTAATTTTGAGAAAAATGAAAATGGATTGATTATTTTCAGGATTTGAAATTTGGGAACAAATGTGTCTTCAGTTGAAGGGAAGAAATGTGCAAAAATTTAGCAAGTTCTTCTCACTTTACGAGAGTTTACAAAACTATCTCAAATCGCCCCCAAATTTACAACATAAAAATCACTGCTTAATTACCTTCGCTGAGGACGAACTTCCTCAAATCTGGATTTCCACTGGGTGGAGTTTTAACAATGACGGAAATCTTTTTCGCCTCCCCTCCATCGTCTGGCAGAATCGTCAATGTGACACGTTCCAAGGAGGACATGACGCCAATTCCGTCGCCCACGGAACCGTTCGCCCACGCCATGTCGAGGATTTGGAAAGGAGCTTGTTTTAAGGCCTCTTGCATCCAGGCCAGATTAATTTCCGCCCGGGATTGCGGAACTTTCGGGAGTGACATGTCTCTTTTTTGTGTAACTTTGTAATGTAACGAGGTGAAGTGAGACTTTGGGTTTTTGGGAAAATTGAGACTTTTCTTGCAGTATGTGTGTACCGAGCAGGTGTCTGGAATCGAGTGTTGCTAAATGGACAAGTTTTCCATCCTTTTATTCGCAACCAGTCCAGTAATACGTACTCGTAGTAAGTTGGGAATAGTAGTAGTAGCAAGTTTTTTGCAATACATGCATATATATTCGCGAATTCGCACATCATACTTATGCATCTATGTATGTACACATCTTTATAATTGCACGGATTATATAACATGTCGTGTATTGGAGTGTGCTTACTTTTCGCGAATAAATTATTCCTTAAGCCGGGTTTGTTTATTTTATTTGCGAATTTTTTAATCGTACTGCCCACCAGTTAAGTAATGTGCAAGTACGTCACTAATTGTTTTGTTATTATTATTGTTATATCCCGAAGGAAGGGGAATTTATGTATTTACATCCCGTGTCTCAACTTGCCTCAATTTTTGCACATGCAAAATGATGATGCGATCTCACTTTACTTTACCTTCACGCGAAATAAAGCAATTCTGTCCAAGAACGAACATGGAAATGATTTGATGGTCGGCAAGGTGGGTGTTGGTAAAGGTTGTCTGGGGGGAGTGCAAGAAGGAAGTAGTTTTTTGCAAAAATTTTGCAAATTAAGGGGAGAGAAATTTATGGAAAAGTGTGCAAAATTTTGTAAATCTTATCTCTTCAGGATTGTCCTTGCTTGCCCCTTGTTCCAATTAGGGTGACAATGACCCAATTTTCGCCACAATGCAGAGATAACCCATTACACAGTGCAATTTAGTGGTGGTCATCACCATGAAATGTCATTTTTATCGAGATGCACGGTTAAATTTCATGGATTTATGGATTTTGCGATTTATGGAAGTTGCGAGTTGTTTCAGGGGGCAATTTGAGATCGGATTCTACGAAATCAAGGGTATTGATATTTTTCGCATGTTTTTTAGCACCAATCTAATAACAGGGGTCAAAGGTCACAGTTTAAGTTACATCTATTCTGCACGGTCTTGAAATTTCAGGATTTATGGATTGTACGATTTGTAGAAATTGCTAATTACTTCATGGAACAATTTGATATCGGATTCTGCGAAATCACAGATAGATTTTTTCGCAGATTTTTAGCACCAATTTATTAACACGGGTCAAAGGTCACCACCTTAATGACACCCCTTCTGCACGGTCCTTCCTTCCCTGAACGTACATAATATGTAACCGGGTGACGTTTTCTCATATCTTCGTCGTCTTAGACGTCGTCGTCACATTTGCCATTTTTTTCCGCCTTCAACTTTTGACAGATAGCTTTGTTTTCGTTTCGCGGATTTGTTGACTGGAGTTGAAATCGAAAGTGAATCTTCTCAGAACGTGACTTAGCATGCCATACAATTGACGCGAGGCTAAAATGACCATGATATTGGCCTTCTTACATATGCATCGCTTGTATAACATTGCCTCGCACGTAGGCCAAGAACTAAGCATCGCATGCATCGTCCCCTCTACGTAAACAAGGCGATAACTCCACGACTCTACCAATTCCGCAAAAATTTACATACATCCATAAACACTATTCATGCAAAAATTAGTGACGCACTTGAACTTGACACCCACCCAAACAAAGCCAACTACTAAATCCTGATTTTGCACATATTTCGAAAAGTGAAAGTGTGCTGAATACGCTTAACGCGTCATGAACATGCTGATTTAACATTGCATTTCGTCCTCGTCAGTGCAACCCGATCTTAAATCTGAGGAGTGCAACTTGATGACGAAAAAGACCAGTCTTACAAAACCACGATTTGGGCGTCCAACGTTCAACAATTCTCCAGTTCATTCCACTTTTACTAGTAGTATTTAGTAGTAGTACAACAATGCATACGTGTATTTAGTAAGTAAGTAGACTGGTCTAACAGGAGGATACGTCATCATCTTCAGCTTGTTATTGCTGATAAATCTCAGTCCACATCCACATTTTCAAGATCAAAACCAGAACCACGACCAACGAACGAAATATGTAACCACCACCACACCACAAAAAATTCATGTCACCTCAAAATCGTGGTTGTGGTTTGGTCGTGGTGTCACTTTATTCGGCATGGCATCCACCGCGTGGCCTGGTCGTTTTACTGGACTGGTCATTGCATCTTGTTCAGAAAAAAACTGATTAGTCAGCACTAAAGCGAAGCAATTGGGGCGCCGCAGTGTCGCCTAAAGAATCCTGTGATTTCATCACCCCACCAGATTTGTACTATGTGCTGGGGACAAAGTAGATATTTATTTAAGACGACGTGGAAATAGGCGGTTGATGGGGTCGTGAAACTGGAATGGATGAAGAAAAACGTCGACAAGGCCATCCAGGTGAGTACAAAAGTGCAACCAACTCGGAATATCTCTCTGTATGGATAACTTTTATGGGACAACTTTCTCAGAATTTGTTGAGAACATCGCCCCCTTCGAGACCGTTAGTCTTCTTATGTCCAGTCCAGTACATCCGATCCTTGCCCTCGCATTCTCAGCATTTCTTTTCTTCCACTGATTAATTAACCGAGATCCAGTCGAGAGAGAGAGAGAGTTAAGTGAGTGACCGGCAAATGGTGGTCGTGGTCAGCCAAACCGGGAGTTCATTCATTCATTGGCTTTATTTTATTCATTTGGAGAAATGAGATTCGTTTGGGTGATTGGATAGAGGAGGAACAAATTTGTATGTATGTATTTATATATTTGAGTGACCTTTGACCGAGCAGAGATTTTTACGCAATGGGCAAACAACATTACTTCATCGGGGAAGGATTGACCGATATCAAGGTCGGGTATTTAAGTAGGAGTGGAGTTGGATTTAATTAGAAATAAGGACAGATGGAGGTTTGAAATTTTGAGAAATTGTGAAAAATTTTGAAATTTTTTGTAACATTTTTGGTAAAAAGATGGAGGAATTACATTATTTGACATACTGTAACTTCCTCGTGATTGATAAAGTGTCAATCAATAACCAATAAATATTTATCAATATGTATCGATATCAATTGACTTGACTTTTGTGACATGGCACAAGTACACAGTTCATCGTGGAATTACCATCTTTAGCAGGGTTTCGGGGTGGTAAGTGGTATTGATGAGACGGGAAAAATGAGACAGATACCACTTTCAATAAGTACGTGGATGATTGTGTTAAGAATGCATATACGTTGAAAAAATCTCATAACTAAAAGACAGAGACGACGGTTGCGTCTCCTTGTGTACCGAAAGATTTTTTTCTATGGAGGGGGGCGGGGCGAAGAGAGCAGCTGATTTTCATGTAAACAAGGCAGGCAGTTGCATGTAAAAAGTTGCTTTGGATTTTGAGAGTGACCGTTCCCAAACTCCAAACGGGGCATCGCGAACCAGAAAGGGAGAACAATCCCGACTAAAACTTCTAATTTGCAGCTAATACAAAATGGATTGATTTCGTTTTGGTGGCAATAAATTCCTGAGTTTGTGCTTTACAATTTCCATTGGGCAAAAATTCCATAATAAATCTCAACGAAAAGTATTGGACTAAAAACATGATAACTTACATGTTTCAGTCCAATACTTTTCTTTGAGATTTATTATGGAATTTTTGCCCAATGGAAATTGTAAAGCACAAACTCAGGAATTTATTGCCACCAAAACGAAATCAATCCATTTTGTATTAGCTGCAAATTAGAAGTTTTAGTGACAACAATCATTTACATTACTGGTAAGTGGCGAGCAGGAAAAGTCAACTCGCTCACTAGGATGCACAGACTATACCCGAACTCAAACTTTAATGGGGAAAATGAGATAGGAAATTGTCTCGTTTACTCGTTTCATGGGAAAATATCGGTTTTGGCCTGGTCGTCAATTCTGAACATTTCTTAGCATTTCCAAAATTGAGCAAAATATATTCTGTAGAACTCGAATATTTTAGACTTTTTATAACTTGGACACATGTACAAAAAATTATAGAAAGAGAGCAGCTTCGATATCTATATTCTACATCTAATTCCTACAAACCATAATTTATCACATTCGGCGATACAATTCTTCCAATTTTTCCTACCTAGCAAAAAATTGTGATACATAATAAAATTGAAAAAATTTGGAAAAACGAAACCCTGCCATCTTCTAAGAAGCTTCTTCTTCTTGAACCCAACAAATAGTGCTGATCGTGGCAAAAGTAATAACATTCACGCAAATAAATGTACATATTTATGACTTCTTGGTACTTACTTACTTATTAAATTTTACGACCTTCACCTTCACACGAATGGAATTATGGTATATTTCGCTCTTCAAAATAACCACCAACCAACCAATTTCAAGATCACTTCACAACTTGTCACCCAACTTTGAGGTTGAGATGCACTATATATTTTGCATAATTATTAAACTACTTAATATGTAGATATGTACCCATAACTGGCGGATATTGAGGTCTTAATATGTGGTTTGATGGTGGTGGTTTATGATGATGTGATCACTTTACTTACATATTGAGGGGAACGGCTCACCCAATATTATTTTGCACACTTTAACCCACGACAATCTTATCAATCACGGTTTTATACATACCTAATTCGGTTTTGCGTATGAATTAAAATATTAAATGTGCACGTAATCCTGTGGAAAATAAATACGTATGTTTGCATATATTTTTATACGTATGTACCTATAAATCGAATCCACACCACGAGATGGATGATAACTGGTGGTGATGATAAATGGAAATTAATTCATAGTTATCACGCGAAAAGAGATGATAAGATTCAGGATAAGATGTTTGAGTTTACTTAAATACGTCGTAGTATTTTTAGTTTGTATTTAGAATTAGATAAGTCGTTATCAATTTGGCAGTAATTTATTACCAATTGATGAGGTATGACTGTCAAAATTTGAAGGTGTGTTCCACAACGCAGACACAACTCGATTGTATACACGTGTAATAGAATTTTGAAATATTTCCAGATATTTTTCAATGTTCCTGGAGTTTCGTAAATATGCATCAGTACATATATTTCTGCTGCACAGATTTTCAATATTTTGGCAACGTTTTCGTTAAAATTTGAGTTAAAGATAATGAATGAATGAATTAAAGATACTAATTTTGCACACAAATTGCCTGAAAATTTACATTTTCACGTTTCTTTTCGAATTATTTTGCAAATATTTTCTCCTATTTTTCATAAATCTTACATACGAAAATTAGTAATTAATTACCAGTAATTATTAATCATTACCATACTTTTTTTATTGCAAGGTCCATTCAATTCCATTTTTTCTCTATACTTAATCTGTATTTACAATTTTAGTGGATAAATTTCTTATTTCAAAATTTCAAATTTCATTCATTCATTTCCTCCCCTTCGCCCTTTAAAAAGCGGGAACTTTGAAAACATCCGACACATGGACGACCCCCCCTTTCACCATGGTTGAGACCTCTTGAGCAAAAATGGCGGACGTGATGGACAGCCCGATGACATACATTTCTCGGGAAGAAAACCCCCAAAGGTTGTACTTGGTCGGGATGGAGAGCGCGGTCACGTTGATGATCATGATCCCAGCACCGATCAAACCGTAGATTTGGGAGGCGACGACACAAATCCAAATGTGGGACAGGATCGCGATCCCGGAAACGATCTGGGTGGTGAGGACGATCGTTTTGGTGCGGCGTTTTGCCCAGGCGAGGAGCGGAAGCAGGGCGAGGACCAGGTTGAGCTGGGGGTGGAAAACAGGTCAAAGGTCAGTAAGAAAGAAATTAGAGAGGAAATATAGGTGAAGGTGGCATCGATTTTGACCCTATTTCTCGCGACGTGACCCCGAAAAATGGACTAAAATCGACCGAAGGCCATAATCAGGGTTTCAAGTGCATGTAAACACTTGCAAAAATAGACTGAATGCAAGAAATAACGGGAAGAAAGTGTTTTTTGCAAGTATTTTGGCCTGCAAGAAATGCAAGGCGCAAGAAACGACTTCCGGTTTTCAGACGGTGGGTCGCTACATGGCACAAATTTCATACAGTTTCTCGCACCTTACATTTTTTGTAGGTTTTTGCACCCAGCATTTCTTACTTTTCTAGCTTTTCAGTCCAAGAAATGTAACAAACCCGCAAGAAACTCGACACTGGAACATAATTTCGAGAAATTTTGACCCACACGACACCAAGAAACATAAAAATCTGCCCAAAATCGATCCCACCCTTACTCTTTAGTTGACCTTACCTGATCATACGGCGAAGGATAATGAGCGAGCCAAATCATCGTGAGAAAAGTCGGGTATCCGAGCACAATGGTCAGCCAGGCGAGCAAGTAATGGTACTGAATCCAGGGCTGCGACCCACGCGCGGCTTGCTCCACAGGACCGTACATCATCAAATCTGAGATGGGAAAAATGATTTTATGTCGCAAATTTTTGCAAAAAACCTTGCAAAAAAGTAATAGAAGAATGCAAATATATTGCCTTACACAGTCCCACCAACCCGCAAATGTTGGACGTCGCCCCGAGCAAAAACCACAGAGATCCATACGCCAAACCCAGGCTGCCAAAGAGATGGATTCCCGACGAGAGGGCGAACAATCCATAGCCGCAGGAAACAATGGCCACCAATTCGAGAACCGAGAGCACCCCGGCGTGCGCCATGATTAATTTATTTGGCGAAATCTTCCTGCCAAAAAAATAAGTAGACAAAATTCGGGAATATATTTTTTTGCTTGTTTATTTTTATTTTTGGAAATTTTGTCTCCAAGCGATTTGTTGGCATTTTATCAAATTTTATGTCACGGCTGTCTGCATTTGATTATCATTATTATCAAAGATTTAATTATTTTGTAGCGTGAAATGTTATCAATGTGCGAAATTTTGGTAAAATTTATCAATTAAATTCGAAACACTTTTTTGTTTTTTCCATCTTCATATTTGAATTACATATATAAACAAGGCCCCAAAAAATGGGAAATCTTAGTGAGTCAGCGCAATCACACTTAATAAATAAAATTCGATTGAATAACTTTTGCATCACCGCTCTCGGGATAATTTTTCCTGGAAGCATTAGTTAATCATTTAGAATAATTGCCCCCCCCCGCAAAGGGTCTGGAGATTTCATCAGAATAGGAATTAATTGGATATCCAAATTTATATATCGAAATTGTAGACTTTCGACTCTTTCTAAATTTAAAATTCGCAGTTCACAATTATATTTCATATCGATTAATTTAGCCAACTTCTCGTTCAATAGTAAAAACGTCATTTTGTAATCTCAATTAATTTAATGAATGCAACAGTTCATGCTTATGCAAAACTAAATTTACAGTGGACCCAGTAAAAATTATCCCGAGAGCGGTGATGCAAAAGTTATTCAATCTAATTTTATTTATTAACTGTGATTGCGCTGACTCACTAAGATTTCCCATTTTTTGGGGCCTTGTTTATTTAAAACTTGTAATTGGTTGTCAAAGACATTATTTTTACTGCACAACCGCCGTTATTATCGGCACCCTGAATATTTTTATTAAATTTTTGATTTTCAAACTTGAATAACGCCGTTATTTCTCAACCGATTTAGGTCATTTTGCGCTTAAAATGTCCGGAATGACTTTAACTAAAATATTTTCAATAAGCGAGCATGCTGAGATACACCACTTATGAATCATAAAAATAAATATGCTTTCAGGGGAAAATTTTTGCACATTTTGGCACATAACTTGGGTAAAAATCAAAAATTCGCCAAGTCGACTAGCACATCTTTTCTAAATTATCTAACAATGATCTGTGCAAAATTTCATCAAAATCCGTTGAGAAATCGACTTATGTCACTTTTTTTGGGTGGGGTAAATGCATACTTAGCAAATTTTTGTCGTTGTCAGGTATTTGCCTCACTAAGAAAAACTCGTAAACTTTATAAAAATCGGTGTGAAACTATTACTATTTTTTGCAATCTATTAAATTAAGTTCCATATTTAATATATTACATTTTGAGATAAGAAGATATTTTTTAATTATACTAAAATCTTCAATTTTTGCAAACTCTGCCTTGCAAATTATACCAATTGATAGAAATTGTTACCTCTGGTGGCTGAGGTGGTCGGCAGGGTAGGTTTGGAGTACCGAGGTCATCGCGTCCATTAATTACGAGGTCACCTCCTCCAAAATTGGGCACCTTCTTGTCCCTTCGCCTCTTCTTCTTCTTTTGAAATTGTGGGATGAATTCTGACCTCAAATAACGACTTAAAAATAATTATTTTACTTGTAACTCATCCATTAGCTACAAAAACTGTCAAAAAATCGTGATTTTTGTCCATATTTTATTATACTCTTTCATTTTAATCATCCATCACAATTTTGTCGGGTTCGAATATTAGAAGATAATTAATTAACCCAGAGATTCATATGAAAAATTAATTAGATACGTATCATCTTATCATAAATTGTCATGTATCATATCATTTGAATTATATGGAAATTCGCCCCCTCTACCGCATCCCACAAGGTCCACAAATCGGTTGTGGCGCAGGAGGAGCGGGTCGAAACCCGGTCAGCGGCGCGCGACCCCCGCACCTCACTTCGCGCGACGACGGGCACACAAATCCCGGCTGAGGCGGTCGACACGGTGGCGACGGTGGCAGCGGCGGCTGGAGCGGCGGGGTTCGCTCCGCTTCGGGAAAACAGCGCACCTCCGCGCACTTGTCTTTGGGAGGAAACATGTTGTCGTACTCGGGATACGGGATGCAATTTTCGAGCTGTTCATCGTCGTAGTAGAAGGGTTCGTAGGCACACCGGTAGACCGTCCTGTCGTCAAATTTCCCTTGAGGTTTGGCCCCGTACAGTTTCGGTTTCATGGACCTGCCCGGATCCGGGCGATTGTTGGGGAGGAAGTCGCGCTGGTAAAAGGAAGGAGGAGAACGGTTGTAATTGGGGAAGAGATTTGTGCAGGGATTTTGAGCGAAGTGCGAATTTTTTGAGAGGCGCAGAGTTTTTTGGGGTGTAAAATGTTGTCAGAATTTGTGTAGTTTTGAAAAATAGTTGAATAATACTTAGAAAATTTTGATATTTACGAAAATGTTTTAAATAATTTATGAAAACTATTTTGACATTTGTGTCCTCTTTTCAATGAGTTGTGGAACACAGGCATAAACTTTTTGGCAGTTGGGTTACTAATTCTCTTCGACTCCCCCAGAATTCGGGGGTCATTTCGCTCAGAATTCGGGGGTCATTTCGCCCAGAATTCGGGGAAAATTTCGCCCAGAATTTAAGTGGACAATTCTTGTACCTTGTACGTCGTGATCCCTTCAAATGGTGCGCAAATGGATCCATATTCCAGTTGCAACTCTTTCTGCGTCTTTTTTGCGTCGCGAGGGAGCAGTCCGTGGGGAACAAAGGCGATGCTGTAGGTTGACTGGTCATCCAACGGGGGTGGACAGGGGTCGAGAAAAAACCGCTTTTTCGTCGTCTTCGCTGGTGCGCCCTCCTTCTTGGGATAATCTCGAGTGTACGACGTTTGACCGTTCATGGGTTGGCAGGGCGGAAAATATTCCCAGTCTGGCGGTCGGGCCTCCTTTTTGCTCAAGGGGAACGCCTTGTACTCGGAACGGTACACGGAATCCCAGTAGAATTGGACTTCCGTGCGCCACGGGGTGTTGGACGGTCTCATCTGCGCGGGACGGTCACCTTTCCGAGGGACGAAATCATTTCGGTAGGTGGAACTCCCTGATAAGAAAAATGATAAGATTGAATCCGCAAATAATGAAGGTTTCTCAGCGTATGGTATCAGATTTTGACAAAATTAGTGTCAATCAATCACAAATTCAGTATGAAATTTGCAAAAGACATAATCTCACAATAGGCACGTTTGGCAGAGATATTGCATCCGAAAAGGAGAAAATACGCAGTAAATTTGGAAATCTTAAAATTTGACAAATTTTCTGTGCCTTTTCTCCACTTTTTATGCAAATATCTCTGCCCAACGTGACCATTGGGAGATTGTGTCTTTCGCGTCTTTCATACTAATTAAATTTGTAATTGATTGACAGATTGGAAAACAGATATTTACAAAAGACACGATCATATTTGGCAGAGATATTTGCATCCGAAGAAGAGAAAACTCGGAGAAAATTTTGAAAGTGTAAAATTTTGTCGACTTCAAGGCGCTTTTTTTCCTCTTCCAATGCGAATATCTTTGTCAGACGTGACGATTTTGAGATCGTTTCTCATGCAAATTTCACATTAATTAAACTTACAATTTAGCTGCTTGTTTTTCGGAAAAGTGGATGATCTTGGGTAGATCGGGGTAGTTCTTTGAGCCAAATTTCCTTCTGGACAGCGTCGGTTTTGCGGCTTTTCCATAATTGAGCAGTTACGAAGGGTAGAATCAAATGCGGTCGTGGGTGGTGGTAGAGATGGGATTGTCCTGGGAAAATTTAGGAAATTATGTTTGAAATTATGTATGAAAACAGGGGTGGGCTAAATATTTATTTTGTCAAAGTCAGTTTTCCACATTTCTTGTAATACTGCAGATCAAGAAACGCAAGAAATTCGAGGTGCAAGAAACTGCAAGAAATATGCATCTTCTAGCCACACGCCGTAGTTTCGTGCGCTTTTCATTTCTTGCAGGTCAAAATTTTTCCCTTACCCACACGGGTTCCGTTCAGAAGAAGGGTTCATGGTGTCGGAGGTATCGCCAATCTTTGCAAAAACGGGGACACGCGGGGAAAAATGTGTAGATTTCTGAAAATACTCAATTTGTTTTATAAATTGATCTAAAAAAATCCTGTTGTTATTATTTTGCATAAATAACTATGGAAGTAGTGTGCAAATTTTTTTTGCACGCTATTTTTTGTTAAAATATGATAGGAGAGGCAAGGTGAGACTACCCTATTTCTTTCTCTTGCCTGCAGTTACATTGTCTGCAATTAACCGGAAATGATTGACACGGTGTTTCGTTCGTGTACCTGATAGCTGCGTGTCCTCATATCACTGTCAAATTGGCCACAATAGGGAAAAAGAAATGGTGTGAATAATTAATTCCGAATGGGGTTGTTGTTTGAGGTGAGGTGAGACGGGTAAATATGTAGTCCACGTCGTCTTATGTATGTACAAGTGGGGTACTCATTAGTCACTCTGAAACAGGATCATCACACCATCGGGTTGCAAAACCAAGTAAAAACTTTAGTATAAAACGCCAGTAGTAAAATCTCGTCATCTTTACAATTTAATTGGTCAAGCAAGATGGTCAAGCACTTATCAAAAAATAAGAGATTTAACACAGAAAGTACACGGATGACGCCACGTGACCCATATAAGTGATCTCATCGTGACATTGTCATTAACCGAGTAATTACGACGACATATTGTCAAATTTTCCGGAAAAGAACAAGCCATCTGATCATAACGGGGTAACGACACCACGTGACACCAATAAGTGATCTCATCTTCATCTTATCCAGCAATTTACTCCGACGTGGTCAAATTTTTGCGAAAAAAATCATCTAATCGTGACTGGGTGGTCCAATAAAATAGTGAAAGTGAAGTGATCTCATTGTGACATTGTCCACTAAATGTCCGTCGACCAAATCTCTCTCGTCATCATCGCCCCCATCGCCCAGACTCACACCGCATAATTTACGACGACATGGTCCTATTTGGCAAAAAAAACCATAATCGTCCCGTAAAATAGTAAAGTTTTCCAAAAAACTAGCCATCTAATCGTCCAGTAAAAGTAGTGAAGTGATCTCATCGTCCACTAAATTCGTTGTCCCATGTCCCACGAGCAACTCTCCCTCTCCGTCCTCACCCCCTTGGCGCCCATCCTGTTCGCCGTCCTCTTCGTCGCCCGTACTCACGCCAAAACATCCCCCACCCACCACCGCGCCCACCTCGTCGCCCTCCTCTTTTCTTGCCTTGGTCCATCCCCCACGCTGCGAATCGTCACCTGTTCCGTCAACCTGATCGAGCTGGACGAACCGGATTTTTACAACCCCTCCATCCAAGCCTGGTTCGCCACGGAACGGACGGCCAACTACGTCTGGCATGTAGACTCATACCCAAACGGGGCCCTTCCCGTCGACAATACGGCCTTCCTCGCGCCACCCACGTGTCAATACAACGTGCTCAGTGCGGGTGGGGCCGCTACGGCGAAATGGTTGAGAAACACGAGGATATTTTTTCCTAATTTGTTGGTCGGTATCCCGAAAGGTGGGTAACATAAGCGGGTTATATAATCAGAGGGTGAATATATATTTATGAAAAATTGCTTAAAAATGTATTCAACATTTACGAAAAAATGACAAAATATTTACGAAATTAATACACGAAAAAACAAGAATTTTGGCAAAAAACACATTTCAGAATAATGTTCTGGATCTTTTTATGCTCCAATTTTGCGATTTTGTTTATTTCGGTAAAAAAAATCGTCTCTCATCATTTTAATCTTTACAAATGTAGAATGTATGTATTTCTGAAAAAAATATCGAAAATCTTTACGCAACAGTATAAATTTTTCTGAATATTTATATTTTTGAAAACCTTGAAATATGTAACGATACATATGTAAAAATTTTTACAAATTTTTGTGATCAATAAGAGTTACGAAACACACCCAGAAAGTTTGACCGTTGGTCGTCATCAAATGAAAAGAAATGCATATCCGCCCTCTGGTAATAATTGACCTCAAAAACCGACCTCTAATTTTATGCAGAAGAGATCTCCCTCGCCTCTGGAGGGAACGCGGTGCAGATTTCGCCCCGGTCGCCGACGACGCCGACTTCGTCCTCCTTTGCGGAAGTGTGGCGTGACGTGATTCTTCCCGTGATTCGGTACGACCACATTTTTCCGATGGGCGGGGTGATGGCCGATGAGGAGGAAAAACCCGCCTTGGACGAGATGACGAAAGTGCGGGGGCCACTGTTAGGCGGGCAGCCACACCCCTACAACCATCACACGAGCAAGATGGAGGGCTACATTAGAGACCAGATGACGCAGAGGAGAGGTGCGGATGGAGAGAGAGGTCAGATTTCGGTCACCTGTTGAGGGAATTTACAATAAAATAAAAATATGGATGGGAACTTATTTTCGAAATTTTATGAAAGACTTGAGAAATGTGAGTCTGAGAAATTTTAAAATTCTTTCTGCGTATGCAATAAATTTTGGTAAAAACGGGAACTAATTTTCCTAGTTGTGAAGTTATTAAGAATAAATTTATGTTTTCTGAATTTGCGAAATTTTTTTTGATATACTTTAAGACCGATGTAGGTTTATTTAAGTTTAACTTGAGAGAATCAATTATTAAGGTTCTCGTTCTCATTGCTGACAAAATATTTTTTTGGAAAGAGAGATTTCTGTGAACGGTTGACGAATTGAAGGAGGAAATTGTGGGTGGGTTTATTTAGACTTAATTTAATCTTATCAACTATTTAGATTTTGCGCCATGCTCCATTGAACATACATTCATAGGTCTCCTTTAGGAGGCTTATCCACTTTTCTCTGGCCATGCTCTTGCTAATTCTTTACGAAATAATTTTTTTGCGGATAGAGAGAGGGCAGATTTCTGTGAACTGTTGAAAAATTGAAGGAGGAAATTATTATGTTACTTTTTAAAATAAAAATATGGATGGAAACTTTCGAAATTTTATGAAAAACTTGAGATGTGAGCCTGGAAAATTTTAAAATTCTTTTTGTGTATGCAATAAATTTTGGTAAAAGTGGGAAAAGAGTATCCCATTTGTGAATTATTAGGAATAAATTTATATACTTTTTTTAAATTTAACGGAAAACTTTTTTGATATACTTTGAGACCGATGTAGGTTTATTTAAGTTTAATAAGGAAGCATCGAATATTAAGATCTTGCACCCTGATGTTGCTAATTCCTTACAAAATAATTTCCTTGTGGATAGAAAGAGGACAGATTTCTGTGAACTGTTAAAGAATTTAAGGAGAAAAAACTTACTTTTTAAAATAAAAATATGGATGGGGACTTATTTTCAAAATTTTATGAAAGACTTGCCTGAAAAATTTCAAACTTCTTTCTACGTATGCAATAAATTTTAATCAAAATGGGAACTAAATTTCCCATACTTGTGACGAAGTTATTAAAACTTAATTTATATTTTCTGAATTTACAAAAAACTTTTTTGATATACTTTGAGACCTATGTATATTAATTTAAATTTAATTAGAAAGCATTAAATATTTAGATGTGCGCTCTTGCTAGTTCCTTACAACGTAAATGTTTGTTTGCGGATGGAGAGAGGGCAGATTTCTGTGAACTTTTGAAAAATTGAAGGAGGAAATTATTTATTACCTATGTTACTTTTTAGAATAAAAATATCTTATTTTCGAAATTTTATGAAAACCTTGTCAACTTATGAATGTCCCTAATAATTTATTGTGCATAATACATATTATGTATCTAATAAACTTTGGTAAAAATTAGAACTTGTTTTCAAACTTGTAAAGTTATTGTATTACGAATAAATTTGTATTTTCAAAAATTTGCGAAAAAAATATGAAATACTCTAAATCCGATGTAGATTTTGATCTAAATTTAATTTACAACGCATCAGATTGAAAGATTAAATTCTTGTCTCATAGAATTTAAGTTAAACATCCTAAAATGTGTGGATACAATTTTATTTTTTTGGGTATTAATTCCTAGCAAATTAAATTTTACTAAAAAAATGGAAACTCATTTTGTATCAAAAACTTTAATAAATTCGAGCAAAACAAAACTTTTGAAATAAAATTAAAATATTACGATCTAAAATATTAAAATAAAAATAAAATTCAAGTTCAATGCATTCCATTTAAATAGTTCCTTACTACTTTTTTCGGTAAATCTGAAATCGAATTTAATTGATTGCAAAAAAAACAAATTTATTAATTAAGAGTTTCACGCCGATTTATAAAGTTTACGAGTTTCATATATTGTTAAGAGGCGAAGATGTTGTAGTACTTCAATCTAATTGTGCTAAAATGTAATTGCTAAATTTTGCCAAATATTTCGCACAATCGCATATTGATAACACTTCACTATGTTAAACAAGTAAATAATTATAATTTTTTGTGCTCCTAAGTAATCAAATTATTTAAAAAATGCAAAATAATGAGGATATTCATTATTGATTATTTTGTTAAGAATGATGAAGCACCAAGGAGGATTATTTTTTTAATTGGTTAAATTAAAGTAACTTTCAACAAATGCCGGTGTGAAGATCAGCATTTTAAACAACACGCTACTTCCGTGTAAACTAAAGTTTACAAAAAAATGGAAACTTATGTTGTTCCAAAAATTTCAATAAATCCGAGCAAAAATAAATACCTAAAACTTACCTATTTTCTAACTTTGTGAAACATAATATTGTCGCCAAGATCAGATTAAAATCTGAAGCAATGTGGTTTTACAGTTTTTTGTCAAATAAATTTTATTAAAAATGAGAAGTTAAAATGTGTCCTTATTTTGGAAAAATTCCAAAATTCCAAAAATAATTTGTCCGCTTTTGTGGAAAACTTTAAACCCCATTAGGATTTTTAATTTTTAATTAAAACCAATCCGTAAGTAAACATCAAAATATTTTTTATGTGTGAGGCTTATTAATTAAGTGCAAATTAAATTGTTCTAAAAAACGAAAACTTATTTTTTTCAAAAACTTCACTAAATCCAAGTAAACACAGAAACCTGAAACTTACCAAAAATTTTCAAACTTTGCAAACAAAAAGTTTCCCCAAAAGATCAGCTCGGATCAGAATAAAATCTGCACAAATGAGATTTTACAATTTTGTGTGAAATAAATTGTAATAAAAATGCGAAGTTAACTTGTGACCTTCTTTTTGAAAAATTTAAAAACACGAAAACTTATTTTTCCAATTTAGTGAAAAACTTTTAAGCCAATTAGGATTTTTAATTTTAAATTAAAATGCATCCGAAAGTGAAGATCCACGCCACAGGGGAGTAGGATTCATTACGTGCAAATTGTACTAAAAAATTAAAATTTATTTTTTTCAAAAATTTCACTAAATCCGAATTAACACCAAGAACCTAAAACTTACCTAAAATTTTCCAACTTTTCAAACAAAAAATTGTCCCCAAAAGATCAGCTCGGATCAGATTAAACTCTGAACCAATGAGAGATTCAGTTGACACCCAAATCACAGATTGAAATCCAACCCTCTCTCCTCTTTCGAAAAAAACTCTGGAGAGTCGACGCATCAGATTCTCAAATCCCTCATCCGATCTGCATGGCAATGGAATGGATGAGAATGGATGAGAATATACCCGGATGGGAAGAGAATTTCCCACATTTTTATCCCAGATTTGATTGACACCTCAATAAAACGGGATCTCTGGTTATTTCCAAAATTTTAAAATTTCCAAATTCATGGAGGAGCACACTACTTATTTTGATCCCGATTTCGAACCATGGTTAGCAAACAAGGGACACGTCACAAGTCTCCACTTCCTCTGGGCATGTCACGGATTGAGAAGTTTGCGTAAGTATATTTTTTTTATTTTTTGCTTAAAAAAGTTTGCAAATTATTATTTTTTGCACTAAGTTCGTACCACCGGAAGTGGTGGACCTGGCCTCGGAAATCTGCCTCGTCTCATAGTTCGCATTTATCACGAGTGGATCGTTCCTCCGAGTGGGTTGAACTTATCGAAGGAAACTTTAAGGACGACGATAAGCTATCTGCTTCGGTTGGGTCCGCCAAGTTTGACAAATTTGGAGGAGCATGTCGCCATCCTGGAGGAAATTGAGGGGCACGTCCATTCAAATTTGAGGTCAGAGTTCATCCCACAGTTTCAGAAGAAGAAGAGCCGACGGGACAAGAAGGTGCCCAATTTTGGAGGAGGTGACCTCCTAATTAATGGACGCGATGACCTTGGTACTCCAAACGTACCCTGCCGACCACCTCAGCCACCAGAGGTACATACATAATTTCTTTAAATTGGTATAATTTTTAAGACGGAAAATTGTGCAAAAATTTTGGACATGAAATTACATTTACATTTTAGTAACTAAACTCTTAAAATTGAGTTTACTGAAAAATATTTCTTTCATCTTTATGTGTAATAGTAAGTATCTGAAAGTAACGTAAATAGTAATACTACATTTTATTTACTCAAAATTCAAAATTATTTATCGTCAAGCTCTATCTATACTCTATTAATCAATAATCATTTCTATATCTGCACTTCAATATATGCATTTACATTGAGTACATAATTTGATTATACAACAAAATGGAAAAAGTCGTTTAAATCCTGCATTTCGTGAAATTTGTTTCAACTTATTATTTAATCATAATTATTTTAATTTCCAAAATATCAATTTAGAAACAAAAATATTACAAAGCAATTTTCGACTGGTCAAACTGTCATTTGTATATTTTTTTAAAGCCTTGGTTTGTAACCTTCCTCAAGGTTATGCAAGTCAAATAGTTAAATATTAGATGAAAACGTGTCATTTCGCGTCACAACTTATTTGACAAATTTCGGTTTTAAAAATAATCTTCAAAGTTATAAAACGACGATTTTTTGGTATATTTTTTTTTAAAGTGCATCGTTTTCTATATAGAAACGAGTTTTGCCAACGTTTTGAATACAGCTTTGCGAGTTATTGATAATGTAAATTTTCTGTGTCGATGTTTGCCAAACTTTTGAAGATTCATCTGAGTTATTCTTGAGTAATTTGATTATGCAAAAAAAAATTAAAAAAGTAAGAGCTTGACGTTGTATTAACAGTATATATTTCCGAAATTGGACAAATTTAAGTAATCAAGGTTCAAATTTGCTGCTAACTTGCAACACAGAAATGAAGGAGTTTTTTAATTTTTGTAGTTTTTTAATTAATTATTTTTGTAATTTTTCTTAACACAAATTAGGAATATTTTTTTTAATTTGTTAAATTTAAAAAAACGAGTCAATTTGCACAAAAATAGTCAAATAATAATTACTAGCTAATCATAAATCCAGATAGTACCAGTAATTTTTATATATCACCACATCATGTCCATTTCTCCTGATCTGTTATCAATTTCAACGTCGCCGACATTTTCGGTTGCAAATTGAATAGTGTACTCATCTTATCGTAGATAATACGTTGATATATATTACACGCCTCAAATGGAATTACTGATGCAAAAAAGTAACAATTTTTTCTCGCATTTTGATCAATTTTAAAAAATGGAAATAAAATAATAAAGGCAGTCAGAGTTTCACACCGATTTTGTAAAGTTTACGAGTTTTATATGTATTAGAATAAACCAGATAACAATTGCGGCTTGAAACAATTTTTTTTACTAATAAGTAAATTTTATCAAATAGTTCGAGCCTTGATAATACAAAAAAATTGTATTTAAGGTAACAAATCTGTGTGGTTTGCAATATTAAAGTGTAAATTTTATCAAATAGTTCTAGCCTTGATAATATTTAAGGTAACAAATTTGTGTAGTTTGCAATATTAAAGTTTTATGAAAATTCAGTCATAAAGTTTAAAATATTAGTTTAATTAAATTTTGTTTATCTCAAAAGTAAAAAAAATCAAAATAGAATCGAGTTTAATTAGATTGCAAAAAAAATATTTATTGTAAGAGTTTATTGATTAAGAGTTTCACCGATTTATAAAATTTATGGGTTTTAGATGTGATTGAAAAACGAAGATGTTACAGTTGTTCAATTTAAATTAACAATTACTAATTGATCAATTTTGCTAATATTTCGTACATTAATAACATTTCATTTAAGGTAAATAATTAAATAATGATCAATTTTGCTAATATTTCGTACATTAATAACATTTCATTTAAGGTAAATAATTAAATAATGATCAATTTTGCTAATATTTCGTACATTAATAACATTTCATTTAAGGTAAATAATTAAATAATGATCAATTTTGCTAATATTTCGTACATTAATAACATTTCATTTAAGGTAAATAATTAAATAATGATCAATTTTGCTAATATTTCGTACATTAATAACATTTCATTTAAGGTAAATAATTAAATAATGATCAATTTTGCTAATATTTCGTACATTAATAACATTTCATTTAAGGTAAATAATTAAATAATGATCAATTTTGCTAATATTTCGTACATTAATAACATTTCATTTAAGGTAAATAATTAAATAATCATAATTTTCTTGTTCTCAGCTTATCAAATTATTTTTTAAAATGCAAAATTAGTTATTTTAGTTTAATTAAAAACTTATTTTTTATTATCTCAAAATACAATAAATTCGAATTTAACTGATTGCAAAATATGAAAAGTTTTACACCGATTTTAAAACGTTGAAGTGTTGAATACATCATTGAAATATAAGATAATGGATGACCCGAATTGAATATAATAGTGCTAAAATTTAGTTAATAAATTGTGCACATTGATAACATTTCACACTTTTAATTAACTAAATAATTATAATTTTCTTGTGTTCTCAACTTATCAAATTATTCAACAAAATGCAAAATATTATGCATTACTCTCCATTTAAATAGTTTTTTCCTACTTTTTTCCGTAGCTCAAACCAGCTCAATTTTTCGAGCAGGTGGCCTCTCGACTTAAAATCTTGGCGTTATCGTCACCCCCCACAAACGGAGAAGGAGAAGAAATCAGCAATATCAGTCATCAGCAATAAATAAATCAACCAAAATATAGTACACAAGTCAGAAATTTATGAAATTTTATTTTGAAAAATTAGTCAAATTTCACTAAATATAATTGTTTTCTTAATTTTGTGCAAGTCATAATCATTAAGTTGTAATGTAAATATTAAGAAGAGAAGAAATTCCAAGTGACCATAATTGAAAGAAACATTTATTTATGAAAATGAATCCAAAACCTCGGATTATTTCCTACAAACCAAAAACTAAAATGAATAACAAATATGTCACCCAGAGATTTTGAGCGACATGGATAAAAAAATGTCATCCGGGACGAAGACTCCTCCCAAAGTGTCACCAAATCTCTCATTCTCATCTCGTCTCATTTATTACTATATTACGGATTTCTACAAATGTTTGGCCACCACGTACACATACGAATATAGAAAGAAATAACAATAAAATAAGGGCTGATCCTTCACAAAGAAATGAATGGAGAGGCACAAATTGAGAGTGGAGTTCTCTTCCCCTCCGATTTTTTTAGTCGTGGATGTTCTGATGATGATGTAACGAGGGTCGTCTTTCAATCAAAGGCCAGCTGCTGGTCGTCCCCTCTGCTTCGTGCTATTCAGGAAAAAATGAGAACAAAGGCGAAATTATTATTAGTTCCGTTATTTGCACAATGAGAAGCTTTTGTTCAGTTGTTAAGAAAATTATCCATCCATCCACTCGAATTTCGAGTGGTTTTTCGAATATAATAAAGAGTCAAAATTTATCGGGTTTTTGATTCATGTAAATTCTTGAATAAGCTTTTTGAAATTTTATTTTATCCGGAATCATAAATTTAGTGCAGATTTTTCAATGCATAGTATTTGTTAATATTTTGTTCAATTTTTAATTGTGGTTAATTTTGTTTAAAAAATAAACATACATATTTCATAAAATGATCCGACGCAGGTTTACAAACATAAATAATTACCTTTTAAAATTTCTATTTTTTCACTTTTTTTGTGTAATTATAGCAAACGGGGAAGAATTTCAAGATTTTGATAGGCTTGTAAACCGTTAAATTAATTTCAGCATAAATATTAGTGATGACTTGGTTTTAATCAGGTACCTCAGGTGTGAATATTCCATTGCGATGACATTAAAAAAAATATATTACCAAAAGTATCAGTTAAATTTGAATAACGATTTAAAACTTTATGGAAACATACATACTGAAAAATAGTGCAAATCATTCTGAAATTTGGTAATCTATAATACCTAGGTTAGGAACACGTGTGCGTGTGCAAAATTTGAAATTTTTGCATTATCCAGTGAAAAAGTCGAAATAAATGACATGACAAAGAAAAGATAAGGATCATAGTAAATTAATTTGCGATGGAAAAATTTGCACTTTTTTTACCGTAAAAGTTTCCGAATTTATCATTCTGTAAGACGGTGTAACATAGTGTGGTGTATTTGTTGAATGCTTTTAATCATGCTGTAGAATGGATGAATAGGTTGAAGGATGTTAGTTAATTACTTCATTAATGATATTTAAATTATTTGAAATTAAATGCAATTATCTAAATGCAAATTGAAACGGTACTAATTAAGGATTGAATTAATTTGCACTTTTTTTTAGAGTAAAAGTTCCCAAATTTGTCATTTTGCCGGGGACGAACGCCATATAAAATATTACGGTTTATTTGTTAAACTTGTTTAATTATACTTTAGATTCATTACCAGGTTTATAAAAACCCAGGTTAATATTGTCACGGGAGGTGTACATAAATTGTTACCAAATGGTGACAATGTTTTTCACCGTAGAGTGACAAATCTTGCTCGCATAGTGTCACAAATTGTCACTAATGGATGATAATTTTATCACCATTAGGCGACGATAAATACCGGGTTATTAACAGTGTACTTGATTAATTCATTAATGATATTTATTTAAATTATTTAACTAACGGGAAATTAAAATGCGTGCTAATGAGGGATTGAATTTATTCGGATTTTTGTAACGCTTTTTGTAATTTACGATTACTTTTTCAAAAAGTTTTCTTATTCAAAATTTACGAAGGGATGTCAAGTTAGAGATTTTATGAAAAATTTGAATTTTGCGACTTTGCGACTTTATAAGTTCCCTCAAAACAAGCGGATAATAAATTCAGATCAAAAAGTAAGCGTCGTATAAAATATTTCTGTGAATTTGAATACGCTGTTTATACGCAGATCGAGTGGACACCCTTCGTCAAATTTATTAATTAATTTTTAACTAATGATTAAAAAATTGAATTTTATTTCGAAAAATAAAAATTTAAGTGCAAAAATTTCCAAATTTATCATTATGTTCCAACATGGAATAAGTATGTTGAAATTTTCCAAACAAAATTATGCAATTATTAGACGCCGAAATGGCTCAAAATGGAAAAAAATAAATATGTATTACTTGAAACATATAGATAATAGGTTTGTCTTACTTTCGATATTATGCAATTTTTAAACTGTGATTTACTATTTTACTCTGATTTTTTCTGAACTTACGATTATTTTACAGAAACTTAAAAGTATTAATTTTAAAGTGGAAAAAATATGTCTCAACTTACCTCATCAGCAACTCGAATAACTTTACTCCTCGTTAAGCCACCCCATGGACACGTGGTATCACTCCTCCCTCTCTTGGCACCTTTATCATCCCCCCTCATTCTTCCATAAAGTAGGAGGCTTATCAACACCACGATAACCACGAGGAGCACTACATACAAAAGTAGAAATTGTCAAATTAAATAATCCCATCGTGAGTCTCAATTTACCTCAAAATGTAATGTTAAGTTTACCCGAATTGATCCACCATGACCACGACGCCGACGCCACGATACGCCGGGTCTCGCCACCCCAACTGATTAAACCTTCCGTCTCATTGAATAGACGAAGTAAACAGCGGACGTCAACTGTGCACAAAATTAATAATAATAACGAATTTGCAAATGTGCTAATTTATAAATGCAAGTTTTGTACATATTTACAATGTTTGTAAGCTTTGTAAAAAATTATGTCGCAAACATTCACGAAATAAGTGATTTGTATTTGGTTTTGTAAGATCTATTTATGTATAAACCAAGATTTTCTTGATAATGACCACTTTTTAAAATAAATATATTTTTTTTAATATCTGGAAAATTTGATCAAATTTAGAGATTTCTGTGAAATTGCGTAGTGTTGCATCCATTTAATTTATTTAAGCAAAACATAAAATGTAAATAGTTTACAAGATCATTAATTTGGACAGTGTGTCATAAAGCGCCATAGTTTTAAGGTTTGCATTTTATATGGACCTTTGAAATTCACTCTGAAATTATGCCATAAATTAATTTATAATATATTTTACCTACATCAATTAAATAATTGCTCATTAAGAAAATATATTGATATAGTTCCCTTCAATTTGGAGTAAATTTTCAAAATTTTGAAAACTACACACAAATTCATACATGCATATTTAAAAATCTGATAAGCTATAAAACAATGTCAGTTACATAAATATCCCAAGTTGTTATAAACATCTTACTGAATCCGAATTATGTCACGTCTAACGGGAATCTAACCTAACTTTGATTTCACAAAGAAATCGAGATTTTTCGTAATCTTTGTAAACTCATAAGCACACCTGTTCACTTTCATTCATGTGACTGATTATGATAGAGAATGATATTGAATGAAAATGAATTTCCTGTGATTTGAATGAAAAATGACTGAAAGATTCAGTCATTTCAGATGAGTGACTACGAATGAAAGGATTTCTCAATCCTTTCATTTTGCACCTTGTGCTTAATACGAAATGAAGCCAGATGAAGTGAAATGAAATGAGTTTGAAATAAAATGACTGAGGAGTGTGAATGAAAATCATCAGTCAAAAAACGGGATGGCTAAACTTTGAATGAAAAAAATTTGTTTGAACAGGTATATATAGATTCGCGTAAATTGTGTCATTATCTTATTTACCGATTGGAACATTGTACTCCTCCAACCAACCGGAAGTTGCAGTTGCGTTCGGCGTGATGAAAAAGGACGGAATTAAGACGAGAAATTCTTCCTCTTTGGAGATAACAGAGTCGCCATTACGCCAAGAGTGGGACACGCTGTGAAGTTTAGATCCCGCAAATTCGACGCGAAGTTGGTCTGCATAAAAGAAACTTAAAAAAATTAGCAAAACGATATTAAAAAATAATTTTAATTATAAACTTTTTTTGCGTACGTATCGTGCCGAAAATAAAAATGTCGATAATTTTGTATATATTGTAACGTGTAAAAGATTCTTCTGCGACCTTCTAAAAGTTATTTGTATCGTATTTTTGTTACAATTTGCAATTTGTTTTTGCATTTTTTGGTAAGAAAATTTACATTCATTTTTTTTTTACTTAAATTTTTACTTAACTTAATAACTTTTTATTACCATTTTACGCGACACTTTCACTTACCAAATCAGTAATCTTAAAATTTCATAAGTTATGCTGACCTACTAAACGATTAGAAATACTTTTTTGTACAAAAAGAGGATTTTTGCTCGCAAATTTACCGAGGAAATTTGCATCTTTTTATTTCATAAATATTTTATTTTACTTATCGGAAAAGAAAAAATTTTAATGAAAAAACTTGAAATTTTTGAAATTTACAAACAAAATTACACAATATTAAACGCCGGTATGACTAAAAAATAAAAAGTATAAAGAGATATGGACATATTGATAGGTAGATGTTTCTCGTCAAAGAAATAGATTTTTCGAAATTTCAATTTCTAAATTTTATGGAATTTTAAAACTTTATCATTTATTTTTCTTCCGATTTTTCGGAATTAAGATTATTTTTCTAGAAACTTATTAAAAGTAGATATCAATATTAAAACTATATCAGGAACAATTAGCTAAACAAGTTGTGACTCTTAATAATAAATATATTTGACTTGAGTATGCCAAATAAGCTAAAGTCTGTAGTGCAAATTTGCTCAAGTCGTTTTTTTGGAATCTTAAATATTGCCGTGTCGTTCTAAAATTAGTTGACACCTTATTTGCATAATATGCAAATGATTATAAATTTATTTTTAAAAAACAGTACCGGAAACGAACAAGCGGGTAGAGTGCGTTTCAAATAGTTTGATGAGAGCCCCACCCGTGATGCGCCAGAGGGACGCCGAGTCCAAAAATGGCATCCAGCGATGCACATCGATCTCACGGATGTCGTGAAATGCTGAAATATTTTTTAGAAAATATTTTAAATTAATATGCGAATCTTTGTAACTGCGTAAATTTTACGAAATTCTGGACAAAATGTCAGTCAACTTTACTTTAGAAGCTTATTAATTAATTATTTAAGCCTAATTATTAATTATTTACTTATTATTTATTAAGTAACTGCAAAATAGGACTAATTGTTACTTGGAGTTAACGAGAAGCTTTGTAATTGGATAAACTAAATTTTTACGGTTATAAACTTTTCAAATTTTCACAATTTTACAAAATGGGTTTGCATTTGCAAAAAATTTGGAAACTTTAACACGTGGGTATCTCCATATCTTGTATAAACTTTGCGAAATAATTTGTGCAGTTTTATAAAGTTTACAAATTTTTGATTTATCGACTTTCAGATCAGAGAGGACGAATCTGACTCTTTCTTGTAACAAAAATAGTCATAAAATTATTTACTGACTTGGAAGTCTCAAAAATCATTCAACAAATATATTTCTGAAAAAAATTACCTAAAAATTGCCAACTTTGTGCCGTTTTGAAATAGATTTGTTACTCTATTTTACTTCGCAACCTTTATAAATTTACTAACTTATGTTACAAAGATTCGCGTGAAGCGTTTTATTATTTTCTTAAAGTAAATATTTATTAGTTCCCCAAAGAATATTCGGCGTAGTTAAGAAAGACTGGAGAAATTCAGAAATAACAGATTCGCCATTGAGCTAAGGATTGGATATTTTTGTAAAATTACTCAAATAATTTGCGTAATTTTATAAAGTTTACAAACATTCGAGTGAACTGTTTTAATTTTAAAAAATGCGAAAGTAGAGAAAACGGATCTGACTCTGTGTTGGGACAAAAATAGTTGGAATATATTTTAATGGCTTGCAAATTGGACAAAATTGTCGTGTTTAAATCTGACTCAAAAACCGTACAGAAATTTATATTTCTGTCAAAACTTAAACAGAATTCAAAATTTACCGTTTTACTCGAAATCATTATTTTCATTTTATAATTCAGTAATGTGATAATTTTTATACGAAATTTAAACCCAAATTTCCAAAAATTATACACTTACCAAACTTTAATTTTTTGAAATACACGGATTACAAATATTTGAATGAATTTCGCGTACAAACACATAGACGGAAAAATCATCTGAATGGCGTTTTATCGTACTAAAAATATCCTGGAATTTTGTACCTGGCGTAAAAACTTGACAAAATTGTTATTACTGAACTTTCAAATTTCTTAAATGCTCAAAAATTCATGGAGAAATTATGTTTCGGCAAAAATTAATGAAAAAATTGCAAACTCGAAATCTGCCTTACTATTCCAAAATTACTTCATTCAATCTGTCACACTTTAATTATAATATAATTAAATATAATATAATTATAATTATAATATATATAATTTAATTATAAAGAAAATTTGTAAACTTTATAAAACTGTGCAAAAATTAGTTTGCAAATTTCACAAAATATGGAGACAACCACAACTTGTTTAAGGTTTGCAACCAAACCGATTTCGCTCGTAATCTTTTGTAAAGTCGTGAAAATGAAGAAAAAAATATAACTGTAAATTTAGTTTATCCAATTGCAAACCTCTACGTTAACTGTTTGTACAATTTTAAAGTTATTTTACATCGTAAGTTTATCTTATTTTCAGAAACATCACCGTTAGCCATGTACAAAAAGTTATGCTAAAAACACTGGTCACTGTCTGCGTATAATTTCACGTTTCATTGCTATTTAGGGTCAATTAGTTGGAAACGTAATTTTCCAATCGCCAAGAATTATTTTCCACAGGGTGCTAATTTTAGAAGAGAAATTCGGAAATAGCAGATTTGCCATTGAGCTAGGGGTGGGACATTTTGTAAAATTTGTTAAGTAATTTGCGCAATTTTATAAAGTTTATAAACAATCGATTGAAAATTTCAATTTGAAATGCGTTAATCTTAAGCACATCTTTAATTAATAAGAGGAAAATTAAATTAATCTAGGAATCTGAGTATTTATTGTGACACAAATATTCAGACAATTATTTAATGACGTACAAATCTGACAAAATTATCGCTTTTTTGACTTGTTTTTGAAGTCTCACTCAAAAAACATACGGAAATTGTAAGCACAAATTAAGCAGAATATGCCAACTCAAAATTCACAATATTGCTCGAAATGTTACATAATGTTTGATGATTATGTTATTAATTTCATGTTTATACAAAATTTGAACAAAGTTTCAAAAATGACACATTTTGGTTTAATTTGTTTAATAAAGTTTGCACAGATTTCAAATGTTTGCTAAATAATTAAACTAGATTAAACTTCGATAAGAACGACCAAACTATCTGTTCGCTGTATTTACTAAAATGTATTTTGGTATTCTGTAAATGGCGTATAACCTCGACAAAATCACCATTACTCAATTTTCAAGTTTCTTAACTGCTCGAAAATCCTGCAGAAATTATGTTTAGGTTGAATATGAAACAAATTGGTGCAAAATCTAAATTAATAAATTTGATTGAATAAAATGCAAATTTTACTCAATTTGTCATACGTTTTATACCGATTTTAAATCTAAATTCTTCAAAAATTATAAACTTTAAAAAATTTAAGTGAATTATTTCACAATTTACAATTTCTGTCTTTATCCCTGGCATGGCACGCCCGATAAGGCCTTATCATCATGCATGGTGGTGACGACTTTCATTGAGACGAAATCCAACTGGACATTATTTTTTTTTACAAATTACATATCCTAAAACATAGGTCACACCGTCTGTTTTTCGAAATTAAGATTCATAAATAACTGGGTTTGTATTACAGACTTTGCAATTCAGAAAACTGCAAATTTTGAAAAAGAGACGTCTATGTACTTTTTGAAATAGATTTGTAACCATTTGTAATTTGCAAGCTCAGGTTACAAAGATTCGGGTGAAACGAAGCTTTTTTGTTGTTTGCATAGTGCTTATCAATAAATTCGAAAACTGATTCTCCAGATCTGAATCAAGAGTCGTATACTTTGTAAAATTTATAAAATAAATTGCGCAGTTTTATAAAGTTTACAAACATTTGATTGAAATGCGTTAATCTCTGTAAATTCTCAAGCTAATCGGTTACACATTTAGATCCAGTTCACGCAGTCTTGCAATATTTCTGAGGAGAATAAGCTTAAAAATTTTTGTAAACTTACTCAGATCAAGGGGTATTTTTATTTTACAAAAATTCTAAAGTTATAAATTTATAAAAATTACAAAATTATGTTACAAAACTTTAGATTTTACAAAGTTACCAATGACTGCGTTAATTGCCTCGTGTAAAGCGTTTTATTACTTACAGAACCTAAATAGTTCCCTAACCAACGTTCGCCGTAGGTAAAAAAAAGACGAGAAATTTTGAGATAACCGATCCACCATTGTACCAAAAGTGGAATATTTTGTAAAATTTAGAAAATAATTTATAGTTTTTCATAAAGTTTACAAACATTCGACTGAAGTGCACCAGTTAATTTTCACTTCTTAAACAACTAACTTGTTAGTCATGCACAAAAAATAAATCTGAACTATTTATTGCAATACAAATATTGGGAAATTTATTTAATGGCTTGCAATTGTCGCTTTTTAATTTTTTAAAATATCACTCAAAACCCATAAAAGAATTACTTATATTTCCGTCAATTTAAGACGAGAAATTTAGAAATAACTGATCACCATTGAGCCAAGAGTGTGGCATTTTGTAAAATTTTAAGAGTAATTTGAGCAATTTTATAAAGGTTTGCAAACAAAGGTTCGAGTAACCTGCACCTGGAAGAACCATCATTAATCTAACTATTTATGGTGACAAAAAAATTCGGAAAATTATTTAGTGGCTTGCAAATCTGACAAAATTGTCGCTTGTTGAATGTTGAAAATCTTACTCATACTAAACAACCACCACAGAGCTGTACGCAAACCACACAGAAATTATGTTTCTTTCAAAAATTGTACAAAATATGCCACCTCAAAATTCCAAATATTGCTCGAAATTCTACATAATTTGACATAATTACGTTATTAATTTTATTTTAATGTCATAGTTTTATACGGAATTTTTTAAAATTACACACTTTGTAGAGCTTTATTAAAAATTTAACAGATTACAAACGTCCGACTAAACTTTACTCAACACAAGCAAAACCGACCTAAAACATTGGAAAATCTAAGAACCTAACTTTTCCGGCATTTATAAAACCACCCCCACCCCCACCCAAATCCACCCCCACCCCCACCCCCATCAAATCCACCCCCACCCCCACCTAAATTCACCCCCACCCCCATCAAATCCACCCCCACCCCCACCCCCACCCTCGTCCACCCCCACCCCCATCCACCCCCACAATTTTTATGGGGCAACGTGAGATACCTTGGGGCAAAGTGAGATTCTATTTCATATTGGGGTATCGTTCGTAATTAGCGACGAAGCGAGCAGGTTAGGTTAGATCAACTAGGTACGCGGAAACCCTGGAAGGCTGAGCTAGCAAACCTAGCTAGCTAGGCTAGATAGAACCTAGGTAGCTAGGGTAGCTAGCAAGGCTACCTAGGTTAGCTAGCTAGAAGTGCTACCTAGGTTCTATCTAGCCTAGCTAGCTAGGTTAGCAACCCTAGCTACCTAGGTTCTATCTAGCCTAGCTACCTAGGTTCTATCTAGCCTAGCTACCTAGGTTCTATCTAGCCTAGCTAGCTAGGTTTGCTAGCTCAGCCTTCCAGGGTTTCCGCGTACCTAGTTGATCTAACCTAACCTGCCCGCTTCGCTCGCTAATTACGAATGATACCCCAATATGAAATAGAATCTCACTTTGCCCCAAGGTATCTCACGTTGCCCCATAAAAATTGTGGGGGTGGATGGAGGTGGGGGTGGATGGGGGTGGGGGTGGATGGGGGTGGGGGTGGATGAGGGTGGGGAGTGGGGGTGGATGGGGGTGGGGGTGGGGGTGGATGGGGGTGGGGGTGGGGGTGGATTTGATGGGGGTGGGGGTGGGGGTGGATTTGGGTGGGGGTGGGGGTGGTTTTATAAATGCCGTGACTTTTCGTTTTCGCAATAACGCGGGAGTGTTGTAAATGGCGTAAAAACTTGGCAAAATTACAATAACTCAGTTTTCAATTTTCCTAAT
The DNA here is from genome assembly GCF_002217175.1 of Folsomia candida. Taxonomy (NCBI): domain Eukaryota; kingdom Metazoa; phylum Arthropoda; class Collembola; order Entomobryomorpha; family Isotomidae; genus Folsomia; species Folsomia candida. The sequence continues at coordinate 3,349,672 of NW_019091207.1, read as the reverse complement.
ATCTCAAAAACCAAGCAGAAATTATATTTAGGTCGAGCATTAATGAAAATCTCGAAATTGCTCGGAACGTAAATTTCATTTAATCTGCATAATAATTTGTATAACAAATTTTACAACCAAACTTTCAAAAAATTAGATATTTTATAAAATTTGGGTTAATTATTTCCTTCCAATTTCAGAAATTTTGCACGTTACAAAATTTAGGTGGATTATTTCGTCTCAATTTCAGGAATTTTACACTTTACAAATTTTGGGTGAATTATTTCGTCCCAATTTCAGAAATTTTACACTTTACAAAATTTGGGTGAATTATTTCGTCCCAGTTTCAGAAATTTTACACTTTACAAAATTTGGGTTAATTATTTGCTCACAATTTCTCCTATAATATATACCCACCTGGCAGGCTGACTTTATCCGGGGTCAATCCGTCCTCATGCCACAAACCGAGGACAGCCTTGTCCCCGTAACTTTTCAGTCCGAGATTATTCGCGATGACTGAGGAACGATCGACACAGCGAGACATCGCATCCGCCACAATATTCCCGATAAGACACTGGCCCGATGAGACTTTATCATCCTCGTCGTGGCGACAACTCTCATCGAGACGGAATCCAACCCGACCAACGATTTTGCTTTGGGTGAGATTTCTAATCGCGTTAAGTGTCCGGTCAGTTTCAGGGTCTGTGCAAAAGAATGCATTCGGATGTTTTCAACCTCATAAAATAAAATTCGTAAATCATGTACTTTTGAAATTTGCTAAAAAAATTGCTTTTTCATGCATACTTTGTAAATTATTGAACTTTGTACTTTTGAAATTTACAATTTTTTCAGAAATCTTATTTTTCTATTCATCTTGTTTAAAACATCGTGTTTAAAAAATTGGGTTGAATACCGTGTAAAATAGTCGTATTTGAGCATGTTTATTAGACTATTATATAGGTTCTTTAATATGACGATATTGTTGATCAATGTTTTAATTTAATTTAATTTAATCATTTAATTAATGATATTTAACTTATTTAATTAGAGGACAATTAAAAAGTGTGCTAAAAATTTATTTATGTATTGCATTAACCCGGATTTTTGCAACGCAGTAAATTTGCGACTTATTTAAAAACTTTGCCCTCAAAGACTAATTACGAAGGAAAATCAAGTTACTAATTTTATGAAAAATTGAAATTTTAAAATTTCACGCACAACACGCGCGGATTTAAATACTCGGGCGTAATAAATTGTGATGTGATAATATTAAAGTTAAAAAGTAAGAGTAACACGTCGCATAAAATATTTATGCAGATTTGAATGTTTATTTACAATGCAGGTCGTTCCCACTGGTTGTTGATGAGAAATGATTTTTTGTAAGTAATCACGCAAACCTTTGTGACATTGTCAACTCAGTAAATTATGTAAACTCACAAACTTTTATAAATATTTCGAAAGAAAATTAGCTTCCAAATTTTTGTAAACGTACTCAGATTAAGGGCGTGTTTTTATTTTGTAAAAAAGTTTGTAAAATTATTTTACAAAACTTAAATATGCATTTTAGAAATAACTGCTTGAATTGCCTCATTATGTAATTTTTAATTAGTGACATTTTAAAGAATATTTTGGTTTACTTTGAAAAAGAAAAGTTTAAATGCTTAAATTAAGTCGGATCTTTGTAAATTATTAAATTTCAAATATTTTTACCGTGTTTAGTACAAACTAATGGTAAATTTCGTTACCTGGGTCAAACTCATTCTGCACGAGGGATGCCTCCACTTTGATGACACTTCCGGTCTCATGGTCAATTTGGATGTGCACTCGACCAAGCGTGCCCCCACCCACGCCGGCTGACGCTATAACGCCACCCTTGTACAGAACGTGACCTATGCAAATTAATAGGTCACACTTACTTAATTAACATATTATTCATAACCAGAGGGCGGATATGTATTTATTTTCAACGCTTTCATTTGATCACGACGGACGGTCAAGCTTTGTGAGTGTGTTCTCTAATTCAACTTTTTACACATTTGTTTCAAAAATACGCAAATATTTGATAAATCCATGGAACAAGATTTAGATGGGTAAATCTTTCAAGGATGTGCATGTGGGACGAAATCTTTATCCACAAAAACAGAAATTTTACCACAAAAAAAATCAGAGAATTATGCTCAGAAATACAAATTTTGTGAAAATTCTAAGTTTATGGTTTTGTTCTTATACGACCCGTAAATATTTTACCGTTTTTTTTTACGAATACTAAACACATATTTCCGTGATTTTTCGTAAATACATACCCCCCCTGTCTATAACCTTTGACCTCTTATAAATAAATATGTACCTCCTTTCTCTCCAAAACCTAACGCTTCCCCGGACACGATGACCCCAACTTGCGGCACGGCATCCATAATTTTTCTGCCCAATTCGACCCCGACATCGCCCACGACGATGAAGAATCTTATGGCGGAGGTCGATTCGTGCATCGCCTCCGAAACGACGGCACGAATCGACCCGGTGACCTCGTTGACCTCCAAGTGACCTCGAAGTCCTTTAAAGAAAGGAAGAATGCCCACAATTCCAACGAGAAATTCCAACCCGGTGTCATCCTCGTGGGTGACGTGGGTGTGAAATGGGACCCACTGAATGACTTGGTAGGGACGCGGGTGGACCACATTGCACAAAAGGAGCTTCTCTCCGATCATCACGTTGGATAAGAGGTCAATCCCCATCCGAAGATCAGAGTGGGTCACAGCCTGGAATAAAAAAAACAAGCAGCGTTTCAGGTGCAATAATAAGTAAATTTTACTTTCAATTTTTCGCGTGCCAATTTCACTGCTAAATTTTTCAACACAATAATAAGTAACCACTTGTAAAGAAATAACTGTAAGAAAGTAGCTTTTTGCAGTTATTTTAACCTGCAAGAAATGCAAGTCGCATGAAACTACGCCCTGCCTAGTGGTCTCAACGGTTCTCGGTTCTCATAGAACCGAACCGGAACCGATGGCTCGGTTCGGTTCCGGTTTATACGGAGAACCGAACCGAACCGAAACTTTTATTACCGGTTCGGTTCCGGTTCCAAGTCTTTGAGAACCGAACCGAACCGGCCGGTTCGGGTTGAACCGAACTTCATACATAAATACATTAGCGAAGTTAATCATATTTTCGAAAAAGTTTTACGAATTTCCCGAAATACACATAGTTTCCAAAATGAAATTTTGACGTGGCCGCACTGCCAAAGTTCCCAAAATGAAACTTTGACATGGCCACACCCCCAAAGTTCCCGAAATGAAACTTTGACTTGGTCACACCCCCAATGTTTCCAAAACCAAATTTTGACTTTTATTTGGTCACACCCCCAATGTTTCCAAAACGAAATTTTGACCTGGTTACATCCCCAATGTTTCCAAAACCAAATTTTGACTTGATGACACCTCCAAAGTTTCCAAAATGAAATTTTCACCCCCAAAGTTTCTAAAATGAAATCTTTACTTGGTCACACCCCAAAGTTTCCAAAATGAAATTTTGACTTGGTTACACCCCCAATGTTTCCAAAATGAAATTTTTACTTGGTCACACCCCAAATGTTTCCAAAATGAAATTTTGACTTGGTTACACCCCCAATGTTTCCAAAATGAAATTTTTACTTGGTCACACCCCCAATGTTTCCAAAATGAAATTTTGACTTGGTTGCACCCCAAACTTGGAATTGTTTTCTAACTTCAATAATATATACATAAGTGGTTTTGCTGTTGACACGTATTAGAATTTGCTTGTTTAATACAGATAAGTTTATAGTTCCGAACAGATCAGATAATTCAGATCAGATATCAGATCAGATCAGATAATTGTCAGATCAGATACCAAAAATATCTGATCTGATTAAAAAATCAGATAACAGATCAGATCAGATAGTCAGTCGTAAAATCAGATATCTGATCTGAATTTTTTTCAGATATCTGGTTGTTAGTAATTTTCAGATTCAATCGAGTCAAAACTGCAAGTTTTAACAGAAAAACTGCACTTATAATGTTTGTTAACGTGCAGCCATAATAAACTTGCAAATAGACCAAATTCTTGGTGTTTCCGTTGATTTAAATATCCAGAGTTCGAATACAAATTTCGAATAATACAACTGAAATAATCACAAAAATTGTAGAGTTAGACTGAGGTGATAGGGTTATCTTAAAATCATCGAGGCAATTAACCACAAAATTCTGATTGTTTTACTTCAGATTAGTAACAGTCGTGATTTGCTAGAGGATATAATTATTTTGATGCTTGGGTAATTTAATGTAAAATTATTTTATGATATTTCAACCTCAAATAATAATATTCTTTAGTAGTAACTGCTTTACTATTCCTTTATCAATGTGTGAAAATAAAAGAAGCAAATAAATAATTTAACCTGAAATGTTTTTAGTAGTGTTTGCAATATTGACAATTTTATTTCAGATATCTGATATCTGAACAGATAAATCAGATATCTGAATGTTCAGATCAGATATGACATTTATCTGATCTGAAAATTTCAGATCAGATCAGATAACGATTTTGCATATCTGAAATTTTCAGATCAGATCAGATATCAGATCAGATACACGATTATCTGATCTGTTCGGAACTATAGATAAGTTATTGGCTTATATGTGAAATTTCATCAGAAACACGTCAATTAGCATTGTTTGTTGTTTATTGCATATTAATAACACTACCGGTTTGACCCGAACCGCTGGTTCGGTCACGGTTTGGTCCGGTTCCGGTTCGGTTCCAACTAAAAAAAGTTCGGTTCTGTTTCGGTTCTTCAATTCTGGTTCTCGGTTCTAAACCGGTTCTTCCAAGAACCGAACCGAACCGCACCGTTGAGACCACTAGCCCTGCCGAGCATACTTCATACCAAAGGGCAGGGATGCGTATTTGAGCGTAAGCTCAAAAGCATGTCAATGTGAGCGACACTTTCGTCCGAAGTGTGCAACATTTCAGCCAATCGGGTGAGAGCACCAAACTTTTAAAATGTGAGATTCCGAGTCTCACAACACCCCTCTCAGCACCACTACATGCCTGCTACACAGCTGCCACCTTCCCAGTTTTAACGAAGTTGGAAGCTGTTCTTTTCCTCCGCTGATGGGAGGAGGGCTACACCAGAGTGACAGTCTCACGTAGCCCATTACTGCTTCTAGGTAATATAGTATTACTCCTCTAATTCTGTGCTTCATACAGCGCGTGGCTAGATTTTTTGCAAAAAAAAATTGCAAGAAACTTCTTGCACTTTGTTGCATTTTTTGCGCATTTCTCCCGTTTCTTACTTTGCAATTACAAGAAATGTAACAAATCCGCAAGAAACAAAGCACTTAAAAAATCATGCCAATTTCTTCATGCAAACAAATTATTGCCAATTTCTTTATGCAAAAAAAAATCATTCCCAAAAAAATTACCACTGCCGTCGCACCGAGCCTGTCCCACAGTAGATTTTTCCACAATTTATAATAATCTCTCCGCCACGTGCCATTCGCAGATTTCTCTGCATAAGAAAACAATCCGTCTTCCGGATGGAGAAAATTCCCCGGAGAAAGACGAATATGATTCTTATGATCTTCTTCTCCTTGACGGAGCCCGGTGACCAGCGAGGACAACACGACGCCACGTGACGAAGCAGTTATGGGAACATTGTTCCAGTGCGAAATAACCAGAGACACGTGACCTCTACAAGGACACGGAGCCATGATAATGGTCACTATTATCAAGGTGACGATATACCAGAGGGTGGCAGGCGGCACGGTCAAAGTGGACGAGTTCTTGGTCATCTTCATCTTCAAGTAGGAAAACAAAGCTGTATCGGTGGGACGAATGGTGGTGGTGCGATAGTTTTCGAAGCAGTCTGGCCAGAAAGTAGTGACAGGAGGGGTGACAGACAATCGTCATTTCTGGAGGGACGAAGGAAGGCGATTGAAAAACTGAGCAAAAAGTCAGATTGTCAGTCCGTCTTTTATTTATTGAATGTAAATCATGATGGGTCGACATGTGGTCAATTTCTCAGGATTTAACATAAACATATCGCGAAATTTATTACCATTTTTACAGGTATAATGACACCAGCGTTGTGGCAGGTACATATGTAACACTTGAGAACAACTGTTGTCATTTGGCATTTTATAAGGTCTGACTGAACATTGTATGGGTAAAAAAAATCATCCCACGTTTTCCCCCGACTTTGGAAGAACTTTAACCATTTAAAAAATACCGATTTGCAATTTTTTTATCGGTCATGCCATGTCATTATTTGGTCAGACGTCTCATTATTATGCAAGCATGATGAGATGACATGATACATTTTTATATGCAGAACGTGAGCAGTAGCGTCCACTTGACACTGACCAACTGTTTATTACACACACATATATATTTATATACACTCACGCATCTGTCTTTCTCAATTCAATATGTACATACTTGACACGTGTATGCCAATTTATTTTTGCACATGCAGAAATTACTTGTGTGGTATTTATTTTCGGATCGTCTCGATAAGTTATTATTCGGATAATTTTATGTGTTTATGCAACAGTAAGAAAATGGAAATTGATAAATTGCGACAACAATGATAATTACTCTAAATTCGCATTTCTCGCATTCTTGACCCCTTTATACGTCCTCATGACCTTCCTCGACATCCGGTCGGCGTTCCTCCTACAAAAAACATTATTAACTTCCAAAACAAAAATGTGCAAAATTCACAATTTCTTAAAAAACGCAAAAATTTGCAAAATAAAAAAAATCACATTTTCCCAAACCCTTTCAACCCCCCTCCATTACTGGTCCACCAACGCGACGGCATTTCTGCAAAGGGTGTCTTCATTCTCCCCTCGAATAAGTCATCTTTTACCACGTCATGACCTTTGACCTCGTGACCTCTGACCTCACCACCTCCTTCCTCCTCCGTCGTAAAGAGACACTGCCCCGTGTCAAAATTCCTCTGCGAGTTTCCCCTCGGACATCGATACGGGACACAAATTCTTCCCCGGATATGGTAAAAATGTGTCTCCTCACACTCTCCATCGTCCTCCTCGGTCGAATAGCCCCATTCCACTGGGTAATAATCCTCCTCCTCCAGGAAACCACGACCCGGCGTGGATGCGGCGTCAATGTCGATAATTCCACCATCTTCCTCCCCTGGAGAAACTGCAATCACACGAAATCAAGAGAAGGACGGCGAGAATCGGGCCAAAAAACGGTAAGGAACTTAGCTACCGGTCATTATCGACGCCGCCACCAAGGAGGATGACGACCCCACGAAAAATATGACCACGACGACTCGTACCCACCACATTTTGCTGACTTCAGATCAACTCCACACTGCTGAGCGATCTCTCGCAAACTGTGCCTCTTTTTTTGCACCAAATGGAAAGAAACCGTTGCCAATTTCTGCAAGTTGACGTATGTACAAAAAAAGTGGGACATCCTCATTAAAAATTTATGCGCATTGCATCAATAAAGTGACGGAGATGATGAACAACAACTAATTTACATAAACCCGAGTCATGCACAAGTATAAAATTGACGCAATTAATTAATGTCGTCGAGGGCGGATTGGATGGATGGTTAATAGGAAAAAATAAATAAGTCACGAGTCTTCTCGAAAATAGATACGCAGTGGAAAATAAATCACAATTTTTATTGTCTGGATAGGGACACGTCTCTGTAAAACGTGGCGACGAGCCCGGTCTTCTTCTTGTTATCCGTGCAGGATGGTACCGCACTGGGGAAATTGCACGCTTTGATTTCTGGATCAAAGACTAACCCGTGTGCACAGCTTTGCACGTGCTTCTTGTACTCACCGTTCCCAAGGGATTGGCAAATTAGGAAGGTCGAGCAGTCAGATCCGTTCGGTTGGATGGGGTCGTCCCCGGTGCATTCGCCGTTATTGGATTCGATGGGGGTCGAGGTGGTGGTTCGCTTGGGAGGACGGGGTCGTGCCGGGCGAACGGTGGTGGTGGGCTCGTCGACGTCGATGAGGTTGTCTTCTTCGTCGGGAATTGAGGCGGGGGTGGTTTTTCGTGGGGGACGCGTCCTCTTGGGGGAGGGCGACGTGTGGTTGTGGGTTCGTCTTCGGCGTCGATGATTTCCTCCTCGTCGGGAGAGAGGGTCGTGGTGCGACGTGGGGGGCGGGTTCGCTTCGGGGGAAGACGGGTGGTAGTGGGGTCGAAGTAGTCGTCAGGTTCTGGGAGGGAAGGGAAGTGAGAAGTTGTAATAATTGGAAGATATGAGATATGCAAATTTGTATGTACCAGTTGTTGTGAAGATGTCACTTCCTCCGGTATTGTCGTCACCCGCGACGATCTGTGGCCTCTCTGGGAGTGAAGGTTTCCCTCCGCCCGCCATAGTTTTGACGATCGTATTGATCAAAGGATACTTCTGGTTGTGACAGAAACCTCGGAAATCGTCAGTTTCAATTGACCAGACCATGGCGCCGCCTAGGCCGAGATTACGGGCGAATTTAGCCTAAAGACAGAATTTTATTACAAAATTTGTAACCTGACCAAAGGAAAGTTTTAATTAATTAATTACCTTGACATACAAACTTTCCATGTCGTCATAGCCCACCCACATGTTCTCCTTGTACGCATATGGGGCTTGAATGTAGGGATCGATAACAATTCGCCAGTCAGATCCTTCACTTTTGAAAACTTCGCAGATCTTAACAAGGAAAAAATGGCACGTTAATGTTATGTTAATCAAACATGTAGGCAATTAGCACAACTACGTTTATAAAATTTCCGTACCTTTCTCTATCACTTGAGTTTGGCCAAAGTTTCAGGAGACAATATGAAAAATCGGAAATATTGACCAACTCTAGTGAAGTTACGGAAATTGTAAAACGTGGGTTTGCTAACTGCCCATTGTAACCCTTGACCTGACCTCATTATACCCCCAGGTTCCATCCTGTCTCGTATACGGTCCCATTTTCAATCCTTCCTTGGCCGGAGCGTACAAGCCACGTAGGGTTGGATCGTCCAAAGTGAACCCACGCCCGTACAGGGCCATCCCCATGTTGATCTTTTCCTTCGGTAAGCCCTCCTCGAGCCAGTAGGTCAACGTGTCATTCTGCGGTCACAATAGAGGTCGTGATTAATTTGAATAATCCAGTATTAAAATAATACCAAGCGGTATTCATATATGACATGACTACCAAACTGGCATTGGTAAGTAATACCGTGTAGTAAGTAATAGCTAGGTATTCAAGTTTTACCATATCGATCGGTAGCAAATTTTTACGGACCGGTATAATTTTAACACCAAGCGGTAGCAACTTTAATACCGAGAAATCAATACCGAGACATCAATACCTTCCTGACTATACCAGTTTTCTAACAGTGTAATAATGACGTGACCACACACATTTACATTATATAAATTACATACCACATTAAAATGCGGGATATACTTTTCATCCGCCGGACCACGGTAGAGGGGCGTGTTATGTCCCGTGTAAGGATGACCCTCCCACGCGCCGTGGTAGTCGTAGCACATGACCGAAACGAAGTCGAGGTCTCTGCGAGAAAGAAAGTAATAATTCGTCACATTTGTATTTTTCGTCACTTCCGGTTTTACTGCATACCATACCTCGCCAGCACAGGGACGTCATAAGCATCCGCGACCGTCTCAATGTTTGGTGATACAGCGGCTGTAAGGAGGTATCGGGATCCGAGGGCTTGTCGTAACTCAGTGACCAAAGTGGCGAAATTTTCTTTGTCTTCCGGTTTTCCTCCGCGGGTCGTTGGGTATTCCCAGTCTGAAGTGTTAATTATTAATTAATTAATAGTGACGATAATTAGTTAGAATTTAAATACTTACCCAAATCTAGCCCGTCGAAATCGTACTTTTTCAAAAATGGGATCACACTATTGATAAATGTTTTCCTCGTGGATGAACTTGACGCCATCTGAGATATTTTTACAAAAAAAATATAAAAATTTTACAAAATGCAGATGGATAAGCATAAATTTGGAGTTCGGATGTTCATAAATCTGTTAGACAGTTAAATAATGGTGATAACTGTACATCCGAATATTTTGGGGAGCCTTCATTCTGCAATAATTCAAAAAATTGTCATATGTTTGACATCATCTTCATTATCTAAGCCACTTCCGGTTACAAATTATGCTTACCCATCCTCCAATTGCGATAAGAACTTTCAGCTTGGAATTGCGCTGTTTCAACCCCGTCGCGCGAAGATATCCACCTGCGTTGCCATAAACATTTAAAGACAACCGTCACACATATATCAAAAATATAATGATAACAACGCACCCTTCCCCCAATTATCCTTGAGATCCTCCCACGGGTCGTAACTCCTAATTTCATTTTCTTCCAGCTTCGCGAATCCATAAACCAAATGAGTGCAGAGATTGGGGTTGATATCCTCCACGACGAATTTTCCCCGTCCGGGACGATACACTGCCCAAGCGCCGTAGTAACACACCATCCTCTTCTCCGCCCCCGCGACGAGAGGGGGCGACACCGCCATCATGGCGATGACGACGGCGACGACGACACAAAGTAACGATGTCTGCATCCTGTCCGACTAGAAGAAGAATCCTTGCTGATGCCTACTCCTCGCTTTTATAGGAAAGTCTGGTCTGGTTTATCGCCAAATTGTATTATATTTGCAAATGAGTGCAATTTCTGTGATAATTTTTCCAATTAATCGGGCATGAACACCAGCGATCCAGTTCCCTTGTGCATAGTGTGCATTATTCCAAGGTCGAGTGAAGAAGAGTTAATTTAATTCACTTCTGTTATTTTGTTCGCCACTATTTTTTTTATTGATTTCGCAATGTCATGATAATCCGCAACTGGGAGAAAATAATTGTCTACAAAAATAAGTCGGACTTAGTTAATTAATTATTGATACAAATATCCAATCTAAATTAATTATTGGTTTGTTATATAGTCAACTAGATTGTGACGTGACTAATTATTTTTTACGGCTGCATCCTAATTGCACCGTCTAATCGGATCGTTTCCCCGTTGAGCATGGGATTCGCCACGATTGACTCGGCCAGCATGGCGTATTCGTCCGGAAAGCCGAGCCGTTGCGGAAATGGGACCGTGGTGGCTAAATATTTGCGTACTTTTTCGGGAAGTGCGAGCAGTAATGGGGTTTCGAATAGACCTGAAAAATAGAGAATTAGTTAGTTGTAGTATCTATAATTTACAGGTAAGATAAGCAGGGGTGGGCAAAATGGGTCAAAATACAGTATTTTGACCTCCGTTCTTCCCAGGGTTTGGATTTCCAGGGATGTTACACCAACAAAAAGATGAGAATCTACATCGAGGACACAACAGTAGCATAAAAATACAGGGTTTGTGAAGAAATTAACCTTAAATTAACTTTTTATCGGTGTCAAATTACTGTATTTTACAAAAAAAAGCGAAAACAGTATATTTTGACGGCGATAAAAAGTTGATTTCACCACAAAACCTTATTTTCGTGCTACTGCTGTATTCTCAATGTAGATTTTCGTCTTATTGTGGGTGAACACCCCTGGAAATCCAAGAACGGAGCTCAAAATACTGTACTTTGACAATTAATTTTGCCCACGTCTCAAGATAAGTGGATCTTATCATCTACCTGGTGCAATCGTACAGACCCGAATCCCTTGAGATGCCAGGTCTCTCGCGATGGGCAACGTCATCCCGACAATGGCACCTTTCGACGCGGAATAAGCCGCCTGACCCATCTGACCGTCGTATGCGGCAACGCTCGCCGTGTTGATGACGACGCCACGTTGACCATCCGAGTTGGGTGCGTTCGCCCCCATCAGACCGACAGAGAGACGAATCACGTTAAAAGTTCCGACACAGTTTACCTAAAACAATGAATAATCAGGAATTAATTAATTATATTCATTAATAATGAAAGTTGATAATTAATTATTGTAATTGCGAGTAAAACGTAATATCCTCGTACGTCTAATGTTCTCTGGAAATCTTCCAACTTGTGGGCAACGTTCTTGTTGAAATTGTACGTTTTGAAGGCGACCCCGATCCCGGCGCAGTTTACGAGCACGTCTAATCGACCAAATTTACTTTTACAAGCTTCCAGCGCTTTGGTCACGTCAGCCTCGGATCGGACCTGGTTAAAAATTTATAATTTTAAGACAAATTAAACTATTGCTTAAATAATTAATACAAAATATGAATTGTCCTTACATCGGTGGGACAAAAGACTGCATTGTCCTTGTTCTGATCCGCCAATTCGGCCCCAGTGGAACTTGGCAAATCACAAATTACCACTTTCGCCCCATTCTTTAGAAATCGCTCCACCGTTGCGCGACCCAGACCCGAAGCGCCGCCAGTGACGAGGGATACAGCCCCCTGAACAATTAGTTTAATAATCCAATTAAAATATTTCAAAAATCAACATTTCTTTTCTTCTTTTACTCTTACCTTAAGTGCACCTGCCATACTCATCTTATCGCAGTTTTATCGTCAATATGTCAAGTAACGTGTGATAAATTACTGTTTAATTGATGGTTACTAATTAATTGATGAGGAATGAGGATAATTTTAAATTAAAAATTAAATGCCGGTGGTGGACTATGATCTGTGCACTGCTGAGTAGATAATGCTGGATGGCGGTGTGTTGGGGCAGTGTGGATTGATTTTGTGTTCTCATCGGAAGAACAGGACAGAATAATAAGAACATGATAAGAACAGAGGACAATTAAGTTTGCATAACATGAACATGATAACCTTAATACACCAATTAAGAAACATATATAAACATATATAATTTGATTCCCTATCTCCTAATTAAAACTTTACCAATTTAAATAATCCAAAATTCATACAAATGGCATGCAAATCATTCAATTTAATTATTTTGTAAATATTTACAAATTAATTAATTAGATCCGATTAACGTTCGGATTTAAGTTAATGATAGCTCTATTTACAATAGTTCGACTTCGGGTGGAACGCTCCACATTTGTAGAAGGTTCATGATTTCGATAAGATGATGATGACGAGCGTTTGTGGCGTGGCATCTTGGAGTCATGCTTATCATCATAAAATTGAAACTCTTGCACGATATCTTGCTTAATAAATTCATCGTGTCGTTTTTGTTGTCGCTTTTCTAGTTTTTGCCCTTCCGGTTCCCCTTGTTTTTGGAACAGGTGAAACTCAACGGGTGTAAATTTTCGTGAAATCATAGTTTTTGAAGGATCAGGACTAATAAAAAAATTAATAATAAGCATCCTTTAACGGAATAAAATAAATAAATGATAAGATAAGTTCTGTCACGTGTCGGTTACGTGATAAGGTTCGCCTTCTCTAAATCGATAACTTGCTGCGCCACGCGAGCAATGAAGGTCTTAACCTCGTCACGTAATCGGGTCGGGTCGTCTTCGATGTTCACAGCGACGTGATGACTTCGAGGAGGGACGCCTATGCAAAACAGGAATTAATTAAGATAAGACCCAACTTAATTGATAAGCCAAGAAGCATACCTACGACTCTTTGCGGCCCATGTTCGGCCGATCCTCGAAATTTGTTACCGATCAGGATACATTGCGCCGGGGTCAATCCGGTGGGTGAATGGGTCACCTATTTAATCAGGGTCAAAATTTATTTTACCAACTTGCGCCAATGTTATAGCGTGCGCAAGTTACTGAAAAATTAAAAACCGACCCAAGACATGTAATAGGTCGACGCCTCCCGAACGCTGGCTTCCTTTCCGACATCATACAACACGATAACGCCATCCAACCCCCACTGTACTCCGGGCCAGACCATTTTCGTTCTGGGGCAAAAATCAAAATGGAAATTTTGAAATGGAAATATTAAAAAAATTTGAAACCTAATAATTATGTAAATACATACGACGGATCTCCTCCAACTTCCCAGAGTTGGACATCCACATCCAACGTGTACTTGTGGAGGGGGAGCGAGGAGCAGGTGAATTCTATGATGCGGACAGAGTGGGTGGGTCGATAAGGTGGTTTGTTACCTTCAACGCCACCCTCGGCGCCGAGAATGTTGGCGACGAAACTTTTACCGCACTGGAAATAAAATTAGAATTTGTGTATGTATAATTTTTAAGAAATTTTGAAATTTTAGGTTCAAACTTACACCGGAAGATCCCACAATTCCGATTTTTAGCTTCATAATATTATGAAATAAATTATTTCAAAACTCGATTTCTATTTCTGTCTGAATTTTATTTTATTTTTCTGTAAAAAGTTTCGGTACAAAAAACGTGTCAGCAAGAAGGCAGAGATTCTTCCGTGAGAAAGGTAACCTGGCTACGAGGGCACAACAGTATTTACCACGTGCAAAAATGCATGCAATTCATGTTCGCTAAATATTTGCAAAAGTATAAAAGTTCCGTATAAAAATGGTTACTTATTAAAATTATGTAAATTATTACACCGTAATTATTAGTTAATTAATGCTAATTTGTTATTTGTGTTGGCACTTGCATTCACCAAAAGTTAATTAATTTGTGTATTAATCGTTACAAAAATATATTTAGTTAAAACTTAATTATTGTCATCATTCATTCATGTCAAGACGCAAATAAATTACTTAGTCTTTCGATACGTATGTAAAACAACTCGTAAAAATATCACAAATCATTCCTTACAGCACAACCATCATTACTCACTAATTAATTAATTAAGTAACTAATTAATTAACTTAAACCAGCAGCATCCATCCCGCAAAAACTGTCACGATCACGCTACTCGTCATTAATCTTGGTCCAGAACTATGCGCTGCTGCGATGGCTCTCTCGTCCACTGAACGACACGCCCCCACAGCTTCGACATCTGCGATGCTTGGTGCTCCAAAACTCTGTGAGGTTGAGAGGTTCGGAAGGACGCAGATTTGTCGCGATCCGTCCGGCATGTCGATACCCCCGAGGCGAACGTGGTAGCCAAACATGGCCGTGTGCAGGATGACATTGTCTCCCACGGCGGTCACGATAAAGCCGAGGATGTCGCGTTTCGATTTTACTCGCCATCTAAAATAAAGTAGAAAATTATTGGACACCAAAATTTACAGAAAATCAGGAAATGCAGGCTATAAAATTTCCATTTGATAAGTTTATTAAGAAAATTAAGCACTTTAACGTAGGATTCAATAACTCATTGCCAAAATCGACACATTTTTAATCATTTCTCCGCTCTAGGAATTCATTTTAAAATTCATGACAAATTTGTAGTCAGTGAGTTGATTAATAGAATGGCCGTTACTCTTTAAGAAGCAAGTTTCGATTAGTTCCCATTTTTCTGAAGGCTGCTTAAATTTGAAATCTCCTCTTTCGAAAACTGTCAAAATTTGGAGTGTATCTTTTTGAAAAGATTGGCAACAACCTGATCTGCGGTGCAGAATTTTGAAATAAATTCCCAGAGCTGAGAAATCATTAAAAGTGTGTCGATTTTGGTGATGAGTCATCGCACCTTATCTGCACATGTCTCCCATCTTGCAGCACCGTCCTGATTTCGACATCTCCTTCCCTCCCAATTTCCACCCTTTTCGCTAAAGGGTCATCACTATAATCGCAAATCAACCTTGATTCCTCCACATTGCTCAATTTCACTCTTTCCTCGCCCCCATCCGCACCCCCACTGTTGCTCAAGATGCACTCAAAGTTATCAAAATCTCGGAAAAACGCTTCACTCCGATTACTCAACTCTTCCCTCTCCCTCGTAAAATATCTCTGCAGCGGAATCAGCATACAATCACAATTTAATGGATTTCCTCCCAGTAAAATTCGACTCCCATTGGTTTCAATCTTATCGCCAAATTCGGGAGCAAAGTGTCGTATCCGATTTCTCTGGAGATTGATGAACGTCAAGTTTTTCGCGAGGGGGAGGACGTCCGTGGGGAATTTTCGTAACGAGTTGTCCTCCAGGTTGAGAGTTTTTATGGCGGGGGGCGGTCCGAGGGAGACCGGTTCGAGAAAGTGGAGTGAATTGTGGGATAAATCGAGGTCCTCGAGAACCGCGAGGTGATGGAGGAGGTTCGGCTTCACGTCGGATATCTGGTTGTGCGAGAGGTCGAGTGAGATAAGGGTGCGGGTCGTGCCTCGCAGGATTTCTCGGGTTATTGCGGGTAACCGATTGTGAGAGAGGTTGACGTGGGCGAGTTTGTAGTTGGTCCATTCCTGAAGAGAAAAGTGAAATGAAATATATTTTTGTGGGGAGAATTTCTTAAAAAATGGTGGTACAAATTTCAAAAACTGAGAATAGAGGTCTCCTAGCGTATGCTCACAGATTTTGACCAATTAGTGTCAATCAATCACAAATTTAATCAATATGAAAATTGGAAAAGGTACGATCTCCTAATGGTCAGGTTTGTCAGAGATATTTGCAATAATTTGCATACGAGGAGGATAAAACGCGTACTAAATTTGGAAAGTGTAACAAAGTAAAAACTTTAAACGTATCAGTTAAAATCATATCGTTAATCGTTAATTAAAATCAGTACAATAATTCACATTCGAGAGTCGACACGTCTTATCTATTAAATTACTAATTTAAGTTAATCATCCACCAAAAGTTATTATTGGCACTTGACTTATTCAATGTTTTGTTAAATGTAAGTTTTCCATTTCATAAGACTGCACAGTCTTATGAC
Source organism: Folsomia candida (assembly GCF_002217175.1). Lineage (NCBI taxonomy): Eukaryota > Metazoa > Arthropoda > Collembola > Entomobryomorpha > Isotomidae > Folsomia > Folsomia candida. The sequence continues at coordinate 3,333,046 of NW_019091207.1, read as the reverse complement.
ACATGTCATGTGTGGTGTTTAATTTCATTTCTCCGCAGTACTATATATTTTTGTATGTGCAAAATTTCACTACTTCAGGGCGTGTGTTCTCCTTTTCGGATACAAATATCTCTGTCAAAACTGCACATTGGAAGAACGTATCTTTTGCTAATTTAATATTAGTTTGATCAAAATCTGAGAGCATACTTTGAGATACCTCTATTGTGATTCCTCCTAAAAACTAGACAATTTTTACCAAAATTGACCTCGGTTTATATAATACCTGTTGGGGAAAAGTTTTCGTAAAAATCGATGAAATCCAGTTGAACGACAAGTCCAGCGTGAGGAGAGAGAGAGCGTCCTCAAACAAGGAATTTGTCCCATTTTCCGTACGTTGTATCGCATTATGGGAGAGATTTAAGGTCCTCAGAGACACCAGATTTGCTAACGCACCAGCTGTAAAAAAATCAATATTTATGTTAAACTTCTAATTTAAATCTTCGTTAGACGCGTGGGTTCGATCTCTAGAACAAACATAGAAACGCATTTGTCGGGACGCATTTTTTAAGATCTCGTTAATTTTTCGGGATTTATTTTCCCCGTTTAAAATAAAACACAAATCGAACCCACGCTTTGACGCAATCAAATTACCAACCTGGAATATTCGACAACTTGTTACTGCTTAAGTCCAGATGTAACAATTGGATCAGCCCTTCGAACGATTTTGGTGCCATGGTCGAAATATTGTTGTTATTCAACAGCAAGGTGAACACGACGGGCAAACGACCAAAAGCTGCCTTCTCAAGGGATGAAATTCCGTTATGAGAGAGGTCAATGTGTTGACACGTCCTTAAGTCGGATAGAGCTTCGATGGGAATCTGAAAAAATGGAGACTTTATAAAATCCTGCAACAATTTCACATTTCATTTTTCTCCGTTTTTCACACCCACCTCGGAAATGTTGTTGTGTGCCAAGTTGATTTTTGCGAGGGCGGCTAAACCGGAAAATGAGCCCCCCTCTAAATTCCCACCGAGCTGGTTCCAGCTTAAGTCGAGGCGTTGAAGGGCGTTCATCTGTGGCCAGGCTTTGGCGAGACTGGTAATCGAATTGTGGGAGAGGTCGAGATCGTTCAAACTTCCAGGAATCTAGACACATGAATAAATTACATAAGGGACAATTCTCGTCAAGCTTTGTAAACTTTGCAAATTTTGAAGTGAAGTTAAAAACAAATTAAAAGATACGAATGTGTCTAATGCTTGTATAAATTGATTTTTACAAAATCGCATAGTTTACAAGCAGACAATTCACGAGAAGACTGTTGAACTGTCCAAATTTTAGAAAGTTACAAAGTCTGATCTGAATTCATGTTCCCAAATCAATTATGTAAATCTATGCAAATTAGTACAGTTTACAAAACTTCTGTGCACTTCATTCCGCTAATTTTCTTACCTGTGACACTTTCGTCATATTATTATGCCCGAGGGAGAGCACTCTTAACGACACCAATTTCGTAAACGCCGCATTGCTCACGACCTTCAGCTTGTTATGGTCCATGTAAAGTTCTAACAGCGTGGGCATCGTGCCTAGCGTGGATCCCGTTAATTCCGACATATTGTTGTACCTTTACGATAAGAAATACAAATTAAATTCAAAGTTTTTTGACCAAAAATATTTACGCAATTAGCCCGGATATGTGTAAATTCTGTAACTTTACAAAAATCCGAGCGAACAGCATAATTATATTTTTCCTCACCTCAAATCGAGCAACCTCAATCCAAAAATATTTCCGAACACGGAACTGTGAATCTTGCTCAAATTATTGTGCGAAAAATCTACCGTGTGCAATTCATACAGTTTCGGAAACGTGTTCCTTCCAACTTCACGTAAATTGTTGTAGCTCACGTTCAATATTCGTAACGGGATCATAAACTTAAGCGGAATATCGGTCGTTAATTGGAGCAGGTTGAAGTCTAGGCGCCACTCGTCGGCGTAACTGTTCTCGTCAAATGCACCTCGTGTAAAGTTGGTGAGAAGGTTGTGGCTCATGTCGAGGACCTGGGTACAAAAAAAAACATATCAAGAAGTTCGAAAAAATTCTTGTTCGTCGAAAATTTTAGATTTGTCTTGTTGTGTCGTGATGCAAAATAGTGTGAGGGAAAAACATTAACGTAGGACTCGTTAACGAGTCCTACGTTATGCGCTGATTATGGTGACGAGTCAATTGACTCGTCACCATAATCAGCACATTTTCAATCATTTCTTGGCTCTGGGAATGCATTTTATAATTCTGAACGATAAATTTATAGTCAGTAAGTTGATTAATTGAACTGAGGTGAGTTTTTAAGCCAGTTTCGATGAGTCCTAATTTTTCTGAAGGCTTCTTTTTTGATATCAAAAACTGTCAATTTCTGGAGTATATCCGTTGAATAAATTGACAATTTGCTCTACAAAGTCACGATTATGAAGATTTTGTCGTTGAGTCACCCAGTCCCCGTTAAAATATTGCTCAAAATATGAAAAAACTGACCGTAATATTCACACAATTCGTAAAAGCCTCCTTTTCCACTTTGCTTAACGCATTGTGCGAAATGTTAACCAGCGTTTGGGTAAACTCGTTAAACGCGCCAGCCTTGATTGTCGTAATGTTATTTTCCTGAAGGAGGATCTCCTCGCAGAACGGAAGCTTGAGAAACATTTGGAAATCCACGAGGGTCAAACGATTCCGAGAAAGGTCGATCGTTTTAATACGTTGCAGCGAGTTGAAGGCGGCGCGACCGACCTGACGAGGATAAAATTTTGATCATAATTTAATTAATTTCGTTAATTAAGTAATTAAATCACCTCCGTAATTTGGTTGTCACTCAGGTAAAGTCGAACCAACAGTCGCATTCCACGAAACGCGGCCGCATCGATTTTCGTAATTTTGTTATGCGTCAAATAAATTACTCGGAGGAAGCCGTTTCTTGCAAATGCGCCCCGTTTGAAGTCGGGGATATCGTTGTGCGATCCGTTAAACCAGGTCAGTTTGTTCAAATGGACGAAATAAGTGGGGTCCAACTTATCCCAAGAGTTGTAAGAGACGTCGAGATACTCCAAATTTTTTAAGTTCTGAAAAAAAATGAGAGAAACGTTGCAATTTTTAATTTTCGGTATTCACTCGTCAACTTTGTAAACTAGATTTTAGGAAGAAAACAGTTGAAAGGCTAATTTTTAAAATTTTCAAAAACCAGAATGTTTAAAGTTTTATAAAATTCCACAGAAAAATTCTCAAAGAGCTATTTTACTTTACTAAAATGTGTCGGTTTCTAAACCAGATTTGCAAAGTTTACAAAGCCGACGTGATATTAAACATTGATTTTCCAAATCGTATGTAGATTAGATTGCTGTTTATAAGTTTAATAAGTTTGTAAACTTTGTGTGAATTCAAATTCACCTGAAAAGCATCTTTGGGCACTCCCTTTAATTTATTCCCGTGCAGGTCAAGTCTCGCCAGTTTAGCCCCCAGAGCGGAAAATGTTTCCTTTCCAAACGCTGAAATATTTCCGTTCGACACGCGAAACTCCTTGAGCAGGGGGAGACCTCTGATGGGGACGTTAAGATGGGAAATGGCATGACCGTCGAGGACGAGTCTCTCGAGCAGGTCAAGCTCGGCGAATGCTTCGACTGGAAATTCGTCCAATTTGGTGTCAAAAAGTTCCAATTCCCTTAAAAATAAATAAATAAACATTAAAACTGATTAATTATTTCTTAAATAAACATATTTTTAATTTGACAACTAATTATAAATCAATTTCTTTCAACTACTCCAAAATTCTACGATAAGTTACGAAATAAATCGAAACTTTCGAAATAAAGGAATTTCCAGATACTAAACTAAACCAACTTTCACTTAATAAGTGTCGTACAGTTTTTTCTTATTTCAAAATTTTAAGATAATTTCGAAATAAATCAAAACTTTCCAAATATCTAAACTAAAGACCACTTTCACTTAATTGTCGACACAGTTTTCGTTCACCGTTAACAAACTCCTTCAATTATTCTAAAAAACAGAACAAAAAACACTCCACCCACTTCAATGTATGCCTCGTATTGAAGAACACATCAGAATAAATCTTTTCCAACTTTGGCGAATCCTGAATCCTTATCCGAGTACAGTTCAGCTCGTTAAAAATCGGTCCATACAATTTTTTACTGTTTAATCTCGTCACGTTGAGAAAATTGATGGGGATTTTTTGCCCCACGGGATACGCCATGGCGGCCGAGAGGGTGGCGAGAGAGACCTTAAAATAAAAACAATTCATTCAAAATTCTATAAAATTTTATAAAATTGTCCACCCTTTTCCTTACATCTTTGCAATCCAACGAGATCCCCAAATCGGACGGGGTGTGGCAAACACACGGCCAAACGTGCGTCGCCGGGGGACACTTCCATTTCGGACCGGGGGGAATATACACCCCCACCACGACACCCACCGCGACCAGTAATACGAAAACTAATACTTTTTCACTCATCATCTCCTTAACTGAAATGTATAATAATTTATTATCAAAAATAAGAAGAGGAACAAGAAGAGCCGTTCTGTATTTAGTGAGGTGATGAAAATAATAATGTCCAAAATCCACACCCACGCAGAACCTTGACTCCCACCCACAACAGACATCTAAAATCCAGCGAAATCTTACAATGTTTTCATTTTACGACTTACGGATTAATTTCTTCGGATTCCTGGGACAATGTGGGTCTTGATTTGATTGACATCTCGGTCAGGTGACGATGACCATGGCGTCGTTGTCGTCGTCGATAAGACAAGGACACTTTCTCTCTTTACTATTTTTACTTAATTAAATGTAGCAAAGACTTGAATACTGCCATAAATGACCCAAATCCTTCCCATGTTATTCTTGATACAGTTTTTAATGTACGTAGTGAATGCAACAGGTAGAAAGTGAAGGTGGATTGGTGGTGGTGGCTGCCAGGTAAAATTTCTCTTTGTCTGCAAAAGTTTATGGCTACTAAAATGCGTAATAAGCTGGGATGTGCAAAATATTTTTGCAAATAATAATACATGCGTGTATATTGAATGCAAAACAATTGTCTGCACTTGTACATGCATATTTTTATTTTCCGCAAACTCAATTTGACCCATTTATTGTACAGATTTTACATTTTAATGCGAATAAAATTATAAAAATGAGGTTTATGTTAAAAGTAACTACCCGGAAATGTATTTAATTTTTCCCGTCGGGAATAATTAACTGATTGCGACAGAGTCGAAAAATCTTGGAGGATCAAGTTGGGGTTGTCTTATAGTAATGGTGATGATGAATTGTCCTAAAAAACACGTAATTTTATTGCCAAAATATTCTAATATATACATATGTAAATGCACGAATTTGACAGAATTTAAGGCTTGAGAATTTGAAAATTTGGATAGGCGATAGGGGGCACACTTACATGAGTGTAAACTTACATATTTATGTGTATATATGGAAAAATTACGGGGAAACTTGCAGAGAAGATAAAACTGGGTAGAACCTGGAGGGACAAACTTACACCTCCAAATCAATATAGGAATTCGAATCAGTTTAAAAGTGTTTGAACCGACGTGCGCTCATCGTTTCGCCTTTTTGGTCCCTTCAAGTCCACACTCTTTGATCAAGTCGACGCCTGACTTGGCTCTAATTCCCATCGCAAGGTGCTCAAGTGGTGTAACAGGGGAGGGTTCAAGCGAAGGGGGTGAGGAATGCGGACTGGAATTTATTAAAGAGAAATTCCAGCCACATAAATTATCCTATGAATCAAGCTGCATATTTCATAGCGTCAAAATAATACTTACATGTAACTATTTGTAGTGGATGAAGTTGAGCAGGCTTCCAATTCCCTACACCCAGTTAAATGCAAAAATGTGATAGTCCAGGGTCCCTACTAAGTCCTCCAAGTCTTCTCACACACCGCAAATTATGTCAATAATTTCAAAACTTGACCACACTTTGCAATGGAGAAGCACAAAGTTTTATTACGACTACCGGTTCAAAGTTTTAATGTTGCTGGTACAAATGGTAGATTGCTTCTGAGCTTTTATGCATTCAAACATACAAATATAAGTACACGGTTGTAGTCCCAAAAACTGACTGACCAATCACGAACAAGGGTCAAAAAGGTTCACTTATACAAATAAACTCACTTAAAATAATCTTAAAACTACAAATTAACTCCAGACTTTCTGGCACGTTGACTGAAAAATCGAACTGACTACAACATGGACTGAATACCGCATAAAACTTGACAAAATGAGACAAAATTGCATACTGAAAACTCAAGATTAAACTTACATACTACACATGTTAAAATGAGACAATGCTCTCAACCTTCAAATTAGGGTAAAAATGATAAAATGAGCATAATGCAAAATTAAAATTATTCTGTCGGCGACACTATTGTTGCTTTGGCTAACTATTTGGTCTCTCATTGATGAGTTTGTTAGCGTCCCGGAATTATTTCCTACATCATGGAAATTGTGATGAATAGCTTAGCAAAAAATTTACAGTTTCTAAAACTTTGTAAGTCTTACCAATTCCACTGGAACTGGCCACAGCGCCAGCATGGTGACGTTCCACATTTGCCTCCGCTGTAAAACGAAGAACGCCATCAGAGTTATTAGCACTCACGAATAAAATAATAAATTACATAAAAATGTGTCGCATAATAGTTACCTATTAGATCTTTCTCTATGTGATTTTTTGAGGTGTATAAGGCCTGCAGCTGAGCTATGAGATTTTTCTTTGTGCTAATCCGTAGGCGAATTTGTCTAACGTCATTTTCCATTTTCTCAACTTCCTCTGCAAGGTGAACGATAGTGCTTCCTGAAATTAAGCAATACTCGTAAAAAACATTACCAAAGCTTTGATACCCCTACATCTTCTCGTATAAAATAATTTAAATTGTTCAAGCCGAATCTGTGGACACTTTCTGGTAAGAAAAACTTTCTGGTAAGAAAAACTAAAGTCCAAAATAAGCAGGAAAAATAAGCATATGCAGATTTATGGGTCAATTAGGAATTTGTGATTTTAACAAATTTCTCAACTTTGTATTTTATTAGATATAGGAAATTCGTTAAATAAAACTCACGATATACCGTTGCTTCGCCTCCTAGTTCCATGGTTTAGTTAGATTTATACGATCTGCTAAATAATTTTACTCCACAATAAGTTGCAAATCGAAGCTTTTATTTAAAATGTCGGAGCAAAAAAGAATAATGCGTCTTATCCGGTTAGTCCCGAACACCACGTACTGACTGGAAATTTAGGCGTTTTTTCTCAGTGCAAGGAAATAATTAAGTTATCGTGCAGTGTTGGACGGTATCGAAAGGCTCGGACCTTCATTAATGTCAACCTTTTTGATCTCATATGTACATATACGCTTAATCTTCCTATCATTTCAGAAAAACTCCCCTTGGGAAAGTATGAGTATGACTACTTGCGTACATATTTATAAATTGTAGATTATAATTAGAAAGGACCAGAATAAAGCTTGAATGCCACCAAAAACTCATACTCTTCCTGGAACAAGGGTTGGATTCAAAGAATGAAAAAAAAACGCCTGGAATTTTTGGACAAAAATTAATATTTTTACATATGTACATGATTTCATTACACATTGACCGGTTTCATAATTGTATACATATTTACCCGAAGACCTGATTTAAGGAGTAGTTTTTAACCCAAACTTTATCACAGAATGTGAATAAAATGGTGACCATGTCATACTTACAAATAATGTAATGTATTGAGTTGTAATGTCTAATAGTAAGGTTAATAATAACTTTTATGTTACTCGGCATAGGTAGAATATTTTTAACCACGTGCATGGTTATCCCTCCTTCTTGGAAACCCTTGATAATATATTCATATGTATGCATGTATATGAGAGGTTAAAATTCTGGGCATTTTTTTTGTTAAATTTTCTGCCGCAATAACAACAAATTCAGAAAATACTTTCATGAAATGAAGCATCTCAAATTTTTATTTTATAAATGTTTGTAGAGAACACTATAACGTAGGACTCAATTACTCATCGCGAATATCTTCAAAATCACCCCATTTTAATCATTTCTCGGCTCTGGAATTGATTTTATTTGACATCAATTTGTCTCGTAGACAAAAGGGGTAGAAATTGTGAATACACTAAAATTTTGTAAAGTGTATAATTGTTTGAAAGTTTAGATTTAAAATTCTAGATAAAGGTGTTACAGATTGAATGAAATTTCGATTTGAAGCAATTTATTAATTTCTATTGCATGATTTTTGAAACATGAAAATTGAGTGCTGTTAAGTTTATCAAGATTGTACGCCATTTAGAAAATTCTAGAATAATGAAGCACCACAAGTATTTTTATAATTGAATTTGGCGAAGCTTATCTAGTCCAATAGTCCAATCTGAGTAAACTTTGCAAAATAAAGTTTAATTTACATTTTGGAAAATTTTGGTTCAATTCCCGTAATAAAAATTGAATAAAAAACTAATAATTCTTATTATTAATAATAATTCAGGTAGTAGGTACATAAAATATGTACCCTCTAAAAAATAATATAAAAAGATAAAAAGTAAATGCACACTTTTAATGCACAATTTTAAATTAAGTAAACTTTGCTCTTTATCGAATTAAAGTTACTCTTGATTTAATATAGTTTACTTAATATGTACATATATAACTGAAAGTGCATTTACTTATCACAAGTGACAAGAGTAACATTATGTTTAAGAGTGCAGCATATTTGAAAAATATTGTGTAGAAGTTTGATTTGACATATTTTGTTTATTTTCTGACAGAAATATATTTTTTTTCTAGTGATATTTTTAAAATTAAAAAAAAACCCACAGTTCTATAAGATTTACAAGCCACTGAACAATGTTCCCAGCACTCCAATAGAAATTTATCAGGACGTGTTATTACATCAACTCTTAGAAATTCAGTATTAATACCAAGTGCTATTCATAAATGTATGACTCTACCAAAGTGGTACTGGTAAGTTATACCGTGTAAAAATAGCTCGTATTAAAGTTTGCACCGTATCGGTAGAAAATTTTTAGGGATCGGCATACCAAGCGGTGTGAACCTTTATCCCAAGAAAACAGTATCTGCCTGACTATACCAAATTTCTAACAGTGTATCATGGCATCATTCTCATTTATGACAGCATTAATTGACATCTTGTCTGGTGTCCGGAATCCACGTTAATCATGTCAGCTAAATATGTACATATCAGTAAAAGTCTTAACTTATGATTTAACAAAATTAATAATTCTGCACAGCCAACCATGATACCTACATAAATACAAGTAGCCGTATTAATGTCGATACCAAACAAATAAAAATCATGTCCAAGTATTTGTCCAAAAACTTGACAATAAAATGCAGATACAGACCCGTATTTTATTTATTTCCTCTCTGCCTCACCCACAATTTGATCGTGCCCTTTGTTGACATTGATCTTGTCACTCTTTTTGACATTTATTGTTTAATTGATCCAACGTGATGTCACTGCGTCGTTTTTACAGTCGCACGTTCACTGCTATCGGTCAAGCTCATGTAAACTTGGATGTTTACTTGGGCATGGTTTCAGGCAATATTATGCCCGTACCGTGACTCGCATGACAAGTAGACAGATCTACACTCTTAGAAATCCAGTATTAAAATGATACCAAGCGGTGGTATATTATGGCTCTGCCAAATAAATAATACAGTGTAATAACAGCTCGGTATTAAAGTTTTGCCATATCAGTAGCAAATTTGTACGAACCGGTATAATTTTAATACCAAGCGGTAACAACTTTAACACCGAGAAGTTATTTAATACCTGGCGGATTATGCCAGATTTCTAACAGTGTATAAATCCGGTATTAAGTTAGTACCAAGCGGTATTCATATATTACTCAAAGTGGTATTTATAAGTAATACAGTGTAATATTATTACACGGTATTGCTTATCAATACCACCACTCGGTAGAAGAGTTTTACCACATCGGTAGCAAATTTTTATGGACCGGCATGCATAATTTTAATTCCAAGTGGTAGCAAGTTTAATACCGAGAAATCAATACCTCGCTGACTATACCAGATTTCTAAGAGTGTAATAGGAACGAAATACTTGAAAACATTCGTTTATCTTTTTAAATATAGGGTGGTGACAGACTCAAATTTTTGTCATGTTGGGTTTATTCTTTCATTGGGGTTAACACAATGTGAGCATGAAGTACATAAGTTTTGTAGAATTTCGTGCCAATTTAAATTTAGGATTAGAAATTTAAAGCCAAATAATGGGAACATTATTACCCACGTGGAGATGTGGATTCTCATTTCTAACCTTGATTTGGCTCAAGCTATTTGTTCAGGAAGTGGTATCCGTCTCAAATCCTGAATGGGTGCAGGATCGACAAAGTAAAGTGGTTAGCGTTTTTAACCCCGATTTATTTAAGAGTGATTATATTTGTTACCTAATTTTAGACCCTGCATTTTGCTATGATCCAAATTTATCGTGCGGTAGGAGATCATTTTAATTTTTTTATATATAAGATTGCATACAATGCGAATAATTAGGTGACAAATTGTCACCAACGGTGGTACAATAGTGCTCTATTTATTGGTACTGATTAAGGAGACGTTTTCTCACCAAAGGAAAATAAGTAAAAAAAAATCATGTGCTAAACAGATGCAATTAAAACAATTGAACATTTTTGATCTGAATAAGATTTCTTGAAAGTATTGAATTTTTTATAATTACATCTGGTTTGTACATAAGTTTTATTAGTGGCAAAAACGTTTCCTTAATAAATAGAGCACTCCGTTGGCGACAATTTGTCTCCAAACTATTTGGAATACATACAAAACTGATTTACGTGGTCTCATTATAATCTAAAGGTCCGCCATTTTGGCCAGGGACATGCACCTCGGGTGGGCGTCAGTCTCCCATAGATATTCAATCCAATAGCTACAAAATATTTAAGAAATTTAGCTACTTCACCCTTAATCCGGCCTACAGTGTCGCGCAACCCATATTTTTCGCCAGGAATACGGGACATTCTTGTAAGTGCGACAATTCTACTACTCATAATTCTAAATATTTCACTTTTAATTTGTAAATGCCCAGTTCAAATCCAATTCGACGGTGCGACGAGTCCCACTTCTGCCGGGTTACAGTTCACGGATGGGGGCAGTCCTACCAAGGGGAACACATTTCTTTTTAGCCAGCTACATTTCCACTGGGGGTCTGAACATACGTTGAACGGAGTTAGGTAAATGTCTCATCCATCTCCTAACCACTATTTGTTCACACTTTTCCATAATTATTTGCAGATATCCCCTCGAGATGCATATGGTGCATCACAACGCTAAATATGCGACCCTCATGGATGCAATGAGGGCAGTAAATGATCCCCAAGCTGTGGCTGTTTTGGCAGTATTATTTCAGGTAGGGCCGTATTCGAGTTTACATGGTCAGAAACACTTGCAAAAAAAATCGCAAAAATATTTGGCTTAAAAATGTGAACTTGTCTGGCAAAAACTTTCGAAATTTCCCAGGGGGAAAGTGCGTTTTTTGGGGAAGGCATTTGAAGTTTCCGGAAAACTTCGAAAATTACTAGGAATATTCAAACGTTCTTCGAAAACTTTCAAAAATTCCCAGGAATATTCGAAAATTCCAGGGGGAAATATGGGGGAAATAATTTTTGAAGCTTGACAGATTTTTCCAGACTATTGTGCATCTTCATTTAGTTCAAAATTTTGAAAATGCTGATGCTGCGATGCGACTTGAACATGCGAAACAGTAAATTAAACGAATACGTACATTACATCATTTAATTGCACAGGTTGGTTTTGCCAATCCAGCCATGACTCCGATCGTCGACGTTGTCCAGCTTTCTCTCCATGAAGACCCAGTGTTCACGTCGTACCAAAAAGTTATAAATGTTGAAAACCTCCTCCCACTTAAGCTTCATTATGTCCGCTATATGGGATCCCTGACGACCCCACCGTGCACGGAGAACGTCGTGTGGACAGTTTTTACTACTCCGGTCTCTATTTCATTACCTCAGGTGAGAAATAAAAGTGCAAAATAAAAGTCAAAGAATCCGTGTTTCGTTTTGGAATGGTCAAAATAACTGTCCAAAATAATTTTTGACGTTGGAAATATATCCACAATGTCCAAAAGCGTCCAACATTGGAAAATGGGGCAAAATGTTACAAGTTCTTTTTTTTGCAAATTCATGTAAGTACACATACGTCAACGGATTGTTCTAAGATTCACTATCTGATAGAGTCAGATACATATATACTCCGCACTGGTATTGATTTGGTAATAGCTTCCTACCGGACTGGTAGTAGTTTGTTTCCGAAAGGTAAATTTGATATTGTTAAATGAAAAATAAATTATTGCCGTTAAGTATTATTATATTTAACCCCGGTAGATTCATTACTATTTACTGGTAGTACTGATTTACTACCAGTTTTCTAATCGAATATTAAAAAATTTAAAAATCATTCCGCTACAAATGATGTGCACCTAAAAATAATTTTATTTCGTGTTATAAATATTCTTGAAAATTAATTCTTGACTTAAAAATTTGCCAAAACTCGTGCAATTTATTTGCAACAATAGTACAACAAAGAAAATACCCCGGAAGTAACGAATCTTTCTAACCGTACAACATTAATGTGTCGAAACAAGACGAAAATCAAATAGTTGTTTGTAAACTGTGTATAAAATTACGTATTTATTCCTATTTTGAGAGAAAGTTAGATTCACATGGAAGAGGAATTTCTTTTCTTATTACGTTACAAACTTCCGAGCGATTTACTTTGACATTTCATTTGATCGTAATAACTATGTATGTTCCAATCATTATGATAATCATCTAAAAATTAAATTTTAAAATGCAACTTTTCGTGAAACTTAATTTTTGACTTTCAAGTTTGCCAAAAAAATAACGGATTTTATTTGTATTGATTGGAAAATTTATTTGAATTTAAATTTATTTGATTTAACATTGCGAGCGGGCTGAAATTAAAATTAAATCCATCACACTTAAATATTTCCAAATCAATAAGATTACTGAACCGTGATACCCGTGTCTGCAGAGTCACATTTGTACTCCGGGCAGTAATAATTTATTACCATTTATAAGAGCATTGAAAACTTGTAACATTTTGCCTCATTTACTCTTTTGGACGTCCAAAATTCTATGTCTAACATTTGTCAAAAACTCAAGGTAAATTTTTCATGTGAAAAAATTTATTAAAAAACGAGAATAAGAACCTTAAGGCTGCCTGGGACGCAGGCACAAAAATAATTTCTTAATTTTTGGACAGAATGGAAAATGGATCGGTAAATATGTGGGGAATGCGGGTTTCTCCACAGAATTACGGATCCGTTTTCCATTCTCTCCCAAAATGAACCCTTAACATCATTTTCTAGAAATTCACTGTCCCAGGGACGGTTAAGTGGTATTTTGCAGTTTACTTGAATCCCATTCGGTGCACTTTGTAGTGAAATTCAAGTAATTTCAATGAAAGAGTAATTTAATACAAACAAAGAAAACCTGTCGTTTCGCTCGAAAAATCCGAGTACTAGCCCGTTTTGCCCGTTTACACCGAAACAGCAAAGCGAAACACTGCAAAAAATTGATCTCATGCTTTTGCTCTTCTTTTAGTTGATGTCCTTCCAACAAGTGTTGGATCCTGATGGTCTCCTTTACATGAATTTCCGGCCGACCCAACCCCTCAATGGGAGGAGCCTTACGTGGTTTAAAGTTCCCGGAATTAAGAGAATATTAACCGTGACGAAGCAAGGATTAGTACAAATCGGGGGAGGAGGCAGTATTTTCAGTCTTTTGAGCAATGCGCTGAAATATTTAGGAAATCAATTTTTTTGGAATTTGTCATTATTAGTTGGTCAATTTGGAAATGTTTTCAATTTATTATTTCCTTTATTTAATCCTTATTTCTTCGTAATATAAGGAACAATTTTTGTCAGATTTGCAAGTCATTAAATAATTTTGCGACTATTTTTATGTTTATAAAGAATAAGATTCCTGCCTTCTGTAGTACAACTTTTTTAAATCTTTTTAAAAATTTTATAACTAGCAAATATTAACCAATTTAGCAAACATTTATGCAAAATTTACATTTAGCAACAGAATTTGTTACTCGGTCCTGAATAAGTTGATCGTGTCTATTCTTAATTTTCAATGGCAAAATCTTACCACGCTTATAAAGCCCTCCTAAATATCGTAACTTATTTTACGACACGAAGAATACTATATAAGGTTACGACGGAATCATGAATACCCTCATTGAACTTCATTGCAATGAATAAATTACGGCTTTGATGATATCAAGAAAATATCTTTGTGTTCAAACCTGATTAGATAAGCAAACGTTTAATCCGCTTTTCGTGATCAAATTAAATATGACTCACAACGTATCCTGCTCAGTCAGAACCGGGTTATACGTACAGTAGTATTATTGTAGTATTAAAGTACGTTCGATTCTAAACGGCGTAATAAAACATACGTATCTAAGCTAACACCGTGGAAAAGCATATTATTTGAAATCGAAATGGCCCCAAAGACAAACAAAGGGTAAGTTCCCGAACATTGTTAACTACTGTTCATCCAATATTAATAGTCGCAATTTCTTGGAAAATTTTCTGAGAGGTTATTTGGTTGCTAATTGAAAAATAAATAATCTGCCAGGTAACCTGTCAGAATTTTTTGCGACTAATAATAATGGACGAACAGTAGTTATACTGTAAATATCTAATTTGGCAAAGATTATTTATTACCGAATTCGTAACGTATGTATATGACTGTTCAAAAACCATAATAATATGACTTACAATGGAGGTCTCACAACGTATGTTACAGATTTGGACGAAATTATTTAGTGTCAATCGATCACAAATAAAATTAGTATGAAATTTGCAAATGGAACTATCTGCCAATGCGCAGGTTTGGCGGAGATATTTGCATAAAAGGAGGAGAAAACGCACTAAAAGGCTGGCATATTTTTCATTTTCCAAATTTCCTGTGCATTTTTTCTGCTTTGAATGCAAATATCTCCGCCAAACCTGCGTATTGGCAGATAGTTCCATTTGCAAATTTCATACTAATTATATTTGTGATCGATTGACACTAATTTCGTTGGGAGACCTCCATTGTTAGTTAACTTTTGGTAAAGATCTGGTAATAAATTTTTACAAAGTCGGTAATAATCTTTATTATTTTAGTAATATTTGTAGTAAAAACGAATCTAGTGGTTTCAAATTATTACCACAGATCGTAAAATATATGACCAGAAAAATTATTTATAATGCACAATTATTGCATTATTCTTTTTCACCTATTAATACACAAAAGTTACTTCAATTAACTTTCACTGCGAAGTAGATTTAACTATTTTGACTGACCCAATATTTTACCAGGAACAAGAAGAAAGTTGCCAAACCCGTAATCAAGTGCGTGTCCCAAGCAGAATTGAAATTGAAGGCAAAATCTAAAAAGACGACTAGGGTCGGCGCCACGGTCAATATTAAACGCCGGGCCAGTGACTATCGAAGACAAGGCGATCTTACCAAATCGCATGTAATGTATCATGCTAAATCTTCAAATATCAAAAAAGCCGAAAACCTACTGCTTTCTGGCTGTAAGAAAAGGAAAGTTTGCAAGAAAAATAAACAAGCGAAGAGCAACGTAAGTCAAAAATCTGGTGATACTTACGTAATCCAAAGAAAATGAGAATTATAATTCTCATTTTTTACGTAAAAGCGTTACAAAATAATTTCCTGATGACATTGAAAAAGTGCATTTTTTTGTACATTTAAAATGGTCATTAATTAATGAAATAATAAATCAATTATTTGATTAATAATAATAAATCAATAATAAACCAATGTATCATGATAATGAGGAGGAAATTGTAGCTTTATTTTTCACCTAGCTATGTTGCTAATCGCTAAATTCATCTCACAATGGAGGTCTCCCAACGTATGCCCACAGATTTGGACCAAACTGGTGTCAATCCATCGCAAATATAATTAGTATGAAATTTTCAAATGGAACCATCTGCCAATGCGCAGGTTTTGCGGAGATATTTTCATAAAAGGATGAGAAAACGCACCCACCGGCTAGAGGTGAGTCGGGTCTAAGATTTTCAAAGCCCGACCCGCTTAAGCCCGACTCAAAAACCCTATTCAAAAGCCCGACCCGCCCAAGCCCTATTCAAAGCCCAACTCAAAAGCCCGGGCCCGCCCAAGTCCAGATTTCTAAAGCCCGAGCCCGCCCAAGCCCTATAGGGCTTGGCGTTGAGAAAGCCCGCCCAGGCCCGAGCCCATCGGGCTTTTAGCCCGGGCCCATAGGGCTTAATCGGGCTTTTTTGTTATAGCGTGACAAATTATTTATACAATTAAAAATTTATACAATTAAAAATAAAATTTGTAGAGCGTTCTAAATTACGCATGATGAAACACGAATTTATAAATAAAGAAGTTCAAATTATTTAACAAACACATTTTAAAGGTTTAGTATTCAACAAATTATTTTCACAGGGTACAAAAATAAATAAACCCAAAACTGTTAGTGTCAATGATGTTTAGTAAACAAATGAACTAATCTCAGGTTGGATAAACTACTGCCACTAATCCTAAGTTCAGTGCGACTGGCGGTCAACGTTAAACCGGTGCTTTAAAACACTCTCTCATCACTAGCTTGTGATGCGGGGATTGATAATATCCTTGGAATAATTTTCTGCATCAATGGAAATTGTGTGGCGCCACACCAAAATTTCAGGATATGCTGACCTCGCTTGATCCAATAGCCTCATCTTCTTTGAGTATGTATCCTCTTGCACAGTAAGCTTATTTTGTATTCTCCGTCCTTTCACACTTTAGATGTGCAACCCTGGTAGTAATTTGTTTCACACCAATAACAACAACCATTTCCATTTTGAAAATTTGTGATATTGGAATTACTTTTTAATGAGAATCCTATGAGAATACAATAATGAATTGGGAATTGCAAGTATAAAATACAAATGGTGCGCTTTTGGCCAAACTTTTGACTCTCATATTACTCCTAACTCCACGAAAAATATTAGTCGGGCTTTTGAGTATAGCCCGAGCCCGACTCAAGAAAAGCCCGCCCAGGCCCGACCCGACTCATGGGCTCAGCTCAAAAGCCCGGGCCCGCCCAAGCCCTACTCAAGTAAAGCCCGCCCAGGCCCGGCCCGACTCAAAGGCCAAACTCAAAAGCCCGGCCCGCCCAAAGCCCGTTGGGCCTGGGCGGGCTCGGGCTAGCCCGATTAAAGCCCAAGCCCGACTCACCTCTACCACCGGCCTGCAAATTTTACATTTTTCAATTTTGCTGCTCATTTTCCCCTCTTTGGATGCAAATATCTCCGCAAAACTTAAGCATTGGCAGATAGTTCCATTTGCAAATTTCATACTAATTATATTTGCGATCGATTGACACCAGTTTGGTCCAAATATGTGAGCATACATTGGGAGACCTCCATTGTCAGTCATTATTGAAAAATATTAGGTAAAAATATTCTGTAAAGAAAAAAATCAGTATCTGAGGATAGGTTGTCGTACTTCTTCCAAAAGACCGTATCCCAGTCGTGTGAGATCTGTGTATGTGTACAAAAATAAAGAGTAAAAAGATCTATGTGAAATAATCACTAATTAACTTATGCAAAGTAGTATCACTGCGATTCTGCATCAATAAATGTGAATATGTAAACATACATAGTTGCACAACGTCATTTTACTGTTTATTTTTGTGTACATAAGTCTTTGAATCATACCTTAATTGATAAACTTACTCAAGTCATGCAGATTATGCAATGCACAACAATCTTTATTAAGTCATACGTCAATTACTGATGTTTCACATTATTAAAGTGGATTAAAGCAGGTAAGTCGAATGTTTGTAAACTTTATAGAACTGTGCAAATTATTTGAATACATAATTTTACTAAAGTCGCACTCTTGGCGCAATGGCGAATCTGTTATTCCCGAATTTCTCGCCTTGATCCGCAGTATTTCTTAACCACGCCGAACTTTCTTTGGGGAACTAAATATATCCTTGAAACCAGTGTGTGCAGAACAAAAAGGCAGGCAGTGGCTTTTTGCCTGCCTCTTTGCCTTTTAGCCCCACAAAAATCTGTCCCTTTTTGCCTTTTGCTAGTTTGGGGCGCGATGGGACGAAACCCCCGTGATAAAATTAAAGTGAAACTTATTCATTGCATTCTTTATACTTTTCGCAATTATGAGCTTTAGAGTCAAAATTTGATTAATTAAGCTGATGGTGGTGTACAAACAACGCTGAAGACATCTAGGGAAAAGTATTCAACTAATTTGAAGTTTTAGTGAAAGTCAGAACCCTCCAACACCATTTTAAAAATTTGAGGAAGCTTCGTCGGAATATTAAAAACATTTTAAAAACTTATTGCAGATTCTGCAATTTCTTTAATACATTATAAACGACCATAAATCGGGTTCAATCGTCAAAAATCGAGCAAAAAGGAATCAAACAGGCAAAAAGGCATCAAATGGGTAAACAGGCACGCAAAAAGGCAAAAGGGCATTGAAAAAGGCAAAAAGGCAAAAAGGCATGCAGAAAAAGCAAAAGGGTTAGCACTGCACACACTGGTTATTGAACAAAACATAAAATTAAGAACATTATTATTTAAAATTATGTAGCATTTCGACTTTGAATTTGCACCCTTTTGTTTAATGTTGGAATTGAATATAATTTCTGCATGATTTTTGAGCAATTAAAAAAGTCGAAAATTGAGCAATTGGTAATTTTGTCGAGTCTGTACGCCATTAGAAAATACTGGTAAATTTTTATAGTTAAACGGGAAGTTAGGTGAATCATTTAGAGGAAGTTTGCATTGAGCCAAGGTTAGTGGAATATTTGCAATTTATAAAATTTTATAAAATTAAGCTAAGCCAGAA
Source organism: Folsomia candida (assembly GCF_002217175.1). Lineage (NCBI taxonomy): Eukaryota > Metazoa > Arthropoda > Collembola > Entomobryomorpha > Isotomidae > Folsomia > Folsomia candida. Next base: position 3,314,056 of record NW_019091207.1, on the reverse strand, counting down.
TTACAAAATCTGTAATTTGGAACATGTAGGTTAAAGTTTAGTATGAAAATTATGACATTAAAATGACATTAATAACATAATAGTATGTGAGTGTAGCAGTTGTTTTTTATGTTCATTTCCGTGAACGGCGTGCAGCGGCGTACATTGTCTCCCTGACACCTTGAGGTCGACAACGGCAAAATGACATTAATAACATACGTATTTACAAAATATCGTTAATATATAACATTATTTAGCATTTCGAGCAATATTGTGAATTTTGACTTGGCATATTTTGTATAATTTTTGAAAGGAATATAATTTCCTTAATAAGGAAAAACAAAAAACATAATATGTTTTTTGAGCATACCTGTTCAAAAATTCAGTTTTCATTCAAAGTCAGTCATCCCGATTTCATATTGAAGATTTTCGTTCAAATCCATTTCATTTTATACTGCATCTGATTTCTTTTCTTACTCACCCCATGTATTATTTAAGCATAGGGTCAAAAATGAAGAGTGAAAAATCCTTTCATTCACAGTCATTCATCTGAAATGACGGAATCATTCGGTCATTTTTATTCAAATGACTGGAATTTCATTTTTATTCACTATCATAATCAGTCAAATGAATGAAAGTTAACAGGCGTGTTTTTGAGTATGACTTCAAAAATCCATAAGCGACTTTAATACTTTAATTAATAATAATAATAATAATTTTTAATTGAGTAATAAGGGTGCAAGTTAATGCACTCGAATGTGCGTAAACTTCATAAGAAAGTTGAAAATTAGTCATTTTCATTTTGTCAAGTTTATACGCCACTTATAAAATTCTAGTATTTTTTTCTTTATTTAAATAAAATACAGATATTTAGGGCACATAAGCTTGTAAGCGTATCACGATTATCGTAAGTAATATGTGCAAACTTTTTAAAATTATACTTTCCAAAGTGTGTAAATTTGGAAAAATTAGGTTTAAATTTTTTTTTTATAAAAAGTATGGAATAACAAAATAAATGTAATACCGTTATATGCAAAGTTATGTAGCATTCCGAGCAAAATGGCGCATTGTTAATCTTTTACAAAAACACGCTATCTTATGGTTTGTGAAATTTTTAAAATTCAAAAGCGTCAACTTTAAATTGACTTTGACAACTTTTGTTAGATTTGTAAGCCATTAAATATTTTCTGAAATACTTTTGCCGCAATAAAAATTCAGATTTTCTATTTTTCTCCTTATTTTAAGTTTAGACTGTGTTTAGTATAAACATATTTCAGCCAAGTCTTTGTAAACTTTATAAAACTGCACAATAATAATTTTACAAAATATCCCACTCTTGGCGCAATGGCGAATGTGAAATTCTCGAATTTGATCAATCCGAATACTAAATGTGTAGCTATTTATTTCGACGCTAAATCAGCGTTCAATAGTATTGACAGATCTTTATTAATTAAAAAGCTAATGTTTAAGTATAAGTTACACCCCATTTATATCAAAACAATACATAATTGTGTTAGCGATACATTATTTAGATTTAAAAATAGTGATAAATACTACATCAATTCTACTGGTATAATTCAGGGTGGTACGATCGGACCTGTTGTTTACGGAGCTTATCAGGACGATATCGCTGATATAATTACATTGCCGTTCCTATTATATGCCGATGATCTCGTTGTGTACACTGCAGGAACAGATTTGGACCTATTACTACAAACACTGAAAGACCAAGTAATTCGCATTCAACAATGGTATACTGACAATAATATGACACTAAATTACGACAAAACTAAATACCAAATTTTTCATAAAAGTAGAGACCCCATCCCGGACAAATTTATAAACTCGCCATTGGTGTTAGATAGCGGTCATGTTATCGAGCAAGTTTCTTGTTTTAAGTATCTTGGTGTGGAACTTGACTCGACACTGAGTTTCAAACAACACTTTGAATCAGTAAGTAAGCGTATTTACGTTAACTTAGGTTATTTATATGGGTTAAAGCGTTATTTAAGTGAAAATGTAATGACGGTTATGTTGAATAGTCATATATTTACATTCGATTGCAGATTTCTGCATTGACATATGGGCAACGCTAACAACTCCACAACTTGACACTATACAACGAAAAGTTGACAGTTACCTATTAAATTTCTATTTGCCTATTATTGAGAAAAAAGCACGTATCCGCAAATCTCGACACTACAAAGACCTCCGACACAAATTAAATATCGTTGATTTACGAGCAAAGTGCAATATGTTAACAGTTATAGAGAGGAGAGACCTTTTTTTACTTAAATATGCGTTTAAGAACCTGTCACATCTTAAATCTGTATCCTCAACTAGGCGTACTTTTCCTCTGTTAGTTGTTCCCAGAACTAAAACGACTTTCTCCCAGAAAAGCATAAACTATCGGTCTGTTAAGCTATGGAACTCGCTACCACGCGACTGGGAAGGTAACATAACTTATCCTAAATTTGTTCAGTTGAGTCGTGAATGGATAATTTCTAGACGTAATGAAGAATATATTTACTACTAATAATAGATAATATAGATACATGCTTATATAGAGAATTAGCTTTTAGTGTCACGGATTGTAAACCAGTTGATTTGTACGCCATTTAGAAATTCACTGTATATTTTTAGTATAAAAGCTTATAGGTCAGTCCCACAGAAGTCATGCATCCCTCTGTTTTGGTTTTTAAAGATGTTTACTTTAATATTTTTAATCTGGTAAACTGTATACAATTTAACTTTGCAAAGTTTGCACTTTTGCAAAGCAAAGTGCGTAATTTTCAGAAATTTAGGTTCACATTTGGTTTAAAAACTAGTACATTAATTGAATAAAAAATAAAATTAAGAACATTATTATATAAAATTATGTAGCGTGAAACCTCATCTCCCTTCACTGGGTGGCTCATTCCCAATGTCCCCCCTTACTTTACTACCCGATGACCCAGTCCTCGCTCGCCTTATGACCCTTGATGCTGATGATGATGCGATGGCGATGATAATGCGATGATGAAATGCTGGCGGCGGGTTAGGCCAGGCAATAAGAAATGTCTGGAGGAAGGAGAAGGTTGTTGCTGGTCCGAAGGTTACTTTATTACTGACTGTCATTTGGAAATGTACACGACTTTTATGTTACAAAGATGTCTACAAATTAACTCCGCCTTCACTTCCACATCACCTCTTCTTCCCCTTATTCTCATAGATGCACTGCTCAGTCCCGAGGGGGAGCGCACGAGCAGAGTATGGGTTGAGTGGTTACAAGCGTTTCGACGTATTAACTTCGACTTTGCACCCTTTTTTAATGTTCGACTTGAATATAATTCCTGCATGATTTTTGAGCAATTAAGAAAGTCGAAAATTTAGTAATGTTAATTTTGTCGAATATGTACGCCATTTTCGAAAATTCCGGCAAATTTTTATACTTAAACGGAAAGTCTACTAGATATGTCCCCTAGTATACTTGTGTTGAGCGAAGGTTAGTGGAATATTAGTAATTTATCAAATTTTATAAAATTAAGCTATTCAAAGTGTGTCATTTTTGAAAATTTGGTTTTAAATTTCGCATGAAAATTATGACATTAAAATGAAATTAATAACATATTTATATAACATTATTTAGCATTTTGAACAATATTGTGAATTTTGACTTGGCAAATTTTGTTTAATGTTTGAAAGGAATATAATTTCCGTATGTTTTTTTGAGTGACACTTCAAAAATTTCTGATTTGTAAGCCATTAAATAATTTTCCGAATATTTTTGTGTACAATAAGCAGTCAGATTAATAACTTCTCTCACAGATACTTTACTCTACAGGGTGCAAGTTAACGTACTCAAATGTTTGTACACTTGGTAAAAAAGTTTAAAATTAGTCATTTTAATTTTATCAAGTTTTCACGCCATTTATAAATTTCCAGTATATTTTTCTGTATTAAAGATACCTTAGGTAAGGTAAAAGCTTGGTACTTGTGCAAACTTTTTTTTAAATTAAACTTTCCAAAGTGTGTAAATTTGGAAAAATTAGGGTTAAATGTTTTTATAAAAATTATGGAATAACAAAATTACAGAGCGAAGGCGTCTCGCTATTTTGTAAAAAATACAAAATTTACACAGTTTTTCGAGTTACAAAGTTTGCAATGCAAACCCACGCGTGTTCTTTATCAATCTTAATTTCGACAAAAATTTGCCCAATCCGTTATAATAATTCCACCCAAAAAAGTTTTCACCAAATATAGAATCTAATAACTATTACATAGATTAACGGACATCGCAACATCTGGTAATATTTACTAGGGCAATCAAATTTTAAAAATTTATTTAATTCAACGTCAACCTTTATCAGCAACCAACTTCGAATACCTCCATAAAAAAATTATTTTTGTTATGGCAAATTAAATTTAAAACTTTGGCTTAATTTGATCTTCCAGAAATTTATTTTCGAAAATAATGCAGCTCACAGCATATCTAATTATCTGTAATCCAATCTGCGAAAAATTTTGACACATTGCAAAAACATGTGAAAAAAATGCATAGTCTGAAAATTAACTTCATGTACCAAACCACACAGTATGATTCATTTCCTCCATTTAATTTACTCGAGTTGACACCAAATATGTATGATAATTAGTGGTCCATCCAAAATAGCCAGTCGTCTATCACGACATGGATGACGGATAAAAATCGACTACATGTTTTCGCGAATAATTATTGTAATTCGCAAATTTTATGCAACTGAGGTGACCATGTGACTCACTAATCAAGTAGACTTACGTACACATACACTTATAGAAATCTGGTATAGTCAGGCAGGTATTGATCTCTCGGTATTAAAGTTGCTACCGGTTGGTATTAAAATTATACCGCTCCGTACAAAATGTGTTACCGATATGGTGAAACTTTAATACCGAGCTATTGCTACATGGTATTACTTATAAATACCACTTTGATAGAGTTATATATGAATTGAGTATTGCTTGGTATTATTTTAATACCGAATTTCTAAGAGTGTATACTAATTTTCTTTCCTTATTTATGCAAGGTTTCGGTCAGGAAGTGGTCGTCCTGTTGATAACGGAAAACATTAAATTATGTGATACATAAAAGCATTACTAATTTTCTTGAGATATTTAAATTGAAAGTCATTCAGAGAGGGTTTGGCTTAGTCTTAAAGAGAGACAAATTTGCATAACAGAACAACCATGTATTTCCACCTGGGCATAGTTCTCCTATTTCTAATTGAGAAGGTTTGTAAAAAAAATTACATAAAACTCGACGTTATAATAAACGACACGATAAGCTTTGCAAATTTCGCAAATCAATCGCTAAATTTTCTCATTTCGTAAAATTTTGATGACAAATTTTATTCCCAAATTCACACAGAAGTTTTTATTTTGCAAAAAATATTGTGCGTTCTACTGACGATTAGCCAATTTCACGAACAAATATATCTACACATTTAAAACTCACTAAATTTTGCCACTTCGTAAAACTTTTGTTGCAATTTTTGTTCCAAAATTCACCCAGAACTTCTGGGCCAGAAGTTTTTATTTTTCGAAATTATTATGTGACAAACTATTTCCACAATGCAAAACAATGCATGGTCGTTAGTATACGCTAACTAAATTTTTCATACATAAATTTGCAAAAAAATATTGATAATTTAATTATTTAAGGGCTTATCCTCCACATTAACACCTCAATCCGACTTTGACAAAAGCTATGTCGGTGTAGTTTACGAACCTTACACTAAAAATCATGACAATCGGCACGATTACACCCTTGACGAGGTGAAGGACATGTTGCTCGTGGTGTCGAAACGGTTTAAATGGATCTCCACCTACGGCATGGGAACGATCAGTAAGCAGATATTCGTGATATATTCATAGTTAAACCTGCGCCATTGTTATACATAACTGAACTCTGGCGTAAGTTGAGGTGGGAAATTAAGTAAATATCTTCATTACACTGTTAGGAAATCGTGTCAAAGTTTGGTCAATTTCGATAATTGAGAACATTTTGCAAACACTGCTAAAAAAGTTTTCACCTGAATTGAATACCATGAAACACCTTCTATGTAGATCTGAATATTACTTCAAAAATATTCGTTTCAAATGCTTTTTTCATATGGCGTGAAACTATGACGCAGCAAAATTTAAATTCAATTTTAAATGTAAACTGCAAACCGATGTATTTTTCGTTTTCTCAAATTTACCCAGAAATTGCCCAGAAATTGCCCAGAAATTCGACACGTGTTACTTCGTAAACTATCTGCTAAATTAGGTGTTATGCGAAATTAGACGACATTGACATCAGCACGCGCATAGTTTTTTTGTTCTCTTCTCTAGATATTAATTACGCAATTAGTTAATTAATCTCCTAATTAATTAATCAGTTAATCGATCAATTAATTAATTAATCAGTTAATCATTCAATCAATTAATTTATTAACTAATCAGTTAATTAATTACTCAGGTGCCACCAGCAAATGGAACGAAGGCCAAGCCGGCGGTTTCTCTGGCATGGCGGCGAGTCAAATCAACCAAGAAATGAATTCTCTCCAATTAGTCGTCAATCTCGGAACGTGGCTTATTTCCAATGACGCCGTTATGAAGCAGGAAATCGTCAACGCCTTCACCGTGGCGGGCTTGGCAAACTCGAATTTTCCCGGGACCGTTAACGGGGTCATCATCACGAGTCATCACACCTACACTGACGACCAGCTGAGAACCGTTGTTCACCTTTTGTCCCAGAATTTAGCCACGGCGCGAAATTTGAAGGTTCAATTAGGCCTACGAACAAGCAATTGTGACGCATTGACGAGAAATTCAGAACTCATAAGGCTTTTGGACTTTATCAATTGTCAAAAATTTCCAACGTCCCAAACTTCAAAGAGCAACGTTTCCGCCGAAGTTGGCCTGGTTGGCCGATATTTTCTCCAACTTCGGCAAGAATTCGGCACAATTAAGCCTAATTTGACCGTAATTGGGGAAACCGGATGGGCAAGTTTTGATAAGTCGGGTAGTCAAAGAGAGTACAATAGTTCGGTCAAATTTTGGCGGGAAATGGGGCAATGGGCGAAAATTAATAAGTTTCGGGTCGACATGTTCACTGCGTTTGATGAACCCTGGAAAATAGCGATCGGGACGCATGAGCCGCATTACGGATGGTGGGAAAGAGTCGGGAACGAGTCGAGTGGGAGTGACGCCTTCAGGGAAAAGTTGACATGTAAAATTTTCATGTATTTTCATGTATTTTCATATTTTCGGCACAATTTAGGATTTTAGCAATGTCTGATTTCAAATCATCTTTTCGCCATGCACTGCACTGCAAAAAAACTGCAGGAAATCCAAATAATAAGCGCCATCTAGCGGCTCGCCTGATTTACGACACGTAATTATACGGATTATCCGCCAGATGGCGCTGATTTCTTGCATTTCTTGACCTCTTGCAAAAAAAGTATGCCTAAAAACACAATTTCTTGCAGTTTTTTTCATGACTCAAACGCTTGATTTGAATCTGTTTTTTTTCGAATTGTCCAACATGAGTCGAATTCCAACATGAGTCCGAGTTTTCGGAGTAAAATTCCACTGAATTCGGAAAGCACATCACAAAATATTGTATTAACGAGTTATTATTTCTGGTGATTTAGATCTTGAACCTGAACCTGCAAAACCAAAGAGTCCGTGGTCCGTAGAGGTCATCGAAGGCAGAGTAATTAAAGATGATACTCCTCCTACAAGCAAAAATATCGCTTCCTCACCCACAATCCTATCGGAATTTGTCCGTTTCTTACTGATGATAACCTTGTATCAAAAATTCGTAACTTTGTAATCATATTTACAACGATCTGTATGCAACGCGTTAATAAATATTCATAAAATCTTATCGAACTAAATTCTGTGCTTAAAATGTATTGTAAGAAATTGATTAAAGTTGAAGCAGATGGATTCTTCAAAATGTGACAAGTTATAGAAAATATTCCCGTTTTTTAAAAAATTATTACCCGTCGGAAATTTAATTTCGTGGAAGTGTACCAATTTTTATTCAATTAACGGAATGCCAAAAATAAAATGATTTTATTATAGCTTATATGTATAAAATTTGCAATGATTTACAAAATTTTTAAACTTTTCATAATCTAACCAGTTTTAAATTGAAATGATATTTAAATCCACAAATTTTCATGGAATTAGTCTAAATTGGTTTCGAATTTTTTTAACAAAATGCTGAAAACCGTTTCATTTTATATTTTTGGACAATTCAGAAAGTTTTGAAAAAGAGTAGGGACAATTTGGATGTCATTTACAAAATTACAACATGTTTTAGTGCAATTAGAGGTGATTAGATTTGTAGCCCTCATGATATGTAAACAAAAAAAAACTACAAAAAAAACAACAAAATGGTTATAATTATAATAATATAATTATAATTATAAATACAATTACATAATCACAATAATTGTAATTAACGAAGTTATGAAAGTTTCCATTTTTCACTTTTCATATATTGAGGGATTTCACGTCAAGTTTATAACTCCGTAACTTCTTTAGGTTTAAAAGTTTACACGCTTTTGACGTGAGTTGACTTTGTAAAGATTTTCGGTAAAAACTGTCTCACAAGCGCAACCTTGATTTTCTAAAGTGTCCAATTTAAAAAAAAATTGATTTAAAATTGGTATACAAATTGTGAACTTGAAATTTAATGAAATGTGTATTTCGAGGAATACAATGAGTTTGCACTATTTTTATTAATTTTCGACATAAAGTTAAATTACAATGGAGGTCTCCCAAAGTATGCTCACAGATTTGGACCAAACTGGTGTCAATCGATCACAAATATAATTAGAATGAAATTTGCAAATGGAACTATCTGCCAATGCGCAGGTTTTGAGGAGATATTTGCATAAAAAGCGGGAGAAATGCGCAGCAAATTTGGAAAATGAAAAATTTGCCTCCCTTGGGGGTGCATTTTCTCCGCTTTGGATGCAAATATCTCCGCCAAACCTGCGCATTGGCAGATAGATCCATTTGCAAATTTCATTCTAATTATATTTGTGATCGATTGACACCAGTTTGGTCCAAATTTGTGAGCATACTTTGGGAAACCTCCATTGTTAGTTTTGCTGTTGATATGGGACAGACTCCTTCAAAAACTGACTCTTCCAACTAAATTTTCGCGACTTTTGACATCTTTTATATTAGAAATAAGGTATTACAGTGGGATTGAAATATTATTGCTTAAAAAATGTTTCGTTAGAACTGAGAATTCCAAATTGTTCAGTTGTGTGGGTAAATTTAACGCCAAAAGTTAACAGACGTTCAACTTTGACGGTTAGTTTGTCAAGTTTGTATGCCAGTCTTCGTCTGATCGAAGTTTAGTCGAGTTAGTTTTAATTTGTTAGATTTTATAAAATCACAATTGAAAGTGTGTAATTTTGTAAAACTTAGGTTCAAAATTAATTTAATCACACGTTTTTATATAACATTATGTTTAGCATTTCGAGCAATATTTAGTGGTCTCAACGGTTCTCGGTTCTCATAGAACCGAACCGGAACCTATGGCTCGGTTCGGTTCCGGTTTATACGGAGAACCGAACCGAACCGAAACTTTTATTACCGGTTCGGTTCCGGTTCCAAGTCTTTGAGAACCGAACCGAACCGGCCGGTTCGGGTTGAACCGAACTTCATACATAAATACATTAGCGAAGTTAATCATATTTTCGAAAAAGTTTTACGAATTTCCCGAAATACACATAGTTTCCAAAATGAAATTTTGACGTGGCCGCACTGCCAAAGTTCCCAAAATGAAACTTTGACATGGCCACACCCCCAAAGTTCCCGAAATGAAACTTTGACTTGGTCACACCCCCAATGTTTCCAAAACCAAATTTTGACTTGATGACACGCCCAAAGTTCCCAAAATGAAACTTTTATTTGGTCACACCCCCAATGTTTCCAAAACGAAATTTTGACCTGGTTACATCCCCAATGTTTCCAAAACCAAATTTTGACTTGATGACACCTCCAAAGTTTCCAAAATGAAATTTTCATCCCCAAAGTTTCCTAAACGAAATTTTTACCCCCAAAAGTTTCTAAAATGAAATCTTTACTTGGTCACACCCCAAAGTTTCCAAAATGAAATTTTGACTTGGTTACACCCCCAATGTTTCCAAAATGAAATTTTTACTTGGTCACACCCCAAATGTTTCCAAAATGAAATTTTTACTTGGTCACACCCCAAATGTTTCCAAAATGAAATGTTGACTTGGTTACACCCCCAATGTTTCCAAAATGAAATTTTTACTTGGTCACACCCCCAATGTTTCCAAAATGAAATTTTGACTTGGTTGCACCCCAAACTTGGAATTGTTTTCTAACTTCAATAATATATATATACATAAGTGGTTTTGCTGTTGACATGTATTAGAATTTGCTTGTTTAAATACAGATAAGTTATTGGCTTATATGTGAAATTTCATCAGAAACACGTCAATTAGCATTGTTTGTTGTTTATTGCATATTAATAACACTACCGGTTTGACCCGAACCGCCGGTTCGGTCACGGTTTGGTCCGGTTCCGGTTCGGTTCCAACTAAAAAAAGTTCGGTTCTGTTTCGGTTCTTCAATTCTGGTTCTCGGTTCTAAACCGGTTCTTCCAAGAACCGAACCGAACCGCACCGTTGAGACCACTAGCAATATTGTGAATTTTGAGTTGGCATATTTTGTATAACTTTTGAAAGAAATAATATAATTTCTGTGGTTGTTGAGTAACATTTTCAAGATTCAACCAGTGAGTTTATAAATATTCAACAGAAATCTATGTAAACTTGCATATTTACAAAGGAAATTCACGCAGTCCTACGGAAAATTAGCTTACAAAATTTTTGTAGAGTTTGCTTGCATGATGATTAGTCGTCTCAACAGTCCCGTTCTTGGTAAGGAACCGAGAACCGAACCGGAACCGATTCGAACCGCCGGTTCGGGCCCAACCAGTAGTTTATGATAAGATGGAGTAGCTACCTTTAAAACAATGCTAACTGAGGTATTTTTACTGAAATAATGTTTATCTCATGTAGACGTTTATGAACAAATCTGCAAATTGAGTGAATTGAGTTCGGTCCGCCCGGACTTAGAACGTAGAATCGGAACCGAGAAAAGTTTCGGTTCGGTTCGGTTCTCCTTACAACCCGGTCCGGTTCGGTTCGGTTCTCCTTACAACCCGGTCCGGTTCGGTTCCGTAAGAACCGAGAACCATTGAGACCACTAATGATGATGCTTGCAGTAACTTCTATATTGTTAATATCAAAATTTTGTTGCATAATAATGACGCCAATTACAAAAAGTTATGTATTTTAGTATTTACAATAAATTGCTGATTTTGCGAGCCCGGCGAAGCCGGGTGAAGCAAAATCTAGATTTTGTGAGTCTTCCGAGTACGAAAGACATCACGGAGTATAGTTGGTAGTGGTCGACCTCCAGGTATCAGGGAGACACTACGCGCCGCCTAGTTCACAGAAATGCACTTAAAAAACAACTACCACACTCACATGCTCACACCACACCAGTCACAATGCATAGTTTTAAAGAGCGAATCGACTTTATGAATATTGTGGGGGTGGGATGGAGGGCCGTGATGTCTTTCGTACTCGGAAGACTCACAAAATCTAGATTTTGCTTCACCCGGCTTCGCCGGGCTCGCAAAATCAGCAATTTTGCTTCGTATTCCTCATACTCCGACATCACGGAGTATAGTTGGTAGTAGTTCAAAGCAAAGTCGATGAGCACAGGTCACGGATTATTTTACACGTTATTTATTATTATAAATTCATACTTTGCTTATTACATACACACCGTACAAGATTCTTAAATATTCAAATTGACATAACTATTTTACCAAATTCAGAGGGATCCTCAAATGGACGATTATAGTACAATGAAAATTATTTGGAGTTATCTGTCCAACCAACCCTTTTAAAAATAGTATCTACACTGACCCCTTTAGCTGCCGCTTTAGAAACGGAAGCGTGCCTAAAACTGTGAGCATGAAAGGTATGGACATTAATTCCAGATTTCTCCAAAACTTCACACAACCAGCGACTGACAGACTGTGATGTCACAGCTTTATGAGGCTTACAAAAGCTTATAAATAATTGTAACTCATTACCTCGAAGACTTTTAGTCATATCCCTATACATTTTGAGAATAGTTACAGGACACAAACTTTTATCATGGTAGGGTGGTACAAATAATACTGGGTTAGATGTATTAACAATTGTTGTCTTTAAAATACTACTCAGTCTAATTTGAATTGTCTCCTCCCAAACAATATCGTTTAACTTAATGGAACAAAGGGTCTGGACACGTTGACCAGTGCATAATGCTAACAAGGCAATAGATTTAAGAGTAACTATTTTAAGACTAAATTCTGTCCATCCCTTGAGAAATTTAAGTACAAGATCAGGGTTCCATGTAAAATCATACCTAGGTCTTGGTGGCCTCAATCGATTCACTCCTTTCATAAAATCGACGATCAATTTATGCTCACCAATTGCACAATTATCAATTTTTCCAAAAACAGACGACAGTGCTGATCTAGTAGAATTAAGAACAGAATAACTCAAGCCATCGTAATATAATTTACTTAAGAATATCAAATAATGACTAATATTAACTTCCCACACCGACCAATCCTTTGATTTACAAAACGAAGCCCATTTTGATAACGCCGACTCATATTGTCTCCAAGTTCCGTCTGATTTTGATGACTTAATTATTTCTAAAACTTCCACAGGAAGATCCAAGTTTTTCATGACCTGCCTGACAATACTGCTACCAGCACCGCTAGCTTCGAATTGACTTGTTTCTCCTCCCTGCAAGAAGGATTAAATAATAAATTCTTGTTCGGACTCATTCTTAAAATTGGTGTCACAGCAAAACGCTTAAATAGTGGGTACCACGGCTGAGTTTTCCAGTCAGGTACCACCAAAATCCCTTTGCATTTATCTCGACGTATTTTATTAATAACTCTTGCAACAAGATTAAACGGTGGAAATGCGAAAAAGTTGTCTGTCCACCTAAATGCAAATGCGTCTACCCCTTCACCCGAAGGATCAGGTTTAAATGAATAAAATCTGCTGCATTGAGTTGTATTATGAGATGCGAACAAGTCTATCTCTGGCATACCAAATGTCTCTGGCATTCTGGATAATTTATCGGCTATGAAATTATCTTTTGTATTAATGTAATTCGCAGACAAAATTATTTCCCTTGATTCGGCCCATTGCCAAAGCTTCTTCGCCACATCATGTGCACCCGTTGACCTACATCCTCCAAACTTGTTAACGTAGGCTAAAGCAGTGGAACTATCTGTACGAATAAGGAGATGAATTTTCTCTGAATGAACCAATGACTTTACACCATAAAAAATCGCCCAGAGTTCCTTAACATTTATATGAAAGTCCCGAGAAGCTCCAGACCAAAATCCATAAGTCTTAATATCGCTTGCTTCAATCCATGCCCCCCATCCGGTGGGCGACGCATCTGTGGTTATAATACAGTCTGGATCTGGTTGGTGTAAGCAACTAAATGAACCTGGAATATTAGAGATCCACCAATTTAAGTCTAAAATTGCGTCTTCGGATAGAATGAGCGTTTCATTCCAATTTCCAGATTTCTCTAAGGCAGCAGCCTTTTCTTGCTCCAATTGTTTAGTGTACAGCAGCCCATATTTAGTAGCAGGGACTGCGGAGATTAATGTGCCAATTAATTCTGCTAATTTCCTAACGCTCATATGAGGTCTCAAAACTGCCTCAGAACACTTTCTAACGACTCTGTCGCACTTATCCTGTGGTAAATACAGCCGCATGTTTGCAGAATTAATTATAAATCCTAAATATCTTACCGTTTGAGATGGAATGAGTTGCGATTTCTCCTTATTTATCCTAAATCCTAAACTCTTTAACAACCGTAGTGACTTTTGTAAATTACTCTCACATTCCTCAAACGAATTACCATAAACTAACAAGTCATCGAGGTACGACACTACAATTATTCCTCGAGATCGAAGATATGCCACAATTGGTTTGTTCAGTTTTGTGTATAAACGTGGCGCTACTGATAATCCGAATGGAACAACCGTATACATGTATAGCTGACCTTTCCATCTAAATTTCAGAAATTTTTGATGCGCTCCATAAATTGGAATCGAATGATAAGCGTCCTGACAGTCAATCACGGCCATGTAAACACCCTTTGAAGTCAATTGCGCTGCTGTCCTAATATTTTCCATCTTAAAGTGAACAGATTCTAAATACTCATTCAACTTCCGCAAATTAATAATCGGCCTCCTCGAGCCATCAGGTTTAGGCACCGTAAAAATTGTTGATACGAATTGACCTGCCTCAGATTCTGATTTTACTATTGCCCCTGTGCTCAACAGCTTACTAATACTATCATCAATCATAATATTCTCATTTTCACTAAATTTAGAATTATTTGGTTCTAATATTTGGTTTGGAACCTGAACAAATGGTAATATAAATCCCTGAATAGCACTAATTACATATTTATCATTAGTAATTTTTAACCAATTGTCTAAATGTAATAATAATTGCCCAGATTGTTTACGCACATTTAATATCTCTTGTAATTGTTCTGCTGGTTTTTGAAGTGGTTGTAGTGCTGCGTCTGTTGTGAGAATTGGCGTTGCGGAGCACTGGGTCGAAATTGCCCGTTCCCTCGAAACTGTGGACGGAACGGGCGACTCCCGTTTTAAGAACCGGTGGATGACCTCGGTCGCATTCCATAAGGTTGAAAACGATTAATCTGGCGTCCTGTTTGCCTAATCAATGTTGATGCAGCTTTTGAAGATTTCAATGACTCGGCGAGCTCATTACCAAATAGCCACTCAGCATGAGGGATCTAATTTTTCACAAATCTTGCATATTAAAAGTCACCAAATTATCATTAGCAATTATTAAATATGTAGCAAAACAATGATATTCGTACCTCGCTTGTACAGATACCCGCATATTCAGGATTTAAATGTTTTTTAACCTCTTGCCTCCGGCTTGAATTTAGGGACTGAATCTGATCTCCCAAAATGTTCCCTGCATCTAAGGCCAGTTTTACTATGCTGCTGGTCGCCTCCTTTGGGATGACCGTCTTATGTGCCACGACCGTGCTGGCAATCATTGATAACGCTGATAAGGCTTCTCCTAAGGCCCGCTGCGTTTGTTGGCTTTTAATGTCAACGACCCGAGCATTTGAGGGTAATATCTTCCAAATTTCGGAATTGGTTTTGGGTAGAACAAACTGCTTCAAGTTACTTGGTATTTTTAGAGCGAGTTTTAGTTTTTCTTTTGACTCCTTCGTCAAAGGACGTTCCACGGTTTTTCGAAAACTTTCAGCAATTTGGGGAAGTACTTCTGCACCATAATCTGGACCCTTTTCGATGTCCTCCAATAAGATGGCAATCTCATTATCCACCTCGTCATGCTGCTCTTTACCACCTCCGTTAATCATTTTCTCAACATCATCCTCTTCATCCTCAGATAACCCTAAGGACCATGACGGCTTGACTGCTTGATTCATATCTGCCGGTCCCCCAGCGACAGTTCTCTGCAAATTTTCAATTGCTTGCTGTTGCTCACTAAGTTTTGCTAATAGATCAGCCAAATTTGTCTCCTCTTTGTCAGCCATCTAAATAATTATTTTTCTATATTAGTTTCTAGCAAATGTGGGCCCCTCATTAGTTGACGACATGTCCCAGAATATCGAATAACAGCAACTTTTAGAAATTTTTTAAAAAATTTCAAGTCGACGAAAAATGATGTGTCTCCCCGAATGCCTAAAAATCAACTATGCATTGTGACTGGTGTGGTGTGAGCATGTGAGTGTGGTAGTTGTTTTTTAAGTGCATTTCTGTGAACTAGGCGGCGCGTAGTGTCTCCCTGATACCTGGAGGTCGACCACTACCAACTATACTCCGTGATGTCGGAGTATGAGGAATACGAAGCAAAATCAAAGATACAACGAACATCGTGTCTTGTGTCAATGAGATTTTTGTATTTTTTCTTGAACATTGCTTGAATTGAAATATTTTTTTCAGTAAAGTCAGCATATTTGTAACGTACACTCATAAAATTTTCGCAATTTTTTTGGTAAATGGTGGCACGAATCAGATTTTGTTTTTTTAAATAGCGCACATTAAACGAATTGAGGGTCATATGTAACTCGGTATGAAATAATAATTGAGATTTATGCATGTGCACTACGAAATACATCAACTGCATTTTTACAGGTACTAATTTACTTCGAGTTTATAGTTACACGCCACTTGCTCAGATCAAGGGTGTCCCTTTATTTTGTAAAAGTTGGTAAAATGATTTTACAAAACTTACTGATTTTACAAAGTTACCAAGGACTGCGTGAATTGCGTCGTGTGAAATCAATTTAGAAATTTTAAGATAGATATCTCAAAATTTCTATTGGGAAACTATTTACATTATAAAACGCTTCACACGAGGCAATTCACGCAGTCCTTGGTAAAACTCTGTAAAATCAGTAAGTTTTGTAAAATAATTTTACGAACTTTTACAAAATGAAGAGACGCCCTTGATCTGAACAAGTTTACAAAATTATTGTAAGCTATATAATTTCCCCTAGAATTATACGACTGCGTGAAACGCCCCTTTGTAACCTAAGTTTGTAGTGATTAACACATTTCAGCCAGATATTTGTAAACTTTATCAAACTGCACAAATTATTTTGCTAATTTTATATAAATATAGCTTCTATACGATATAATTTTTTTTATTGTATAACAATTATGGCAGACAGATTGAATGTAATTTATAAGTGAATTTTCCTTCGAAATATTTGTAAAAGTTTGTAAAAGTTTGCAAGTTTACATAATTTACGGATTTATGCAATTGCCTTAGTATTGTAAGATTTGAAAGCATATCTATGTAGATACTCCACATTGTAAATAAATATATTAAAGTTCGCAGAATTTGGGTTTGTAAACAGTGTAAATTTTGTAGAAATATTTTTTTTAGCATGAAGACAAAGTAACCTTGTGAATATCAAAATTTAGGAATTTACAAAGATCCAACTTAATTAAAATTTTTCTTTTTGTAAAAATAGCTAAAATATTCTTTAGTCTCTAATGAGTAATGAAACATTATCGGTTCAACCCATTGAATCTACCCTGTAATTAGAATATTTAACTTGGTTAAAATATTTCATACGGCGTACTATCCTTATTTTCAAATTTAGATAATACCAATTTATTAATTCCGATTGTGTTGAGGGGAATTTGTAAACTCGTAAAATTCGAATTCTTCATAAAATTTCTGACGTGATTTTCCTTCATAATCTTTTATTGCAAACAGTTTGAATGAGTGGTCTTAAATTTGCAGAGTTTCAAAAATCTGATTTAATTAAATCTTACTTTGTGCACATTTTTTCCTTGAATTAAATAATTAAAGTACCTTAAATTAAGGAACTAAGCAAATGAAAATACCCATCAGCAATTGGACCGATTAAGAACCGGAAACCAAAAACCAATTTTAATTTTTTAACAATTAAAAAAAATTTGAAAAAGAGTAGTGACAATTTTGACCAGTTTGCATGCCATCTATAAAATTACAATGTTTTTAGTGTTATTAATGGTAAGCAGGTTTGTGGTCTATCTGCCACGTATTATAAATAATCAATAACAATTATGTAGGAATATTTCTTTTTTTACTAAAAATAAGATAAATATGTCAATTTTAAACATTTAGGAATTTACAAAGACCCGATTTGTAAAGATCTGATTTAATTTAGACAACTTTTCTTTTTAAATCTATTAACGATTGCGTAATAATGCACAAAGTAAAACTCGAAACTTTAAATTTCTATTTCATTTTTTTAAGTAAATACAATATTATTTAATCTCTAATTAAACATTAATGACTCCACCATTCGTAAATTATATAATTAAGATATTTAAAATCGCTAAAATATTTTATACAGCGTAATGCCCTCACTTTTTAATTTCATTTATCACAATTAATTACCCCCAGTGTTAATTCCGCTCGTGTCGAGTTGAATTTGTAAACTCGTAAAATTCGAATTTTTCATAAACTTTCTGTCTTGAGTTTCCTTCATTATATAATCTTTAATTGCAAACTTTTTGAATAAGTCAGCTTACAAGTTACTTCACCCTAATTATGGAAAGTGTCTAATTTGGGGAAATTTAGAATTAAGATTGGCATAAGAAAAGTATGACAGATTCAGAAAAATTTTCATTTCGGGGAAGGTTTTTATTCTTTTGCACGATTTTCGTTAATGTTCGAACTACACATAATTTCTATTATTTTTGAGCCATTAATAAAGTCGTAATATTGTCAGGTTATACGCCATTTACAACGTTCTGGTATATTTTTGGTAGCAAAAAGAAAAGTTAGGTGAAAAATTAGTAGGGGGAGATCTGTGCCTAATTTTTGGAAAATTTGGTTTGGAATTTGAATAATAAAAAGTATCACAGATTCAGATTGAATGGAATTTGCATTTTGAGCAATTTACTAATTTCGAGGTTGCACCAGTTTCATTAATGTTTCGACCTAAGTATAATTTCTGTTGATTTTTTAGGAATTGTGAAAATCGAAAATTGAGTCATGCTACTTTTGTCAACTTTGTACGTCATTTATAAAAATTCCAGCATGCTTTATAGAAAAATGAAAAGCTAGGTTGGTCTCTCAGTAGGCTGATGTTGAGCGTAATTTCGTCAAACATTTGTAATCTGCTAATTTTTACAAAATTAAACTTTACAAATTATGTAATTAAAAAAAATTCGTATAAAACTAAGACATTAAAATAAAATTAATACCATATAATTATTTAAAATTGTGTAGTATTTCGAGCAATATTGGGAAATTTGAGGTGGCATATTTTGTATAATTTTTGAAAGAAATATCGTTTCTGTGTGGTTGTTAAGATTTTCAATATTCAAAGGTGACAATTTTGTCAGATTTGTAAGCCATTAAAAAATTTTGAGTTAGTAGATTTCGTTCAATTAATGGCAGAAATATAATTTTTGTGTGCTTTTTGACAGAGATTTTAAACATTCAAACGATTTTACAAGCCATTAAATAAGTTTCCGACTATTTTTATCTAATTTTTTGGGAATATTTGGATCTAAATTTGTATACAAAATATGAATTTGAGATTGAATGAAATTTACATTACGAAGAATACAATGAATTTTGGATTTACATCATTTTCATTAATTTTCGACCTGAATATAAACGAATTTAGTCGCATATTTGTAATCTGCTAAATTTGATAAAATTAAGCTTTGCAATTTTGAAAATTTAGGGTAAAATTTCGTAGGAAAATTATGACATTAAAATAAATTTAACAACATAATTCTATAAAATATGCAGCATTTCGAGCAATATTGACTTGCATATTCTATTGAATTTTTGACAGAAATATAATTTCAGCTTGGTTTTTGAGCAAGATTTTAAAAATTCAAAATTTGGTAATTTTGGTAAGTTTATCCGGCATTTACTAAATATCAAAATATATTTTTGTGCGTACAACGAAAAGATAAGTAAGCACCTTACTCCGTTTTTGATTAGCGAAATTTAATTTAGTTTAGCGAATATTTCTAATATGTACAAACTTAATAAAATTTGACTTTGCAACGTATTTAATTTTGGAAAATTTAGGTTCAAATTTCGCATAAAAGTTATGACACTATTGAACAACAAAATGAAATTATTAGCACATAAGTATACAAAATTTTGTAGCATTTCGAGCAATACTATGAATTTCGAGTTGTCAATTTAAAAAAAAAAAATTTGTGACAGAAATATAATTCTTGTATAGTTTTTGAATGATATTTTAAAAATTCTTAAACTACAAATATTGGACTTGTAAGCCATTAACTAATTTTCCGAATGTTTTTTTGACATTAAAGAGTCAGATTTTCCTTCTTGTCCATTCAAATTACAAGAGTGCTGAACATTTGCATTTCAGAGGAATATTTGTAAACTTTATAAAACTACAGAAATCATCTTACAAATTTTAACACTTATCTGTATAAAACAAACGTTTTTAAACTTTATAAAAGTACAAATTATTTCGCAAACTTTTAGAAAATATGTGCCAGCTAACAATTTATGCAAAAATTTGCAAAATATTTGCATACCGATCCATCCCCCGTAATATTTTGTACAATTGTGAAATTTGAGAAGTTTAAATGTATATAACCTTAAATTTCGATAAGTTTACACCTAATTACAAAGTTAACTGTTGATGCAATTATTGTACATAATTAATAGATAAGCGCTTAAACTAAAGTTAACTGCCATTTTGTCCAGAATTGTGTCAATCCGAGAGATAGATTTGAATCGTTGGATGCCACTTTTGCACTCCGCGTCCATCTCGCGCATCACGGATGCGATTATGGTCAAATTGTTTGAAACTCACTCTACCCACCTGCTCCGGTAGGTTCATAAAAAATACACTTGTTATAACTTGCATATTATGCAAATATGGTGTAAATTATGTTTAGAAAAATACGGCAAAAATTTAAGACATCAAAAAAAATTACTGCACTACAGATTCTTATTTGGTGTACTTAAGTTTTATATAGTTTCTAATTTTTGGAAAATTTCGATTTAAAATCGTTACAAAAGTTATGACAGATTGAATGGAATTTAAATTTCGAGTTTGCCCTCTTTTCATTAATTTTCACCCTAAAATGCATGAATTTTTGAGCAATTAAGAAATGCAAAAGTTAAGTAATGATAATTATGTGAAGTTTTTACGCCAAATTAAAAATTCCAAGGTATTTTTAAGTCTACTACGAAGATATTTAGATACTTGGCTTGTCTATTACCTATGACCTAGTTACGGAAGTTTAGGAAAATATTAATATTTGTAATCTGTGTACTTCATAAATTTAACTTTGCTACGTGTATTTGGGTTCGGAAATTTGGGTTTAAAGTCGTATAAAAATTATGAATAATAAAATAAAATAAATATTATAATTATCTTTAAAATGTATAAAATTTCGAGTAACACGGTAAATTTTGAGTTAGTATATATAATCTGTTTAATTACTGACACAAATATAATTTCTGTATGGTTTTTAAGTGGGAATTTAAACATTCAAACAGCGCAATTTTGTTAGGTTTGTGCGCTATTAAATAAATTTAGGACTGTTTTTATTCCAACAAAGATTCAGATTAATCCTTTCTGTTGAATAATTTTTAAGACGCGTGTAAGATTAGCGCAGTTTCATCGAATGTTTGTAAAACATAAAACTACCCAAATTATTTTAATACTTTTACAAAATATCACACTATTGGCTAAATGGCGAATCTGTTACTTCCGAATTTCTCATCTCCTTGATAAAGTCTTTCTTAACAACGCCGAGCGTTCTTTAGGGAACTAAATAATTGCCTTAAGAAAATAATAAAGCGCTTCACGCTAATCTTTGTAACTTAAGATAGTAAACTTACAAAAGGAAACTCGAGTAACAAATTTATTCCAAAAGTGCAAAAAGTTGAAAATTTTTGTTTAATGATTAACAGCTATATAATTTCTGGATTGTTTTTAAATGAGGTTTTAAAAACTTAAAAAGCGACAATTTTCTCAGATGGATTCTGTCAGATTTTAGATTATTTTAAATAATTTTCTGAATGTTAGTGTCACGATAAATAGCCAGGAAATATTAATTTGTCTTTGATTTATTAAAGATGTGCGTTAATTTAACACATTTCAGTCGAAAAGTTGTACATTTTATATTAAAAAGAATAAATATTTAACAAATAATTATAAATAAATATAACTAACTTCATAACTAATCTTAGGATTAATTTGTGATCATGTTATCTAAACTCACTTATATTTCGTGTTTATTCAATCGACTGAAACTCGACGTCAAAATTTGACAATTCATTATGGTCACCTGGAATTTCTTCCCTGTTTAGTACTATTTACATACATATATGTAAATAATATATTTTTTAGTATTTACCTATAAATTATTGTGTGTCACTTATATAAAATTAAGGAAAGTATTATACTGAAATTTAGTGAAGTTTGACTAATTTTTAATACTAATTTTTTTTTATAGAATTTCATTAATTTTTGACATCTGTAGCTATATTTTGGTTGATTTATTTATTGCTGATGACTCTGTGATGACTCTGATCAGCAATTTGGTGTACCCTTGGTACACATTTATTACCCGATTTTCCTTTGTAACCTCCGTAACTTTGTAAAATTTGTAAATTTTTTAAAATAATTTTACGAACTTTTACAAAAAAAGAGACACCCTTGATCTGAGTTAGTTTACAAAGAGTAACACATTAACTTTATAAAATAATAGTTAAACACTTTATAAGTGATTAACTTTATAAAAATAATTTACACAAATAATTATTTTACTAATTTTAAAGCTAGTAAATATACGATATAATTTGTATAGCAATTATGGCTGCATGTAATTTGTGAACTAGTTTTCCTTCGAAATATTTACAAAATATTTCGTAAAAGTTTTCAAGTTTTATGAGTTTACGGATTTTACAATGTTACCAAGCGTGAATTGTCTCAATATTACAAAATTTAAAATCATCTCTAGATACGCTCTTCCTAAAGGACTCCACAATGTAATTAATTAAATGCACTAAAATTTGCAGAATTTGGGTTTGTAGTGTAAGCTCTGTAGGAATATTTTGAAAGTGTTTTTTCTTTACTGAAGATATGTAAGTTGATTGATTGATTGATTGATTGATTGATTATGCTTTATTCAAGTGTCTACCAAGTTCACAGTAACAAACCATGCTCTTCCACGAGTGACACATATAATATACAAATATGTTACTAACTAACTATATCTACTTACTAATATATCCTCATTTCGTTATTTTTAAACAATTATTTCTGCATATCTTCACATAAAAATTCTTTAAATTTTCCGTATGACATATTTCTTACGTCTAAATCTTTTGGTAACGCGTTCCATAACTTCGTAGTACGAAATTTGACAAATTTCTTATAAACTTGAGATGAGAAAGTATCCACCTTCATAAGTGGAAAAGTACGTACATTATTTCTTAATGAGAAATTACAACTACCTGCAATCATATCTTTATATGCACATTTTAGTAGGACATAATCTCTTCTCACCAATATTGTCATAAAGTTACAATCTTTCCGTAATTTATCAATATATTGTGTGTCAGTCTTATGTCTGTACTTCCTCTTAGCGTACTTATGCACAAAAAATTCATAAATAAATCTGTCTATTCTGTTTTGGAGTTCGATGAGGAGAGTATCAGTTTGTACAGCCCATATCTCAATACCATAATTTATAACTGAGTGTACATATGCATTTATCATAATCTTTAAAACATGAACATTCAAATACCGCTTAACACCTCTCAGATATTTCAATTTCGCTATAACCTTCTTACATACAACATCATAGTGTTTCTTAAAATTAAGGTGTGGATCAATCCAGATACCTAAATATTTAAATTCAAACACACGCTCAATATTCTCACCATTTACCTGACAAAACATTCTCTCAGATTTTTCAGTTGTATCATGTTCCTTAAAAAATACCATATATTTTGTCTTACTTTAGTTAACTGTAATACCATTTTCTAAACACCAGTCACATACATTTTTGAATTGAGCAAACACTTCATCCATTACAACATCCGAATTATTGCCACTTGCATATAAAATTACATCATCCGCATAACTTAACATATTACACACGATACTCTTCGATAAGTCATTAGAGAATAAACTATATATAAGTCCCCCGAGCGAACTACCCTGACAGCAACCTCTAGGCATATGATAATACTTGTCATCATTATAAAAACGGAATACACGATTTCGGAATATTTCTCTAATTATACAAATGGTTCTATTTTAAATTCATTCATTAGTTTTTTAATTAATACATTCTTGTCAAGTGAATTAAAAGCTTGTGAAAAATCAATCATTACAGCAACAACCTTCGTTTTAGGCTTCTCAATCTCACTATAAACATAATTCGTAAATTCTTTTAAGGCTGTAATGCATGACTTATTCTGCTTATACCCATGCTGCTCTTTACATAACAAATTTTTAACTCTGATACTTATTCTATTGAATAGAAACCTCTCAAAGATCTTACAATAAATGTGGAGAATAGATATAGGTCTATAATTTTTACCGCTCGATCGACTTCCTTTTCCTTTATATAAAGGCGTAACTTTTGCAGCTTTAAAGGACTGCGGCAATATACATTTGTTAATAAAGAACATAAAAAACATTGATAAATAGACACTAAATGTTTCCCTACATTTCTTAATAACAGAGATGGGTGGCATTTTAACATCTCTAGGTTGCTTATTTTTCATTTTCGAAATACATGTTTCAATCTCATCATCCTTAATTTCCAACGGCAAAATATCAGAATTACTACTTTTTGAATAATCATAGTTTTGACAATAGTTTTCAATCATCTCATTCATTTCATCATCATTACTTGTAATAAAATTATCATTCACTTCAAAACATTCAGCAAGATGATCATTCATCACCACTTTGTCATAGGTACATACGTCATTTATAACTAAAGAGTTAATTGGTTGCAAATCCTTCTTTGTATAGCTAGTTAATTCATCAACACATTTCCACATACTCTTAGTACCAGTAACATTCTCAAATTTGTTTAGAAAATACATTCTCTTTGCCTTATTCATATTATATCTCACATTATTCCTGGCTTTACGATACATTTTCCATTTTTTATCATCATTCGACTTTCTCGCTACATTTAGGAGACTATTCCTATGTTTAACCAATTTCCATATCTCGGAGTTGAACCATGGAACATTCTTGCTCTTCACTATCTTATTTTTACTTGGAGCATGCTTATCAAGCGTATTCATTACATATAAAGAAAAATTATTGAATTCTACATCAGTTTTGACAGGGTGTTTGACATCAATATTTTCACAGTTTACATTCTCCATATAACTTTGTAAATCCTTATTGAATAAGTCCCAATCAATATGACTAAATTTTCTACAAGTTACAATTCTCGGAGATACTTTAATTTTAAGTTTCTTTCTCGCAGTAACACAGATATCATGGTCAGATCCAGCGAATGGTAAGTGAAAGGATTGTGTGAAATCTGACTTATTTGACACATACATATGATCAAGGAGCGATCCACTATTATGTGTAGGTCCTTTAATTAACTGGTACATATTAAACTCTTTGGCTAATAACAATAATTTATGCGTATTTATATCAAATACTCCTTTTCCAATCAAATTCAGATTAAAATCACCCACTATAATCCTTTCATACTTAAAACTCGATAAATATACATTAAGATCAGTAAAACATTTCAGAAATTGCGTTTTATCCGTGTCAGGTGGATTATATAACGCGGTAAAAAGTAAGGGCTTCATATAATCACGATAAACTTTCAAAATAGCTAGTTGAGTTCTACCAGGTATTAGAAAGTCAATGTCTAAAATATCAAATTTAAACGTATTATGTATGTACATAATTAAACCTCCACCTGACTTTTTACCTTTCTTCACATCCCTATCAAATCTTGTCATATAATACTCAGGAATTTGATACATACACGTTAAGTCTCTTTCAGCGTCTAGGTTCGATTCAGTAATCTCAAATACAGCAATAGTGTGCTTTTGTAGGAAATTACACACTTCCTCAAACTTATTTCTAATACTATTGATATTAACATGTGCAAATAAAATACCTTTACATTCCCTTATTTTCTTATCCAATAGACCATAAAATAAGTTGTTACCACTTGATGCATGATCTTGAGAAGAATGATTCGTAACGTTGGCTTGCGACGTATGAGGTTGAAGGGGTACGTAGTCCTCCTGCAGTAGCGCTGATGAGCTCAGAAAATCCGTTCCAATAATAAGACACGATCCCTCATTAATTTGTAGAGAACAATTAGCGCAAACCCAATTTGGTGCAACATTATTATATGTGTACCCCCTTTCTGGTCTTTTTACATTCTGATGACATATAAGATGATGCTTTTGCTCACACAAGGGGCAGGACAGTGTGAGTTGGCGTTTTCCGATAGCCCGATGACATGTTCCACAAGTTTGTCCATCCATCTTCCTATTCGTTGATGTTGATGTTGTTCATAATTCCATTCCATTCCGCCATGGTTGTTGAAATTACTGAATAAATTTCACCAATTAATAATTGACCAAAGAGATTTAAAAACTGGAACAATAGACCTGCATAGGATCGAGATTTATATAGCGCCGTCGGTCAGAGCGCTCTTGTTCAAGGGCAAATTAAACCGCTTTGCCCGCAGCGTATATGTTGAAAAATTCTGCCCAACCGGATGCAGAAATAGGCGAGAGAACGATGTGGGAGGGGACGGGAACCATAAAAAAACTTTGTAGCTTGTGTGTGCCCCCCGAGATTCTTTTCTGATGAAATAAGAACTGACTGAAGTAAGCAGGAACAAGAACTTGGAAGAGTCTATTCTGCAACTCAGGGGAGGCCAGCTGACGTTAAAATCACAATGCCGCACTTAGAGGTCAGCGCCGAGGTCCAGGTGTTAAAAATCATCTACCACTGACTAACGGAGTCCAAGAGTATGACAATGCCACAAACCCGACGATTGGGAGTGGTCAATAACTCACAAAAAATTAAAAAGAAAAATAATAATCGCGAGAGAGACAAACCTGCTGGTTTGTCTCTCTGAACTAAAAAAAGTTAGCCCTGTCAATATCAAAATTGAGGAATTTTCAAAGATCCAACTTAATTTAGGCATTCAAATTTTCTATTTGAAAATTCTTTAGTCTTCAACAAGTAAACATTAGCGTTTCAACCGCTCCACACCTATTCTATAATTAGATATTCAAATTCGCTAAAATATTTCATACGGCGTACTATCCTTACTTTTTACTTTAAATAATCACAATTTATTACCCACAAGTATTAATTTGGAGTTTGTAAGCTCGTAAAATTCAAATTGTTCTTAAAATTTCTTACTTGATTTTCATTGCAAACTTTTTAAATAAGTAGTAGCCTAAAATTTATCGAGTTACAAAACTCGGATTTAATTAAATCCCGACTTTGAACAAATTTTTAGTTTTTTTAAAAATTAAATATACCTTAAATTAATGTAAATGAGCACATCCATCAGCAATAGGACTGATTAGCAACCGGAAACCGGTTTTATATTTTTGAACAGTTGAAAAAAGACTGGAAATTTTGGCCAGTTTGCGTACCATTTACAAAATTAAAGGGTTTTAATGAAAGGTAAATAGATTTTTACCCCATATGCATGCTAGGTGTTGTCCTCTTCATAATATTGATTTCTCAAAAAAATTTCAACAAAGTTTGGCAGAAAGTTTTGTAAACTATATAAAATTAAAGTTTAGAAAGTGTATAATTTTTGGAAAATTTGGTTGTAAAACTGACATAAAACTATGACAGATTGAATGGAACTTGCATTTTGAGCAATTTACTAATTTGGGCTAATTTCGAGTTTGCACCCTTTTCATTAGTATTTAATATTTACGACCTAAATATAATTTCTGCTTCATTTTTGAGGAATTAAGAAAATCGAAAATGGCATTTCTGTACTTTTGTCAAATTTTGTCAAGTTTGTACGCCATTTACACAATTCCAGCATAGTTTATGGCAAAATGAAAAGTTAGGGGGGTATTCTTGATATGGTTTTATACTTGGCATTTGGTAGTTTAGTCGAACATTTGTAGTCTATTATATTTATAAAATTAAACTTTTCAAAGCGTATAATTTTAAGAAAATTTCGTATAACCGGAAACTAGTTTTATATTTTTGAACAATCAAAAAAGTTGAAAAAGACTGGTTGCAATTTTGCCCAGTTTGCATGCCATTTACAAAATTGTAGAATGTTTTTAGTGCAATCAAGCCTCAGCAGGTTGGTAGTGCATAGGTCAAATATAGGATATTATTGTTAACCAAATTTGGTTGAATATTTATAATTTTGTAAACTCCATAAAATTAAATTTTGGAAGGTTCTTCATTTCGGAAAATTTACATTTTCAAAATCAGTATAAACATTATGAAAGATAATGTTATTACGCGGATAACTATGGATAATTCTACCAAATTTTGTAAAGTGTCTAATTTTTGGAAATATTGTTTTAAATTATTGAATAACACTTGAATAAAGGTAAATTGAATTGAATTGGATACTCAAATTCGCTAAAACATTTTTTACGGCGTACTGCCCTTACTTTTTAAGTTGAGTAATCACAATTTATTAATTTCCATGGTGTTCAGAGGAATTTTCAAACTTGTTAAATTCGAATTTTTCGACTTTATTTTCCTTCGTAATCTTTTATTGCAAACTTTTAGAATTAGTAGTCTTAAATTTGTGGCGCTACAAAACTCCGATTGGATTACATCCTAACTTTGTATCGTTAGGATTTTCCTTTAATTAAATAATTTGAGTACCTAAAGTTAATTAATCAATAAATGAAAACCTCCATCAGCCGTCAGGAAAACATCCATATGTAGAATCGATTAATAGCCGGAAATCAAAAACCGGTTGTAGGTTTTTGAACAATTGAGATAGTGCGAAAAAGAGTGGTGACAATTTTGGCCAGTTTGCATGCCATTTACAAAATTACAATGCTTTTAGTGTAATTTAAGGTCAATAGGTTTGTAGCCTGGATGATAGTGGCGAACGGTAGAATATTAGAATGGTATTTGTAAACTCCATACAATTAAACTTTGTAAATCGTGTAATTTTGAGAAAATTGGTATAAACATTATGAAGGATTGAATAACAAAATGAAATTATTTTATAATAATTGTATTACATATCTAATTGAATTAAATTATGAAAATGTCTCAATATTTCAATATTTAAAATCATCTCTAGATAAATACGCTCTCCATAAGGGACCCACATTGACCTTCAATGTATTAAAATTGGCAGAATTTGGGTTTGTAGTGTAAACTTTGTAGGAATACATATTTTGAACGTGTTTTTTAAAGATAAGTTAACCCTGTGAATACCAAAATTTAGGAATTTTCAACGATCTACCTTAATTTAGACATCAAAATTTTTCTGTTTGACAATAAATAAAATATTCTTTAATATGCTTTAATCTTTAATTAAACATTAGCGTTTCAACCCCTACTCATCTACTCAATAATTAGATATTCAAATTCGCTAAAATATTTCATACGGCGTGCTCCCCGTTCTTTTTAATTTGCATAATCACAATTTATTGCCCCAATGTATTATACTTAATATTGATTTGCGAAACTTATAGGTATAATAAATGCTTGCATATTTATGTAGGTACTTCTTTGTATTAAGTAAGTATCACGCGCATATCAAGTTAGTAATAATTTCGAAACCAGTAATTTTATCTAAATATATATATAATTATAAATTCATGGTTGGCGTAACCGAAAATCCTTTAAAATGTCACATTAATTTCTATCATTACTAAGAATTTGGTGCACAATTATGTTATACTATTATTAGGTTCTTACTATTTCCATATTATTCTACACGAAATCATAGTTATTATCAATTTGCCCGTCCGCACTATTTACGTATGTATGTATGTACATATGTATGTATGTATGTGTGTATTTATGTGTGTAGGCGTGAGTTCTCCTTCTGGTCTCTTACATACGTAAGTAACATATAAGTCATGTAATTTATTACGCATAAGTAAGGGTTTCCTACTCTGCTTTATTATTTTAGTTTTGCATAAATGGAACGCGTAATAATCACAGAAATATTTCTTTATTAACTGGAAGATTTTGCACACCTGGGAATAACGGATCAAATTTGCATTAAATAATAAAAAAACAATATAAGTTTAGTTCAAAATTATTTTAATAAATACTTAAGACGACATAATAATGCAACAAATCCCACAGGTTCCACACCTCGTGCAACCGTTTGCCTCCCGAGTGTCGCCATTTTTTGTGAAATACCACAAAACCTTGTCATACAAAACTGTATCGGATGCCCAGGTAGGTCTACATCCCATCGTGGTAATGCTGACCCGACCTCCTTCTGGCGTTACTTCAAACGCCTCACCGTTTCGGTCTCCATCAAGGCGTCTAAGTCCCAACACGTCCTGGATGCCGTAAAGTCGCATGGCTTCAAATAGGTCGGTCACGAAAGGCTGACTTGGCTCGGGCTGGGGGGAATCCGTGGCTAAAAATTCATACGGGATTAGGCTCCCGTCTTGGTCGAATTTCCAAGTTTGTGGGACGATAAACTCTTTTCTTGTCAAGTTATGTTCATTCCACTCCGAATTTGGGGTTGGGTGTGCTTTGCCATCTAAAAAGTCAAATTTTAATTTTTTAAATTATTCTTATAAGTATTTAGTTTGATCCAAATCATAAACAAATCTGGTAAGAAAATTTGTAGAGTTTAGATAAGCCTAACCTTTGACCTGCCAAGGAAACGCGATGCTAATGTTTCCATCCTGTTTCAAAGTTTCCACGAGGATTTCGTTCTCTTGGAGGAGAAAGTGGCGATGGTTCATGATCAACCCGTACTCGTCTTCCCTGTTGTGGTCGAGGAAGATTCGCTTAAATTCATCAATCAGATTTCGCACCCCACGTTCGTCAAAAGCTCGCTTGGCGCAGCAAAAGTTTGGAATGGAGTTGAAGTGGGTGGTGCATCCTCCGGGTGGGAGTGGGCAGGAAAGTGTCATTCTTTAGTTTTCTATAATGTATTATTTTGTGAGTGCTGATAAAAAATGTGGAATGGTTGGTGTCACTCTGATGCTGTCCAATCTATACCGAAAGAGAAGATACTCATGAAATCCGATGCTGAACAGTTCAGGAAGCTAATATTGATTTAAGTCAAGAAAACTTGTTTAAGTTCGTGGGCTTTTATGCAATTCTTACTTTAAGTAGATAAATTAAAATACGTAAGAAGTTGCAGCAAATGTTCATATTTTCCCATGTATGTCGTCAATATACATCTTTAAACGGGGTGTAAGGAAGAGGTGAAACCAAATGTACGTAAATACATCTCAAAAGTGTTATGAGCCTTGGAACTGACTTTGACTTCGTCCTCATTACCACGAGATCTTCATAGAATGTCAAAATGTAGATCGTTAAACTAATTTCTGGAATCCGACGCCCACGTAATATCTACAAAATTGAAATTAAAATCCCGCTTTGTTATCATTGATATCGCCCCCAATGTATGTATACGTACATCAGTCACCGCAGTAAATAAATACCTACATACGAGAAAGACAGCCAACGAACTTGACCTTCCTGACACTGCAGAAATTAGAAAAACACGAACTCAAAAATATTAACTTGTAATTATGTATGTAGATAGCTATCGCTGGGAATGGACAGACATGTCCATTTTATTTATAAAGGTGTCACCCCTAATAAATACATGGGTCATTGTACATGTTTGACACCCAAGTTTTGATTTGACAAACAATCTTAATGGGTTTAACCAACTCAATATCCAACCGAGAAATTGTACAGAAATTTGTGGATATTTATCCATACTACTTAATACATTTGTTGGAGTTATGTCCAAGTGTACCTAGTATTATCTTATCTGTCGTATACTACTGACTACTGTACATATATATGTACATACATAAATGCACAGGAAGATACCAGGGCTGATGTGTTTTTTTGGCTTTATATACATTTTACATGTGCCTACATAATTAATAGTTGTTTAATATAATTTTACCTCCACAAAACCATGATATTTGTATATTTCAAGTGCTGAAGTTGTGCACATAGAGAACATATAGAGAACATACATACCTACCTATGTAGATTTTTAGATGTGTACAAGTTTTTACGTACTTATGTAATATGCACATATGTCCAATCTGGACTCAATTAATAACATTCTCCTACACTACAAATTGAAAATTTTGGACAGAAATTTTTGAAATGAAAACATGCATCTGCGACAGGAAAGCACGTTTGCTAAATATGTATGTATACATAACTGTCTTTTAAATTCAGAATTTAATCAAATTTTATTATACAAAGTTTCCCATCCTCATTGCATTCGCTTAATTCTTAATGATTATAACAAAATTAAAAAACAGAGTAGTTAACAACCTCAGGAACCTTGCATACAATGAATGCATACAGTGCACTGTATGTACATACATAACTCTATGTATGTATACATACACAGACATACGAATGTATGTGTAGTTGCATAACATTACCACCGGATACGGACAGATTTCCTTTCAGTGGATTTGATGAACTTCACCAAAAACCCAGTTGTGTCTCGCCCACGATACTGGTTGTTGTGCCACCCCAAAAATTACATGAGCCCAGTACGCTACAAGATTCTGCAAAACCTGGTGTTCATACTGCTTCACTGCAAAATAAATACGCTGAAAAGTAAGCTGTCATAATCCAGTACAATGAACTGTGTACATGAACATCCAGCAAATCCATCGAATCAACTTGTAGCCTATACTTATTATGTGCAGTTGTTGTTTGTGGAGGGCAGCAGCTTGTACTGTTGAAAATAAAGCGTCACTGCTTAATTTTCATTTAATTATTCACTTCAGCAAGTTAAACTTTACACGGATAAATAATTTGTTGATATTATAGTGTATAAAAGGTTCAACAAATTCTAATAGCAGTTCATTCACACTGCACTTTGTAAAATTGCGACGTGCGAAAAAAATTGCAAAACGAACTTTACACAGTATTTTGTATTATTCCTCGCAGGAAATATGTTCGCTTCGGTTTTAGCTGCGGGGCTGGATAACCTGAGTACGAGGAATAATAGCAACTCTAAAATTAGTGGGGACAACAGTTCCGGAAAAGTTGAGGGGAATTCAAACACTAAATTATACACGGATAAATCCATTCTGAACATTTTGGAAAATTCCAATTGTAATTTGAACTTTGTCAATGTTTCGGCTAAATTGACAAACTCAAGTAATAGCGATGTTACGTGGAAAAATGGGGATTTAATGGTGGATAATTGCTCGAATTCACAGGTAAAATTTTTGCAATTTAATACTTATGTTTTGCAGAGGCATTTTTACACTCATGATTTTTTTGCACGGTAAAAGAATGTAAAAATTGTGTAAATGGAACAATATTTTTTGTGATTTTTGGCATAAACATTTTCATGAACATTCATGAAGTTACATAATTTGATTTTTTTTGTACATATTTCCAGCTCCGTGGCGACCCAGACGATGGCAAATGCTCCTTCAACTCGAATTCCAATCTTAAATTTTCTGGAAAGGGGACAATCTCCTGTGAATTTAGAAACAACTCAAATACGGATGCTTCCCTTCCGGAGGGTGGGATTGTCAAGGCGATAGGAAATTCTAATCTGAAAATTAATGGGGGTAGTCAAAACCTGGTAGTCGAAGACACAAAGAATTTGCACATTCGTAGTACCCCGTTCAAGTAGGCTCCATTTTAATAATCATTTAATAATTTATAACAATAAAATAATTTTTTCCCACAGAAATCGATTCCAAGTCGTCCAGCAAGGTAAGTGGTTCAGCTGGCTGCCTAGTTTTGGACAACAACCTTCATGCGAGAATGAGGCAAATAATCTCCGGTATGAATTGGATTATGCAAAAACCGGAAAAATTATCAGATCCAAATACTTGGCTGGAGATTTTTCCTTTGATTTGACTCATTCTCGCGATGAGGTTCAAGTTCAACTTGGCTCTGGTGGAAATCTGAGGGACGTGAGGATTGATAAAGTCAGTGGGAAAAGTGTGATCGTCACGGGAACGGGGGCGGATGGGAGTCGACAAGAGCTAGAAATTCAGGGACCTAACACTGTTTCGGTGAAGGATGATGGGAGAACGGTGCTGATCAGTTTGTGTGATCAGGCCGGTTTGTAATTTTAAATTGGATCATTCATTTATAAAATATTTAACTGGTGGTAATTGGTAAAATTCTGCTGTGATGACGAGTAGTTTTAAGAATTTGCATTGATATGAATTTCATAAAAATTGAGTAACAGAAAAATGGAAGGAATAATATTTACTAAAATGCAGTATTAGTCCATATAAAAAATGTAATTAATTGGGATCCGGTTTATATTTAATGACGGTTTAATAAAGGTTTATTCGAATTTATCCACATAATTTATGTTTGTACGTGTCCTATTGCACGCATTGTAAATACACATGATTCAAGTCAAGAATAACTTTTACACATGCTGAAAAAGCATAATTAAAGCATATTTGAATTTGATGACGCCGGAGTTGGATTAAAAATTTGCGTTCCATCCAAACTAAATGAACTTGAGTGCTTAGGGAAATTTTAGAAATCATATTTTTCGAACCCCTTCAAGAAGCAAAGGTTCTTCTTAACATAAACTCTTATTGTTAACAGGAGAAGCTATGTATCTACCTGTATATCTATCTACATATGTATGTACTTTTCAATACATAACTGTTGCATATGTACATACTGTTAAGATATTATACGCATATGTACATAGTATCAAAAGATACATAAAGTTATGTATGTATATATTTATATGTATGTACATAAACTTATGTGCACACGCGAGTTCACCAATGAGATCTGACATTGTGAACCGTGCATTTGTACATGTATTTGTTGTACACGTAATGTGTAAACCCGGTTTACACATTACGTATTATATTTACCGTATACCGTCAACACTTGTTTATGTACTTATGCATGTTCATACAAATTGTATGTATGTGTGTGCAAATACGTAGATACATATTTATACATATGGAAAAAAAGTTCAATGACTTATCCTGCCAATTGACCATTGATAACAAACATGGGAAAAGATGGACATTCGAATTTTACATCAAATCCAGTAAGCCTTACATAAGTAGGCCGTCGACACTTACGTACATATCTATGTGGGTACAATGTACCTATGTATGTACCTATCTATGTACATATATGTTCATGTGGTCAACGAGTTTTTCAATGAACGAATGTTTTTTATCAACTTAAGAAGGGATATATGTAGCTGATGTGGTATGTATGTATTTGATACAATGTACATACACATGACTTTGGATAACCAACATGGGAATAGGTGGAGTTGAAATTTACATACTTTGAATTACCAAGTTCCAAATATGTAAATTCAGCTTACATAAGCAAATTATATCAAATCCAGTGTGCCTTTATTTATTATTTACATCAAAGAGCAAGAATCACGCCGATTAATATTAACTTCCTGGGACCGCATCTTTGCATTTCCTGAACATTTTATTCAAGTATAAATTGGACAGCTTCGACGTGTTCAAACTCATTCCACATTTCTTCGGCATAGACAAAATAACAGATAATTACAGAAAACTAAAGAATGGCACTTTCCTGCCCACTCCCACCCGGAGGATGCACCACCCACTTCAACTCCATTCCAAACTTTTGCTGCGCCAAGCGAGCTTTTGACGAACGTGGGGTGCGAAATCTGATTGATGAATTTAAGCGAATCTTCCTCGACCACGACATGGAAGACGAGTACGGGTTGATCATGAACCATCGCCACTTTCTCCTCCAAGAGAACGAAATCCTCGTGGAAACTTTGAAACAGGATGGAAATATTAGCATCGCGTTTCCTTGGCAGGTCAAAGGTTAGGCTTATCTAAACTCTACAAATTTTCTTACCAGATTTGTTTATGATTTGGATCAAACTAAATACTTATAAGAATAATTTAAAAAATTAAAATTTGACTTTTTAGATGGCAAAGCACACCCAACCCCAAATTCGGAGTGGAATGAACATAACTTGACAAGAAAAGAGTTCATCATCCCACAAACTTGGAAATTCGACCAAGACGGGGGCCTAATCCCGTATGAATTTTTAGCCACGGACTACCCTCAGCTCGACCCAAGTCAGCCTTTCGTGACCGACCTGTTTGAAGCCATGCGACTTCACGGCATCCAGGACGTGTTGGGGCTTCGACGACTTGATGGAGACAGAAACGGGGAGGCGTTTGAAGTAACGCCAGAAGGAGGTCGGGTCAGCGTCACCACGATGGGAAGTAGACCTGACGGAATGACTATTGATACGGTGGGGAAGGTTTTGTGGTATTTTACAAAGGAGGGCGACACTGAGGAGGCAATGGCCTGCACTAGATGTGGAACCTGTGGGATTTGTTGGAATTGAAACATTTAATATTGAACATTTTGAAATCTTTCATTAGGTTATAAACTTTTTTGTCGAAATTTTTAGGCTACATTTATTGATTGAATTTCTGAAGCTTGTGATTTTTTTGGGCAAAATTTCCATTGTGTATTTCAGTTTATTTTTTACCTTTTGAGACAATCCATTTTGATTTATTTATCCAATTCTTATTATCCATCTATAAAAAATTGAATTAATAAATATTCCAAACCCGAATTTCATGACAAATCCTGGGGAAAAACCAAGTGGTATTATACATACATACGCAAATACCTGCCTGTGTGAAACGATAGCATAAACAAATATGCATGTCATAACCTGGCTTCAAACCCACTTTATAAATTGTCTCGTACTGGCAGTTTGAAAGGTTTTTATGCATCTCGAGATTATCCTAATTCGGATAATATGGCTTATTGACGTGTTTGTCATTTGTGATCGCCGTCGTGCAAATGATTAATTTTACAGTGAAATTTCTCGTACTATACCTATCTTCACCATCATATAATAATGAAGAAGAACGAGGTACAGGTAAGATAAGAGAGAAAGTTCACAGCTAAAGATTTCCATGCGTGACAGATAACATTGGGGCGCGTTTGGTAAATGGTAAATGCCGCTTTTACATTTTTTTTGACTGTTAGTCATTAATGCCATGAGACTAATTTGCAAAATTCATATTATATTGGTTATTATTCATTATACAGGTACGTAACACAGTAACCTTCGTTGAAAAATGATCAAAGTTTAGTGTATGTAGAGTGGAATTAATGGTAAATGCAATTCATTA
This sequence comes from Folsomia candida, assembly GCF_002217175.1. Taxonomy (NCBI): domain Eukaryota; kingdom Metazoa; phylum Arthropoda; class Collembola; order Entomobryomorpha; family Isotomidae; genus Folsomia; species Folsomia candida. The sequence continues at coordinate 3,277,070 of NW_019091207.1, read as the reverse complement.
ATATTTTGTCCCATTTGAAACGTGCAAAATTTGTCAACCTTGGGGCGCGTTTTATCCTGTTTTTATGCACTGTTAAATACACGCATGGAAATCTGTTAATTAATTCCGCTCATATTAAGGGAAATTTATAAACCCTAAAAAACTGTAAACTCTTTGTAAATTTGTAAAATTCTAATTTTTCTTAAAATTTCTTACTTGATTTTCATTGCAAACTTTTTAAATAAGTAGTAGCCTTAAATTTATCGCGTTACAAAACTCCGATTTAATTCAATCCTGACTTTGAACACATTTTAATGTTTTTAATTAAATAATTTAAATACCTTAAATTATTTAAGTAAATGAGCACATGCATCAGCAATAGGACGGATTAGCAACCGGAAACCGGCTTTACATTTTTGAACAATTAATAAAGTTGAAAAAAGACTTTGCACTCAAAATAAGGAAGTAATGAATCATTACCATGCGGAATGACTATGTGGCTCTACCACGTCGGTTACGATTTGTCGTAGAAATGGTAATTATAAGTTCAGGGAAATTCAAATTTAATACATAATAGTATTAACTTCCTTAATATTTGGTAATGAATTTGAATTTCCCTGAAATTATTATTACCATTTCTACGACAAATCGTAACCGATGTGGTAGAGACACATAGTCATTCCGCATTGCAATGATTAATTACCACGTTACTTTGAGTGTGACAATCTTGACAAGTTTGCATGCCATTTACAAAATTACAAAACTTATAAAAGTTGAATAGATTTGTACCCCGGATTCATTATAGGTATTGTAATTAACAAAGTTTGGCAGAATGGTTTGTAAAATCCGTAAAATTAAAGTCTAGAAAGTGTATAATTTTTAGAAAATTTGGTTTTAAAAGTAGGATAAAAGTATGACAGATTGAAAGGAATTTGCATTTTGAACAATTGACTAATTTCGGCGATTTTGGACTAATTTCGAGTTTGCACCCTTTTCATTAATATTCGACCTAAATATGATTTCTGCTTCGTTTTTGAGGAATTAAGAAAATCGAAAAAAGTGCGTTTATGTAATTTTGTCAAGTTTGTACGCTATTTACAAAAATTTCTGTATAGTTTATGGCAAAATGAAAAGTTAGGTGGGTATTCTTGATACTAGTATTATAGTTAAATGAAAAGTTAGGAGAATTTTCTTGATAAATTGGTCTTGAGTGTAGTTCAGTTTCCACATTTTTAATTTGTTTAATTTTATAAAATTAAACTTTTCAAAGTGTGTAATTAAAAAAATTCGTATAATCGAAAACCAGTTTTATACTTTTGAACAATTAAGAAAGTTGAAAAAGACTAGTGGAATTTTTTCCCAGTTTACATGCTATTTACAAAATTGTAGAATGTTTTTAGTGCAATCAAGCCTCAGTAGATTAGTAATACAAACGCCAAATATAGGATATTGTTGTTAACGATATTAGGTCGAATATTTATAATCTGTGTAAACTCTACAAAATTAAACTTTGTAAAGTGTGTAATTTTTGGAAAATCTACATTTTCAAAATTGATATAAACATTATCAAATATTATTTTATTACGCGGATAATCAGCTCCTTAAAAGTTGACCACCGAGAAAGCCAGCCTGCCAGGTGAGGCAGAAATTATGAGGAAATAATTCTACTAAATTTATAAGGTGGATAATTTTTGGAAATTTTGATTTTAAATTTGGTATATAAATTGTGCCTAAATGCAATTTCGGACAATAAAATAAACTTCGAATTTGCATTCGATTCATTAATTTTTGACCTGAATATAATCTATCCATGACTTTTTAAATAACTAAGAAAGTTAAAAAAGAATAGTTACAATTTTGTCGAGTTATTACGTCATTTTGCAAAATTACTGTATATTTTAGGTACTACAATTATAACGTAGGTTTTGAGAAAAAGAGTTTTGATTGTAGATAACGAAGTTTAGTGACAATTTTGGCCAGTTTGCATGCCATTTACAAAATTTCATATGTTTTTAGTGTAATTAACGGTAGGTAGGTTTGTACTCCATGTGGTAAAAATTAAAAAATAATTAAAAAATATTTACAGAATAGTTCAACATTACTGTAATTAGCGAAAATTGGTCTAATATTTATAATCTCCGGTGTTTACTTTCTAGCGGGATATATACATTTCTAATTAGCAAACTGGATTCTTACACCTAGTTTGCTAATTAGAAATGTATATATCCCGCTAGAAAGTAAACACTGCAGATTATAAATATTAGACCAATTTTCGCTAATTACAGTAATGTTGAACTATTCTGTAAATATTTTTTAATTATTTTTTAATTTTTACCACATGGAGTACAAACCTACCTACCGTTAATTACACTAAAAACATACGAAATTCTTACATCTAGGAGTGACAATGCACAGAAATGGGACTTTCAATCGAGCTCACAAGGAGTTTAAAGAGAAGGCGACTGCTGCAGTGATGAAAGTCCTCAATATTACAAGAAGATCTGGTGTTCCGCCCTTATCTATGCAATTCAAACTATTTAACTCCATCGCACGGGCAACTCTTCTTTATGGCTCATCAATATGGGCAATGAAATTCGTGGACGACATCGACAAACTGCAAATCCGTTTCCTGAAGAAACTACTCAGACTTCCTCCATCTACTCCTGATTACTTTGTTCGATTGGAAACAGGTGCGCGGGACACAAGACTGCAACATCTTGCTGACACATTGGGTTTCTGGGAAAGAATATCAAGAAAAAAGAAGACTCCCCCGTAAGACAATGTATGATCATGCAAATGAAATGGACACGCTTAAACTCGATACCAATGCAAAGAAACCATTGCTGGAGCCAAGATTTCCTTGATCTCCTCAAGGTCGCAAAATGTGAAAACCTCCCATCAACTTTGACATCCCTTGTGACTATGCGTAAAACCCTCCTAATCAACTATGAACTGCATCTTAAGAATGCGGACGTCTCGAGGATGCAAAACTCCAGGTTCATTCCACACTACAAACTCATCAAACTGAAAGCTACTACAGAAGGATATTTCAGCATGAACCACTCGATCCAAAAATGCAATTTGATGACTCAATTGCACACTTGTAACTTTGTGGATCGCGATCCGAACCGGATCGTAAATTGCGATCCGATCCACGAGCCGATCCGATCCAGGCGTGGACCGGATCGTGGATCGGCTCGCGGTACTTTCCATCTGCTTGGATCGGATCGTGGATCGGCTCGCGATACAAAATGAGTCTGCCACCAGTGATAAATACACTTGTAACTATGTGTATCGCGAGCCGATGGATCGTAAAACGCGTGCCGAGCCGATCCGATCCAGGCGTGGACCGGATCGTGGATCGGCTCGCGATACTTTCCATCCGCCTGGATCGGATCGTGGATCGGATCGCGGTACCTTCCATCGATGTGGATCGGATCGTGGATCGGCTCGCGATACTTTCCATCCGCCTGGATCGGATCGTGGATCGGATCGCGGTACCTTCCATCGATGTGGATCGGATCGTGGATCGGCTCGCGATACTTTCCATCCGCCTGGATCGGATCGTGGATCGGATCGCGGTACCTTCAATCGAGGTGGATCGGATCGTGGATCGGATCGCGAAGCAAAAGTTACATGTGTGCTCAATTGCGCCTAAATAAATTTAGCATTAAAATTGGACAATCCTATATCCCCCTAAATTAAAATTGCCCCCTATGTAGTGACACCTGTTCTGTTGAACACCTTATGTTTTCTTGTACTTCTCTAAGATCTGAACGACAATCATTAATTTTTCCATTAATTCCCAATTTTAATCCAACTGAATTTACTAATACGCAACTTTATATTGCTCTTTTTTCTTCGGCCTATAGTGATAGAGTACTGAATAACTTATTTCTTTTTTGGCACAAAGTTGCCAAATATTTTGACCTATGTTCTGATCAATAATTACTTATTTTAATTTTATTTAACTTTACGATATTCAATATGTAACCATTCATGATGTGCAAAGACTGTTGGCTATGATTTATTATTTATTATTTATCAATTATTATTATAATTAGCAAACTAGGTGCATGAAACTACAAAAAACTATAAAAAAGTTCAAGAAATATGCGCAAATCTAGCCACCCGCCGTATGAAGTACACCGGCGGGACGTGGTATCTTGGGCCTTGCATTTCTTGCAGGTCAAAATACGTGCAAATGAATGATAAATATGAATTAGGACAAATGAATGATATATGTATGAATTCTTAGCATTTATTTAGTTATTACTTGACCCAATAATTAGATTAGTTTAGTTGCTTATAAAAAATATATTGCTACTTGTGTCATGGTGTGTAAACCAATTTGTAATGAATTGATCTCTGTTGACACGTGAATAAAGGATTAACAACAACAACAACAACAACGTGCAAGAAACCACTTTCTTTCCGCTATTTCTTGCAAATGGTTACTTGCAGTTGCACCCGAAACACTAATAATTTGTGTAAACTAAGGGACTAAAAGTTATGAAACTTGTTTCCTTTTTTTACAAAAATTATATCCACTCGTAAATTGAGTTTGTGAAAATGTGAATCATGGTAATTTTCGTTTAATCTAAGAGAGTAAAATTCGATGTGGTGATAAATAATAAATTTAGTGGTACATAATTTGCATAAATATGCACTTAATTCACAATAATAATAACTCATAACCATATAGGTGATTTATATTTTGATAGATCACCAATTCTCTTTATATATTTTTAAAGTTTTCAAAATTTGAGAATCTCAATTCTAAATTGAAATGGAATTGAATTTTTTTTAGTGAACTATGATTGAAATACGAAATTCCTGCTAAACAGTATCAGATACAGTGTAAAGTAATACATAAATTCCCCCTGAGATATCTAATATTAACCTTAAATTAAATATAATTTAAACCTTAAATTAAATATAATTTAAACCTAAATTAATTTAATGGCTCATCAGCTTATCAAATTCTAAAAGTTTTAATGTAAGTATTTAATTGCATATGAAACATAACTCTACAAAATTGCGACATTACATAGGCAACACTTACATGAAACTGGTATGGAATCCATATTATGGATTGTCTATATATTGTCTGTGTCTTGTTGGATTTATGTTTTCAAAATTTAAACACCCTTACGAAACAGGGACAAAGACAGCATTTTTTGTCTACCTACAATTTGCCGGGTATGATTTAAATTGAAATAAAACTTAATCTGGAAATACATGAATTTATTCAATTCCGAACCCAACAAATGTTTACTCTTTGTCAAAGACTGACAACGGAGGTCTCCTTCTCAGAGCGTATGCTTTTTTACAAATTTACAAACATCTACGTGAATTTCATTATTAATAATGTGTGTATTTGTATTACATCATATGAAAAAATAAATCAAACTTCATATGAATCAGCACATTTGCAAACTCGTTACTATTTTTTTCACGCTGTTTGATAATCCAAACTTTCGGAGTAACCAATCCTTCATTCGGAGCAAAAATTTACTGCTCATACAACTGTGAAATGTGGGTTGACATTTAACATTCACACATGATACATATTACACATCAGAATAGCTGACTACAAAGGAGTCGTAGATTACAATCCATAACCTGAATAAAAATGAAGAAATCATAAATAAACCCTAATCGTGATCATAATCTAAAGCTAATCCTCCTGAATATGATTTAAGCTAAAATTACCTTAATGGGTTGTAGGCTTATCAAGGTTTTGATTCCGCGTCCCTCTAACACATCTCGGATGGGTCTCTCGCCAAACTCTTTGTAGACACGCATTTCTAATAATTTGTATAATATATGTACAAATAAGTTGTAAATTAATTTTAGAAAAAATACTAAAAACTTTAAATTAAAAAACCCACATCAGAAAGAAAAGGTTGCAGTAAGTTTGATGACAAGGTTTATATTTGATGTACTCACCTCGAATGTAATTTATTTCGCAAAGCTAAATTCACATCACAGCACAATTCGCATTTAGCTAAAAACACACACTAAAAAAAATCACCAAAATTTACTCAAGGTTGAGCGAAATTGCCACCAAAGCAACAAGTTGGATAAACGTTACTCAAGATTGAGTAAAACTTGTAAAATGTTGCTTATTAATCGTGCAATCCCGGGCAAATTTTATCTAATAGTTGTTTTGGTGGCAATTTTACTCAACTTTTTTTACAGTGCAGTTTGCGAAATAATTTTACGAAATAAAAACATGCCAATTCTCTGGGTAAATTTGGGACCAAAATTCCTATAAGTTTCCTAAAAATTTTTTTATTAATCTCGTAAATTAAGCAATGTTAACATAACTCGTTACGAAGTTTTTGCGATTAGATAAACGAAGGTACATAAAATGAACTAAATTATGGTAAAAAAAGTGAATTTTCTTACTGACTGAAAATTCGAAAATATTTGTCAAAGCCACCACACTTTTCTCGTATCCTTATCTTTTAAACATATAAGTGTTTTCTAAATTATTTTTATATTTATTTTCGGCACGATACATACATATTCTAATTTTTTAATGTTTCCTACAAACAATTGAGGTAATTCACACACTCTAGGTTACTTCATAAAATTAGTAAATTCTTACAAACTGTTCAATTAAATAATAATTTCTAATAAATAGTTAATCAATTAAATTTAAATGTCATTAAGGAAGTGAAGTAAATAAAATTAAGATGAAGGAATCTAATGGTTAAATAAACTTGCTCAAGTACTGAAGCTGGGCTCAGTTCTGCGATGTCTAAAAAGTCCTTTAAATTTTGAATATGAAAATAATTACATTTCTGAAAAAATAGCAGCTAATTTCAGGGGGACAAAGTTTACGAATTTTATTTTATGTATGAGGATGCGAAATCTCTGCCAAAGCAGAATCTTTGGTTCGGTTGGATTCCGTCTAGATGAGGGTTGTCGACACGACGAGGGCCCTGATAAGGTCTCATCGGGCCAGTGCCTTATCGGGAATATTGGGGCGGATGCGATGTCTCGCTGTGTCGATCGATCGTTCCACTGGTTCCACCCTAATTGCGGATACACTCTTAGAAATGAGGTTACGATTATAACCAAAAAGTAAACGTATGTTACTCTACCGCCATGGCTATGAATTTGTCGTCGAGTGGTTACAATTGTCACCGGCTAATTATGAAGTTTCACCGACTTGGTATTAAATTGTTACCAGAGCTAATAAATTTATAACCAGTTGGTGACAAATTTATAAGCACGGCGGTAGAGTCACATGCATCCGTTTACTTTTTGGTTATAATCGTAACCCCTTTTCTAAGAGTGCAATCTCGGATTGAAAAGTTACGGGGGAAAGGTTGTCCTCGGTTTGTGGCATGAGGACGGATTGACCTCGGAGAAAGTCAGCCTGCCACGTATAGAAGATGGAAATTGTGAGAAAATAATTCAACCAAATTTTGCAAAGTCTTTTTCGGAATATTTGGTTTTAAATATGTATACAAAATATGAAATTTGAAATCATCTCCAGATATACGCTCTCCATAAGGGACCCACATTGTAATTAATTAACTTAAAATTAGCCGAGTTTGGGTGTGTAGTGTAAACTCTGTACGAATATTTTGAACCTGTTTTTTCTTTACTGAAGATAAGTTATCCCTGTGAATATCAAAATTTAAGAATTTTCCATTGAACATACATTCATATAGAAGATGCAGTGTATTAAGAATGCATAAGCCACGTTGAAAAGCCAGAACCAATAACAGAGGACGGCGTGGTTTTCGACCCCTCCCACTCATCGTCAGCCAATCAGAAAATTTTTTAAATTAAATATTATTACTTATGTCTTTTTTTAATTTTCGGAGTGCGACTTTGTCAAAAATGCAGTAAATTGTACAGTTTACACGCCAAAATCCAAACAAATATATATTTGTGATTGTTTAAGAAGCTGAAAAAACTGAGATGGTGAAAAAGTGCGAAAACCTCGCCGTCGTCTGCTATTGCCGTCAACATGGCTTACGCATCCTTATGGAGTTGAATCTTCTAGGTTTTACTTATCCACTTTTCTCTGAGAATTTTCAAAGATCCAACTTAATTTAGGCATTAAAATTTTTCTATTTGAAAATAAATAAAAATAAGATACTCTTTAATCTTTATAATTAAACATTAGGGTTTCAGCCACTCCTCACCTATTCTATAATTAGATATTCAAATTCGCTAAAATATTTCATACGGCGTGCTACCCTTACTTTCCAATTTGAATAATCACAATTTATTAACCACAAGTATTAGCTCCGCTAGTGTTTATAGGAATTTTTAAACTCGTAAAATTCGAATTGTTCTTAAAATGTCTGAATTGATTTTGCTTAATAATTTTTTACTACAAACGTTTTGTACAAGTAGTCTTAAATTTGCCGGGTTACAAAACTTCGATTTAATTCAAGCCCAACTTTGCTTTGATTTTAAATTTTCTTTAATTAAATAATTTAAATATCTTAAATTAATTAAATAAGTAAATGTAAACATGCATCAGCGATAGGACCGATTAGCAACCGAAAATCGAAAACCTGAAATTTTGGCCAGGTTGAATGCCATTTACAAAATTGCAATTTTTTTAGTGTAATAAAAGCTGATCAGATGTGTACACCATATACGAACTAGGTATTGGCTTCTTTCATACTACTGATTTTTCAACAAAGTTTCAACAAAGTTTGGCAGAAAGTTTTGTGAACTCCATAAAATTAAAGTTTAGAAAGAGTATAATTTTTGGAAAAATTGGTTTTAAGACTGGGATAAAAGTATTACAGATTGAATGGAATTTGCATTTTGAGCAATTTACTAATTTCGCTGAATTTTGACTAATTTCGAGTTTGCATCTTTTTCGTTAATATTCGACCTAAATATAACTTCCGCTTGATTTTTGAGGGATTAAGAAAATCGAAAATGGAGTTACTGCAATTTTGTCAAGTTTGTCAAATTTGTACGCCATTAACAAAACTCCAGCATAGTAAATACAAACTTAGGTTTATCCCTTGTCTAGGTGGTGTTGAACGAGGTTTAGTCGAAGGTTGTAATCGGTTAAATTTTATAAAATTAAACTTTTCAAAGTATGTAATTTTACAAAATTTCGTATAACCGAAATCTAGTTTTACATTTAGTTTTTTGAAAGTAGTGGCAATTTTTCCCGGTTTGCATGCCATTTGCAAAATTGTAGAATGTTTTTAGTCTAATCAAGCCTCAGCAGGTTAGTAATGCATAGGTCAAATATAGAATATTGTTGTCGAGTATTTATAATCTGTATAAACTCCATAAACTTGTACTTTGGAAGGTGTTTAATTTTCAGAAAATTTACATTTTCAAAATTGGTATAAACATTATGAAAGATAATTTTATTGCGCGGATAATCGCCTCATGAAAAAGAGTTATGGGGACAACTCTCGTCGTGTGAGGACGAATTGACTACGGAAAAAGTCCGCTGGCCAGGTATGAGGCAGAAATTGTGAGGAAATAATTGCGCTAAATTTTATAAAGTGTCTATTTAATTTTTGGAAATTGTGAAATTTAAAATGGAGTGAAATTTTCATGTCGAAGAAAACAATGACTTTCGAGTTTTGCACTTTTTTGTTTAATCTTCGGCATAAACGTAAAGTACATAATTTCTGCATGTTTTTAGAGCAATCTTTTGAGATTTTGAAATTTTTGAAGAAGATTTGTTTTGAAATTTCGGAAATTTCGAGCATAATAAAATGAATTTCGAGTTTGTATGTACTCGTTTCTAGTGGTCTCAACGGTTCTCGGTTCTCATAGAACCGAACCGGAACCGATGGCTCGGTTCGGTTCCGGTTTATACGGAGAACCGAACCGAACCGAAACTTTTATTACCGGTTCGGTTCCGGTTCCAAGTCTTTGAGAACCGAACCGAACCGGCCGGTTCGGGTTGAACCGAACTTCATACATAAATACATTAGCGAAGTTAATCATATTTTCGAAAAAGTTTTACGAATTTCCCGAAATACACATAGTTTCCAAAATGAAATTTTGACCTGGCCGCACTGCCAAAGTTCCCAAAATGAAACTTTGACATGGCCACACCCCCAAAGTTCCCGAAATGAAACTTTGACTTGGTCACACCCCCAATGTTTCCAAAACCAAATTTTGACTTGATGACACGCCCAAAGTTCCCAAAATGAAACTTTTATTTGGTCACACCCCCAATGTTTCCAAAACGAAATTTTGACCTGGTTACATCCCCAATGTTTCCAAAACCAAATTTTGACTTGATGACACCTCCAATGTTTCCAAAATGAAATTTTTACTTGGTCACACCCCAAATGTTTCCAACATGAAATTTTGACTTGGTTACACCCCCAATGTTTGCAACATGAAATTTTGACTTGGTTACACCCCCAATGTTTCCAAAATGAAATTTTTACTTGGTCACACCCCAAATGTTTGCAACATGAAATTTTGACTTGGTTACACCCCCAATGTTTCCAAAATGAAATTTTGACTTGGTTGCACCCCAAACTTGGAATTGTTTTCTAACTTCAATAATATATACATAAGTGGTTTTGCTGTTGACATGTATTAGAATTTGCTTGTTTAAATACAGATAAGTTATTGGCTTATATGTGAAATTTCATCAGAAACACGTCAATTAGCATTGTTTGTTGTTTATTGCATATTAATAACACTACCGGTTTGACCCGAACCGCCGGTTCGGTCACGGTTTGGTCCGGTTCCGGTTCGGTTCCAACTAAAAAAAGTTCGGTTCTGTTTCGGTTCTTCAATTCTGGTTCTCGGTTCTAAACCGGTTCTTCCAAGAACCGAACCGAACCGCACCGTTGAGACCACTACTTGTTTCATTAATTTTGGACCTGAATACAACTTCTCCATGAAGTTTTAAACAATGAAGGAAGTAAAAAAGGATTAGTAACAATTTTGTCGAGATTGTATGCCACTTACAAAATTACGCAAAGTTTATAAAGGCAGAGAAACTAAAATTTACTTAATACAGAATTATGGCAGATTGAATAACGAAATTAAATTATTGATTAATTAATATGACAATTAATATTAATATTAATTAATATGACAAAATTGCATTAAATTAAATTTGCATTTCGATCACTACTATCAAAGTGTGAGTTGATATGTTTTAGTTTATTTTCAAACATTCAATTTTTAATTATTGATCATGAGAAATTATTTCCACTTGACCTACACTAATTTAATTGGACTTTAAGAATATTATTATTAATTCTTCGGTTTAACGGTTCGGTTCGGTAAGAACCGAGAACCATTGAGACCACTAGTAATTGCAGTTCCACAAAAACAATATTTAGAACGACATGATCCTTTACAGACTCGGTACTATGACATCTGTAAACTACGGTAATAAATTCATATATTCCTCGAAATAAATTCAACGGATGCAAAACTACTCAACAACTTCGAACAAATTAAAAAATTTGTTATCAAATTTTCCTGATAAATGGCCATTTTCTAAATACTTATTTTGAAAAATTGCTCTTCATAATCATGATAAAAATTTTACTTAAAAATTTACACAAAACACTTATCTTTTAAATGTTTGCAACATGGCATTAAGAATATTATTGAATTTTAATTTAATGTTTATTAATTAAATGTGAGCAAATTCACTGAAATATTTTACCGACGAACACCCCTTAGTTTTCAATTTGAACAAGCACGTCGAAATTTATTACTACGGGGTAAACGCGTTTTAAGTGAAATTATAAACTCTTAAAATTCGAATGTTTCACAACATTTCTAAACTTTGTTTTCACTCGTAATCTTTGATAACAAAGTTTTTTAATAGGTAGTCGTAAATTTACTGCATTACACAAATCCGAGTAACTTACATACTCGGACCATAAGTGCCCGTACATGCATTTCTGGTGAAAAATCAAAAAGTATTAGAGCTATTTGCTAGAAATTTTTATGGATGAACAAGGCACTAATATTGTTTAGAAATCATAACTCAGTTTTCAAGATTTCGTCCAGGGGCTTGTGCGCAAGACATTACTCGTGACAGAAACTGCTCGCTCGCGGCACGCGGCGTTTTCATGAGATAGGGGCTCCTTTCGTTAGGATACTTTCGTTAGGATGACTTCAGGCCATCCACGCTTATGTGAGATTTAGAACATACTTGTATCTATAATATAATAATATGCTTTCTGCATGTTTTTTAGCAGAGCAGAAGTGTCTAATTTTCGGAAATTTTGATTTTAAATTTGGCATCCAAATGATGCCAGATTGAATGCAATTTTGAGAAATAAAATTGAATTTCTAGTTTGTACTCATTAATTTTCGACCTGAATATAATTTCTCTATGAAATTTTAAACAATTAAGGAAGTAAAAAGGAGTAGTTAAAATTTTATGGAGTTTTTGTGCCGTTTACAAAATTACGCAAAGTTTGTAAAGTCTAGGAAATTTAGATTTACTTAATACAGAATTATGGCAGATTGTATAACAAACTGAATTTATTGATTAATTAATATGACAATTAATATTAATATAAATTAATATGACAAAATTGCATTAAATTAAATTTGCATTTCGACCAATACTATGCATGTGTGAGTTGATATGTTTTAGTTTGTTTTCGATGTAAATATAATTTCATTACAATTAATTCTGACATTGGAATTGTCCTTTTAAAAAAGTAAATAAAATATTCATTAATCCGTGATTAATTTAGTAACTTATTATTTTAAATCAGTGTTTATTAATTATTAATTATTAATCATGAGAAATTATTTCCACTTTATCTACATTTTAATTAAATGTAAGCAAATTCGCTGATTCGCCTTAGAGGAATCTTTGATATTTTGTTTCCAATACTTTCCACAAAGATTTTAAACTTTGCATTGATGTAAAAATGATTACAAACAAAAATTAATAAAATCGTCTAAAGCGATTATAGAGCATCGTCTTGTGAACAATTTGAGATATTGAACATCAAAATATCTTCAAAATTGAGCGAAGAATGTGATTTTTCGTAAAAATCGTAACACAGATATTTAACATGTGCTAGGATAGGCAGAGTGAAGGCTGAGTTGTTGACTCAACTCGCCAGAAGAAGTCGCGAGTGGTGGGGGTGATATACCGTTAAACATTAGCGTTGTAACCCCTTCTCATCTACTCTATAATTAGATATTCTAATTCGCTAAAATATTGCATACGGCGTATTGCCCGTACTTTTTAACTTGAATATTCACAATTTATTACCCATAAGTATTAATTCCGCTAGTGTTTTGGGGAATTTGTAACCTCGTAAAATTCAAGTTTCCCGTAGAATTATACGACTGCGTGAAACGCCTCTTTGTAACCTAAGTTTGTAATCATTAGCACATTCCAGTCAGATATTTGTAAACTTTATCGAACTATACAAATTATTTTGCTAGTTTTATATATAGCTTCTATACGATATAATTTGTATTGTATAGGAATTATGGCAGTCCGAATGTAATTTGCAAGCGAAATTTTCCTTCGAAATATTTGTGAAATTTTGTAAGTTTACAGAATTTACGGATTGTTCAATGTTACCAAGGGCTGCGTGAATAAGGGACCCACATTGTAGTTCGATGTATTAAAATTTGCAGAATTAGGGTTTGTAGTGTAAAGTTTGTAGGAATATTTTGACGAGATTTTTTTTTACTGAAGTTAACTCTCTGAATACCAAAATTTAGGAATTTTCAAACATCCAACTTAATTTTGGCATTAAAATTTTTCTATTTGAAAATAAATAAAATATTCTTTATTCTTTAAACTTTAACTAAACATTTCAATTTCAACCCGTTAAACATCTACTCTATAATATAATATTCAAATTCGCTAAAATATTTCATACGGCGTACTGCTCTTACTTTCAGCTTTGAATAATCACAATTTTTTATCCCAAGTATTAATTCCGATTGTGTTTGGAGGAATTTGTAAATTCGTAAAATTCAAATTTTTCATAAAATTTCTGAATTGATTTTCCTTAATTGTTTTTCATTGCAAACTTTTTGAATAAGTAGTCTTAAATTTATAGCCTTACAAAAATCCTAGCTTTGAACACGTTTAAACTTTCCTTTAATTAAATATTTTAAATATCTTAAATTAATTAATTAAGTAAAGGAAAACATCCATCAGCAATAGGACCGATTAACAACCGGAAACCGAAAACCCGTTTTACATTTTTGAACAATTGAGAAAGTCTGAAAAAGAGTGGTGCAAATTTTGGCCAATTTACATGCCATTTACAAAATTACAATGTTGTTAAAAATTATTATATGCTAGATATTATAATTGACAAAGTTCGGTAGAATACTTACAGTCTCTGCAAAATTTAAAAAATGTAACTTTGTAAAGTGTGTAATTTTTGGAAAATTTGAAAAAGTAGTATAAGCATTGAGAAAGATTGAGTAACAGATTGAAATTATTTTATGATATTACATAATTGTATTAAATTTGGTAAATATGTCAAATTTTCATTTAGAGCAATATTATGAATTTTGAGTTGGTACATTTTCTTATAAATTTATGTACATGAAATTGAAATTGAGTGAAATTAGCATGTCGAAGAAAACAATGACTTTCGAGTTTTGCATTTTTTTATTTAATCTTCGACCTAAATAATATGCTTTCTGCATGTTTTTTTAGCAGAGCAGAAGTGTCTAATTTTTGGAAATTTTGATTTTAAATTTGGCATCCAAATTATGCCAGCTTGAATACAATTTAAATTTAGAAGAAATACAATGAATTTCTAGTTTGTGCAATTTTCGTTAATTTCTGCTTGATTTGGAACAATTAAAAGAGTCGAAAATTGACCATTTTTGTCGAGTTCGTACTCCATTTACAAAATTCTAGTATATTTTTATAGTGAAACAACAAATTAGATTATTCCCAAGAGTCCATTTCTGTCGGATTTTGTAAACTTTATAAAAAATGTCTGCCACAAAATTGTAAGTTGTACGCCATTCAACAATTTTCGGGCTGTTTTGGTTCCAATAAAGATTAAGATACTTGTTTTCTGTCATATAATTTTTCAAGACGGATTAAAGATTACGAATGTTTGTAAACTTAATAAAACTTTGAAAATCACAAATTTTACAAAATGTCTTGGCTCAATGGAGAATCTCTTATTTCAGAATTTCTCATCTTAAACTGACACCTTGAGGAAAATAACTGAAAAATGACATTTCTAATTGACCTCAAAATGCACACTCAAATAAGGTAGTAATGAATCATTACCAGGCGGAATGACTATGTGGCTCTACCACGTCGGTAACGATTTGTCGTAGAAATGGCGATAATAAGTTCAGGGAAATTCAAATTTAATACATAATGGTATTCACTTCCTTAATATTTGGTAATGAATTTGAATTTCCCTGAAGTTATTATTACCATTTATACGACAAATCGTAACCGACTTGGTAGAGACAAATAGTCATTCCGCATGGTAATGATTCATTACTACCCTATTTTGAGTGCATGAAACGTCAAATTATACGCACACGGTCATCACGTTTTTAAGATAACGTAAAATACCTTGGGTTGGATTCCGTCTTGATGAAAATCATCATTATCATAACAACGATGACAAGGCCTTATCCGGCAAAGTCGAAGTTCATGGCATGAGGACAGAATGTGTGGCAATATGAATCTTGAAATTGTGAAATAATTTACTTAAATTTTGTAAAGTTTCCAATTTTTTGAAAATTTCGATTTGAAATCGGTACAAAAACTTGGAAAGATTGAGTGCAACTTGAATTTCGAGATTGTACTCCTTTCATTAATTTTCGCCCTAAACATAATTTCTGCATGAGTTTTTGAGCAATTAAGAAATGTAAAAGTTGCGTAATGATAATTATGTGAAGTTTTTACGCCAGATACAAAAAGAGTATGCCTTACCCCACCAATAAGCTATTTAGATGGTTTCCCTGTATACTGCCTAGTTAAGAAAGCTTAGGATTGGTCAAATATTTGCAATCTGCGTACTTCATGAAATTAAACTTTGGCAAGTTTATAATTTTCGGAAATTTGGATTCAATTCAAATTATGACATTGCGTAATAAAATAAAAAATTAATAACATAATTATTTCAAATATGTAAAGGATTTCGAGTAACACGGTAAATTTTGAGGAGGTATATTCTAACAGAAATATAATTTCTGCATGGTTTCTGAGGTAGAATTGAAACATTCAAACGACCCAATTTTGTCAGATTTGTGCGCTATTAAACAATTTTAAGACTGTTTTTGTGCCAAGAAAGAACCAGATTCATCTTCTTAGCTGGCAAACAACTTTTAGGATTGGGGCATTCCCATATCGAATTTTTGTAAACTTTATGAAACTACGCAAATTATTAAGATAGATATATACAATGAGATCGTGTTTTTTCGCACTCGAAAGTTTGATGGCTTAAAATTTCCGTAATTTTGTGTACATAAAGAATCTGAAATAATATTGGGGGGGCGCATGGTCAGTTTTCGCGATACGAGCCAAAATGTGCGAATTTTTTTGCAAATTTTGAGTTTTATGTCAAAATCGTTCAAACTTGGTCAAATATCACTGGAAATAATTTTAAAAATTATTTTGGACTAGAATTTGGCCGCTGTCTCGATTTTGGGCCCCAATTATCCAATATGTTGAACTTTGCAAAATAATTGCATTTTCCATATTATTAAGATAGATATATACAATGAGATCGTGTTTTTTGGATCGTGAGATCCCATTTTCTTTGCAAGTCGGACCTTCAGTATGTCTACAAATTTGAGATGTGCGACTCGTACGTGGACTGTGAAGATGGGTCAGATGAGATGGATTGCAAAATTCATTTTCAGCACGATGGAAATAAAACTGGAGACGCAAATTCGACTGTAACTGAAAACTCCACAACAACACAAATAATCCTCACGACCACCAGCACCGGAAATAACCCCACCCCAGCCCCTGAAGATGACCCCACAACAACCACCCCGATTACTAGAAATTACCCCCAAAAAAACACCCCGATTACTAAAAATTACCCCATAACAACCACCCCGATTACTAAAAATGACCCCACAACGAACACACCTGTCACTGAAGATGACCTCGCCACCACCACCACAAATGTGGCTCTAACAACGCCAGCATATGAGATAATCGATCTTGATGACTTTGACCTCTCGTTTTCTAATTGGAGAGATTAAGTTGTGCTAAACATTTGTGGCATGACATTTATTTATAATCATATATATTTAAACCCAAGTCTAATTAATGGAGGTGAACCAAATTTTTCCTGACAGCCTTTCTGGTTTGGCTAAATCTCTATGAATTAATTAATTATTTATATTTTACAATAACCTTCTAAATTTCTTGAGGAAGTACTTATAGCAAAATGAAATAAATAATAAAACAATAGATATTTAGAAAAAAATACTGAATTGTGTGTAACGTAGTTAAGCGCTAAAATTGGAACTAATTAAAGAGACACGGTTTATTTGTAAATATGTAGATAGATTTAATGTATTGGTACATTCATTCCTGTTTCCTGAAGATTATTATTTAATGGATATTTTTGAAACCTAGTTATAATACTAAAGTTGACACATTGCAATATTTACGGATAATTTATTCTTGTTCATGTAACAGTGGTGTTTATTTTTTATAACGAACTGTATGCTTAATTTTATCTTCGTTTAAATAATGATTTTGATACTTTAATTATATAATTCGTCAAGATATTGCTAGGTTACAATATAATAATTTCCCTATTCAAACCTGGTTTAACAAGTATTTACATATGAATATGTATGATTTGATAATTCGATGAATATCTGTTGCACCATCTAAAAACCCAAAAAAAAATAAATCACCCCACAAATCACACCCAAGCTCGTTCGATTTCGCATTTGACAATTTATTATAAATTATTTACACATGTAAACATGCATAAAATTCGTTTCGATTGTCTACTTTGTATGTGCATTCAACTAAGCAACTGAAATTTGTAGTCATAACAACACAAAGCATCATTCTATTTGAGTTATAACCATACCCCGGGTCTTTATTTATTTTTGACTTTTTCATTTCGAACACGTCGACCTCCAAACTTTGTAGGGTTGTTTATCAACACTTGTGATTATCTAAAATTCAAAAATGTTTTCAATTAAAAAAAATATTTTGGACTTTTCGTAAATATACAGATAAATATTTTTGGCAATATTTCGTCATTTTTAAGAAAATATATTTTTTTTCGTGATATTTTGGTTTTTTGTAGTATTTTTTTGATTTTTTAATGTTTTTGTTTGAATTTTTTGATTTTTTTTTTACTTTTTCGTAATTTCTTATTTTCATGACATTACACCAATGTGTACATGAAGGAACGACAAGAAATGCAATAACATCGGTTCAAGGTTTCAACCTGAAGCTGACGAGGAGAAGGTCTCAAGTAGTCGAACTCCTTTGTTGTGGGGCTCTATGACCATAGAAAAGCGAAGAAGGATTCGACGCCATGGGGCCAATTGCGTCCGCCACACTCACTCAAACGAGTGAAATCTGCGAAAATTGTCGCACTTTAATCATCGCCAAAATTCGAGTTTTGCTCAGATTTTGAAAATAAGTTCATTTTTGTGATCTCAGATAGTTGCTCTATCATATCCAATAGCAAACTCAGCTTTTTTGAAATTTTCTTTATTGTAAAAAATTTTCTGACTATGGGTATGTATCGAAAAAATTCGAAATTAAGAAAAAAAACTGAGTTTGCTATTGGATAGAGCACTATCTGAAATTAAAAAAAGTAAATATTTTCAAAATCTGAGCAAATTTTGGCGATGATTTTAGTGCGGCAATTTTCGCAGCTTGCACTCCTTCGAGTGGGTGTGGTGGACACAATGGGCCCCATGGAGTCCAATCCTTCTACACTTTTTGCATTTTAATAGAGCCCCACAACCAGGGATGGTCAAAATGCATGTATTCTAAATACAATTGTATTTTGAAAATACAAAATTCGTATTTTGTATTTTGTATTTAAATACAAAATAATCGAAGTATTTTGAAAATACAAATGTGTTTTGAGCCAATGCGGACAACAAGTCTTAAAATTAACTTTTTTCTACCTTTGCGCTTTTGCATGATGATGATCATAATTAAAATCTAATTATCTCGGCCTAATTTGTGTACCAAGTGATGAATTATAGCTGAAACTTGAATTTACGAGTCTTTTAACGTTCGAATAGAAATATTTTTTAATAAATATTTTGGCATTTTTTTCAAAAATATAAAATAAATATTTCGGGCTTTATAAAAAAATATTTAGCCGGGGTATGGTTATAACGAGTTGAGAAATCGTAATGATTTTCCGGTTTGGAATACATGTAGGGAGCACTAGTTGTTTACCTAGTGTCAAGTCAATGGCGGAAAGTAGCATCAGGGACACTAAATCAGAACCGAATAAATAATTTACCGTATCAGTGTTTCATAACAAGCTTCCATTCCATACGAATCTTACATATTTAAAGGTGTTGAATTAAAATTTCTATGCTGGTTTAATTCAAATCGAATATTTAGCTTTAAGCGTATCCATTAGTAATCTAACATCTTGATAGTACGTGTAATGTACTCAATGGGCAGATTTTTCCCGCAAGGGTGTTATTGGCACTAATTAATACGTGTAAATGTTTTAGAAATTTCTCGATTTGGTTTCCACGAGACTAAAATTATCTATGTAAATATGCAACAAATTTAATTTCCATATTGTTAGTAACGATGACGTGGCATAAATATTTTAATCATTACTATACCAGGAAATTATAAATGATCAAAATCAGTGTAGTAGAAAATAATTTCTTGGAAACGAATTACATATTTTGTAAATTGCTTTTAGTTCTTTTTATTTATTCCTGAAGCAAAAAATTTGCATGATATTTAGTTGGGGTTAAGCATACATACTGTTAGCATATATCAATCAATGTCACTACCCGCTAAGTATATTTATAAATTTAAGCATTTCATGGGTTTCCAAGTGGTCCAAAGCAGGCGTTCCTGGTTAAGAAATGTTTACATGAGTGGTAAAGATGGCGTTGCATGCCGGGTCCGTTAACTCTGTGATTTTCTTCTGGATAACTCTACATTATAAAATTTTATAATCAGTACCACGGACTATGTATAGCTATAAAATCAATGAAAGAAAAGTGGACAATTTAACTAACCAATGCAGTAAATAAGATATCAGCCTGCTCGAGGGCTCTCGCCAGCATCATGGAGTTCTGGTAGTGAACGTTGTCATCTGCGTTGCCATGGATCAAGAGAAACTCTTTGTTAGCAATTCCTGCCATATTTGCCATCACGGAGGATTGGTTGTAACCCTCCCAATTGTCTTCAACGGTTGGAAGCCCCATGTATCGCTCGGTGTAAATCGTATCTGGATATATAAAAACATAAAAACGTTAGACGGTGGTGTGGAATACTACGAAAACCATCCGACGTAGTGTAGCCAATAACACAAAATTTGCTTAATTAATATAGGTAGGTTGTGCTGTTTTATTGTTAGTTCACCATAGTACAACCAGCTGGAAACTGGAGCGCCGGAAATACCACATTTGAACACGTTCTCGTTGTCTTTTCCAAGCGCCTAAAACGAAAAATTTTCTTTGTATAAATTTACACAGGTTTCATAGAGTTGTACAAAACTTTTATCGTGTTTCTAGGACATCTAGGTTTTATGTACTTCAGTAGAAATCACACATAAGTTTAATTACCATTGCCGTCGCATATCCGCCGTCTTATTCGGGTTAATAAAACTCAAGGTGTTGATAAGGTGCCTAAAATATTTATTTATTAGAAGGGCACCCAATTTAGCATTAGGTTTTAATCAAACTCTAATTTTTTGGATAATTAGAGTAAAAATGAATTCACGAAAAATCCACGATTAACAACTTTGAGCTTACTTTGTCACCGATATTTGATCCTCAACTTCAACAGATCCTAAATTCCTGTAAACAGCAAACTTTTGTTCTGCAGACTGTCTTGCAGAACCGCGGCCATCGATATTTGCGAAAATTACTTCTTTCGAACTGGCCAAATATGAACCCCAATTGATGCCGTAATCTTGCGTGATTTTCTGCGAATCAGGGCCCGCATAACTACGTGGTTACATAATGTCGAGATTTTTAATTTTATAAATTGATAAATAAATTGATTTGAAATTTGGAAACTTACACTTCCACGAGAA
Organism: Folsomia candida; assembly: GCF_002217175.1. NCBI lineage: Eukaryota > Metazoa > Arthropoda > Collembola > Entomobryomorpha > Isotomidae > Folsomia > Folsomia candida. The sequence goes on along the minus strand of NW_019091207.1, from coordinate 3,255,882 downwards.
GTGGGTATTGTTTACTTTCATCAAAATTAGGCGGGAGATAGTGAGGGAACTATGCATATCATATGCATCCTCCCCTCCTATCTCTTCCTCGTCTCCATATTCATACATTGATATCTCGACCGGCCAGTCACTCCAAATTATCCATACATCGACTGAAGGACATCGTCTCCTTCAACAAGGACATATACTGTCTTCTGTCCAAGAATCCTGGCAGACGGAGTTCCGGCGTCTACCAAGACGTATCTCCTCTCTCCACAACTGCCATCCTAAAAGTCCCCCATAATTCTATAATATCTACAACCTCTAAATATATTTTGGTTTCTTAATACCTAAATGTAAAATCCTACGGCTACGTAAAATAAATTGATAACTAGTTGCTATGTAAAAACAATAACTCTCGGGGTGACGCATATTATATTTCGGTGACCGATTTCGAGTGCTAAATCCGATAAAACATTAACTTTCGTGTATCTCACATCATAAGTGGGGCTGCCGATCGTACATACGGCCTTACGCCCCCAAACTGTGTGGTGTCCTTCCGGAACATTCATCCCAGTCCGTCCCGACTGCACTCACCTCTGACCTACCAAGCGCCCACGGGAAGACCAACGCCCACAATAGAGACGGACTTTAGCCTTGTAACTGAGTGGAAGGTCGACCTCCATTTCCCTCAAGGATGGCAGGAGCTTGGTTGCGAGTCGTTCACGAACTAGAGCGTTGTCGTTCCAAACAGAAGCGATTGAGTTGTTCTGGGTGGAGTAAAAATAAAATTGCGAATAATTTTGTAACATTCATTTTTGGTGATCGACTTTCAGAAAATTATCAACTTGAGGATTATTAACTTTGCTGCCCGGTTTATAAACGTTTACTTTGATTGCAAATAATTTTTCCACACTTGCAAAATTTGGAGCATTCATAATTAAGGTCTTTCATTTGTCCAACTCAGGTTTACCTGGGACCAATTTCACTTTATTCGAGACAAAAGATAACATATAGTCTATCCACGGCAAGTTGAACTAAGAGATATGGAAGACTAAATCCCGGCCCATGCTTATTAACGTTGAACTGAGTTTAGTCTCCCATATCTCCGGGTTCAACTTGCCGTGGAAATAGAGTACCTTTTAATTCCAACACAAATTCAAAAATTACAGGTGTTGGGAAATCCGATGTTTTGAATTGAAAAGTTTAAAATTAGAGCCTCAAATTCAAATTTCTGAAAATTTGAAAAATATAGGGATCCGTTTTTTATGATGAACATTTGTCCCACCTAGATCTGAGTTTTACACGTGAAAGTTTTGTATTGTAACTTCGGGGCCATCCATAAATTACGTAACGCAAAATTCGCGATTTTCTAGACCCCCCTCCCCCCTTTAACATGTGTAACATAGGCACGATATTATTGGAGCCTTAGACCCCCCTCCCCCCTCTCGCATTACGTAATTTATGGACGGCCCCTTCACCTAAACTGAAATTAATAAAATTAATTTTCACTCACCGAAGTGAATCTTGTAGTGACCTCGGGAACACCAGGTCCTCGACAGGTGTGCATGTAGAATTTGAAATTTGCGCTGAATGAAACCGAATGCGAGCGACATTCTTCGTTCGTGCTGGTCAGAACGGTACAACTGATACATTCTGGGGGCGAGTTTGGTCCAGTGGTAGCAATGGAGTAGACATGACGTTCGCTAGGATCTCCCAACGGAGACGTTTCTGGATGAAATCCAGTCCCGGAAACGTATCTGTGACGACGTTTCATTTAATTTAGTGATGGGGAAATTGAAGAAATTTGCGAACATTGCGAAATTTCGGAAAAAAATTGTCGACTTCGAAATTTGGTAAGATTAAGAGAAAAATATAAATCCGCAAAATTTTATGATACTATTTACATTTCTGGACGTTTGCAAAGATAATTTTACATTAAAAAGAAACATGTCCAAATTTTGTAATTTTGTAATTCTGTAATTTTGTAAACTTTGTAATGTGAATTAAAGGATTTAAGGACTAAATATATTTAGCAATATATATCTAACAATATATTTAGCTCGTGCACGAAAATTTACATAAAGCCCTTAACTCGAAATTTCTGTCTATTAATCGTCAAAATTCCTTATTATTTTATAAAATTATAAAAGCATAATTATTAAATTGTGTAACCTTCACAAAATTGACTAAGTAGTACATGTTTCCCAAAAATATTTTTAGACTGAATTTTATGCTCACAATTTGTTGTTATCTACATCCCAGCCAAGGATGGCATCCACATGGAAGGCACCCTCCGTCAGGGGTTGCAATTCCGGATTTGGCGGGACCGAATTGATGGAGACCACGTGTCGGTATAACCTCTTGTTAGGGTCCGTGGATTGTTGGGCATTTACAAAGGTGAGGAATTTTGATCCGTCCCGAGAAACGAGGGGCCGATGCGGGTCCCACCAACCGACAGGAGTTGTCGCCCACCTCTCAAGCACCTATTGTACAAGGGGTTTGTTAAAGCAAAGTCTAAGATCAATTAGCACGAAAATTTAAATTTAATTTAGACTTTTAGATTGCCACAGTCAACGGTCTGGTAATTTTATCTTGAATGATTATTCTTTAAGCGGGAATTATATTAAGTCTTAAAAAAAATTGGCACGAAAATCGAGATTTGTTTCAGACTTTAAAATTTCTACGGTCTCTGTATTTCATCTTGAATGATTATTTTTAAGCGGAAACTAAATTCAAATCACTGCATGATATTTAGAATTAAATACATACATCGTCATCTACTCCATACCGTAAAATTATAAGGTACCTATATAAATACTTGTCATTACCTCGGAACAAATCCCACTTGCCGCGCTACAAAGGTTCCAAACCGTTTTATCTTGGTTTCGGTTGAGGTTTTGAATAATCACTTGGTCCGCTGTGGCCCACGTGATGGTGGCGATGTAATATTGCAATCTGTCGTGAGAATTAGAATCAGAAAAATCGGTGCTATGTTTGTACCTTGGATGCAGTGTAGAGGCGTTTTTGACGATCAACATGTGTTTGATCTACGCATATATGTATCCTAAATATTGAGTATATGTAAATGAATAGATTTGGAAACTCTTACTCCACATCTTGCCCGGGAGGGTAGACCACTTGTCGAATGGCAGTGGGATCATCCAATTTTAGAATGTGAAGTGAAACAATGGGATTATCACGGCCAGCCTGCAAACAAAAACAACCTTTCAGATTAGAAATGTGTTAATTTCGCTTTTTAATTTTACTCTATGCTGTTTATCCAGAAACAACTAACCCTTGCTAAAATTTTTGGTTTTAAGCATTTAATTAACAGAACTATTAGCTTTCTTGGCCGAGATTAGTAGCCCCTTTAAAAAAAATTGTTTGTTCCTTGTTTCATCAGAGAATTGAATATGTAGACTACGATTTATTTTTTTACTATGTTATGTAAACTAAGCTGTTTTCTAAAAAATAATGCTACGTTGTTGAAAAGTAAAGACATTATGAATTCTTAATCAGTTAAAATAAAATAAATCCAGAGTAACGTTAGCTAAATAAAGATCAAGTTATACGCTGGATTGAGTACGTATAATTATTCTAATATAAAATTTGGAGTGCATATTCTTTTGAAAAAAGGCTACTATTATTTTTAAGAGTGTAGAATACCTTTGGGTATCGGAGTGGTTCATAAACCGGGTAGACGGTATCCCTAACGCCGGGTTCTCCGTAGAGCGGCCACTGGTAAAAGTCAACCCCGGAGTCGTCAAACCGGACGAATGCAAGGCTCGAACTAAAACCACATGGCCACCGGACTTCCGTACATTTCCTCTGTGTGGAAATCATTCATTATCATTCATTCGTGCATTATTTATTCATTCGTGCATTATTTATTCATTTATAATTCATTTATTATCATCATCATTGTCAGTATACTTTTTTAGTGGTGTGCCACCAAATTCTGCTCATCTTTTTCATTCATTTATCATTCATTTACTATTCATTCATTTAAAATTCATTTATTCATATTATTTTTAATTCAATTTTTAAATGCTTTGCCAACAAATTCATTTGACCTTACTAATATTTAATCTAAAAAGCTGGGTTTCATAAATGTAAACCCAACAGCCGAACATAATTTTAAAAATTTGCAGAACAGTTTTAAGGTACCACAAGAGAGTTGGCAAGGAATTATACCACTCAGTTTGATTGTAATTTTCTCAGAAATTATAGTAGGTAGAAATTTGGTTCAAATATAAATTTTGTAAAAAAATTACTACTCTAAATTTTGGTAAATGTCCCCTTCTGCTGTTACTTATACTTACGTATTTATATCCAAAATAGTCGACCATGATGAATTTTTTTTAAAACGTCCTAGCGTCAAAACCATACGGAGCACAAACGTGGGACGACTCCCACATCGTGCGAAATAGTTTTACTTGGGGAGCATAATGGGTCTCATTTCCATATTGTCTTCCATACTTTTCGAAATAGCATTTCTATACTTGCCCCTCCATATTATTTTATGTTTCTGAGGACAAAAATGGTTCACATCTCTTTACCAGACACAAATGAGCCCACAAACCGATTATACACCCTGCAGAAATATATAATGATTCCAAATAACAACCATTATGACCTTAAAGTCCATCCCCTCCATCTCGGGGAGCTCTTAAAAATGCCCCAATGCCCTTGTTGTTATGCGGAGCCGTACTTCATGTCTTGACTCATTTTCTCTAAAAAATCATGTTGCTAAGTCCAGAAAAAATTGAAATATTCAACCTCTTGTGGTACCTTAAACTTGAGAAAAGTACATTTTCAATATATTCATGGAAAATAAAAGGAAAGTTGTCTCCACAAAAAGTTAACATATTATTACTCGTATAAATTTTTAAAAAATCCCAAAATGATGATTTTTGATTTCACCAATTGAAATTTCTGTGGTTCAATTTCTGTCCCAAAATTCAAATTAAAGAAGCAATCTAGGCATATTTATAAAAAATACTATGTGGGGAGGGAAATCCTTGTTTTAACAACTTTACAAAATATCGCACTTTTAGCTTAATGGCGAATGTATTATTTCAGAATTTCTCACCTTGATCAAGTCTTTCTTAACCACGCCGAACACTCTTTGGGGAATTGAATATTTGTCTTAAGAAAATATTTAATAAAGCGCTTCACGATAATCTTTGTAACGTAAGATAGTAAATTTACAAAGGTAACGAAAGAAACTCGGGTAACAAACCTATTTATTCCAACAGCACACTGAGTCGGCAATTTCGTTTAATTAGAATTAATAACAGCAATATAATTTCTGGATGTTTTTGAGTGAGATTAAACAAAATTGAAAGTGAAATTTTTCCAGATTTATGCACCATTAAATAATTTCCTGAATATTAGTGTCACGATAAATAGCAACATTTCGAAATTAATTTTTTTCTTAATTGTTACAGATGTGCGTTAGTTTAAAACATTTCAGTCGAAAATTTGTAAACTTTATATCTAAAACTGTACAAATTATTTTGCAAATTTTACTAGATATGGAGATACGCACAATTTTGAAAGATCATCATAAAGATGCCAAACTTTACAAAGAAAATCATGTTACAAATCCATACGTAAATACATTTCAGTAAAAAAAAGTGGATCATAATAATCTTAAGGTGCGAAGTGACTAATTTATAGAAGGGAAACAAAACGAGGTGATCTTGGATATTTATGTTACTCAAACTTTTATAACTGCTCAGATTTTTAAGAATGTATTTACATGTGTATAATAGTTTTCAAAATTTTATGAAGTTACTCTAAATTGAAGGGAAGCATTTAACCCAGATATTTATGTAATGAGCAATTTTTAATTGACTTAAATATATTATAAATTCATTTTTGGTGTAAGTTCAGAGCAAAAAACAAAATCTATTTAGAATGGCATGATCCTTTATAGTATATATGTTCATATATATATATTTTAAATTTTTACCCATGCCGGTGTTAATAATTGCATAATTTAGTATGAAAAAGTTCAACATACTTACTCGATATTGGAACAAAATGATAAATGATTTGGAAATTTTTGTATTTAAGTTTTTCTTTTTCGAAGTAAAATAAAACATTATTTAATCACTAGGTAAAAATCGATTAATAAAATTATACAGGATCCCTACCCGATCTACAGTGTAACATAATATATACAAATTCACAAAAATAGTCATACGACGTACCGCCCTTACTTTTTAATTTGAATGACCACAATTTATTATCCGTTCGTTTTGAGGGAAGTTGTAAACTCGACAAATTCGAATTTTTCGTAAAATGTCTTGAAGACAAAAAGTCTTGAAGAAACTTAATGTTTCTTCGTAATTTTTGATACAGAACTTTTTCAAAATAAATTGTCATAAATTTACTACGTTATAAAAATCTGACATAATTAAATCCCTAATTGGCACACATTTTAATTTCCCTTTAATTAAATGATTTAACTATCATTAATGAATTAATCAAGTACTCTCAATAACCCAGTGTTAATCGTCATGTAATGGTTATAAAATTAACACCACCGAGTGACTATTGTGACTCTATGGGAGCAAGATTTATCACCATACGGTGAAAAATATTATCACCGCTTGGTAAAATTAAATATGTATACACACCGTTCGGTGACAATATTAACACCGGGTTTTTAATATCCTACTAATGAAATCTACAATATGATTAAACAAGTTTAACAAATAAACCGCTATATTTTACATATGGCCTTTAAGTTTTAAATAAGCATTATCCATATTTCTGCGAATATGTTTTTGCATGTCTATCGCAATGCAGCCCTCTATTCATGACCTTTGAAGTGTTCTTATAAACACCAAAAACCGAATGACGGATCACCCGATTACAGGATGTTTACAGATTTTGTGGAAAGACAATTACATGGATTACTTGTGAACGCATGATCCAATTTGCGCCAAATTTGGCACACACGATCTCGAAGGTCACGACCACATCTGCCCAAAGTTTCGAATTCATATCTTCAAAGATGGCGCCTAAAAGTTAGCCCAAAGTGGACGAACCGTAAAAGCGGTTTCCGAAGCTAATTTGGCGGCGAAAAGTGCCCAAACGATAATCCAAAAATCTGGAACCCATCTTATCGTGTCCCCCACATATAATTGTATTAATTTTGTAATAAAACGACGGTAATTAGTTTCATCCGACCAACGTATACCACGAAATGCATACCCCTCAAAACGATGAATTCTGCCACCCTCAAGAACATTGATCCCCACGATGGCAATCAGAATCCTGCAACCAAAAGACAGGTCACAATGCAATCCCAGGTGTCTCCTGGACACGTTAATCGTATTTTATAGCACAATTTTAAAAAAGCCTTGCAGAGGAAGGCGATAGTCCGCGCACTTAAATTTACCCATATGGTAAACAAAAAAACTAACAGCCGGAGGCTGTTTGAAGGTCATGTTGGGAATAAAAATTCCGACTTTGTCGTCACATTGGACGGGACACTCTGCTGCCTTCAAAACTTCAACGGGACAAAAATAATTTGCTGCAAAACCGACCGAAAGCAGATTTCAAAGCATGGGTCTGAAAAGAAGGAAAAGTTGTCTGACTGATTCCTGGTGGTAGATGCAACGATGGACCGTGGAGTGCTAACGTTGATACCTGTTGGGTCTAATTCAAAAATAAACTCGAAGTACTTTATGGACAATGTTTTACATAAGTTGTTCGAGGTCAAAATTGCAAAGAAGCATTTTGAAGAGCCTGACAAAGTTTGCATCCATCACGACGCGACATTTTCATATACGGCCGAAATTATCCAACCGGACGGTCAAGATTTAAAGGAAAACCCCGGAATGACCTCGACATCTTTTTCAGGGGTACATCTTAAGTAACCTGACACCAGTCCGATGAATTTTTTTGGGCTTGGATGCCTAGAACTAAGCCTTTTCAATGGCAGAGATAAAAAAATGTCTGCTGTTTGGAAATCCCTTTCACCAATTCCTCTACTTTGAGGTCACTTTTTGAGCTCATTTTTGAAGATAGAAATTTGAAATTTGGTACATATGTGACCGTGACCTTGGGGATTGCATGTTCGAAATTTGGCGCCAAAGCGGTAAATAGGTTCGCAGTTTACCCATGAAATCATCTTTCCACAAAATCTGTAAACACCCTCTGTAAAACGAAACGTTGAGATCTATGCTGAAATTGATTTAACGGATTGTAAGCCCACCAAAATTTTGATATTTTTCCCGTTTACTATAATTATTCAAAAACGTGTATTTAGAAACTAGCTATTAAGATCGACTTCTCAAATTCGAAAAGATATATATATCCACAAAATTTAAAGAATTACGAAAATGAGTAAGTCAAACAATTCATTTTGCCATCTTAATTTTGGAAGTATTCTAAACAAAACCTAACTCGGTTTTAAAATAGTTAAAAAAATTAAATTCAACTGGAAGACTTTAGCTATGAAATTGAAGATTTTAGTAACTACAATTTTATCATTTCATGACTAAATTTTTGCAAACTCGGTCTTCTAACGAATTATATCAAATTTATATCAATTTGTTACCTCGGGTGGGTGGCAGGGGATTAATCCCGGATAAAGTCAGCCTGCCAGGTGGGTACATATTAGGACAAAAATTGGAACGGAAATAAGCAATTTTGTCAAATTAAGACACCATTTAGAAAATTCTTGAATATGTTTAAAATAAAACGAAAAGTTAGGTGGATCTTCCTGCTTCATATTTTGGAATCTCTTAAATTTTATACCTTGCAAAGTCTATAATTTTGGGAAATTTAGAATCAAATTCCGTATGAAAATTAAGGCATTAGCATAAATTTAACAACATAATTATATAAAATATGTAGCATTTCGAGCAATATTGAGTTGCATATTCTATTGAATTTTTGACAAATGGATATAATTTCAGAATGGTTTTTGAGTAAGATTTTTAAAATTCAAAAAGTGATAATTCTGTCTGATGTCAGATTTGTAGGCCATTAAATAACTTCCTGAATACTTTTTGTATCGAAAAATAGTCAGACTAAAGAACGTCCGGGAATGAATGGGAATGGTCTGAAAATGTGGTCATAAAATCACAATGAGTTATCGGAATTTTAAACTTTTTGCATATGTATAATACCAAATACGTACCTACATAATTTAACCACCACATTATTTAGCCGCCACACCCCCGTTGGCGACTAGTTCGATTTTCTTGCGAAGATTTTTCATTAAATTTTTTCCCGAAGTTTTTGCCACTTCCGAGGTGATTTTCTTCCATCGTCCTTTGAATTTTCGAAAGGTGTCAGGCACATCTTGAAGCCGGGAGTATACTGACTTAGAACGTGCCCAGAATTTTTCGATTGGGCGGAGTTGGGGTACATTAGGTGGGTTGATATCTTTTGGTACGAAATCAATATTTTTCTTTCTGAGGTACTCGGTCACTTTCTTTGCATAGTGACAAGTGGCGAGGTCAGGCCAAAACAAAACTTTATCATTTTTGTGAAACCTATTAATAAATGCTTCCAATCCAGCCTTGACGCAATTTTTCAGATAAATATCTTGATTGATATTCCCTTCGAGAACTACCGGGTCTGATACATGTCCGTGACTGGAGATGCATTGCCAAATGCAATATTTCTTTGGAAATTTGTCTTTTTTTCGTACTTTTTCTTCATAAGCCACTTCAGAGGGATCCGAGCTATGAAAAAAATGACGCCCTGGAAGATTTGAAGGGTCAACCGGAACATACGTTTCGTCATCCAGGATCACTACTTTTCCACGCATTTTCTTCAACAATTTTTGACAGCAATCCTTGATCCGATTTTCTTGTACGGGCTTGTAATTTGGTGCAGGTTTTTTGGTCCTTGCTTTGATTCCTAATTTATGGACCTTAATTTCCCCCAGGTAGCTTTTGGAAATTTTGACTTTCCTGGCAGCTACAGCTACTGACGTTGATGGCTTGGTTTTGAAAATTTTTTCAATTCTATTTTTCACTCGAGTGGTCGCTAGCTTCGCCGGACGACCAGCTGGCTTCTTGAATTGCACATTTTCGGAATCCTTGAACTTTTTTATGTAGGAATACACATTTGAACTTGGAATTCGTTCCTGCTTAAAAAAGTTCCAGGTCACCTTGGAGTCTCGGTTGGCTGTCGTGTTGTAGAACTCCATCACTCGTTTTGCTAACAGCTCCCTTTCAAACAAGCTTCTACCCTTATCCATTTTTGAAATTTAAGAGTGATATACCAAATTGACCCTAATGAAGTGGGCTTTCAGAAATTTAAATTATTATAGTTCGCGGGTTTATTGATTTGTCAATATACTCGCTAGAGCGCGCATTCCCATTCATTCCCGGACGTTCTTTATTTCACTATTGAGTGTTCAAGGTTTTTATAATAAATATTTATAAACTTTATAAAACTGCACAAGTTTCTAGTACTTTACAAATTTTGCAAAATGTCCCACTCTGGGCTCAATGGCGAATCTGGCATTTCAGAATTTCACGTCTTAAATTGGGTCTTAAATTTAAATTTGTTAAAATTTCGTCTTAAATTTCCCTAAGGAAAATAATTTTTGGCGATTTAAAACTTACGTTTCTAACTAATTGATCCCAAAACGCAATGAAATGTCAAATTATACGCAGATGATGACCTATATGTTTTTAGAATAACGTAAAAATACGTCGGGTTGGATTCCGTCTTGATTAAAAAAGTCGTCGTCACGATGATAGGACCTTATCGGGCAAAGTCAAAGTGCACGGTATGATTACAGCATTTGTGACAATATTAATCACGAAATTGTGAAATAATTCTCTTAACGGTTCTAAATTTTTGAAAATTTAGATTTAAAATCGGTAAAAAAAGTTTGACAATGTATAAAATTTAAATTTCAAGTTTGCCATCTTTGCATTCATTTTCGGCCTAAACATAATTTATGCATGAATTTTTGACCAAGTAAGAAATCTAAAAGTTGAGTAATGATAATTTTGTCAAATTTTTACGCCAGGTAGAAAATTCCAGTGTATTTTTTAACCCCAGACTGATAAGCTATTTAGATGGTTAGACCATATTTTACCTAGGTTACGCAAGTTGAGTAAAATATTTCTAATATTTATGTATACTTCATAAAATTAAGCTTTGCAAAGTGTGTAATTTTGGAAAATTTAGGGTCAAATTTCGTACGAAAATTATGACATTAAAATAAATTAACAACATAATTCTATAAAATATGTCTTATTTCGAGCAATATTGAGTTGCATATTCTATTGAATTTTTATCAGAAATAAATATAATTTCAGAATGGTTCTTGAGCAAGATTTTAAAAATTCAAAATTTAGCAATTTTGTCAAGTTTATACGCTATTTATTAAATATCAAAATATATTTTGGTGCGTGCAACTGATAGAGAAGTACCGTTGTTGATTAGCGAAGTTTAATTTACTTACAATGGAACCTTTTTTCAAGCTACACCGGGATCGACTAGCGACTTATGTCAAAAAATCAAGCCAAAAATTAGGAGTCACGTGACATTTCTCTTTCCGTTGAATGGCCCCTTTGAAGAAAAATATTGGCGGTTAAGTTCAATTTTTGAGAAAATTTTCTCCTGCTTTTTCCTCCACGGGGCAAAAACCAGGGAGGAGTGCGAACTTTGACCCCCAATATTTTTCCTCAAAAAGGCCATTCAACGGGAAGATAAGTGTCACGTGACTCCTAATTTTTGGCTTGATTTTTTGACATAAGTCGCTACTCGATCCCGGTGTAGCTTGAAAAAAGGTTCCATTGTTAGTTTAGTTTTATTTAGCGTATATTTCTAATATATACAAACGTAATAAAATTGAACGTATTTAATTTTGGAAAATTTAGGTTCAAATTTCGAGCAATACTGCGAATTTAGAGTTTGAATTTTTTTAAAAAATTTTGTCACAGAAATATAATTCTTGTATGGTTTTTGAATGATATTTTAAAAATTCTAAAGCTACAAATATCTGACTTGGAAGCCATTAATTAATTTTTCGATTGTTTTTGTGAGATTAAAGAGTCAGATTTTCATTATTGTCCATTACATTAAAATTGAAAGTGTGCTGGACATTATTATTTCAGTCGGGTATTTGTAAACTTTAGAAAACGGCAAAAATCATTTTACAAATTTTAAAACTTTTTGGTATACAATAACACAAATGTTTTTAAACGTTATAAAACTACAAATTATTTTGCCAACTTTATAAAATATGGACAAGTTAACAATTTATGTAATTTCTTGTAATATTTTGTAATACAAGTTTTTACGCCAGGAACAAAATTCCAGGGTATTTTTTTACCCCACTAATAAACTGTTTATGTGGTTTGCCCATAGCTGATATAGTTAAGCAAATTTAGTCAAATATTTGTAATCTGTGTATTTCATAAAATTAAACTTTGTGAAGTTTATAATTTTCGGAAATTTGAGTTCAAATATTTTATAAAAATTATGACTTTGATTAATAAAATAAAGCTAATAACATAATTATTTAAAAAATGTATATGATTTCGAGTAACACGGCAAATTTTTAGTTTGTATATTCTGACAGAAATATAATTTCTGTTATGGTTCTTATGTGAGAATTGAAACATTTAAATGGCGCAATTTTGTAGATTAGAAAAACTTTAGAAAATCTTAAGTCCGAAAAATCGAAAGATTAATCAATGACAAAATTTCAAAATTGTTTGAAAAGTTAGGAATCCAAATTTCAAAACCTATTTCTTGCGAAAAAATAACAAACCTACTACCTGTAGACCTGACTTTGTAGTATTTAAATTTATATTTTTAGCCATATCGGCGTTTTATTTTCAAAATTTCAACATATTCGATATTACGCATTTTAATTTTCCTTTAATTTAATAATTTAAATACCATTGATTAATTAAGTAATTGAAAATATTCAACAACAATAGCATCGGGTAACCACGGGTTTTCGATTTAACCTAAACCCTATTTCTATTTTTGGCACGATACATACTCAAAATTTTGCATATGTATTTACTTTCTTTTATGCAGACCAATTTAATAATTTTACGAAATAAAAACATTCTCGACCCAAATCCTATCTATTTTCTGTAAAAAGTTGTTTTTAAAGATTACGAAACAATCTCCATTTTCTTGGCGAAATTCATAACAGATTATAGATTCCGGTTTGACATGAGATGCTCGTAATGCGGATTTAATCGAATACTAATAGCACGCAGAAAAAATTCGAATCATTACAGACATAAAAAAGTGAAAATATTCCTACAATCTGTGTAAATTTACGATTTAGTTGCGATAAAAGTTAAAAATTAAGTAGTGAAATTTTTGTCAGGATTGTACCCCATTTGTACAAAAAATTTGTGTATATTTTTTCTGCAATTGTAAGAATCAGATTTCGGGAATACATATCGGCGAGTTATTCTACCCCAAAATTTTATTTGAAATCGTAAATTAAAAAAAATAATGGTTAAAAATGGTCATTTATCAAGAAAATCAGGGTATAAATTTTACTCACGTTACACAAATCACTTATAAGTATTTGCGACGTACTGGTAATTTCTTGCAAAGTTTACTAATATAAACTTGAATTTCATGAATTTCTTCGATTTCGTAAATTTCAATGTATCTGAATTTCATGAATATTTGTAAATACTTATAAATCAGAACATTTGCAAATTCGTTGTTTCATTTTTTGCAAAGTTGACGTACGCTGTTTACTTCGTCTCTTTAATGAGACGGGAGTTTAATCAGTTGGGGTGGCTAGACCCGGTTCGTGTCGTGGCGTCAGCGTCGTGGTCATGGTGGGCAGTGATCAAATCTGGTAAGCTTAACAGCATTTTCAGGTAAATTGAGGCTCACGGTGGGATTATTTTATTTGACAAGTTCTAATCTTGTATGCAGTGCTCCTCGTGGTTATCGTGGTGTTGATAAGCCTCCAACTTTATGGGAGTATAAGGGGCGATGATAAAGATGCCAAGAGAGGGAGGACTGGCACCAGGGGGTGGCTTAACGAGAAGTAAAGTTATTCGAGGTGCAGATGAGGCAAGTTGAGACATATTTTTTCCAGATCAAAATTGATTTCTACTATTTATAAGTTTCTTTAAGCATAGTTCGAGATATCAGAAAAAAATCTAAATCACATAATTTAAAAATTTCATAAAATTAAACTTTGAAACGAAAGTTTGCAAACGCTATGTATCTGTATATTTTTTTAAATTTATAGCCATGCCGGCGTTTAATAATTGCATAATATTATTTGCAAAATTTCAACATTCGATATTGGAACAAAATGATAAATTCGGGATTTTTGTATTTCAATGTTTATTTTTAGAAATAAAATAAAAAATTTGTAATCGCTAGTAAAAAAAATAGTTAATAAAATTGACGTACGATCTCCACCCGATCTATAGTGTAACAAAATAAATTCAAATTCGCAGAAATATTAATACGACGTACTGCCCATACTTTTTAATTTGAATGAGCGCAATTTATTATCCGCTAGTGTTGTAAGGGAAAGTTGTAAACTCGCAAAATTTGAATATTTCGTAAAACTTTTAGTTTGACGTTCGTAATTCGTAATTTTTGACAAATACAAAACTTTTTCAAGATAAATAGTCGTAAATTTACTACTTTACGAAAATCTGAATTAATTCAATATCTAATTAGCATGAATTTTAACTTCCCTGTAATTAAATAATTTAACTATCATTAACGAATTAATCAAGTAATACACTCTTAATAACCCTTAATTATCCTCTGAATTAAATTTTACTCATACTTTTGCGAATATATTTTTCGCATGTCATCGCAATGCAATTCAACCCTGAGTTAACCTAATTCAACACAAGAATTAATAATTATTCAGAAATTAATTTAACGGTTTATAGGCCCATCAAAACCTTGAAATTCTTCCCGTTTGCTATAATTTTCACAAAAAATGTAAAAAACGTGGAAATTTTAAAAGGTAATTATTTATTTTTGTAAAACTAGTCCGAATAATTGTATGAAATATGTACATACATATGTTTATTTAAAAAAATTAACCATAATTAGAAATCAGGCAAAATATTCTACATTTAAAAATCTGCACAAAATTTATGATTCCGGATAGAACAAAATTTCAAAAAGCTTATTCAGAAATTTTGATAAATCAAAAACCTGATAAATTTTGACTCTTTATTATACATACGAGAAACCTCTCGAAATTCGAGTCGATGGATAAATAATTTCACAAATGAACAAAAGCTTCTCATTACGCGAATAACGGAACTAATAATAATTTCGCCTTTGTTCTCATTTTTTCCTGAATAGCACGAAGCAGAGGGGACGACCAGCAGCTGGCCTTTGATTGAAAGACGACCCTCGTTACATCATCAGAACATCCACGACTAAAAAAAATCGGAGGGGTAGAGAATTCCACTCACAAAATTTGTGCCTCTCCATTCATTTCTTTGTGAAGGATCAGCCCTTATTTTAGGATTATTTATTGCTATGTTCGTATGTACGTGGTGGTCAAACACTTGTAGAAATCCGTAATATAGTAATAAATGAGACGAGATGAGAACGAGAGATTTGGTGACAATTTGGGAGGAGTCTTCGTCCGGGTGACATTTTTTTATCCATGTCCCTCAAAATCTCTGGGTGACATATTTGTTATTCATTTTAGGCTTTGGTTTGCTGGAAATAATTCGAGGTTTCTGAATTCATTTTCATAAATAAAATATTTACATGGAAGATGATGACATCTAAAATGACTTTAATTACACGTTTATTAAATAGACTGAACATCGACGTCAAAATGTTACGAAAAATTGTAGTCGCATGGAATTTCTTTTCTGCTTAATTTTTACATTATAGCTCGTTGATTAATGATTATGACTTACACAAAAATCAAGGAACCTATTAAATTTACAGAAATTAGACTTATTTTTAATAAAATGTCGTGAATTTATGACTTGTGGAGCTGAATTTACTTATTGCTGATGACTTTATGACTGGTATTGCTGACTTCTTCTCCTCCTCCGTTTGTGGGGGGGTGACGATAACGCCAAGATTTTAAGACGAGACGGCCACCTCCTCGAAAAACTTGGCTGGTTTGAGCTACGGAAAAAAGTAGGAAAACTATTTAAATGGGAAGTAATCAATATTATTTTGCATTTTGTTAAATAATTTGTTAAGTTGAGAACTCAAAAAATTAAAATTGCTTAGTTAATTAAAAGTATAAAATGCTACTAATGTACGAAATATTTCACAACATTTATCAATTAGATAAGCCTAGTTGGTCGTTAATTAATATCAACCGAATTACAAAATCTTCGTATTTCATAATATATATTAATAAGACTTAAACTTTATAAACTCTGATTTTTTTTAATCAATTAAATTCGATTCCATGCCTAATTAATAAAATTTTGGAATATTACTTTTGGCTTTCACATTCAAATACTCGCAAGCTCTGTTTTTTCTTACACATTGTACCTGAAATGTTATCAATGCTCGAAATTATTGGCAAAATTTACCAATTAGAATTGCATAGTTTAGTTGTTAATTGGCCCCAGACGATTACTACATACATCTTTCTAATTCAATTCAATTTAATCTACCTAAATTTTATAAAATCGGTGTGTAACTCTGACTTATTTTACTCCAAGTTTAACAAAAAATCATCAGAATGGAAAAATAAATTTTAAAAATTGTTACCTTATTCATCAACAATTTCATTTCTGGCTTGTAAAATTTATCAACCTATTTAGGGCATTCATTTCGAGTTCGCATCATTAGCAACGTTCGGAAAGAATAAAGTTCACAAGTTGGCGAAAAAATTGGCTTGAAAATTTATTTGCTAATTTGCTAGTGTTTAGTTTGCAAAATATTTTCCACAAATTCTGCAACGTGAAAAGTCTATCAATCTCTATTGGTTACAGAAGTTTTCGAATTTTAAAAATTTCTTATTCTGTGAATTTCAAACTCAAAACTTCGCTAACTAATAGAAATTAACGTATTTTTTCCAATTGAAAAATTCGATTGTATCAAAATTTTCATAACTTTGTTATTCGTGAAGTGTGTTCACTTCGTTGCTTAACAAAATTCCTAAATTCAAAAAATTTTCAAAATTCAAAAAATTTCCAAAATTCAAAAAATTTCCAAAATTCAAAAAATTTCCAAAATTCAAAAAATTTAAAAAATTCAAAAAATATATTGCGACGTTGTGAAGTTTTATTTTATTCAAGATACTATCTTATTATTTATTTTAACCCACCGAAGTTCAGAAATACTGCAATACAACGTCAAGCTCTTACTTAAAAAATACAATAAATAATTTTGATTATTTTAAATAAAATAAATTCAAATTCGAATTTAATTTATTATATTTTGAGATCCAAAAAATATTCTCTTAATTATACTGAGGCCCTCAGTCTGAGGGTATTCATTACGAGTTCACATGTTCGCATAGCAAAACAACTTTTTTAAAATTGCGAATTTTGCGAAGCCACGAAATGAAGACACTTCGTAAACGACAGTTCGTAGAATTTGGCGTATGAAATTTTAAAAATTTCAAAAGGCAAAATTTTGATAGCTGATGGAGATTTATGTACTTTTCCCATTACAAAATTATCCATGTTTGTGAAAAATATATTGAGAACTAAATATTAGTACTAGCCCAGGAGATGCGCAAGTTCGCAAATCAATTATCAAGACAAATTTTTTGCGAAATTTATTTTTTTGCGAACATTACTAACGATACTAACTTGAAATGAATACTCTTACTAAATTGTAGTTATTTAAAACAATATATATTTTACAATTTTAATTACTAAAATCATAAATTGTATGGATAAGTTTTGGCAAACTCTGATATTTGACTAATTTTTCATAAAATTTCATTAATTTCTAATTTGTGTACGTATGTATATGTATTTAGGTTGATTTACTTATTGCTGACGACTGATATTACTGACTTCTCCTTCATGTGTGGGGGGTGGCGATAACTCCAAGATTTTAAGGCGAGATACCACTTCCTAGAAAAACTGGGCTGGTTTGAGCTACGGTAAAAAGTAGAGAAAAAATATTTAAACGGAAAGTAATGCATATTATTTTGCATTGGGTCAAATAATTTGATAAAAGTTGAGTAGGCAAGAAAATTATAAGAAGATTATAAGAAGATTACAAGAAGATTACAAGTTAATTAAAAGTATAAAATGCGATTAATGTGCGAAATATTTGGCAAAACTTAAACCAAATTACAAATCTTCGTATTACATATCAAATATAACACTCTTAAACTTTATAGGATAGGTGTGAAACTCTGATTTTTTTGTAATCAAAATTCGATTGTATGTTTAATTCATTACGTTTTGTTTGAGGTAAAAAATTATTGTTTTTGGCTTTCGAACTAAAATATTCGCAAACTCTGTTTTTTTTGTTGTTGAAGTGTACCAATTTATTATCTGAAAATGCTCGAAATTGTTGGCAAACTTTACCAATTATAATTGCATAGTTTAGTTGTTAATTGATACCAGGCTATTACTACATCTTCCTAATGAAATTCAATTTAAACCACTTAAATTTATAAAATTGGTGTGTAACTCTGACTTATTTCGTTCCAGGCTTTAAAAAAATCATCAAAATGGAAAAATAAATTCCATTCATTTCTTTGTGAGGGATCAGCCCTTATTTTATTATTGTTGATTTTTATGTTCCTAAATCTACGTGGTGCCCAAACATTTGTAGAAATCCATAATATGCGATAGTAATAAATGAGACGAGATGAAAACGAGAGATTTAGTAGCAATTTGGGAAGAGGGTTCGTCATTTTTTGAGATTTTGTTGACATTTCTTTGACATTTTCTGTGACACCTTTTGTAAATATGTCGCTCAAGATATCTGGGTGACATATTTGTTATTCATTGCAGGCTTTAGTTTGTTAGAAACAATTGGCCTTTTTTTGCATCCACTTTCCAATCCAATGATAATCTGAGGGATCTTTTTTACACAGTTATTAAATCGACTTGACATCGACGTCAAACTGTGACGAAAAATTATGATCACTTGGATCATCTACCATACATAATATTTACATATAACATATTGAGTATGACTTACAAAATTAAGGAAACTAAATATTCAGTGAAATTGGATTAATTTTTAATAAAATTTCATTATTTTTGTACTTCTGTAGCTATATATTGGTTGATTTATTTATTGCTGACGACTGATATTGCTGACTTTTCCTCCTCCTTGATTTGTCGGGGGTGACGATAACGCCAAGATTTTAAGTCGAGATGCTACCTCCTCGGGAAAACTGGGCTGGTTTAAGCTACGGAAAAAGTAGAAAATCCATTTAAATGGAAACTAATCACTATTATTTCACATTTTGTTAAATAATTTGATTAATTGAGAATATAAAACAATTTGGATTATTTAATTATTCAACGGTATGAAATGCAATCAATATAAGAAAAAATTTGGCAAACTTTATCAATTAAAAATTCGTCATTGTTATTTAATATCAACCGAATTACAAAATCTACGTTTCATATTAAATATTAAACTCGTAAACTTTATAAAATCGGTGTGAAACTCCTACTAAAAAATACTGTTTACTTATAATAATTAAAAAATAATAATTAATTATAATTTGAATAAATTTTAAACTTAATTGTAATTTAATTTAATTGTAATTTAACGAAACCGATATCGTGGGAAACCGATTGATTTTTTAATTTGTTTGAATTCATCCAATTTCACAAAACTAAAAAACGTGCAGCGGCAAACCCTTTCAATAAATAATTTTGATTTTTTTTGCAGTCAATTAAATTCAATTCTATAATTAATTTATTAATTACAAAATATTTCATTAAAATAGCCTAAAATTCATAGCTAAATTGTTGCAAACTGTGTATTGCAAATTATACAAATGTGTATCCTGAAATGTTATAAACAAACGTGCAAAAATTTTTGGCAAAATTTACTAATTGGATTTGCACAGTTTAGTTGTTAATTGATATCAAGCAGTGTCCAAATCTTCATAGCTCAATTTAATATAAAACCCGTAAACTTAACAAAATCGGTGTGAAACTCTGACTGGTTTTATTATTTTATTTCCGTTTTAAAAGATTCATCAAAATGCAACAAGAAACTAAAAAAATGTTACTTTTCGCATCAGTAATTTCATTCTGGCTAGTAAGATTTTGCCACCTTCACGATAAAATCAGGACAATATTTAATCTGTATCATAGCGACCGACGAAATTGAAATTGATGACAGATCAGATGAAAATTAACATGATGTGGTCACATATAAAAATTAAGTACTTGTACTATTTATCTTGATTTCCAGTGAGTTAGTGATTATTAGTTGATTACTTTAGTAAAATTTGACGCGTTTTTTAAGCTAGCAAAGTACAAAATACTCAAGTATTTTGTGTTAAGAAAAAATTAAAACTTAAAAATTCTAAAATTAAAAAAAAACTCCTTTATGTACATGTTACATCTGGACAGAAGATGACCTGGATCTTTTTTATTATTTTAACTTGCCCAATTTCACAAATACTACGAATACAACGTCAAGCTCTTACACAAAGAATTTTGACTTTTTTAAATAAAATAAATTCGAGACTGTATTGAATTTACTTATTACACATTCAGATTTTAAAAATTTACAATAAACTAACAAGTCGCAAGTGGGCTGTAAAAATTGGGCCCGTGATGAAAAGGGAAATGATTCGTCAGATATTAAAATTGCTGGTAAAATTTTGATATATTTTGATTACCTTTTAGCTTGTCATTATTAGTTGATTATTCAGAGAAATTTTACGCATTAAATTTAAAATTTTTGAATTTTTAAATTTTTAAATTTTTAAAATTTAACAAATTAAAAGAATATTCTTAATTTGTGTTAAAAAAGTTAAAAAATTAAACAAATTACACATTACAAAATTTATAAAACCTGAAGACCTGAAAAATCATTTCTATCATTATGATTTATCTAATGATTTCCTTTAATATGCCCAATTTCAGAGAAATAATAATACAACGTCAAACCCTAACTTATAAAAAATAATTTTGATTTAAAAAAAATAAATTCGAGTCTGTACAGAATTTTGAGACAGAAAAATTACTATTTTTAATTAAACTAAATTTTACTCTATTAAACATTTTTTAAATTTTAGTTAGTAAAATTTTAAATTGCATAGCTAAATTTTCGCAAAATTTTCTGTCTTGCAAATTATATCAAGTTAGTTACCTCTGGTGGTTGAGGTGGGCGGAAGGGGACGTTTGGAGTACCGAGGTCATCGCGTCCATTAATTACGAGGTGGTCACCTCCTCCAAAATTGGGCACCTTCTTGTCCCTTCGCCTCTTCTTTTTCTGTTGAAATTGTGGGATGAACTCTGACCTGAAATTTGAATGGACGTGCCCCTCAATTTCCGCCAGGATGGCGACATGCTCCTCCAAATTGGTCAAGCTCGGCGGACCCAACCGAAGCAGATAGCTTATCGTCGTCCTTAAAGTTTCTATCGATAAGTCCAACCCACTCGGAGGAACGATCCACTCGTGATAAATGCGAACTATGAGACGAGGCAGGTTTCCGAGGCCAGGTCCACCACTTCCGGTGGTACGAACTGTGTGCAAAAAAATAATTAGCAGATTTTTTTACGCTAAAAATAATTCGCAGATTTTTTTACGCTAAAAATAATTCGCGGATTTTTTTACGCAAAAAATAATTCGCAGATTTTTTTTACGCAAAAAAATAAATACAAAATCTTACGCAAACTTCTCAATCGGTTCGAAATCGGGATCAAAATAATCCGCGTGCTCCTCCATGAATTTGGAAATTTTAAAATTTTAAAAATAACGAGAGATCCCGTTTTATTGAAGTGTCAATTAAATCTGGGGATAAAAAAGTGGGAAATTCTCTTCCCTTCCGTATCACAATATTTCATCTCATCCATTCCATTCCCAGATCGAATGAGGGATTTGAGAATCTGATGCGTCGACTCTGCCGAGTTTTCTTTTTTAGAGTAGAGAGGGTTGGATATCAATCTGTGATTTGGGTGTCAACTGAATCTCTCATTGGTGCATTGCGTTTAATCTGATCAGAGCTAATCATTTTGGGACACTTTTTGATTGAAAAGTTGCAAAAAGTTGGCACCTAAGTTTGAGGTCTTTAGAAGTTTAGACTTAATCGGACTTATTCAAATTTTTGAGACAAAATAAGTCCCCATTTTTTGTAAAATTTGGTTCACACGGAAGCTACTTCCGTGTTGTTTAAAAAAGGCTGATTTTGACACTGGAATTTGTTGAAATTTAACGCATTTTTTAAATCTAGGTAATCAATTTAAAAAATATTAAATCCTTGTGCTTACTAATATAATTAATCCATGTGGGAACTTCATGGTGAGATATCTTGGTATTTATATTAATTTTCCAGATTTACTATACTAATAATGCAGCGTGAAGCTCTTACAATAAATATATTTTTTTTTGCAATCAAATAAATTCGAGTCATTGAATTCATCACTGTTTGAGATACAAAAAGAAATATTTTTTTAAAAAATTAACCTGAAAAGTAGTCAATTGAAAAAGATTTTATTCAATGTGTGATTTGGGTGTCAACTGAATCTCTCATTGGTGCAGATTTTAATCCTGATATTTTGGGACACTTTTGTTTCAAAAGCTTAGACAATTTTAGGTAAGTTTAAGGTTTATATTTTTATTGAAATTTTTGGGACAAAATAAGTTTCCATTTTTTTGTAAAATTTAGTTTACACGGAAGTAATTTGAAAAAACGTAGTGGTTTGAGCTATGGAAAAAGTGGGAAAACTATTTAAATGGAAAATAATCAATAATGAATATTCTCATTATTTTGCGTTTTTTAAAAAAAATAATTTGGTTAATTGAGACCGTAAGAAAATTATAATTATTTACTTGTTTTAAAATGTGAAATGTTATCAATGTGCGAAATATTTGGCAAAATCTAGCATTTACATTTTAGCACAATTATATTGAAGTATTGCACCATCTTCATCTTTTAACGATGTATGAAATTCGTAGACTTTACAAATCGGCGTGAAACTCTTAATAAATATTTTTGATTTTGTTTGCAATCAATTAGATAAATTCGATTTCATATTTACGAAAAAAAAAGTAGTAAGGAACTATTTAAATGGAATGCAATGAATGTTATTTTAAGTTTATTATTAGCGTAATATTTTTATTTTAGTTCAAAAGTTTTATGTTTTACTCGGAAGTTTTTGTTACAAAAAAAGTTTCCATTTTTTTAGTAAAATTTAATTTAATACAAATTAGTATACATGCCTCCAAAAATTTGTACTCACATTTTAGGATGTTTAGCTTAATTTCCACAAGGCTAGATTTCAATCTATTAATTTGATGCGCTGTGAATTAAATTTAAATAAAAACCTACATCGGATTTAAAGTATTTCATATTATTTTCGCAAATTTTTGAAAATACAAATTTATTTGTAATGTAATAACTTTACAAGTTGGAAAATAAGTTCCAATTTTTACCAAAATTTTATTGGATATATATGCATGCACAAAAAATTATCGAGGACATAAGTTGACAAGGTTTTCATAAAATTTGTAAAATAAGTTCCCATCTATCTTCTTATTTTAAAAAGTAACACAATAATTTCCTCCTTCAATTTTTCAACAGTTCATAGAAATCTGCCATCTCTCTCTAGCCGCAAAAAAGATATAAGTATAAAGTTTATAATGAAGTATCACAAACCAGGTCCAGTATCTCAAAATTTATTTCGTTCTAATAAAACTTACATAAACCTACATTGGTCTCAAAGTATATCAAAAAAGTTTTTCGCAAATTCAGAAAATATAAATTTATTCCTAATAACTTCACAACTGGGAAAAATAGTTCCCATTCTTACCAAAATTTATTGCATACGCAGAAAGAATTTTAAAATTTGTCAGACTCTCTTTTTGGGACACTTTTTGTTTGATAAAGTTGGGAAATTTTAGGTATGATTTAGGTTTTTGCTTTTATTTTTAACTCGGATTTATTGAAATTTCTGGTGCGAAATAAGGTTTCATTTTTCAGAACAATTTAATTTGCTCATAATTAATCCACGTAAACTCTGTTTCACATTTAGTGAGTTCATCACATGGAGCACATTAGCCGAATTATTTTGTTATTTGGCTAAAACAATTAAATTAATAAAATAATTCGGCTAATGTATTCCATGTGATGAACTCACCAAATGTGAAACAGAGTTTAATTAATTATTTGCATGCCCTTTTCCTAATACTTTGATCTTCATTTTCTGACGTGTATTAATTTAAAATAAAAAATCCTGATTGGTTTTAAAGTTTTCACAAAAGTGGAAAAATTATTTTTCATATTTTTTTTTAAATTTTTCAAAAATAATGTCACAAGTTAGCTTTGCATTTTTACTAAAATTTATTTTTCACGAAATTATAAAATCTCATTGGTCCAGATTTTAATCTGATCTTGGGGGCACTATTTGTTTCACAAAGTTAGAAACTATTTAATTTTTAGGTTTTTATTTTTACTCAGATTTATTGAAATTTTTGGAACAAAATAAGTTTCTATTTTTTTGTAAAATTTAGTTTACACTGAAGTAGCGTGTTGTTTTTAAAATGCTGATCTTCATACCGGCATTTGTTGAAATTTAATGCATTTTTTAATTTAACCAATTAAAAAATATTAGCTCTTTGTGTTTACTACAAAATTTGTACACCTGGCGAAGAGATAGATGGTATCTTAGTATTTGCTTTAATTTGCCCAATTTCCCAATACTAACAATACAGCGTCGAGCTCTTACAATAAACAATTTTGAGTTGTTTTGGAATCAAATAAATTCGAGTCTGTATTGAATCTGTATTGAATTTATTACTGTTTGAGATAAACAAAGAAATATCTTTTTTAATTAACCTGAATCGTAGTCAATTAAAAAATATATTATTCACTGTGTAATTTGGGTGTCAACTGAATCTCTCGTTGGTGCAGATTTTTTTTTCCTGATATTTTGGGGACACTTTTTGTTTGGCAAAGTAGGAAAATTTTAGGCAAGTTTTAACTTAAAACTTTCAAGTTTATATTTTTACTCGGGTTTATTGAAATTTTGGTACAAAATAAGTTTCCAAGAACTTTAGTTTACACGGGAATATAATATCGTTTAAAATGGTGATCTTCACTTTAGGATGTAAGATAACTAACAAAAATAAGATAAGATAACTCACAAGTTAAGCTGCAGTTTATTTTATTTTACACAAACTTATAAAATTTTAAAATCATAATAGGTTAGATTTTAAATTTACATCGGACACGATAGGTTTAGATTGTAATATTTTTGTTTAAAAACTTGCATAGGTTTCTTTTACAAATTCAATGAAACCCATGATTTCAAACTTTACTCGTTTAAATTTGTATGCAAAAATAGTACCTAGTTTGTATTTTCTACAAAAGTTTATTTTTGGAAGGTGATAAATTTATCTAAACTTTGGATGTTATTTATTTCAAACCTTAAAAACCTATCTCGGTTTTGAAATGATTCAAAAAAACGTCTTCAGAAACTCGGAAAATTCTTAACAAGTTCAAAAGTGAGGAAATAAATTCTCATTGTACCAAAATTTATACAGAATTATAAAATTCCTCAGACCCACATTTCAGAAGTATTTCATTCAATTTCGAAAATAAGTTCCATATTTATTTTGATTTTAAAACTGACGTAATAAATTCCCCCTCAATTTTTCAGCAGGTCACCGAAATCTGCCCTCTCTCTATATCCGCAAAAAAAATAGTTTCTTAGGAATTAGCACGAGAATGGGACAGTATCCAAAAATTTGATGCTTTCGAATTAAACTTAATTAAACCTACATCGGTCTTAAAGTATGTCAAAACCGTTTTTCGCAAATTCAGAAAATATAAATTTATTCCTAATAACTTCATCACAAGTGGGAAAATTAGTTCCCATTGTTTAAAACTTTATTGCATACGCAGAATTTAAAAAATTCTCAGACTCACAATTCACCAGCCTTTCATAAAATTTCGAAAATAAGTTCCCACACTCTAAGAAACCCGGTAACTAAGTTATTACCAGGCGGAGTATCTATGTGACTCTACCGCATGGTAATTAATTTATTATTGAGTGGTAGACATTTTTTTTACCAAACCGGTAATAACCCCGGTCGCGAAATTTGAAAATATTACCAGCTGGTAACTAATTTTCTACCACTCAATAATAAATTAATTACCATGCGGTAGAGTCATATAGATACTCCGCCTGGTAATGATTTAGTTACCGGGTTTCTTAGAGTGCATCCATACTTTTATTTTAAAAAGTAATATCATAAATTCCCCCTTAACAGGTCACCGAAATCTGTCCCCTCTCTCCATCCGCACCTCTCCTCTGCGTCATCTGGTCTCTAATGTAGCCCTCCATCTTGCTCGTGTGATGGTTTTAGGAGTGTGGCTGCCTGCCTAACAGTGGCCCCCACACTTTCGTCATCTCGTCCAACGCGGGCTTTTCGTCCTCATCGGTCAGCACCCCGCCCATCGGAAATATGAGGTCGTACGGAATCACGGGAAGAATCACGTCGCGCCACACTTCCGAAGGAGGACGAATTCGGCGTCGTCGGCGAAATCTGCACCGTTTTCCCCCCCGAGGCGAGAGAGATCTCTTCTGCATAAAATTATAGGTCAGCTCGAGAGGTCAATTATAAGGCTAATTATAAGCAAGCAAACATTAATGTGCAAAATATTTTTAGGTCTATCGGGATTCCTAACAAAAATATTCGTCAATTTACAAAGCATTGCCGTGAAATACCTTCGTAAATAAACGTGAATTTCGTGGGTTCGATTTGTGGTGCGGACATGCGAACGGGTTTGGTTTGTCGGGGAAGCAGGTGGCGAAAACCGGTTAAATTTAAAAAAAAATCCTGTGTGAGGGACCGTTGGGGGACATTTTTCTTACCCCTTATTTTCCGGGATTTACTTTCCCCCGATTTCCGGAACAAAGATAGTAATCGAACCCACATAAATCATGTGCTGTACTAACAAGGGAAGTTTCATAGTCAGCGTAAGCTCTCCGATTTTCACCAAATTAGTTTTAACCGACCAATTTCATAACTGATGATTTTGGTAATATATAAATAACTTGTGTCTGAATTATGATTGGTCGACGGCGTATGAAGCAACAGAATTATGGATAATCATGAATTTTCGTGGAATAGGTTTGCACATTTTGAAATTTTATTAATTATTTGATATGTCTGTAAATAATGTAACAGAAAAAAACGACAATAAATGTTCAATAAATGATTTTATAAATTATAATTCAGAATTCAGATTATGTCCAACTCATTGGCCACCAACAACCAGAACTAGTTATCTGCGTGATTATACTACGGTATGCAGTTAGGTATTCCGTAACATTCTCCTGCGGTTAATTGGTTGAAAGAGTTTCCACGTGAAGGAGCTGCCTCATCACCCGCAGATCGTCGCACCTAATAAAGTGTCATTAAATACGTGCCATGCACGTATTAATTAAATTAGTGCAAAAATACGCCTTCGCAAAAAAATACAAAAACTCACTTTCGGATCTGCTGCATATTTTTCTTCAAAATTTTTCTGAGAATCTGCAAGTTCTGCAGACGCAGGTTCGGCAAAAATGTAGGCCATCGTGGCAATCAAGACAAGGGCAAAAAGAATAGCCTTTATTTTCTCAGATTTTTGTAAACTATTACGACTTGAGGAAAATTAGTGAGTAAAAATGTATCGATGGTAGTTCAGCGTTGCTGAAAGCTGGATTGATTGTCATAGTAGAGTTTATTCCCTTTTTATATTGAAATTTACGGATAAAACTTCGAATTGTTTTCTGAGTGACTTTACGTCGATTTGCTGAGGCATTAGTACAAATTAGGCAATTAGTCTCGTCTTTTTTCAGACGGTGAGGTTTTCCCCATAATTAGTGGACACGTGGTTTATTAAATTATGTGATTTACACACAATATTGCTGAGATTAAATCGATTCTAGACCCTGAAAGTAAAAATGATCTCGCTGGAAGATATTTTTAGACTGATGGTGATTTTTATTAAACAACTTGGTTTTAAGGTTTTGACAGTACATAGGAGACATTCATACATATGTAATAATATGTGGTCAGAAGTGACCATACAAACTACGCAGAGTTATGCTCAAACGAAGTGTCCCTTCTAATGAGGCATAAAAACAAAAGGACCCTTTTAATCCCTTGTCCTGGGAAAAAGGTTGGAAAATGCTCAGCCCTCATAAAAGTCGACAAACTTAAAAATTGATAAATATGGAAAACTTTGTTAATATGCATATTTTAACAGACCCTACTGTGCATAATAATTCCGAATTGTCGAAACGCATGATTAATTACCTAAATAATTTTCCTAATTATACTCAAAGTGGAATCTTCGTTACACTCTAAGAAACCCGGTAACTAAGTTATTACCAGGCGGAGTATCTATGTGACTTTACCGCATAGTAATTAATTTATTATCGAGTGGTGGACATTTTGTTACCAAACCGGTAATAACCCCGGTCGCGAAATTTGAAAATATTACCAGTTGGTAACTAATCTTCTACCACTCAATAATAAATAAATTACCATGCGGTAGAGTCACATAGATACTCCGCCTGGTAATAACTTAGTTACCGCCGGTAACTTACCGGGTTGCTTAGAGTGTATGGATTTAGTACTCGGCCAGCATTTTTACCACTCCGACTTGGCCGAGTATTGTCGCCCACTTAGCGTAGTATTTTCCAATTTTTTCGTTATTTTGTAACATATTATAAAATCCATGAAACTGATTTAATGAAGTGTTCTTGCGTTTTGGGTTTTGCAAAATATACCTTGCAACTTTTTTTGTGTGTCGAGTCGTAAATCATGTGCTGTACTAACAAGCTGAATTAAGCTGAATTTTAATATGAAAACTCGTATGTTGTACTAGGTATTCTAATTTATTTGCACCCTGATATATTTCCGGTACACAAATTAAAGAATTTTTAATCACATAATAAACCTCTTCTTAACCCAGAACCGATGGATTTACGAGGCTGCGAAGGGCGTACTTTGGCACTGTCCATCCCTCATCAACAAACAGGCCGAGTAGGCGACCTTTCCCGTGACCCATAATTCTCAACCTCACTCAACGACCTGAATCAAATGCTCTAACTCTGTGATCCATATTAGTTATTTATTTATTTATTTATATTTTTTATTTGATTGACTCGTATGAATTTATTCATTATGCTGAATCATGATGGACAACAGTCATCCCCGTTTTGTACATTTCAAGCATTAAAATATGTGTACACATTATGAAGTCATGTATTTATTGCATATTATGCCACTTATGAGGGTCCTGCTCCTTATCGAAAATCCTTAAAAATTACATTGAACGGTTTTGGCGTCAGTATAAAGGATATCTTCGACTCGAACCCATTATCCGGCCCGTCTTTTTCAAACACAATATCGAATCTTTGCGCGATATTGGTCGCAAAGAGGAAAAGGCTGTCCCTCGCCAAACTTTCGCCAAGACATTGGCGAAAGTTGGGGAGAAAGGCCCCCTCCCCGTGGAAAAGGGGATCAGGGCGTCATGCTTTTTGAACGTTTTTCCATCCGGGCTTAAAAACCGGTCGGGTCTGAAGTTCTCCGGATCCGTCCAGACTTTCGGGTCGAAATGGATGTAGTGCACGTTGGCCGTGATGACGGTGTCTTTCGGGATGAGATAACCTTTATACTCTTGATCCTTCATCGCCCTGTGTTGGACTCCTTGCGGGGTTATGGTAGAGAAACGTAACGTTTCTGCGATCAGGGCTTCAGTGTATGGCATGCTGAGACAAAAAACGGAAACAGGTTTATGTCAGGTTTTGGATTTTTGAAAATCGAAGTTTAGGAAATTCGCGAATAGTTTTATCAATTAAAGCTATGAATTGTGTAAGATTATCAAGTTAACGAATTTACTAAACACAGATCTGCAAACTCTGCTATGAATTTTGTGAAGTTGCTTAATTCAAGAGTTAAGCGGTGAGTTTTGCAATTTTGCAAATCAACGTTATGGATTTTGTAAAATTGCAAAATTACCCGTAACATGTACATAACTGAATAAAGTTTTTAGATTAGGGGAGACTTAGCGCAAATCGTTATACACTTTTTAAAATTATTTTAGACAAAAATTTACTGCTCAAAAACTTTTCAAAATAAATATTCTTACCAGATTTTTACAAAAAAATTTCAAAATTAATAATTCTGTCACCGTAGAAGGCAGTCTTTGCAAATTAAATTATGCACTAACTTTGGCCTGTCTGACAGAATAGTTGACCTACTGTTGCCCATAATGGATTCAATTTCCTTTTGAAACTTTTCCAGAATTTCTGGAAATTTACTGAGGTAAAGCATCATCCAGGACAGCGTCGTTGCAGTAGTATCCGTTCCAGCGAAATATAAATCGCCCAGAGTTTTGGCTAGGTGGTCCACTAATTAAAAAAAGAGTTAGATAACTAACTAATAGGTGCAAAAATGTGTGCAAATTTTCGAAAAAGCTATATGTGACTAGTTGGAAATGTTATAATCACACTTTGTGATTAGGTTTGATTTCTGGGATATCTTGTGGAAAGTGAAACAACTGATTTAAAATACACTCTACAAGTATAACAAAACTGTGTTATATGCTGGACAAAACCAACTTAATATTTACATTCGGCACGAAATTCTGAGCATTTTTCTACCCGGCTTGATCCGATTAGGACAAAGTTGCATTTTGGATTTGATTTAAAAGATTAAAATTGGTTAAAAAACGGTTCGAGCTGGGAATGAAAATTCTCAGAATTTTGTGCTCAATTTTCTGACTCCAAAATTTTAATATAAATTCCCAGAGCCGAGAATCGTCGTTTTTGACGATTTTGAATTTGAGTCATCGGATCCTACATTAAAGAAAGTTGTTCCACGTACTCACTAATCACACATTTCACAGACAGCACATGAAATCTTAATTGTGCTGTGATTTTCCAAACCCTGCATATTTGTACCCATCTGCTACATACATATTAATATATACGTAAATCTTTATATATGTGTAAACCATACCACCCACTTTTCCCATAAACGCGGAATTCGGATCCGTAGTTTTTGCAATTTCGTTTAAAAATGCGTCCGTAAAATCTCTGCCAATTTATGCGAAATAAAAATCCCTTTAATTTTGCACATATGTAAATTCATGGCATGTACCTTATAATTTTTTACATCTGTCGAAGTCATCCTGTCTCGTTTTCTCGTGGTCAATCCCTGGTTGTCTCATGTAATCGGCCAATTCGGCCAGTGCATGTTTCATTTTCGTGTAGCCAGTCCACCTTGGGAAGAATTTTACTAGCCATGGCATCAATATGAGGGCTCCTCCACCCTCTATAATTTCATCAAATGCGCTAAAAAAATTCAAAAAAAGTAAAACATTTAAAACGAATTTTGCAATCTTTTTAATACAAACTCCTCCATGTATTCATCTCGGAGTAAGAAAAACGTACAAAATCTAGCTTCTAAAATACTCCGATTTAAATTTGAACGCCAAACATACATTTTTTGCAACTTGTATTATTTTTTTAAGCCTAAGGTGCATTAAGGCTGTTGTAAGTGGAGGTTAGATTTTAGCAGTGCAACTTGCAAAATACTGAAAATGAATACTCTAAGACATGCAAAATGCATAATGCAATAAGATTCTTGCGATTTTCAAGCTTTTGCAGAAGTATTTCTGTAATAAGTACTTCTCATCAATTCCGCCATGTAAATGATTTTCAGATGTTCATTAAAAAATAAATGGTGAACATCGAATTTTTGTCCTCAATTTTCGTCTGCTAATAAGTTTTTTTAGTATTTGCAAACTCTCCTCAATTTCTCACAAACATTTCTTCCACCAAACAAGAATACGTAAGTTTTCCTGAAAATATAAATTTTCCATTTCCCCGTACCTATTAGTCTTATGCGTCATTTTCAACAATTCCTTATCATTCTGTTTGTGCCTTATCCCCGTGCGAATGGCCCACAACGAGTTCACCACGGCCAGAAGCAGACGCTCCTTGATGTCGTCGACCTTCGATAAGCTCGTGGACTTCCAGCATGATGGAGTCCTCCATCGTGCCCTTTCCGAAACCAAAGTCGCGCAACTGTCGCAACGTGAAACGTCGGAGTTCCTCCCAGTGTTCGCCTTCCGTGTTGATAATCCCATGCACTTTGCCGTCCATGATGAAGTCAAACTCAGAAAAGTCCATCCTTCCAGAAAATGCGGGGTAGGAAAACATCTCTTTCAACATTTTGTAGTCCGAGACGATCACCATGCTGAAAATACAGGTGCAAGAGTTATAATCACAAAAATTGATTAAATGTATGCATGCATACGTATTTCATACTTACAATAAACGCTAAAATATTTAAAAAATATTTGTGCATGGAAAACCATAAAAACAAGAATTTTCGCAAAAATGGTGTGCTTTTGAATTTAACGAGAAGGCCACCGCACTTGAAAAAGTAAGGGCATATTTTAATCATATAAATTGCAAATATTGGCAAAATTCGATCTAGTAAAATTATTGCAATTAAAAAGAGATGCTTAAGATTATGATAGTATTTGCAACCCAATTTTTCTTACAAACGCCCAAATCATTTTGTACTGCATTTTTGTGCATGATAAAAATAACAACGACTTTGTAATAGGAAAACTCGATTTTCTCGGAAGCTTGTAAATATGGTTTTTGGATGAACCTATTACCTCTCATGCTTGTAACACAATTGTAGAAGTGTGCAAATTAGCTTTGCAAAATAAAATTTTCACAGGTACGAACATTCTCATAATTTATTGTACTTATACATATAACTTACTTTAATGAACCAAAATTCAATTTGCACAATGGTCCGTATTCTTTCGCCCATTTGCTGAATGTGACATGTTGGAATTTGTCCTGCAAAAAAATTAATTAATTCTTCAAAGTTTCAGAAGGAAATTAGTATTTAAACAAATTCTGTCTAAAGTACCAGTTGGAGGATATGTCCAATTAACGGTAGTCCACGAGGCCCTATAGAGCAATTTCAAATCTTACATACAATTATAAAAATCAAAACTTTATAATTTTTGGAAAATTATAATTTTGCCCCACCTGGAGGAGTATTTTTCCACCTGGGCTTCCTCAAAAAGACGAAATAGATCAGACATCCCAGCACCACTCCGAGAGCTATCACTGTTCCGGAAATCATTTTCACCAGAAAATATGTATCTAATTATCCCCTGATTTTTTTACCTGCGAAATTTTTAACTCAAATCACACATTAATGAAAATATTCTCTCATGAAATCCTGTTATGATCAGGATGCCAACAAATCCAGGACTGATTTCACAACCTGCCTCACTAACAAACTAATATCATAACAAATATTATTCGACGCAAAGTTGCACTCTAATTTTACGTGCTAAAATCATGCTAAATCCAAATATCTATCACGCGAGACGCGAATTTCTCTTCAGTCAAGGTTATGTAATTATCAGGCATTTACCACCACGGTCCAGCAACACATTAATCCTAAGTTTTGCATGTGCATGTACAACACGTCTCATTTTTGCTGGTTTGTAATCGCAAATTGTAAGGTTAGTTACGTACGTGTTGTTGTAAAGCAGTGATTATTTGCCAGTTGTACCTAACAGCAATTGAGATCTTTGGAAAAATTAATGATATAAGACAAGATTTTTTTTGCTCCAAGAAATTTGACTACAAAGAATCGAAAGCATTAAATTCAGAGAGTGGTACAAATTTTGTAAAATGCATGCTTTATTTTTTTCGTACAACTTAATTAAATAAATAAATACATATTTTAGCATTTAATTTTTATACTTAAATTATTTACAATTATATAATTTTTGTTGCCCAATGTTTGTGCATTTTTAATAACATGGCATATTATTTCGTGCAATTATTTTCGCTTAGTTTTTGCAAATCCAGTCGCTTCTTCTTCCCCATTGTCTAATTGTTCCGGCTGTGGCCATTTTGGAGCAGTTATCGATCGTACAGTCGCGACAGCGGCAATTGTTATGATAGCGTTGCCAAATGAGGACTTTACCTTCTCTGTGGATAGACATGATCGTAAGAGGTGAGTCGGGTTACTGGTCAACCCGGTAAAAACCCGATAAAAACCCGACATGCCTGTAACCCGATCAGGCTCGGACGGGTCGGGTACAGAAATTTATCGGGTCGGGTTCAAAAATTTATCGGGTCAGTTTCAGAAATCTATCGGGTCGGGTACAGAAATTTATCGGGTCAGTTTAAGAAATTTATCGGGTCGGGTTCAGAAATTTATCGGGTCAGTTTAAGAAATTTATCGGGTCGGGTTCAGAAATTTATCGGGTCGGGTTTCTAAATTTTTAACCGACTCATCTCTATTCACCGTGTAAGTGTTTTAGCAATAAAAATGAAATTGTTTTTAAATTACCTGCCACACTCACTAATTCATTTTCTACTAAAATTTTTTCCAGTTGCTCCACCGTTGCTTGATCCCCTTTAACGGTTGACCATTCATCCAGCATTTTGAGAAACATTGTTTCCGCGTCCATTGTCCCGTTCTGATAAGCATTTTCTAACGTTGTGAAATGGGCCGGGTTCAAACCAAGGGTTCGATGCAGCATGCGCCATTTCCGAATTGCAATTTCATCCTGTACCAATAATTTTACGAGACGATGGGTTTGCACCCTACTTGACGAGGAGGAGGACGGTCTGATATTATTGTTTCTTCCAATGGCAGCAATAATTGAGCCATACTTTTTTCTAGAGAGAAATATGTTAACCTTTGACATTTGTTTAAATAAAATATAAATAATCAGGGGTGGGCAAAATACTTAAAAAAAAATACACTCTTAGAAACTTGGTATTGAAAAAAACCTAACGGTATTGATACGTGACTACCGCTTTGGTATTAAACGGTTATACCATATTGGTATAGAACCGGTATTGAAATTATACCTCATAATAAGGATTTTAATACTAATTGGTATTATATTTTTTACCACGTAGTATTAATTCAATACCGGATCAATACCACGCGGTAGAGTCACGTATCAATACCAACGGTTATTGATTTTTTTAAGAGTGTACAGTATTTTGAGCTCCGATCTTCCCAGGACCGGATTTTGGATTTCCGGCGCTGTTACAGGGTTTGTGATGAATTTAACTTTTTATCGCGGTCGAAATACAATGCTTTCACAATTAAAAAAATATATATTTTGAGAGAGATAAAAACTCAATTTCAAGAGTGGGTTCAAAATACAGGTTTTGTGAAGAAATTAGCTTTTTATCGATGCCAAAATAGTAAAAAAAAAATCGTGAAAACATATTTTGATTGTG
Source organism: Folsomia candida (assembly GCF_002217175.1). Classification (NCBI taxonomy): domain Eukaryota; kingdom Metazoa; phylum Arthropoda; class Collembola; order Entomobryomorpha; family Isotomidae; genus Folsomia; species Folsomia candida. The sequence goes on along the minus strand of NW_019091207.1, from coordinate 3,220,480 downwards.
ATTAAAATTTAATTTATGCATCAAAAAACCTGTACATATTTTCGACCAATTTTTAGTCCTCTGCTTTAGAAGCGCTGGAAAATTTCGAGGGCCATTATACCCACCAAAAGATGAGATGCATGAAGAATACAGCAGTCCTACGAAAAAACCGGTTTTGTGGCGAAATCAACTTTTAAAACTCCATTGTTTTCACGGTTTTCTAAAAATGAAGTACTTTGACCTAGATAAAAACTTGATTTCTTCACAAAACATGGCTTTCGCCTTAATTATCTAAATTTTCGTGTTCTTGTGGGTGTAACATCCGTGGAAATCCACCAAACCCTAGGAGCTCAAAATACTGCATATTTTGACAAAGCATTTTACCCACCCCTTAAAAATATTAACAAAATTACCCAAACATAGATTCATACACGATTAACGTAATAACAACAGTAACCCAAAATATGTCGGTATATTTAATTCCCCAAATGTTATAATGTGCTGCTACCGATCCTACTAAGGAATATTCTAGCTGAAAAATATCATTAAAATTTTTTTAGTAAGTTGGTAATAATAATTAACTGTTTTTTTGCAATATTTGCATATTTACACCGCAAGATCCTTGAAGAATGTACGGATCTATAATTAGTTTCACACACTTTAATAAAACTGCATGGTACGAAGAATATATTGAGGATATTCATTACGAGTTAGCATCGTTACAAACGTTCAACGTTCGCAAAAAAATAGTTCGCAATTTCGCAAAATAAAATTGGCTTGAAAATTCATTTTTTGCAAACTTGCACATATACGTAGTATTTAAGTAGTTCGCAAAATATTTTTCAAAATTAAGTTGCGATTGGAACTCGTAATGAATACCCTCATTGTATTTCTTACTAATTCTTACCGTCAGGATCATCATAGCCTTCACAAGATACTTGAATTTTTGCAAACTTTATATTTTTATTCATCGTTGATTTACATTCCCACTGTTAATTATTCAATCAAAATTAAGTGACATTTATAAATATGCATAATTATTGTACTCATGAAAACCTTCTTGTATCTCGCAAATTCTGGATAACTTGTGAAGTTTTGCGAGATTTGGCAAAAATTTTTGCGCAAAAAGTATGCATTTTTTGCTGAAAAAGTAATGATTTTTTTATTGAAAAAGTATGATTTTTTGCTGAAAAAGTATGGAATTTTTTGCTGAAAAAGTTTAGGATCTTTTGCAACTATTTTTTAAATTGTCGGAATTTTACTTCGGAAAAGTTTACGAAATAAGTTTCTATGCTAAATATAATAAGATAAGACGTTGTCGTGAGTACGCCCATTATGATTAAATAAAAGCTACCTGAACATCTACACCGTCCCAGCCTTGATTATAACACTGAACACTGGTTGGTTTCGTGTCACAATTTTTTCCAAGACATTGTAACTGCGGTACTGAAGGTGATCTTCTTCCAATGGTAAACTCATTTTCGAAAAATGTTAAAACTTCAATTGAACTTAATTCGATTTTACCAAATTTTTTCCCTTTTGTAGGGATTGTGCCAGCTAAATTGAAAAAAGTTTTATATGTAGGATAACTTTAAATATATAAATAATTAGTTAATTAATAATTTATAATTATGATGAGTTAATCTACCACTATTTCCAAAAAATACTGCTTGTTGTATAATTAGGATGGATGCGAAGTATTTTAATTTACACATTATAACACACGATGAAATCAGGATAGTACTTATTTTGCATGAGAATTTGCAGACCGTTTGTATAAAAGTGTTTAATCAATTGTGTTAAAAGCAGATGAAAATGATGAATAACATTGCAAGTTCATTGGATAATTTTAATCCGTCAACAAGCAGTGATGGGCGGGCTCGGGTGGCTTTGAGGTCTCGGGCGTCGGGCTCCTATAGGATATTTGAGGCGGAGGTCATTGAAATCAGAGTTGGCCTATTTTTTGAAAATTAGAGAGGTCAAGGTCTAACCTCGCTGAGTCCTACAGTGCTCAGCATGAGGTCGCAGCTAAATTTCTGAGGTTGAGGCTTTCAGCTTTCTCGGTGAGGAGGAGGACATGTGAGGTCGTAGGCCTCGTTTTATTTTTCGGGAGGCCAAGGCCTTGTGAGCATAGCTGTTCAAACCACAGTGTGCATCCATAAAGTGGATAGGGATTGTGGATTGTAGTTTTGGACCAGTCTGTAATTTTGTAGTTTTGTGGATTGTGGACAGTTGTTAGTTTGTGGAAGAGTTCATAGTTTGTTGTTTCGGGAATGAATTTCTGGATTGTAGTTTTAGTTTTGTGGATTGTGGTGAGATGTTGGTAATTAGCCTTTAATTTGTTACCGCCGCTGGCCTAGCTGTCTCAATTTCTCAATTAATGAGTAGTTTGGTCACCCCACAAACTACAAATGCACAGCTATGCTTATGAGGTTGCCCATCACCGTCAACAAGATAACAAACCGTTAGCGATAAGTTTAAACAATCAAGGCAACCCGATTCCTGTGACTCCGTTAATGAAAAGTGTTATTCAATCGACCTTCTGCATGCGCCGTGTTTCTGTATTATTCCAATATTAAATACGTACATACGCGTTCAATTGAATTTAAATTCATTGCATATTGATAAAAAAAATTTATAAAAAATAATCAGATTCCTTTGTCCTACAAATCCTACAAGTAATTATATGTAAAGTGAATAATTATCTCAATTATCCACGAGTGCCGGCCTTTGTCTCTTATCTCGTGTACGTAATTGATTATGATTAATATCCGGTGTGTGTTGTAATTGTATATAGTTTTTCGGAGATATCGTTAATACTTATTCAAATTAATGAAATGTTTTTTTTAATAAATAAAAAATACTAGCAATAAAGAGATTCACGGTCAGTTTGACGAAAATAAATTTTTGCGAACTTGCAAATTTTTGCGACACTCTACTTACATAATGTTGAACGTTTATATTTCAATTTCACCAACCTAAAAACTGAACTAAAAATCGGTTTTAATCTCGTTTCTCTGCACTACAGTTTTTGCAACTTTTGGCATTTTTCCATTACAGATATTTTATCTCAATTTTAAACTGGAAATCTTAGAACTAAGATTCATTAAGATCTTAGAACTAAGATTCATTATGATCTTAATGAATCTTAATTATGATGTAGTTTTTTCATCTTGAAATTATTCCTAGTGCACATTACAGAATTTTCAAGCACATAATTCTAAGCCAATCTGTCCTTAAAAATCACACTGAACGGTTTTGGCGTTAGTATAAAGGCCAATTCCGACTCGAATCCATTATCCGGCCCATTTTTATCAAACACAATGTCGAATCTTTGTGCGATATTGGTCGCAAAAAGGAAAAGGCTGTCTCTCGCCAAACTCTCGCCGAGACATTGCCTCTTCCCCGTGGAAAATGGGATCAGGGCGTCATGTTTCTTGAACGTTTTTCCATCCGGGCTTAAAAACCGGTTGGGTCTGAAGTTCTCCGGATCCGTCCAGATTTTCGGGTCGAAATGGATGTAGTTCAAGTTTGCCGTGATGACGGTGTCTTTCGGAATGAAATACCCGTTATATTCTTGATCTTTTAAGACTTTATGTTCCACTGCTTGGGGTGCAATGCTCGAGTAGCGTAACGTTTCCGCGATGAGGGCTTCCGTATACGGCATTCTGGAAAAATATGGCAAAAGTTACGGACTCTCAGGCATTAAAACATTACATTTCCGGTTCACATACGGTTCACACACCGGATAATTTGTACACTTCTCGTAAATTACTTGTAATCTTCAGAAACATGTTACATAACATAACATAAAATTACATAACAGTAAACTTCAAGTTTGTATCCTCAATTTGCATCTAACTTTGTTATAAAAAATTTCAAATTGAAAACTTTCACAATTGCGTACGAGTTTGTCCACATATAATTTTGTCCTCTACCAAAAATGTAAATATTAATCCATTTCTGGAAAAATCTGGCAAACGTTGAGGTACGGTTTTCGACACACAAATTTAAGAAAATGCTCAAGTCACAAAGTCACAATTACATGTGCTGGTCAGATTTCTTATCCTTAGTTTTGTAGAACGTCAACATTCACATCGTTTGGTATAATAAAAACAAGGTATAATAATAAGACTTCAACTCAGGAAATTCAAGTGTTCAATCTATTTCCGGTAAACGCTTAAAATTTCCCAATACATAATTTTATATTTTGGTGTTAAACCTTGTAATTTTTGAAAACTTGTCAGTACGTTACTTTCTCAAGTCGTTTAAAAATTTTCGTCTTTATATGGAACAAATTTGTTCAAGTTAGATTTTGTTTGATGCGTTTAGAAAATATTTGAAAATGCATCAAAATTTGAAATATTTGTAAGATTCTGTAAGTTTGCAGAATTTACAAAGGAATTTACTAAGGACTGTGTGAATTGCTGCAACTGATTGACACTAATTTTGTAAGCTGTATAAATTTTGCAAAATTCTTACAATCAAGATCACTGTAAATAATTTTGAAACGAATCGTCACCCGCGGAGGTACTATAGTGCTCTATTTTTGGGTAACGATTTAGGAGACGTTTTATCACCAGGGGGAGATAAGCCAAAAACTCGGGTATCAAACACACTTGACGTTGTAATTAAGAAAAATTGAACATTTTTACCTAAGATTTTTTAAAAATAACAATGTTGATTTTTCTAAGTGACGACGTCACATGTGTTTGATCCACGAGTTTTTGCCTTATCTCCCCCTGGTGATAAAACGTCTCCTAAATCGTTACCCAAAAATAGAGCACTATAGTACCTCCGTCGGGTGACGATTTGTCTCCAAATTATTTAGAGTGATCCATGTCAAGTTTGTGAAGCTTTATTGTCAATTATTGGCGAAAGTTTGCAAAAATTTGCACCCAGTTAAATTTACTGAATTACTTTGCTCTGTCTGACACTGTTGTAGATCTAGCGTTGCCCGTAATGGATTCAATTTCATCTTGAAAAGTTTTCAGAATTTCTGGAAATTTGCAGAGGTAAAGAATCATCCAGGACAGCGTGGAGGCCGTTGTTTCGGATCCGGCAAAATGTAAATCACCCAAAGTTGCGATAAGATTTTCCTCTAAAAGTCAAAGCCACTTAAATTATTCAAATTGCTATTAATGCTCGTAATTTAGTACTATTTACCTCCTAATTTTCCAATAAATGCTGAATTAGGATCAGTAGTTTTGTCAATTTCTTTTAAAAATGCATCGGTAAAATCCCTGCAAATTTAAAACAGTTAAAATCAATTTCATTTTGCACGTAAATTCATGTAATTTTTGCGTATGAAATGACATGAAAAATATAATTTTTGTATATGAATTCATGACATGAAAATCATAATTTTGCACATCTACTTCTAACCTGTCAAAGATATCTTGTCTCGTTTTTTTATGGTCGATGACTGGTTTCCTCAGGTAATCGGTGAATTCAAGAATTGCCCGTTTTATTTTATCGTACCCACTCCATTTTGGGAAGATGTTTACTATCCACGGCATAAATAAGATGACCCCTCCACTCTCCAAAATCCCCCCGAAGGCTCTTTCAAAAAACGAAATTCTTTTAAAACTTAATTAAATATTCTAAATTGTGTAAAAAATTGCTCTTTTGCTGTTCAAAATCTGAAAAACTTCTCAAATTATGAGACCCTCATAAATTTCAAAATTCTGAGGTGACTTCTCCGAAGAAAAAATTCAATTGTATGTTTAAAAATTTTGCAAAATTTAGCGTAAGGTCACGACAAATTTGAATTTCCTTAAAAATTACAAGATTCCAATTTCTCCTCATTTTTGAAGCTTCTCCACAGAATTTGTCAAAATTTTGCACAAATTTGCACTTCTTTACCCTTAAAAATGAATCCGTTCACTATCGCAAAATTTTCCATAAAGTTGTACATACAAAATTTGCATTTGCTAAAAAACACTCCGCAAAAACTCCAAAATTTCAATTTCCCCTCACTTTTCCGACATGTTCAACAATTCCTTATCATTCTGTTTGTGCCTTATCCCCGTGCGAATGGCCCACAACGCGTTCACGTTGGCTAGCAAGAAACGCCGCTTGACGTTATCGACCGGTTTCTCGCCACACTCTTGAAGACCGTCGATCAGCTCGTGGACTTCCAGCATGATGGAGTCCTCCATCGTGCCCTTTCCGAACCCAAAGTCGCGCAATTGTCGCAACGTGAAGCGTCTGAGTTCCTCCCAATGTTCGCCTTCCGTGTTGACGATCCCATGCACTTTTCCGTCCAGAATGGGGTCGTATTCCTTAAAATCCATCCTCCCAGAAAATGCAGGGTTGGAAAACATCTCTTTCACCATTTTGCGGTCCGAGACGACAACCATGCTGCAAATAAAAAGATATAAAACAAGGTGCAATTTCTTAGTAAAAAATTGTGTAATCCAACCCAATTTTGCAAATAATTTTGCAAAATTTACAAACATCCTCTCACGAGTTACTTACTTTTCCGTTATAATTGTAACTTACTTCATTGGACCAAAATTCAATTTATACAAAGGTCCATATTCTTCGAGGTCACAGCGTAGTTTCCCACTCCTTAAAGTGCCAAGTGTTCGCACTTCTATAGCAAAAAATTCAATCAATTTTTGTGCCATAAAATTATGGAACTCTCTTCCACGTAACTGGGAAAGTAATTTAACTTTTCCTAAATTCGTACAGCAGTGTAAAGAATTGCTTAACAAGAATTGTTACATTTATTATAAATTTATAGATGATTAGATTAGTGCTTTTAAATTATAGCAATTCTGTCATGAATTGGAAACCAGCTTATATTAGCTGATATTTGTTGACAGTTGAATAAAGGTTTTACAATACAATACAATACAATATTTATTCGCCCACTTGGCGAATGTCACATATTGGAATTTATCCTAAGGTCAATTTTCGATATAATTTTGGAAAATTAAGACTAAAAATTTGCGATATAGTTATTTATGCATACCATTTGCAGCATATTTCCAAGAAACGGTAGTCCACGAGGCCCTAATTAATTGACATACATTTCAATCTTTTTTCAAATTTAGTAGCATTTTAACGAAAATATTGACTTTATCAATTTTGTCCCACCTGGAGGAGCATTTTTCCGTCTGGGCTTCCTCAAGAATACGAAGTAAACCAGAACGTCTCATCGATCATCATCGTTACTCTGCAACTTCGTCACCGTTTGGTAACAGCAAGTATAAATTCAAAATTAAAAATGAATCTATATATATACATACTAATATTAATGGTTTAAGATCCAAGTTTACTGAGGTTTTCAATCTACTCCAAACTTACAATGTGGCATTTTTTGCCTGTACAGAATCAAGACTTGATATAGGTAGCATTCCTTTGAATATGTTTGCAATTTCAAACTATCAAATGATTCGAGAGGATAGAATTTCGAATATTAAAAAGTCTGGTGGTGGAATTATGATATACATTCATGACTTGTTTAGCTTCGAATTAATTGAATGTAATATTAAGTTCCCGAATCTAGTTGAAATCCAAATAGTTAAAGTCTTCAGAAAGTTTGTCAAACCAATAATTGTTGTTGTTGTTTATAGACATCCTGACTCTTCTAAGGCCAAGTTTCTTGTCTCATTTACTGAACTTCTACTGTTTCTAAGTAATTTTAAGTTTGAAAAACTATTTATGGGTGACTTTAATTTCAATCTATTACACTTCAAGGACACGTTTGATTCTGAAGTACATAAACTTTTCCTACTGTGCAAATCTTTCAATCTGTGGCAAATGATTGTAGGACCGACCTTTCAAGGAAAATCTCTTCTCGACCACGTGTACGTAACTGATAAATCGAACTATCCTTTTTCTGGTCATTTCTCTTTCGCTGGTTCGGATCATGATCTTTGTTTCGTGGTACGAAATTTAGGTAAAGTTTGCCTGCCCCCTATTCAATGTTTAGCTAGATCCATGAAAGACGTTGATTGGTCTGATTTTGAAAAACACCTTATGAATTTTAACTTTAATTTTGAAAACAATCTGTCAAATACTTGTGACCTTGAAGTAATAAGATTCAATAATCATGTAATGTCTCATTTAGACAAAATTTCTCCTCTTAAACGTAGACTTGTCAAAATGAAAAAATGCAAATGGTTTAGTGATGAAGTAAAAAAAGCATGCAAACTTCGCAATTACCTTCGCGAGGAGGCCAAAAGTAATGGTGATTGGAAATCTTACAGAATTGCTCGTAATGAGGCAGCACGAATGTTGAATACTGAAAAAAATACGTATTTTAAAGAAAAGTTTGGTACTAAACTAGAGTCTGAATCTTTGTGGAATACTATTGATGAATTAACTAATTTTAGACGTAAACAATGTACTAAAATAACTTCTCTTGTAGATGATGATGCCACTATTGTTACTGAAGTATCACAGATTAATACTTTGTTATCTAAAAAAACTTTTCAATACTGACTCTGACCTTGATCACTCTGTAACACGTAACTTAATTAATAATCATATTAATAATGATGATGATGATGTTGAATTGTCAATTAATCCTGATGATATTTCACAACTGATTTCAGACACTAAAAATAAGAAAAACGACAATGTTAATATTCCTTTGTGGTTAATGAAGAGATGTGTTAATTCGTTTAGTATCCAACTTGCTGTCCTGTTTAGCCACCTTTTACATATTTTGTATGTACCTACTCTTTTTAAACATTCTATTATCTTACCATTGTATAAGGGCAAGGGACCGCGTAATGTGCCCAAGAATTACAGACCGATTGTTATCCTTAATTCCTACTGTAAATTATTTGAGAGGTACCTATATCATAGGATAAAAGATAGAATAGATGCTAAATTAATAGATGAACAGCATGCCTATCGTAGCAACAAATCGTGTCACTCTGCGATTAGTGCTTTCACCACTTTCACCTACTCTGAACTTGACAAGAAGAACGGTATTGTGGGAGCAGTTTTCATTGATCTTAAGGATGCTTTCTCTAGTATTTCACATGACAAACTGGTTCGAAAATTGTTATCCAATTTTAAATTAAGCAAACGACTACACTCTTAGAAAATGCAATATCTTTTCATGAAGTAAAATGGAACGTTATGCGCTTTAAAGTAAACCTCACTTGATTCGAAGTAAAATGGTCAACTTCATTCAAAGTAATCACAAAAGTCACCAAATGTGGAGTAAAACCACTATTTTCTAATCCACAAAGTAAGCTATTATACCATTTAGAGTAAGCAAACCCCATTTAGAATATTCTTGGTCAAACCAGACGCTGACTTTTCCCTCGCTCTCATTACAACTCGCAGCTCAGCCAGTCAGTGCTGATAGTTAAGTTGATAATTAATTAATTAGTTAGTTAACTCATAAGCAAATAATGGAGGAAACGAGGGGGTTATTGCAACAATTTGGACGGGGACGCTGAAGGGTAAGAAATTCGCATAATTTACATAATTTATACATAAATTTAATTTACATTGCGTTTAATTTTTATTTTAATTGTATTTAAACAGATGACGATATTACGGACGAGACTCTGTTAATAATTTCAGGAGAAAATTGTCAGGTTTTCTAGGTCATTTTAGGTCGCCTTTGGAATGCATTGTACAATTTGTGAGAACTTAGCTGGTATATCTTTGTTTTAAGTGCAAAACTAATATTAAAACTTTAGTATAACATTAAAAAAATTATCTTAAGTTAACAGGGTCCAGCGTTTACAAACATCCTCACTAGTGGTTCATAATAAGGGTAATTTGTAATGCAATGTTGAATGTGAAATAAAATATATTATTAAAGTACTAAATACTGCGACTACGCTTAAGTAACTTTTCCTGGGGTCATCAAAGCAAGAAAGTAAAGTCATAATCAACGCGATTTAGGGTTACGGTCGTTACCCTATTGGGCGCTCAGTTACCCTGTGAATATTGTTACAGGGTAAAATGGCTTACTTTGTGGCCGAGAGAGAGCGATTCGCTATAAGTGGGGTAGTGACACTTTGGAAGTTATATCGAGTTATATTTTACGTCATATAAAGTATGGATTTCTAAGAGTGTAGTTAAACTGATTTATTGTACTCTTGAGAATAGAACTTACAAATTTGTATCTGGTGATGATGTTTATTGTATTAATACGGGCGTAGGTCAAGGTTCAATTTTGGGTTCAATTCTTTTTTCTGCATTCCTCGACGACGTAAAACCCTCAATGGAGCTACAATTTTTATGTTATGCTGATGATATTATTATTTATTTTGGTTCTGACGATATTAACTTAATTGCTTTGAAATTACAACAATGTTTGCAATCCTTTTGTGATTGGTGTTTACTTAATGATCTTAATGTAAATTTTGACAAGACAAAATGTATGTATTTTCATAATGAGAGAGTTCCTTTAAAATCAACTGTAAATTCAATTATTGTTGATAATGATAAGTTAATCGAGCGTGTGTTCTCTTTCAAATATCTTGGCCTTGTATTAGATCCTAGTCTTAACTTTAAGTTACACTATGATCATGTCTATGCTAAAGTGTGTCAAGGCATAAAATTGCTGCATGGTCTGAAGCGTTCCATAAATGAACAGGCTATGAAGGTTTTGATTAATACTCAAGTCCACTCTGTTATTGATTATTGTATTGACATCTCGACTGTACAAACTTCTCTTTCTCTCAAGAAAGTACAAGATATTATTGATAATTTTTTGTTAAGTTACTACTTCCCAAAGCTTGCGAAATCATACTCTACAAGAAAGCGTTCACTTATTAATGTTAAAAAAGGAATTGATGTTAAAAAATTCAGAATAGATAATAATTTACTTACTGTTGAGGAAAGATCTAATTATGTATTACTTAAGAACGCGTATAAACTTTATAAACTCGATAAGTTAACCTTTTCCGAGAGATCTATTAGTTATAACCGACCTAATATGTGTGCGCCTATTCATAGGACAGAAGCTTTTAAACGCTCGTTGACGTATAGAAGATACCGTATTTGGAATACGTTACCGAAGGACTGGGAATTACGTAATATGTCTTATGGTTTGTTTCAATCAAAAGCACGTGACTTTGTCACTGGTCAGAATTGTGACCAAGATGTGCAACTATGATTTTGTTGTAGTTATTAGTGTAGTTTAGATGAATTCATTATTGTATGTGTCTTGATCTGAAAAGCAGATTTTTTCTGATGATTTGCGACATTTTAATAAACTCCAGTAAACAGTAAACAGTAAACAGTAAACTGCGGCCGCTGTCGCTAGAACTACTTCCGTTCCGGAGACCATTCTTAGCAGAAATTATGTATTTCCGATTTGCAAAATTTGCATGCAAAACTTATGTAAATACACTCTCGCAGTTTCTCTCTACCACAATTGTATGCAAATGACACGTGTGCTTCCTTCCTTTTATTGTCCAGTGGTGGATTATGTCACTTGATATCTGATTGACCAAATACCATAGACCAGAGATTGTGTTGCAGCAGCACTCTATATAGCCGCTGTATACCGCGGCTCTCTATCTCTCTTCCCTGCCAAATACCAGATGTACGGTCAAAACCCGATGATTTTATATATGAACTTGATAAATGGACAAATACATTCACAACTCATTTTATATACTGGTCTCTGTACATCCTTATGTACACACATACTTTTGCCAGACAATGGAGAATATCGACCAGAGAACGCCATACATACATAAATTTGTATGATGAAACGTTATTTGCACACTTTTTACGATATATTAAACGTCACGGTAACGTTTTTCTTGTGCCCATGAAAATGTTTGTCCATGCAAAAAATAACAACTCAAGTTGCTAAACCCGGCTTTTCAAGATATACATACACGAATTAATGTGAGTGAGGTTCATCTCGGGTGTCCGATGTTGAGTAGGTTACGCCATACAATACATAAGTTCAATTGGCAGATATGCACTCTACACAAATTTGATTAAAGATTGAGATTGAGTAAAATTTGCAATGTCACAAACCTGGTTGTGTAAAATTTATCCTATATAAAAAATTGAAATTTATCCAACGTTGCAAAATTTTCGCTCAACCTTGAGTAAATTTTGCAAAAGTTTACACGTCATCCCAAATTTTACCCAATTTTATTTAGAGTCTGCGAGTCACAAACTCTGTTCCCGTCAGAAACAGAGAGGAATCAAAGCAAAAAATGTCTTTGGGGTACCACGTAAAAAGTTTTGAAACATTTTCATAATGTAGAAAACGTGCATAGAATTTTTGCCCGCTATAAAATTTCACGATATCTCAGCTGTAACTCTTAGTAAATAGCAGAAATAAATAGCATTTCTGATTTTGGCAGTTTTTTCGCTATTCAACGCCATTATCAAATTTTGGCAGTTTTTTCGCTATTCAACGCCATTATCAAATTTTGTATAAAATTGTTATTAGGTCAAATTGATTTAAGCAAGGCCCTATGGCTCAGAGGTACGAGGGTAGGATTGTCACCACGCAGTCACACGTTCGATTCCTCTGGCCGGGAAGCTATTGCTAATCCTACTCTGCTCGGTGTTAGTACGGGGTAGGTGCTGTCTCGTGACAGGGTGAGCCCAGCCATACGGAATGGCAATGTCACTGTGTACAGCCCCTAGCAGAGTCCGTTCTCTGTGGGGATGAGACAACTTGCTACGAAATTATGGCACGAAGTCGCCATCTGAGGCTGAAAAGCAGAGAAATCTGAGTCCTGGCGATGTAAAACTGTCACATTTTAACATTTTAACATTTTTTAACATTTAGATTCGATTAATACTGCAAAATAATATATTTTAAATAATTAAAAATAATTAAGTATATATTTAATATATTTAATATATTAAAAATAATTAAATATATATTTAATATATTTAATATATTAAAAATAATATATTTTATTTTATGGGATTTTTTTACTTTGTTGAAAATAACGACTTTTTAAAGGTGAGTTTTGAAGATGAGGGCAATCTCAACAAGGAAAAGTCACTTTAGAACCTGAATATTTTACAATTTTAAAATTTGGAGAATTTCAGTAGCATAAAATGTATCGCAAAATTGAATTAACTTTATCAAAATTATATGTTAGAGAAACACAATATGATTGGATTTTAGAATGTAAATAAAATAAAATAAAAAAATCTGGCGTCTATATCCAACATATCATTGAAACTATTCCAAATAATTTTATTTATGATTAAATTTCGATGTAAATTACGGCCATATTTTACTAAATTCTTGAACTTTTTGCAATGATTTATACCAAAGTTGGGTAATTTAAATGTGTCTGTAATAATATATTTTTTAATTGTAAATCTTTTCAAAGCAGGACTCGATGACTCATTTCCAAAATCGTCAAAATTACCACATTTTAACCATTTCTAGGCCTTGGAAATTTATTTTAAAATTCTGAATGACAAATTCGTAGTCAGTTAGTTTATTAACGAAATGGTAGTAAGTTTTTAAGCCGGGTTTGATAAATTCCAATTAGACCGTAATTAGTAGAAAGTTACAATACTAATTTGGCTTTTTGAGTTGGTTGATTTTAATGTACAAAAATTTTTTATAAAAAAATACAGTTCAGATTATCAGTAAAAATTAAACAATGAAAAGCAAATTTTCAGATTGTTTTTACATCGAATGTAACTTGTATAATTATAGTTTATAAATTGTTAAGATTTCAAAATTTGCGTCATTTAAATTTTGCGTCATTTAAAGAAAACCCAAAATTTAAAATATTTTAAATCAATTTAATCAGACTTAGGAACCAGATCAGCGCTAGGATTTTGTAAGTGAAGGTACATATGTAGTTTTAAGTGAAAAATTAGCAGAAAATCTGGACATTTGCAAATTTCTCGAATCACTTTGCAATTTTATTCGAAATGCAAGAAAAAGTCTGTGTGTATTTTTTTCTGTTGCATTTAAACGCCGAAATTTAAAACTGTACGATAATTGCATCCTAGTTTGCAAACAGATTGACAAGCTTTCACCGTCAAAAGTTGCTTAAATTGAGATTATATCTTATACTATAATCTTTAGCTAATAAGAATTTCATATAAAAGTTGTTAACGACCTGGACCACGGCAAAAAACATAAAGGAAGCAAATTGGCAATATATTTAAATAAAAGTATGGGCGCCTTTAAGTTGCATAAGATGTGCAAATTTGAATATTTCGAGAGGACACAGATTTTTTAGAGTTTATAATTTCAATCACATCGCGTGACGTTATTAAGAAGCGAAGCGAAATCCCTTTATGGAAATGTCTTGTCTGTCTGTCTATATGCATGATAACCTTATAACTGATTCGAATTTTGACATGCGGTTTTCGCCAACAACGTGTTTCTAATTTTTGACGTACGGATGAGTTCGAAGATGGACGCTGTAGGTCATAAGGTCACGACGCCATGGTGATGACGCCAAAGGTGTCGAATTTTTTGTTTCCGCCATTTTACAGGGTTTGGCACGTAGGTGGATACGAATTTGACCTTGAATAACCCCAGAACGGTTTGTCGCAGCGGGTCAAAATTTTGAACAGACGAGCATGTTATCCTCAAATACTTGTGTGCAAAAAACCAACTCTCTACTTTCAAAAATGCCTCCCCCACAGCCCCCAGGAGGTGAAACACTCATTTTTGCTCTTTCCAAACTTAAATACTCATACAACCGAATTACTAAGCATTTTAAAAGTGAATGGAAAACGGTTTAGAAATCTACAATCAATAAGGTATTGAAAAATATAGGTGAAAAGCGATAAATTTTGAGTAAACGGCAACCACCACCCCCTGAAAGAAGGCAAAAAAAGTGTTAATTCCGGCCGTGTTTAGGAAAAGTGACCTCTTGACCTCAAAAGACCCTCCACCGACCCAAAGGGAAATTTTCCGTAAGGTTGGGGTGTCTAAGCGTTGAGTGAAAAGAGAAATTTAGATTTTGAAGAAACGACGTCGTCGGAAAACTCGTTTGCATCAGCTGGCCGAAAAACAGGAAAAAAACTCGCGCCAGTGTTTACAAAAAAAAATATTTGAATTTTCTGTCAAGGAATCAGAGTGAGTTATTAGTGACATTTGACGAAGCACTAATTTCTCTACAAGTTACTAATTAGGTTCGAACAGTTTACTACACGACAAATGCCGAAAACAATTCACGCAAGTTGGTGCTTCCGCGTGAGGAGAACTTTTTTAAACAGTTTATGGTGATGGGTGCAATGTCGGGTCGTGGTGTCCTCCCACTTATCAAATTCCACCAAAAAGTGAACGTATCTGCGAAGTATGATGTGGACCGTCTATTTAAATCACTTTTAGAATAACATTTTCCTAAATTGCACGGTAAAAAAATAATTAAGGTGATTTTTCATCATGACGTAGCGTCTTCCCAGACGGCAAAGTTGACCTCAGATTATGCAAAGGACCTTGAAGCTAGATTGGGGATAAAAATCATTTTGAATAGTGAAATACCTGTACAATCCCCAGATATAAGTCAAATGACCTTATTTGGGGTCGAATACTTGAAAACAAAAATTTTTCTGCGGAGACCGAATTTTTTAGACCGAGTTTGGAAAAATTTAAAATTACTGTCTCAACTTCTGGGGGCTGTGGGGGAGGCATTTTTGAAAGTAGAGAGTTGGTTTTTTGCACACAAGTATTTGAGGATAACATGCTCGTCTGTTCAAAATTTTGACCCGCTGCGACAAACCGTTCTGGGGTTATTCAAGGTCAAATTCGTATCCACGTAAGTACCAAACCCTTCTGTAGACGTAGCTTTAGACGGGGATTTCAAAAATCGACATGGTTTTGAAGTGCCATGACCGTGTCGCTTCACCCCTTTGCTACATTTCATTTTCAACAGTTTATTTAGTACGGACATTGTCAAAATTAAATTTGTTCGCAGTTTATAGTCAATTTGACAACAAACTGCGAGCAAATCTGTAGCATTTTATGCGATACAAATTTCATTTAAAAACTGACAACGGCGTTGAATAGCGAAATCAGTTGAAAAAACATAAAAACTGCGGAGGGATTTCACGTCACGTAGATGCATGTAGATTCGCTTGTAGTTTTCGCAAACAAAATTTTCAGTTTATGCAACTTTGTTTTTTTTAGTCTGTTGGGATTAATGAATTTTTAAAGATGAGTTTTGAAGACGTTTATGTATAAAATCCGTAAATTATATAAAGTTAAAACTTTTACAAAGATTTTTGAGGGAAATTAGCTGGCAAGTTTTTATAAGCTTACTCAGATTTTATATTATAAAATAGGCAATTCACCCAACTCTTGGTAACTTTGTAAAATCCGTAAACTTACAAACTTTTAAAAATATTTCGAAAGAAAATTCGCTCACAATTTTTTGCAAACTTGCTCAGATCGCTGGCCTCTTTTTATCTTGTAAAAACGCACGGATTTTACAAAGTTACCAATGAATGCATAAATTACCTGAAAGATTTCGAAAGAAAATCAGAATTTTAATTGAACTTCAGATTGTAATTGATGGATGAATTTGTCGTTCATCAGGATAAAAATCATCTTAAAGGCTTTGCTGATTTACAGGTATTGCATAATTTTTGAATTCTCGATTATAAACGCCGTTAAATATATTTTGAAATTATTATCATAGAGTAACTACTCATAGATCCAGTTGAACTTTAAATTGATAAAAGTCTTATATTTTTACTTCTGGTTAGGAAATATTTTGCAATAAATTGATAAATGCAAACCCAGAAAATATGCAATCGTGTAAATCAATTAATACAAAAGTTGGTATTAAAGTTTATTGATGAATGTTTTATTTACTCAATTAGGGAATAAGTTCACTTTATTTAAATTATTTAATTAGAACGTTTGCTATGGTCGAGGAATTATGTATGTAAATATGGCTTTAATTATAATGCCTCGACCATAAATAGGGTAGAATTAACTCGAATTTTTGTAACAACGTAAATTTACAACTACTTATGTATGAGGAAAGTTTTCTATCGAAAATGATTTACGATGGAAAATCAAGCCAGAAATTTTATGAAAATTTTGAATTTCACTCACAACATGCGCGGAATTGAAGTAATAAATTGTGATGTGATTATTCAAATTATACAGTTGACAGTAAGAGTCACACGTCGTATAAAATATTTCTGCTAATTTGAATATATTTAATTACAATGTAGTACAATGTACAATGTAGATCGAGTAATGTTCAAAAACACTGTTTTTTTTAGACACAAAAGAGATGATTTTAAATCTTACAATATTGAAGCAATTCACGCAGGCCTTGGTAATTTTGTAAAATCCATAAAATCCATTAACTTACAAACGTTTCCAAAATTTTCCACATTTTCCAAGGAAAATCGAGCTTATAAATTTTTGCAAACTTTCTCAGATCAATGGCGTCTTCTCTTTGTAAAATTATTTTGCAAAAATGACGGATTTTACAAAGTTACCAAGGACTGCGTGAATTGCCTCATTATTTCAACACATTAATTTTGGTATGCAATTATTTGATGCTATGGTTTTATTCATGCAAGTTACTAATGTTAAATTAATGAATTGCCTCATTATTTTCTGCATAAATTGCAATTTTTTGTCAAATTTCTCGTCTAGCCATGGTTTCGGATTTTACAAAGTTATCAAGGACGCGTGAATTGCTTCATTATACAAAAATTCCCATTGAAGATAATTTCCGCCTTCAAACGGAAATATGTATTTAATGCCAATTCTTGGCGATCTGATAAAACTAAAGGAAAAATCAAAAAACTTTCAAAAAATTAATGTCTTCTAAAATATTCAAATAACTTTTAATACTTCAAAACTGGAAATCATTTAGTGTTATATTTTCCATGATATTATCAAAATCAAGGGACGTAAATAAATCTTGGAACCTTACAAATGTGCATGCAAAGGATTAAATCGGGTTTAGCCCATCTTTTTGGGTGGGTCATAAAAATAATGAAGACCTCCAACGATTTTGCTAATTTTTTTATATGTTGTGATACAAGTATCGAAGTGTCATCTCCGTGAATTTCATGAAAGAGGCATGCCTTAAACTCCCGTACTAATTATTTTAGTGGTGGGGGTTTTTTACATGCATTTAAATGGGAGAAATACATGTGCTAAAATCATGATAGGACAAAGTCGTGGAAGACCTCCAACGATTTTCTTCAAACTTTGCACACTTACTTATTATATAAGTAAGCATGTTTTAGCAAAGTTTGGTGAAAGAGGCATGCCTGGTTCGGGTGCAACATGCATAAATACAAAAAAAAACATGAAAATCGTCATCATTTAAATTAAAACTGCTAAAATAAGGTAACCATGTCATCAAAATGATGACATGTAAAAACAATGGGGACCAAAAAGTGGAAATAAATAAAAATAAACCGTTACAACGCATGTAACCAAGGGGTGAAAGGAGTGTCATACGTCAATGTGAATATCAAATTGTTCGAAAATTTGTTAAGATTGACACTTCTGACGTGTTTTCGACTTTTGTGTCTTATTTGTGTCAAATTTAACAGTTGATAACCCTTATGTGACCTTTATATGACCTCTGAGGTCAAAATGGAGGTCACCATTGAATTCGGGGTTAAATTTCAGTTGAAATTGAAATAGATATGTCCTATGACCTTTACATGACCTCTGAGGTCAAAATGGAGGTCACCATTGAATTTGACATTGAAAAATAGTTAAAAATGACGTGTCACATGTCAAAACTGACAAGTGACACTTTTTCGTCACTTTTCGTCACCGTGACGATGTCATCGTCACAGGTGACGTCCAAGCACAAAAGGACATGAATTTTCGAATTCCTCATTGAAAAATAGTTAAAAATGATGTGTCACATGTCAAAACTGACACGTGACACTTTTTCGTCACTTTTCGTCACTGTGACGACGTCATCGTCACAGGTGACGTCCAAACACAAAAGGACATGAATTTTCGAATTCCTCATTGAAAAATAGTTAAAAATGATGTGTCACATGTCAAAACTGACAAGTGACACTTTTTCGTCACTTTTCGTCACTGTGACGACGTCATCGTCACAGGTGACGATGTCACAGTGTCCATCTTCGAACTCGTCCTGTCCATTGACGTTAGGAGTTTACGTTCAAAATTTCAAGTGTCTATGTCTTTTCGTTCAAAAGTTATCGGAGCTACGGACAGACAGACGGACGGACGGACGGACGGACGGACGGACGGACGGACAGACAGACGGACATAACGATCTTATAAAGGGCTTTCACCCCTTAATAAACCCTCGCAAACGCGCATACAGAAGTAGCTTCAGATTCACTCCACCCCCACGACAGCGGGGGAACACTTAATTTCAGTGTATTTCATCCATTTTTTTAATTTCACTGAAAATCTCATTTTTCCCCGACAACACCCCCTGGCGCCCAGGGGGTGTGGTACAACTCGGGAACACTTAATTTTACTCTATATCATATATAGATTCAATTTTTGTAAAAATCTCATTTAGCCCCGACCACACCCTTTGACGCCCAGGGGGTGTGACACTTCAGGGATACACAAAATTTCACTCTAATTCACCTATAGAATCAATTGCACTAAAAATCTCATTTTGCCCCGACCACACCCCCTGGCGCCCGGGGGGTGTGGCACATCAGGGATACACAAAATTTCACTCTAGTTCATCCATAGATTCGATTGCACTAAAAATCTCATTTTGCCCCGACCACACCCCCTGGCGCCAGGGGGTGTGGTCCGGTTGCACCCAAAAGTTGATAGGATCCTCCCCCTGGGGTCTTATGTATGATGGCGAAAACCGATTTCGATTATCTTTATCCGTTCTCCCGTTATCCTGCTGACAGACGGACAGACAGACAGACAGACAGACAGACAGACAGACAGACAAAGTCTTCACATAAAGTAGCTGAAGCTACTTAATAACCCCCATCTCTTCGAGTTCAATCTTGCAACCTTATCACTTCAAACACGGTAAGTGGTGGTTTTGATATTTTGATGGGTTGGGAAAGGGAAAAATCCTACTCTGGGCCGAAGTGAGCGTCAATCAGGGGAGAAATCTCTTTATTGACGTGAAAGTAAACCGCAATGCACAGTTTTTTTTCTGCCAGCTTTCTCCCTTTCTGTGCATTGTCATGATCTGAGGAGTAGGTGGGGAGGAGCTGGCTACTTTTTGATGTTGTATTGAGTACAACAATTACATTTCTCTGTTTGTCTCGCAGACATTAACGGAGAAAGTCGTGGTGCCGGTGGACTTCGGACTGTGTGAAGGAGGTGCAGTGATAGTTTGAGGTAATTATGCCAATGTTCTTACAATGCTGTTAATATGAGTTTATATGTATGACTATGATGAAATGCAATACACTTTCTACCAAACTATTTCAAATGCTAAAAATAAAAAATAATGCTACATTATTTAATGCATGTTGGTTTATTAATTGATAATTGAACAGGTGTCCAGCTCATTGATCAACCAACATGGTGAAGTTTACATGTGCAGTTTGTGACTCACACACAAGTGTCCGGAGAAGCATGCGTCCAATATCAGGGCAACAAATGTGGACAGTACTACCAAATGCCATGCTAAAAGTCGGAAAAACTGCAAGACTCGATCATCTCATCTGTAGTGGATGCCATGGTTTCATCAGGGGCAGAGTGAGACGAGGATCAAATGTAGACCTGCAGGTACGTCTGAACCAAGTACAGACTTCCAGATCTCGTAATCTTCAATCAAGACGTCATGTGGAGGAGGATTTGCAAGACCAGAACGATGAAGACATGACGAATACCAGTAGCGATCATGAGGTGCCACATGATGAAGAGTTAAGTCAAGCTATGGTCATCGATGCACAGGTCCCAGATGATTCTTTTGAGCAAGATGCGCCCCAAATCCAACATCACGATCCAGTTGTAGAGGTGCCGGGTATTCCATCAGCTACGTCCAACGAGAATAGGTGCCTTATTTGCAAGACATCAGTTCGGACCCGTATCAAGCGCCGAGCCATTATTGAAGTCTTCTTGAGACGAGGAATCCTAATTCCTGAAAACAATAGATGCTGCAAAGACCATCTGGAGGATGAAATATTGAAACCGGAGGACATGGATGCAATTGAAGTTGAAAAGCCTTATTCGACGCTTACAGGAAAGCAAGTGGCGAAATGGTTGACTACCTTAAGACAACTTGCAAGAGAGAAAAAATTGCCCATTGATTTCTCCAAAAATTCGTCACTCACCAACTCGGATTACGAGATGTTGCTAGGAGTATCGATAGCCAGTTTTGAAGTCCTACTCAAACATTGCGAAGGTCCCTTAAGGAATAGTCCAAATCGTACTATTCGTAGTGCATTGGCCATATTTCTTATGAAACTTCGACTCAACATTTCTCAGAGAGTTCTTGCATTCTTATTTGGTATTAAGAATCAGTCCACTGTATCCGAAAGCATCTCAGCTGTCCTTGACGCCCTTCTCTCCACCTTCGTTCCACTTCACAGCGGGTACAACCACATTACAAGAGAAGACCTCCATGAGAAGCACATGAGAAAATTCTACACAGAAATACTAGGAGTACCGCCCGAATCCTTGATCCTTATTCTCGACGGTACATACCTTTTCACACAGAAAGCCTCAGACTTCAAACTCCAACGTAGAAGCTACTCAAGTTACAAGAAGAGGAATCTTTAAAAGCCGATGATGGTTGTTTGTCCAGACGGATACATAGTTGAAGCCACAGGACTGTTCTATGGAGATTGTGGAAACAATGACGCGAATATTTTGAAGAAAATGTTGGAAGAACATGAGTCCATCATGGTAATATTAGAAGATGGAGATGTCTTAATCTTAGATCGTGGTTTTCGAGACGCCATTGAAGAGGCGGAAAGCCAAGGACTTTCTGTCTATATGCCAGAATTGATAAAGAAACACCAATCTCAATTCACGACTTCTGAGGCTAATCGTTCTAGGCTTGTGACAATGCTGCGATGGGTAGTGGAATCTGCGAATGGAAGATTGAAGAATAAATTCAAGTTCTTTGATGATACAATTGCTGCTAGTTACTTCCCCAAGCTGCCCGGATTCCTCAAGGTTGCAGTTTCAATGCTTAATGCTTTTTCCCCACCACTTTTTACTGAAAGTGATTGGAACGAACAACTAGTTGAACTTGTCAGCTCCCGACTTGAAGCAGAAAATGCTGTCCAAACGTTAGTAGAAGAGAATAATTTACAGAGGAAGAGTGTTCTATGGAAGAATGCGGATGAGGATTGTGTACTCGAGTTCCCTCAACTGTCAATGGAAGAATTAAAAATTATTACTCTGGGCCCTTATCAAATAAAGATTGGAGCCCTGTACAACATTCAACATGCACCATCTGGATCCGGTTATGAATTTTTGTTCCATGAAGAAATGAAGGATTTGATTCGAGCGAAGTTGCAATCTAGATTCAACAAGCGTACTCATCACACCTTATGGATTAAATTCACCCCATGGGGACGCGGACCGGAAGCAGTCATAGGCTGGTACTGTCTCTGCAAGAATGGAGCAAGAACCCTTGGGTGTTGTGGACATGTAGCTGCGGTAATTAATTCACCATAATTTAAAACTTGCTTATTATCAGCTTTAGCATAACGTGGCTTCAGGTTCTTCGTTACTTGTCTCTGGATCGGTTTGTTCCGCCAACTCACAGAAGACAGTTGGACTTAGAAGAATACATTGACGCCACTAGAAACCAACAAGTTCCTTCCTCATCCCAACCTGGTCCTTCTCAAGGTGCCTTGGTAGAGGATATCGTCGAATTGGTGGAAGATTCTTCCGATGAAGAGGAGTTCTCGGATTTCGAGGAATTGTTAGATCTTTAAAAGTTATTGCCGGATATTCTGAATTACACATTCTGCAGTTATTTGTATTAAACCTGTTTTTTTTGGCTCGTCAATTCTGTTGCATTTCTCTGTGTACTGTTTCCGATTTTTGTAAAATGCTGTTTTGCGATTTTGTCACAATAAAACTGTTTTGTAACACACCCGTAACCTCTGTGGTTCCAAACTTGATTATAGATGTATGAAAATATTAATTAAGTTACAAAGTACTCTAAATATTAACATGTACATATTTACAAATACATGCATATGTAGATGCTTAGATATATAGATACATACATATGTAGATGCATACTTATATAGATACATATATATGCAGATGCTTACATATATAGATACATACATATGTAGGTACATACGTACATATGAAGATGCATACATATAGTTACATAAACATGCATGTATAGATTGCCTGAGGTCACAATACCTCAAGGGACCTCTCTACCAAGTTTTAGTTCCATCGGAGTCGATTTAAGAGAGATCAAAACCAGTGGGGGTCAGTCAGTGTGGGTGTACAATTTTTCTGCATATCTCGTGCATAACAACACTGAAATACTTGCATCACAACCAGCATATATTGCTTGGAAACTCTTCAGAAATTGGTAATTATTCACCACCCAAAAAAAGCCCTTAATTTTCCTGGGGAATAAATGAAAAAGGGAGAAAATTCCACCCAAAACGATAACCATAGCAGATACCGTCCTTTGTGTACAAATTTCATCAGAAAATTCGATTTTTCAAGACCGGATCATTCCGGCGTAAATCCCGACAATTACGCAAAACAATTACGCAAAAAACATGTGTCATCAAGTTACAAAGTGCAAAAACATGATTTTTCTTTTATGCAATTATGCGTGTCAAAAAAAACAGTTTATCGGACGGGTTTATCTTATCCAAAAATGTGGCGAGCGGCACGGCATACCATGAGATTTTGGGCAATTCAAATTCGCGCAGTTCTTGGTAACTTTGTAAAATCTGCATGTAAACTGTTTGAAACAATTTTACAAAGCTGTTTACAGTGAAATTTTACACAGTATACAACCCGTTACTGATTTACAAACATTTCATCACTATGTATTGAATTCTCTGTGATTTTAAACGCCGTCAAATATATTTTGAGATTGTTATCATCAATCATTGATTAAAAGATACGTCAGCAATTTGACTCCAAAACAAGTATTTTTTGACTTATCGTTAACAAATATTTTTGCAATGAATAGATGAATGCAAACCTAGGAAACCTGCGTAAGCTTGCAACTCAATTAATACAAAGTTCATAAATACGAAATTTTGCAAACTTCGCAATTTTGTTGAAGATCAAGACAACGCCTTCTACAAACTTGTAAATATTTTATCAACTTTTGCACGTTACAGATATTACAGAGCTTGATTCACATTGCTTGTCCGCATTTTATAATTTTCCCGTATGTACATATGAATTTTGTTTTAATAAATTGAAATGGCCAGCAATTGAATCTAATAATTATCTGTAGAAAATATTAATTTCAGGTAATCACTGTTACGACGTGGAACACAACTAAAAAACATAAACGAAAAAAATTCGTAATATATTTACATGAAGTACGGGTGCGTTTGATTTCCATAACACGTGCAAATTTGAATACTTCGAGAGGTTACAGATTTTAAAGAGTTTATGATTATGATTTCAATCAAATTGTGTTACGCGCAATGAACTATGAGTGCACTTTAGTTTCTGCCTGAAATTTGAATTAAGGAAAATGTTATAGATTCGCTTGTAGTTTTCGCAAATTATATATTTCATTTTATGCGACATTTTTTTGCTTTGTTGGGAATAATGAATTTTTAAAGATGAGTTTTAAAGACGAGGAAATTTCACATGGCGATCTCACCAATAAAAAGTTACCTTTGAATTAAGCGAATTTTAATATTTGACAATTGTTTAGAAATTTCGAGAATTTTAATATTATAAATTGCATAAAATAAAAAAATGTATCAAGTTTATTACTAAACAAAATTGTCACTAGACATTAACAAAATCTAATTGGATTTCATCTTTACTATAAATAGAATAAAATACATAAACTTGGCGTCGATATCCAACATATTATCCAAAACTGTTGCAAATAATTTTATTCGTGATTAAATTTTGATGCAAATTACGACCATATTTTATTAAATTCTTAACCTTTTTGCAATTACGTACACCAAAGCTGGGCAATTGCTTAATTTTAATGATGTCGCTGTGGTGATATATTTTTCATTGTAAATTTGTTAACGTGGGACTCAATGACTAAAAGACATTTGCAATTCGTATTCACATTTGCTCACTTTCCTATTAAATTTGGCAGTGAAAACCCTATTTCAAATTTATTTTACTTAACTGGGTAATTATAGTTTCGAATCTTTTAAAATTTTAAGGTTTTGCGTAGTGTTGCCACAAGCCCATGGATGGAATAGGGAAAAATCCTATCCCATCCATGCGCTTGTGGCAACATTAGTTTGCGTCATTTAGAACCCAAAATTTAAAATATTTTAAATCAATGTAGCCTTAATCAGCTAAGATGTGGATTTATGGAAATGAAACTACGGCATTTATAATTCCACCCCCACCCAAATCCACCCCCACCCCCACTAAATCCACCCCCACCCCCACCCTCATCCGACTCAATTGATACAAAGTTGGCAAATACGAAATAAATTTTTGAAACTTAAATTTACTAGTGAACATAAACTTTGGCATGTTACGGGTTTTACAGGTTTATATGGTTTTTGTTTTACTAAATTTAAAATGTCAGGCAACAAATCTAATAGCTTGACCTGTTGCAAATATAAATTTCAGTAAAAACAGTTTACGAGGTTGGACACGGCAAAAAAAAACGAAACAAAAAAAGGTTTGTTTTACTTTTATTCGTGGAAGAAAAAAATCAAAATTCTAACCTCCATGCAATGGAATGTTAACTTCGGGGGGTCACAGATTTTACAGACTTTACGATTTCAATCACATAATATCGTTACGCGTAACCCTATTATTTTCTTAAACCAGAATCTCGTCTGTACCATTTGCTGTACTACACATTTCAGGCAAAAACTGCGTTGAGTAGAGAAAACAACTAACAAGACTTAAAAAATACTATTTATTTGTGACATTCAGATCAAGTGCGTCCTCTTGTTTTGTGAAAGTTTGAATGAGATTTCGTATCGGGTCAAGTGTCCGGGCAGTCTCGGGGACTAGGCAAGTAAGGAAATTCAGATGTTTTTACCCTCGTTAAAATAAAATTTGTAAAATTTGTAAATTTGTTTAGATTCATAATTTATGAAGTTTACCATGCGGTAAGACAAAAAACATTCTGGTGACAAGAATTGCAAAGATTGAATAAAGCGTAAAATATTGTAGCTTAGTTGAACACGTTTGAG
The DNA here is from genome assembly GCF_002217175.1 of Folsomia candida. NCBI lineage: Eukaryota > Metazoa > Arthropoda > Collembola > Entomobryomorpha > Isotomidae > Folsomia > Folsomia candida. Next base: position 3,194,290 of record NW_019091207.1, on the reverse strand, counting down.
GAATCTAAAGATTAAGGGATCTAATGGTCATCCAATGGGACCATTAGATCCCTGAATGCGTGATGAATGTTTTATTTGCTTAATTAATTAATTTCATTAATGATATTTAAATTATGTAATTAAAAACGCAAATTAAAACTTGTGCTTATTTGGGTTCAAATTAACTCGAATTTTTGTAACGCAGTAAGTTTACGACTAACTAATTTTTATGTGAACATTGCAAATAAACCGCATTTTCCAAGTTTTTCTATTTTTCACTGTTCAACGCCGCTATCAGTTTTTGTCTGAAATTTTTGTATCGAGGAAACCGTTGCAGATAGGATCCCACCGTCCTGCAATTAAAAATTTCATGTTAGGTGACAGTTTTTTACGGTATTGGGAATAATGGCTTTTAAAGATGAGGAAATTTAACAGGGCCATCTGCTAAATTAAATTAAGCCAACTTCAATATTTTACAATTGGTTAGAAATTTTGCGAATTGTATTACCATAAATTGTATCAAAAAATTGTGTCATCTGAAATTAAAATTTTCGTTGAGAGCAAATAACATCTCATCCGAATGTTAAAAAATAATACGAAAAAAAATTAAAATTGAATGCAAATGACGACCATAATTTATTAAATTCTTAAGCTTTTCGAAATTATGTAATTACCAAATTTTGGCAAATTCCTACATTTTTATGAGGTCTATGCGATAATATATTTTTTAAGTCAAATTCTTTTAACGTGGGACTGAATGACGCATCACCAAAATGATCAAAATGAGCATATTTTTAACCATTTTTCGGTTTCTAGAATTTATTTTAAAATTCTGAACGACAAATTTGCCGTCAGTTAGTGATGTTTTTAAGTCAGTTTCGAAGCGTTCTAATTTTTTTAAAGGCATCTTAAACTTGAAATCTCTTGCTTCAAAAACTGCCAAAATCTGGAGTATATATTGTTAAAAATTGACAACTCCATGCTCAAAATTGTCACGCAGAATCTTTAAATAAATTCCCGGAGCCGAGAAATTACTAAAACTGTGCTGATTTTGGTTATTTTAGCGATTAATCACTGAGTCCTCGTTGGGACTAAATTTTCAAAAATTTGAAAATAGGCTTAAAAGATAATAATCCAAATACAGTTTGACCACCAGGTTTCGAAATTTCGCGGAACACTTATGTCCGGGAGAACTTATGTCGCGGCGCACTCTCGTCGGGAGCACTCATGTCCAAGAGGAACGCTTGCGTATAAGGCGTGCTAAATATTTAAAACAATTATCAAATGGTATATATGCCATTTGATAATTGTTACCAATTCTCATTCAAATCAATCCTCATTAGCACGGATCTTTGTAAACTGTGCAACTTTTACAATAATTATATTTTTTAAATTTATTTAATTCAAAATAAAAAGACACCTTGACCTGAGTAAAAAGATTTTAGGCTGATTTTGCATAGAAACAATGGGTAAAGGTTTGCAAGTTTGCGGATTTTATTAATTTTACAAAGTTATCAATCACTGTGTAAACTATGAATGGCCTCATTATAACGTTACGGAAACAATAATGGAGATTTTACCTGGTTACAAACATCCTCGTGAATTGATCACAATTTCAATTTTTCCACTAAATTTTGGTAGGTTTGGTTTAAAAAAAATTGGTTTTAAAATAATGGTTGATACAAAGCTTGCCGATTGTGTAAACTTTGCAGGTTTCGAATTTTATGAACTTCATATTTACATTATCCACCCAGGTTTCTTATTTTATTAACTTCGTAATTAAATAACTCAAATTGCGTCGTTAAGATAACAAATTTAAGAGAAAGTGTTTATTCGATTTGGAACTTGATATAGCATACTTTTTATAAATCAGGTTTATTAAGATTTATATAAAGATCTTTTCTTTTTATAAGTCATAATCTCAGTATTTGCGAAAATTTTGAAAACCGCTTAGATTTTTGGAAATTTTTTTGAAACCGGTTCATAAAAATTTGTTGCAGATATCGTAATTCTTTAATATCAAGCTATTACTATATACACGGTATTACATCTACTAAATAATACCGAGAAACACAGATAAGCGTATATGGCAACTTGTATGGCCAGGTTTCGGGTGAAGATTTTTCGGAAAAAAAGTTTCAGAAATTTCCAAGATTTCCTAAACATTTTTTTACTACTTTACAAATTTTCATAATTATTCAATTCCTTGTGATTTTAAACGCCGTTAGATATATTTTGAGATTATTGTCGTCATTTATTTAACCGTAGATTCGATGGCTACTCGTTCTAAGATAATTTTTAGTTATTAGTTACGGAATATGTATTTTTTCAAAAAATAGATGAATGCGAAACGCACGACTCAATTAAGAAATACAAGGTTGATGAGAAATCTTGCAAACTTCGTATTTTTTTGGTAGATCACGATAACGCCTTCTGCAAATTAACTAGTGAAGATTTTATAAACTTTAGCATGTTACGGGTTTTGCAGAGTCTGAACCACATTCTTGCCCTCGATCTAAAATTTCATCTGTGTTTGTTTATATGGTTTCTGTTTTATTACCTATAAATTTAAAGTGTCAGGTAACTAATCTAATAGCATGATCTGTAGGAACTATAAATTTCAGCTAAAAACTGTTAACTATGTGGGACATGACCAAAAAAAACGGAACACAAAATTGGTTTCTGTATTTTATTTCCATTTCCTCGTGCAAGAAAAGAATCGAAATTCTTGGGACGCTAACTTCGCCAGCTCGTGAACAGCACTACATAATAGCGTTACGTACGATATTTAGATACGATATGTTTAAGTTTAAATTTAAGTTATAATAAGTTTATGGATTTTACTAATAGTAAAATCCATAAACTTATAAACTTTTCCAAAATTTTCCAACCATTTCTAAGTAAAATTAGCCCATAATTTTTTGCAAACTGTCTCAAATCAAAGGGGTCTTCTTATTTTGTGAGCATTTGCTAATTTTTTTTGAGAAAATGCCGGATTTTATAAATTAATGTAAATAAGATAACAAATTTAAGAGAAAGTGTTTAATCGATTCGGAATTTGATAGCATACTTTTTATAAATCAGGTTTATTTAGATTTATATAAAGATCTTTTTATAAATCTTTTTAAATATCTTAATCTCAGTATTTACGAAAATTTTGAAACCCGCTTAGATTTTTGGAACAGGTTCGTAAAAATTTGTTGCATATATGGTAATTTTTTAATATCAATCCATTACTACGTGGTATTACATCTACTAAATAATACCAAAAAACATAGATAAGCGTATAGCGACTTGTATGGCAAGGTTTCGAGCAAAGATGTTCCGGCAAAAGAGTTTAAAAATTTCCAAGATTTCTCAATCATTGTTTTTTTTACAAATATTTCATAATTTTTGTGAAATAATTATGATTTTAAACGCCGTTAGATATATTTTGAGAATCTTGTCATTAGGTTTTTAGCGGTAGATACGCTTGTAGCTAGACATAAGATAATGTAATTTGGAGTTAGCAAATATTTTGCAAAAAATAGATGAAACTTACGAAACGTGCGAAACGTAAGACTCAATTAAGTAATACAAGGTTGGTGCGAAATCTTGGAAACTTTTCCAAATATTAAAATTAGCTCACAAATTTTTGAAAACTGTCTCAGATAAAGAGCGTCTTCTTATTTCGTGAAAGTTTACACAATTATTTTGAAAAAACGACGGATTTTATAAGTTACTCAATTACTCAATGAGACAATTCATTGTCTGCATAACTTCCAAATTTTTGTCACCTTCCTCTAGTCATGGTTCCGGATTTTGTAAAGATTTTACAAATGACTGCGTGAATTGCCGCATTATACAAAAATTCCCATCTCATTCTTAAAGATAACTTGTGCAAATTTCAAAATTCCCTTAACTCTGGGAGGATCAAGATTTTCTGGAGTTTATGATTCCAATCACATAGCATTTATATCAACAACTGAGAGCGAATCCATATCATTTTCTGTCATACACATCTCACGAAAAATCTGCCAACGGTGTTGACAAAACTTTTAAATACTATTTCTTTGTGTCACAAAGTTTGTGACATTCACATGGTGAATGTTGTGAGATCGCCTTATTAAATTTCCTCATCTTTACAAAGTCATACACAGTTCCCAACAAAACAAAGAAAATGTTGCAAGAAATGAATTTTGTGGATTCTGACAGCGTATTTATCTAAAACGTTTTTGGTCACACAAATTTCAGCCAAAAACTGATAATGGCGTTGGATTTGGAAAAAATTGCAAAACTTAAAAAATACTATTTATTTGTGATATTCACAAATAAAAATAAATTTGCCTTTTCAATTTGCCCTATTCAACGCCAGTATCAATTTTTGTCTGAAATTTAGTAGAATGAAAAACGTCTTAGGTTCGATTTTACTTCCCTTTAATAAAAGATTTAATTTTCCGCGACATTTTTTTTTACAGGTATTCGGAATAGCTTTCGTAAATTTCTTTGTATGCTTTTTTTCCACTTTTTCATTTCCCCACAGCCGAGAAATGATTGCATATTATTCATTTTAGCGATTTTGACGATTAGTCATCCAGTCCTCGTTGAGGCTGAGACTATATTTTATTACTTTTTTTCCAATTTTTTGAAATTGTTGATATCAAAGTTGCGTAAAAAAAGTTCGCTACATTTGAGAAATTTTTGACGAATGATTCCACTAAATTGGTCGGTGTGGAGGTTGGATTTTCCTTCAGTCTGCATTCCGCGTCGAGGTAAAGTTTCTTAAAATTTTGAAGATAGGTTTTAAAAAGGATACGTTAATGAAATTTGACGCCTTTGTAAACTTTGTAGTTTTCTGATTTGTAGAGCTTCATAAATTATTTCTGGACCTCTGTTTCACCTAGTTTATTTTATTTATTTATTTCATAATTAAAAAATACAAATTGTGTCGTTAAGCTATGTAAAAAATTTGAGACGGTTTTTATGTTTAGGTGATTTTAAACCTGACAACAGGCTTCTGATTAACGGCAATTTCTGTATTTTTGAAAACCGATTAGATTTTTGAATCGTAGAAAATTTCGTAAACTGAATTAATTTGGGTGTCCACATGTCATACTTGCAAGTTTACAAAGAGACAAATCACGAAATCCTTGGTAACTCTCTCAAATCCGTAAACTTACAAAGTTTTACAAATATTTGAAAGGAAATTTCACTCTTAAAATTTTTGAAAATTTTCTCACACCAACAGAGTCTTTTTATTTTGTAAAAGTTTGGAAAATTATTTTACAAAACTTTTAGATTTTACAAAGTTCTGCTTGAATTTTCTCAAAGATTTCGTTGAAGAATCAGCATTTTGGTTGATATTCGGTACGCTTTTTACAGGTTTAGTGAATTTTTATTAATAGAAGACTTTTTAATATACCTTTTTAACATACACAAATATGAAATCTATTTACTTCTTTAATTTACTTGAACTTCAAGATTTTCAATTCTGGGTTTAAAATGACGCAAATTTTTGAAATTTTCACTGAATTTTGTTTGGAGCCCAATTTTCCTAAAATTTACATAGGTTCGAAACCGTTTCCAATAATGTTTCAAAAGTTTGAATTTTTGTAAATTTTTATATAAATTTTGCAAAACTGCAATTAAATTTAGCAATTAAATTTTGCATATACAAACGCCGTTACATATATATATTTTTAGATTATGTTCAATTAGTATCAAGAAATAGATTGAGTAAAAACTTAGACCATAAAAGTACCAATACGGTGCCTTTTTAATTTGTCATTAACAAATATTTTTCAATAAATAAATGAATGCAAGCCAGGAAAATATGCTAGCAATGCAATTAATACAAAGTTTGCAAATACTAAATTTTGAAAACCTCTCAATTTATATGTTGCATCGAAAACAGTACGTCCTACACAAATTTACATATTAAGATTTTATAAATTTTTACACATTACGGATTGGTAATTTTCACTTGTTAGAATCACATAGTTATTTGATTTTTAAAATTTCACTGATGAAGTTTTTGATGCAATCAAATCTTGATGCACAATTTTTAGCGATATAAATTTTGGGCAAAAACACGTAAAAAATAGGCCAATGAACAAATTTATACATATATTTACATAACCGTAACGACCCCTTTGATTTGCATAATTTCAAAACTCTCGGAGGTTACAGATTTTACAGGGTTTACGATTTCAATTATGTTGTTTTGTGTACTCTATAACAATAAAAATCAGAATTATGTTTTATTGGGGATAATCCAAGGAGTATCTAAAACATATTTCTAATACTGATTTTACATAAAAACTGATAATGGCGTCGAATAGCGAAAAAGTAAAACTTTTCGATTTTGCAAACTTTTGAAAGTTATGAATTTTTTCCGAGTTAACGATTTCACTTGATTTTGATGAGATGTACAACTAATTTATTTGCAATCATCTAAATTTAACGAGAAATTTACATTGTTAAAATAATTAAACTAATTATTCTTCTAATTTTTTAGACAGTTTACGTATTTGTTTCGCATGAATTTTTTGGAAATGGGCGTACTCACGTCAATTTTTTATTTCGCTCGTAACCGGTTTAGCAAATAGTTTGTTAAGTATATAATCTTGCAAAATTTGAAAACAGAAATCTATAAATTTTCGAGAAAAATTCATATGAAATTTGGAAAATTTCTCAAAACTTATTCATTGAACACACTGTTAGAAATCTGGTATAGTCTGGGAGGTATTGATTGTCGGTATTAAAGTTGCTTCCGCTCGGTATTAAAATTATGTTTGCTACTGATACGGTAAAACTTTAATATTGAGCCATTACTGCATGGTATAACTTCTTAATACCGCTTGGTATTATTTTAATACTGGATTTCTTAGAGTGTAGTCACAAATTTTTTTCCTTGCCTGAACAAAATGTTCCATTTCCGACGATTTTCAGAAACCAAATTCTTTTAAATTCTTAAACGTCCATGTTCTCGACTTTTCCCACATTTCACCCTCGCTGGTCACGATTCCCAAATTTTTTATTTGTGTAATATAATATAATACATACATAAATTCGTAAAATTGCATATATGTAAAATAAATATTCATAAACCCATAAATTCTGGAAACTTGCAAACTTTTATACAATTTTATAAATATTTTACTGCAAAATGAGCTTACAAACTTGACTAAACTTACTCAGATCTAGGAGGTCTCTTTATTTTGTGAAAGTTTGTAAAATTATTTTTTACAAAATTTATGGATTTTACAAGTTTCCTATGGCTTCGCGATCTATCCCATTGTTTCCTTTACTTTGACCCACAAAAGTTTGCAAAATCGTACAAGAAATGGGGAAAATTGGATAACAAATCTTTGCCAATAAGTCTAAGGGCGCATGTAGTTTTACATGAAAATTAGAAATAAACAACATTTTCTAAGTTTTGCCAGTTGATCGCTATTCAACGCCAGTATCATTTGTGTGTGAAATTTGTATGAAGGAAAACGTCTTAGGTTCGATTGTATTTTAGTAAAAGTTCTCATTTTACGAGACATTTTTTACGGTATCGGGAATGGCTTTCGGAAATTTCATTTTATGTCGAATTTTTTTTTACTTTTTTGTTTCCCCACAGCCGAGAAATGATTGTAAATGTACTGATTGTAGCGATTTTGACGATTAGTCATCGAGTCCTCGTTGAGGCTGAGACTATATTTTATTACTTTTTTCCAATTTTTTGAAATTATTTCTATCAAAGTTGGGTAATTGCTAGATTTTAATGAGGTCAAATAATATGTGTATTTCTTAATTGTAATGTTTTAAGATTTTTTTAGTCATCAAGTATTTTCGGATTGGTTATCGTTTTGTGAACGTAGCCTGGAATGGGTACGGCTTAAAGGCGAACCCAGGTCTCAGGTCGAGCCTTGGTTTTTCCTGGCCGACGGGAACGCTGAGCTTGTATCGTCCCACGATAATTGTGGTCAAGAGAAACGTCACCAGATTTGCGTACAGCTCTCCTGGGCAGTTTCGTTTTCCTGGTAAAATTAGGCAAAAATTTAACAAAAATTAAGACAATCATTTTGACATTGTTTTTATAAAGTTAAAAATTTTAACTAAATACATGTCCGCCCTCTGTCTGTTAAATTAAATATCCATCATTTTAATTTAAAATCAGTCTAGCTTTTTAATTTTTACGTTCCTTTGTACATACTTAGTAAATATTTTACCATCTTTTCGTAAATGTTATAAATACAAATTTCCGCGATTTTTCATAATGCATAATCGCCCTAGTTTCGAAAATTGTATATTTTAAAAATTTTGCGTCATTAAAACCCCGCAACTTGAAATACATAAAATTATTAAAGCATAATTACTAATTAGGAAAAAAAAGGTACACGAACGGCTTCGGATTTTGCGAGCTTGTTGATTTTGTACTGTTGACTTTACATAGAAAAATTTTGCAGAAAAAACTAAAGTGTAAATTATCGCCCCTCAATAAAAATTAAACAATTTAAAACAGATTTTCAGATTGTGTTTGTGTTTAAATAGAATGTAACTTCTATAATTATAGTTTCTAAATTGGCAAGATTTCAAAATTTTACGAAAAACCCAAAATTTAAAACATTTAAAACCATAATTTTATGTCGGATACATTATGGCAATGCCACCTGTGACAATTAAAATATACAAATTTTATGGAAAAACCGATAATGGCGTTGCACAGCGAAAAAATAAAACTGACAAAACTTTTCAATTTTCTAAACTTTTGTAAGTAGATATGTGAAAAATAGGTAATGTTTTTAGATAACCTGACTTATAAAAAATCCAATCATCTTGAAATTTGAATTTCGGAATTTTTTGCCGGTTTTTGAAATTCAATAAAATTAAAAACTCTTTCAAATTTTTAAATTTTCAAAAAATATTGCAAGTGGATTTTTTATAAATCAACTAACAATGCAAGTCTTTTACGTGTACAACTCAGATCTGGTTGGGACCAATTTTATTTTGTTCACCACAAAAAATTAGCATACCCGTATTTTTTCATTTTTCATAATGCGCTAATTTGAGCGCGAGGCGCGAATTTCTATCCTATCTCGAATCATTTTGCAATTTTGTTCGAAGGACATGAAAAAGTCGGTGTACATTTATTTATGTTGCACACTGAGATTAAAATGTAAGCAAATTGCTACTGGGCGTTGTCTATATATGACCTCACCGGTTTGGTAGCGATTTGCTACAGAATTGTAGTAAATTTGCTACCATCTTGTAGCATTTCCTTATCCCGCTGTTACGCTACCAAACCCGTGAGGTCATATATAGACACCGCCCAGTAGCAATTTGCTTACATTTTATTCTCAGTGTATTTAAAGGCCAAAATTTAAAACTGTAAAATAATTGCAGTGCAATTTGTAACCAGATATTTTCATCGTTCAGGGTCATGTTTTCTCGAAACAGACCAGTTGCATCAAAAAACATCTCCCATCACATACTTTTCAGTGGAAGGTAGCCAGTTAATAGTTAGGCAATTTATGCCATTTTGTGTAAACTTTGTACCATTAGGAAAATTGTAGTAAAAACTTTTACATACAAATATAACAGCTTGCGACTTGGATACGTCTATGATCAGTTTTTAAGCTGCTGATGTTTTTTTCTGTTTGTAATTTAACCCCCAAACATTTAAACTATTTTAAGTTAATTTAATTAGAATTATGAATAAGAAAATAGGACAGGATTCTGAAAGTGAAAAAATGTAGTCTTAAGTGAAAAATTAGCAGAAAATTCGGAAACTCCAAATTTCTCGATTAACTTTGCAATTTTATTCTAAATACGAAAAAAAGTCGATGTGTATTTCTTCTGTTGCATTTAAACGCCAAAATTTAAAACCGGATAATAATTGCAACGGAGTTTGTAATTAGATCCAAATGTTTTGACCGAGAAGGGTTATTTTATCGAAACAGACGAATTACGCAAAAAAAATCTTGCTTCATACTTTTCAGACAGTTAATAGTTGTGCAATTTACGCCAAGTTTTGTAAACTTTGCAACTTTCGTGAAAGTATTTAAAAAAAGCTTGTACATACAAACAAGAGACTCTCACGACTTGGATAAATTACATTTACGATCTATTCCCAACCTGTTTTTTTGTAATCTTTGTAAACTTTGTAGTCTTTGTAAAAGTCCCCCTCCACACTTTTCAGTGGAAGGTAGGCCGTTAATAATGAGTCAATTCACGCTAATTTTGGTAACCTGTGTAACTTTATCAAAATTGTAAAAACTTGTAGAGATGCTCATTACTTGTATACATTTAGGATCAATTTTTATCAGTAATTTGATTTTGTCTTTTTTTAATCTTTATAAACTTTGCAAATTTACAAAGATTACTGTGTTACGAAAAGATTGGGGGTTAATTTGGTTAAATTTACTTACCAACGGAGAAAGAAATGATGTTTGCAGCATTGCAAATTTCGCGATTCGAAGTTAAAAATCGTTCTGGACGAAATGTTTCGGGATCTTGCCAGATGGATTTGTCCTCGTAGTAGAGACGCATATCGGTCAGGATTACCGTGTCCTGGAATTAATTAAACACATCTTGAATTTCACCTCTTCACCGATTTAACTAATCCTAAGCCTATCGTATTTAATTTGTGGCATGAAATTGTCTCAAAAATTTTTGCAAACTTTGTTTCGCAATTTTATCAATGAGGTAATTCCCACAGGCCTTGGTAACATTGTAAAATCCATTTCTGTAAACGTTTACAAATATTTCGAAGCTAAATTGCATCTCAAATTTTTGAAAATTTGTGAGGCGTAAGTGTGTACTTTTATTTTGTAAAAGTTTCATAAATTATTTCTCCAAATTTACAGATTTTACAAAGTTACGAAGGACTAAGTAAAATTTACCCCCGAAATTGCCACTATAATAAAGAATTTTATGAGTTTTAAATATGACAACCACTTGTAATTTGCGAGGTTTGCTAAGTTAATTTAAATCGACTTTCCCCACGGCATTTCAAATTATTTTAAAATCGAATAAATTACTTGTTACCTTCTTAATGACGTAATTCTTATACTTGAAATCCCACAGGGCTCTTCGAGGAACTGAATTTTGCAAAATTTTCGCATTCCTGTGTAATTCCAGGAGGAACGCTTGCGTATATGGCATGCTACATATTTAAAGCAATTATCAAATGGTAATTTAATTCTCATTCAAATCAACCCTGACTAACGAGGATGTTTGTAAACTGTGCAACTTTTACGACAAATATTGTTTTTTTTAAATTTAACATCTTAAATCGGTGAAAATTTGTAATAGATTGATTGTCTATAAGACGATTCTCATTCGTAATATTTGAGACAATTCAAGTAGTTCTTAGTAACTTTGTAAAATCCATAAATTTTGTAACACAACGTTATAAATTATTATAAAATAAAATAAAAGTACGCTCTTAATATGAGTAAACTTACAAAAAGTTTTCAGGCTGATTTTCCTCCGAAATATTTGTAAAAGTTTGCAAGTTTACGGATTTTCTGGATTTTACAAAGTTTCAACTGACTACATTAAATATATTTTTATTTAAGGCGCTGGTCGTTTAGATTTTTCGATATAAATTTATGTACTTAAAATGATTTCATTAATCGTAATATTGGAATAAACTTATTTTTATCAAGTTATTTAAACAATTATGAAAATTTTAATCGGTTACAAACATCCTCGTGAATCGATCATAATTTCCATAAATTAACCTCTTTCTATCCAAAAATGTAATAAATTTGTTCTCTCCCGGACCCCCTTGAATTGCGACAATTTCTTCGTAAATTTTCTGTTGAACCTCTGGATAGGAAATCAAGTAGAGAATGACACACTCCATGAACGAGCTGGACGTGTCCGTACTGCCGATGAGCAAATCTTGAAAAACTATTTGGAAGTTTTCGCCTAAATCAAAAATTTCACACAGAAATTTTAGACATAAATTAATCTAGTAAAATAATGAGGCAATTCACGCAGTCCTTAGTAACGTTGTAAAATCCGTAAATTGTGTAAAGTAATTTTACAAACTTTTACAAAATAAAGAGACGCCCTTGGTCCGAGTAATATTACAAAAATTTGTAGCTACTTTTCTTCAGATATGCTTCTAAAATTTTGTAAAGTTTACAGAATTTACGTATTTTACAAAGTTCCCAAGGCCTGCGTGAATTGTCTGAATTAAGTAATTGTTCCATTACGACAAAATATTTTTGCATCATTTGAGAAATTTTTGACGAATGATTCCACTAAATTGGTCGGTGTGGAGGTTGGATTTTCCTTCAGTCTGGATTCCGCGTCGAGGTAAAGTTTCTTAAAAAAAGATAAGGAGAAATGTACAAAAACTAATAATTTACGTAAACTTTGCAGGTTTCCGAAGTTTTGCATTCACTCATAAGTTATTTAATTGTTGATATATTCCACATTTACCTAGCTTTCTTATTTTATCAACTTCATAATTATATTAATACAAATCGTGTCGTTAAACTATGTAAAAAATTTGAAAGACAGATTTTTGTGTTCGATCGGGTTGAAGCCTGACAGGAAACTTCAGGAGTATTTGTAAAAATTTTGAAACTTAGAAAATTCTGTAAACTGCGTAAATTTACGATTTCACGTGTCAAAACGTAAATTCACGAAAATTCGCGAATTACTTGGTGAATTTTCTACAATCCGTAAACTTCCAAACTTTTACAAATATTCCAAACTAAAATTCGCTTTAAAATTTTTGAAAACTAACTCAGATCAAGGGCGTCCTTTAATTTTGTTTTATAATAATTTGCAAAATTATTTTACAAAGCGCACAACTGCGTAAATTTCCTCAAAACTTTCGATGGAAAATCAGCATTTTGGTTGATAATCGGGTACGTCTTTTATAAGTTCCGTCGATTTTTGTTGATGTATAACTTTTTAACGTACGCAACGAGTAAGGAAACAACGACCACATCTAACCAATAACTTAATTCACGTGATCCTCAAGGTTTTCAATTCTGGGGGATTAAAGTGACGCAAAATTTTGAAATTTTCACTGAATTTTGTTCGGAGCCTAATTTTCCCAAAATTTATACAAGTTCGCATAAACACCATGAAAGTTTTCACTTACTCCGGCTACTTTGTTGCAACTGTTGAAAAACGCCATTTGATCATTGTATCCCAAAGTTTGTGGGAAGACGAATCTCAAAAAGGGGAACGAATTGACAATTCCACTCCCACGACTTCTCGATCGAATAAAAGCGTCGCTTTTAACGACTAACATTTTGATGTCGTCCTCATCCCCGGGTTTTATCCGACCCTCCACCATTTGCCACATTATCGTGTAGATGGCAGAGCTGAAGAGTTGTGTGACCTCAAGGACACCGGAAGTCCCGATGATGGCGTCGATTTCCGAAATTAGCGAGTCCGAACACGTCTAGAGAAAGATTTTTAGATGAATATTAGATTTAAAATCGACTATTTATATCTTGCAGGGTAAAGTTTCAAGCAAAATTTTGTAGGCAAAATGTTTTGGGAAATTTGCAAGAGTTCGTAAATATGATTTTGAAAACATTGATTTTGTCAATTTGAATGTTGAATTTTGGATTAATATTAAACTGTTATAAATCTGGTATTGTCAGGCAGGTATTGATTTCTCGGTATTAAAGTTGCTACCGCATGGTATTAAAATTATACCAGTCCGTAAAAATTTGGTACCAATAGGGGAAAACTTTAATACCGAGCTATTACTACACGGTATTACTAATCAGTACCACTTTGGTAGAGTAACATATGAATACCGATTGGTATTATGTTAATACTGGATTTCCAAAAGTTTAGATTAAAAACTAACTAAATATTTTTATAAACTGTCAACCTTCACCTCGAATTAGAACTCATTTAACAAATACTTGGCTAATTTTGCAAAACCGTATGTAATAAATTGGTAAAACCGTGTTGAATAATTTTGCACAACTTTTGGAATAATTTAGCAAAAACGTTTCCGATAATCTTGCAAAACTGTTTATATTAATTTTGCAAAACTGCAATTAAATTTTGCATATGCAAACGCCGTTATATATATTTTTAGATTATGTACATTGAGTTCTTAGAAATAGATGGGGTAGAAGCTTGACCCAAAATAAATACTGTCATTTTGACTCATAGTTAACACATATTTGGCAATAAATAGATGAATGCAAGCCCAGAAAATATGCTTGCGACCCAATTAATACAAAATACTAAATTTTGTAAACCTCGCAATTTTTATGTTACATCAAAAAGAGGACACAAATTTGCATGTTGAGATCTTATAAACTTTTGCACATTACGGATTTGATATTTCCAATTATTAGAAACACATGGCTTTTTCTTTAATAAATTATGATTAACTGATAAAGTTTCTGAGACAATTAAATCTTGATGCACAATTTGTAACGATTAGATTTCCGCAAAAAGTGATAATTTTGACGTTGAACACGTCAACAACAGATGACTGAACAAATTTTTATACACATTTACATAACCGTAAAGAGCCTTTTGATTTGCAGAACTTAAATATTTCTGTCTCTCTGAGAATTACAAATTGTACAGAATTTACGATTTTGTGTAACTCTACACTCTTAAAAAACTGGTATTAAATCATTACTGACCGGAGTACATATGTGAATCTACCGGCACTGGTAATAACGAGGCAATTACCGTTCAGTAATGTTTTGGTAATGAAAAATTTACCACCAGGAACAAACTACTACCAATCCGGTAGGAAATTATTACCAAATTTTTTTTTTTTTTTTCGACTCAAATAAATTTAGGGAATTTCAACCCTTTATTACATATATTTAAGATTAGTTCGTACAATGAGAATTCCAAACACAACTATTCTAAAAAAAACGGAAGAATCATCATACAAATGCAGCTATAATTAGGCCATGATTTAAAATATGCCGAAAACTTAGAGATATAATTTCGTATTTCATTCATTCACGAAAAACTGAAAGAAATGGCTTTATATGATAAGGAAATAAGAAGATTCAGCCTAACCTGACACCTAAGTTGTTGACATACCCACGACGCCAGGTAATGGGTTGGGATCCTCCCTGGGGCTGTGGGTATGTCAACGCGTCCCTAACCTTACCGATGCCAAGTGCTAGGAAATGACTGAAAATAAAGAACCTTCCCAACCCGGGTACGCTCGCATTTTTTGAAATTTCTATAGGTTCTTTAAAAGAATTTAGGAAAGATGTGCCAAATGCAACTTAATACAAGAAGTAAAATTAAATGCTAATTACAGTTTAGTCTCCCACGGCGGTGGATCTTCTTGGGAGGAGGACTTTACTTGTGTCATCAGGGGTAGGAATTAAACACTGCCTCTGACTCACTCTGCTTCATGACCACGTTATTTAGTACAATGACAAGTCAATAAATAATTCTTAGGAAGAGATTTGTAGAATAATACATGCTTATGTAAGAATATTTTAACTACCTGAAGGTGGGAAATTTTATCAAAATATTATTTTAAATTGAGATTAATGTTTATTCTATTGTTGATCATAGTGTATAGTTTATATTTTTTCCATTTTCGATGGAAATTGTCCATCAAAACTTTCCCACCTCGCATGCAAACATGGAATTCAGACAATATTCGTCCGAAAACCATGTGCCTAAAGTGGGACAAATAATCAAAATTGTCCCCAAAGTGATTTAGAAAGTGAACATAGGACTTATATATCGTGCAAAGACCATAATAAATAAATATATTATCGTACTTCATATTTCGAGACCCATTAATCCCTGATCGAGAGACATTAGTCAGGTCTCTGCTGAGAATTTTTGAAATAAAAAGCCAGAGGGGCTGAAAATGGACACATTTAAAATAATGACTAGATTTTATATCTTTAAATGGACAAAAGGGGCAATCCCTACCCTCATGTATGCCCATTGACTCAGCCATTTTTGGCGTTAGACCAGTATTGTGCAAAAGTTTATAAATTACGTCTTTCTCTGGATTACTCACCTCGCTTTTTTGAAGGGTAAGCCAGGCGGAATTATTTAAGGTGTCGAGTGATACCTCAGACCATTTTATTTTTCGCACAATACGAGTACATAGTAAATACTGCTTGGTTTTCACAAAAGATTCAAACTCACCCCCGTTGCCGTATTTTAGGCATCGAAATGTGATACACTCTTGAGATAGTACATAAGTGTCAATAATATTACGAAATCAATGCGAGCACGGAGTATCTATGTTACTCTGCCAGATTTTTAACATGTACAATAATAGCAATCAGAATTTTATTTAATTCGAGATAATGCAACATGGATAATACACCTGCGATATATTTTTTGTACAAATTTCAGACAAAAATTGATATTGGCGTTGAATGGAGAAATGCCAAAACTTTTCGATTTTGTAACGTTTTGAAAGTTATGAATTTTTTTGAGTTTACGATTTCACTTGACTTTGACGAGATGCATAACTAATTTATGTACTACGGTGATCAAAATATTTACGAGAAATTCGCATTGTTAATATATATCTAACTACCTATTCTTCTAATTTTTTCAATAGTTTGGAAATTCGTTTGGCATGAATTTGTTGGAAATGGGTGTACTCATGTCAATGTTTTACTTCGATCGCAACCAGTTTAGCAAATAGTTTGTTAGGTACATAATCTTGCAAAATTGCAAATAGAAATCAATAAATTTTCGAGAAAAAATGTATATGAAATTCGGAAAATTTTGTAAAACTTGGAACCTTATTCGCTGATATTTGTTACCCTGTTAGAAATCTTGTATAGTCATCCAGGCATTGATTTATCGGTATTAAAGTTGCTACCGGTTGGCATTAAAATTATACCGGTCAGTAAAAATTTGCTACCGATATGGTAAAATTTAGGTACCGAGGTATTACTATACTACGCGGTATTACATATCAATGCCTGTTTGGTAGTCATATATGAATACCGCTTGGTATTAATTTAATACTGGATTTCTAAGAACATAATTATAAATTATTTTCCTTGCCTGAACAAAATGTTCCATTTCCGACGATTTTCCGAACCCAAACTCTTTTAAATTCTTAAACGTCCATGTTCTTGACTTTTCCCACATTTCCCCTTCGCCGGTCACAATTCCCAGATTTTTTCCGGCCGTGCGATCATGAAATGTTCCCATCCGATCGCGACCAAAGGCAGCCTCGTTTGTTAGAACGGTTGAAATCGCTTCCTTCGAAGTGATCACGACTGAAAAAAAGGTTAAAATTACACTTGAATAATTTTTTGATACGATTATTACCGGCGGAGGTATTACGTAATTTTTCCCCTTCGGTAATAATTTGTCACCGAATAAGGGTAATATCTGTATATATACGGAGGCTAAATCCTGCTCAAACCCCTAATGTCAACGCTCTGGTAACAAAAACATTACCGACACGGGAGACAATTGTTACTCTCAGAAGCCAATTTATTACTATTGTGTTATCACGCCGGTAGAATTGTATAGTACCTCCGCCGGTAATGATGGTATATATCACTAATTATTGAGAATGAACATACAAGTATGTACATACACGTTTACAATTCATCTGTATATAGCTTTATGTGTGAATAGCGTAAATTCGTAAAATTGCAACTAGACAATTCACACAAGCTTTTGTAACCTAGTAAAATCCGTAAATCCTACAAACGTATAAAATTTTACGAATATTTCGAAAGAAAATTAGCTTACAAAGCCTTGTAAACTTCATCATGAGGCAATCACGGAGAGAGTAGCATTTTAAAATCCGTAAATCCTGTAAACTTACAAACTTTTACAAAATTTTACCAATATTTTCAAGGAAGATTAGCTTACAAATTTCTTTAAACTTACTCAGATCAAGGGCAACTTTTTATTTTTGTAAAATTAGTTTTAAAATTAGTTTGTAAAATTAGTAAAATAATTTTACCAAGATTACCAATTTTACAAGTTACCAATGACTGCGTGAATTGTCTGAGTGATTGCGATTTACTTTACTAATTGTTGTCTATATATATTACCTGTTCACATTCATTCATTAAAGTGAGTTTGAGTGATGAATAGGTGTGAATTATTCAAAATCATATGAATTTTGCATGAGTAAATACGTCCTATTCATTATTGAATGAATAAATACTTTACTAATAAATATAGTATGAATAAACATTTTATGTAATGCTCAAGTAGGATTCCAATATTTAAAAAATGTATTTATTACTCCAGTCTAATAAATAATTTAGATAACGTTTATGTAATTCACTATTCCGATCGAACGATCCAAGGGTTTTTTCGGGTCTGAAACCAGAGCTGCTTTGGTACAAAACAGCTCGAGTTTCAGACCATAAGTGTTTGTGGAGCAGATAGATTTAATATTTTGTAATTTTGGAGTTGAACTTAAGCATTTTTTAAATCTCTGTTTGTTGATAGCTATTTATTACGGACTGGAACGTTAAATTAATTAAATCAAGCTCTTGTATTGCTTTACATATTTATAAATAGTGCAAATTTGTAAAATAACTGATTTCAACTGAAAATGCAAATATGTATCAAACACTAAAATCATTTTCGAACTTATGTTTATGAACAAAAAAAAACATATTTTCGAAGTGCATAAATTTCTTACAAGTTCGTAAGCCAATTTCCCTCAGGAATGTGTGTATAACTTGGTAAAAGTTTGTAAACTTACAAAGCTTACGCAGTTGCGAAGGTTACTAATTGAAATTTGTTGAATGAAACGACTCAACAAAATCTATTTTGATTTATGCTTCATAGTTTTTTTTCACATATTACACTTTCGGCAGTGAAGTCTGACATATTTTTCACATTTTAATTTTCTTTGGCCTCAAATTTTTTATAAATTTTGAAAAGGTATCTACAGTTTGGTCATTTGAATTAGAGACTCTTTTTGCATTTTGCAATTTTTCCCAGGATAGCAACTAATTAAAATTAAAAATCGCGAAGAGCCGTTCGTAGACTTATCCAATGAGTTATTTGATAACAATTGTATTTTTTAATTGGCATACAATTTGTGAACAGCTCTTTTTAGATTTTTTAAATATTTTTTTTAGTTACCAGAAAATTTGAAAATTTACCAAAAAAGTCTCTAATTCAAATGACCAAACTGTAGTAAACTCTTAAATTTGCCTGCTTTCTTACTAAATTCCATCATTTTATATGGATTATCCATGCGAAAAACATATTTGCAAAATTACATCGTGACATTTGCAAGCGAAACAGATGGTTAGAAATCTGATATATTCAATATTCAGACAGGTATTCCAGGTGTTTATTTGGTGTTAGAGTTGTTACCGCTTGGAATTCAAATGTCAAATCAGAAAATAAAAATTTGCTACCGATTTGGTAAAATTTTCATACCGAGCTATTAGTACAAAGTATTTACAAAAATGTGTCCACTCTTCGAAATATTTGTAAAATTTTGTAAAAGCTTTTAAGTTAACATAACTTGTGGATTTTGCGAAATTACCAAAGACTGCAAGAATTGTATCATGAGTTGAGTCGTATAAATTTACTGACTATTTATAAGTTTGAAGTTTTGAAACCTTCAGCCATACCTACACGTTTCATTCCCACTTTTAAGGAGTAAATTTCGCCATATTTTTTCGCAAGGTTTCCCAATTTTTGCGTAATATTTCCCTCAGCTCGGGCCAAGTGGAAGATATTACCGATAATCGGCCAGACCAGTGGACCTGAAAAAAAGGTCGGAATTATTACAAAATTACTGTTACGAAATTATTATAAAATTTGCTAATCTTCTAAACGCCGCTAAATGTATTACCTGGCGGTTCATCCGACCGATCGGTGTTATCCCGCAGAAAAAAATAGTAAATTACCAGCCCTACCAAAACCGTGATTGCGTAAAAATCAAACATTTTGTCAATTCGGAGGTCGAATCGACCTTAAGTAAATGAAATTTATGACTGACAAAACACAAAATTTGATTTCAGCCAGTCCAATGCATGGGTTAAAATATAATCAAATTAATTCATGATAACACCAAATCCTCAGCTTTACACTGAATAAGATTGATTCTAATTTGTACAGAAAATTAATCGTGATGCAAAACGCGGGTAGGGTTCACATGAAAAATTGACGCAATTTACGCAGGCCTTGGTAACATTGTAAAATCCGTAAATTCTGTAAACTAACAAACATTCACATACAAATATTTATAAGGCAAATTAGCTCGCAAATTTTTGTAAACTTATTCAGATCAAGGGCGTCACTTTATTTTGTAAAAGTTGGTAAAATGATTTTACAAGAGTGACCGACTTGTCAAGTTATAAAGGACGGCGCAAATTGTGTCATTTTATATTTAGAAGGAGTATGTACAACGCCATTAACTATTTGTGTAGGAAATTTCCAGTCCAATTTAAATTAAGGTTGTCTGAAAACCATACATCCGTAGTGGCAAAGATGTGTAGATGTAGATATGCATAGCATAGATATCTGTATTTCGTTGTCCATCAGGACTTGATTTTGCCAAAAGTTATAATACACATTAATATCACTATAAAATAATAATAAAATTTTTTACAAATTTTAGAGATTCTTAGCCAAGTGCCTTGGCAAAAGTAATTTTACTGGACAATCAAGCTTACGTTTCTCTTTTGAAAGATGTTTTTTTTCTGTTATGGTCAACTTGAATTTCATTATCATGAGAGGAAGTATTCGAGAAAAAAGTATTAAATTATGAACAGTTAATTAAATACGACCCTGAAAATTATAATGTAATTCAAGTAAACTGAACTTTGTAACTTATGAATTGATAGCATAATGAAACAATTGACGCCGTAACTTGGTACAATTTTAATACTGGATTTCTAAGAGTGGGTGCGCTTTTTTCTATGCATGAACAATTTAATGGTTGAAATTAATGAGTAAAAGTCAATATTAATTATTAGCTTGTACAAAATAAAAATGTACCCTTAATAAGTTTACAACAGCGTTTTCTTTCGTAATCTTTGTAAAATACAAAATTATTTTCTTTTAATATTAGGCACAATTGATAAGAGTTTAGTGTAATTTTGAAACTCTAAAAATCTGGGGTTAAAGGAATCTCGTGAAATTGTGTCAATTTCGATTTAGGCGAACACTGGCATTATTTATACTTTAGTTGATTGGGACGAGTAAGTGGAGAAGATTAGATTGCGAGAAGCAGTACAAAAGTCAATATCCAAGTTAAATTAGGTGCAGAAAATTACATGCAAAATTAATAGATTAACCTATACATTGTAAACAACGAGTGAACTGTGTTCATTGCTAATTAATGAATTTATCGTACTTACGTCAACGTCTGAAGTATTTCGCACAACTCATTTAGCAAATTGTGGACGAAGTAAATTTCGTGGGATGTACACTCTTAGAAATGTCACCATAACGGTAGCAATTTTTTACAGACCGGTATAATTTTAATACCAAGCGGTGGTAACTTTAATACCGAGAACTCAATGCTTGCCTGACTATACCAGATTTCTAACAGTGTATGTATCCAAATGTGTCTAAAATTTGACTGGTGGCTAGTTCGAAATTTCGTGAAACTTGATATGTTAAGCACATTCACACAGTAACTTTGTAAAATCCGTAAACTTTTACATAATTTAGAAGCATTTCAAAGGGAAATTATCTAGCTTGCACATTTTTGTAAACTTTATAACCTTAGATCAAAAGCGTCCCCACATTTTGTAAAAATTTATAAAATTATTTTACAAAACGCACGGATTTGTTTTTCAAAGTTACGACCAACTACGTGAATTGCGTCATGATTTTACTAATTTATTTATATATTTCTAAAATTTTGGTATTCATTTGTTTAGGTGAAAATTTCCAAATAGTTAGTTTCTCTATTTTGTACAAACTTGTAAAATTCTGTTACAAAACTTTGGAATGAGACAAAGTTACTAAAAACAACGTGAATTGAGTCATCACATGTAAAAACTGCAGAAACAGTAGGCATAGCGTACCGCCATTTTGAGGTTTTATTTATTTTTCCCATTCTAAATTAAATGTTTTCAGGTTTGTTTTAAGGAAATCCCTCGTAACAATATTTAGTAACTTTAGTAATGTATGTAAGATTTCAAATCAAATTTCAAAATTTTTAGAATTTTCATATTTGTAATTAAATTTCGTCATCGACAGCAAACCGGTATATTTTGTGATAACGCGAGTGTCATTTTATTTTAATGTGACAAATTCAAATATTTTTGTTCCAAGATTTGATTTTGTCAGATTTGTGCGTCGTTTCCGGAACGGAAATTTTAATCAAATAGTTAAACTTTGCATGAGATACGTTCAGCGAAATTTGAAATTTTTGATGTAATAATTTTATTGATGTAATAATTTTATTTTGATTGCATTATTCGAATTAGCGAAGTAAATTCCGTGTGTACTCTGCATTCGTACGCAGTAGAACTTTTAGAGAAATTGAGATTTCTCAGAAACTACAGCACTGCCAGTCTCAAAGTACCTCGTTAGCATAATTTGAGGGAAATTGAGACAGACTGTGCTGTAGTTTATGAGAAATCTCAATTTCTGTAAAAGTTCTACTGTGTGCGAATGGAGAGTATGTATGTAAATGGGAAATGAAAATACACATGGTGGTTGTGGCGATTTCGAAAATTCGTAAAATTGATAAGTTAAACGTATTGAATTATCTAATTCACACAGTCCTTGGTAACTTTGCAGAATCTACAAAGTTACAAAATTTTAGAAACTTTTCTGAGGAAAATTACAAATTTTTGTAAGCCTACTCAGATCAAGGGCGTCTATTTACATATTTTGTGCATAAAAGTTTAAAATTATTTTACAAAACGTGCGAATTTTATAAGTTAATTATGAACTTATAAAGATTTATAAAATTTGCGATTCTGTCAAGTTTAATTATTAAATGATTAGCAAATATTTGTCAAATGTGTTAAGTATTTTGTGATGACCACTTGTACATCTACGCTATCCTACATAGTTTTGTCTTTATAATAATAATTTATTTGTGGCTGTGTCATTTTACCAATTTTTTTCCGAAATATGAATGTATGTATCAGATAAGTAAATCACTTAGAAATGTTTTCAATGTCTTTCACATGTACATAAATGCATATGCAAAATTTTTCAAACTTCAAGACAATTTTTCCAAGTTTTTTGAAAATTTTGAAAATTTTGAAAACAAATCGTAGTCTCAAAGAAAATACTAGGATGTTACATTATACTCAACTTACAATAAAGAAGTCCATGAATAAGTAATGAAATTATGTGTAGGAAAAATTTATTTATTTGAAATTAATGAAATTTTACAATTTAGATAATGTTCGTAACTCTGTAGAATCATGAATAAAAGCAACTTTTTAATATTTTTTTTTCGAAATCAAATTGATTTATTGTTCAGAAATAAAAAAAATAATGTATCTTGTTCTACTTTAATAGCCACACAATGTTTGCCATCCGGTCCAGTTTCGAATCCCAAGTTGCAAACACAATGCCTACTAATGCCTGGACAGTAAGCGTTTTCCACACAATCATTCACGCCCCAGCCGTTGAAGCAGAATGACCCCACGTATCCGACGCAGCGACCTAACTCCGGTACAAATTCGCCGTCATCGTGATAATCGTTGAATGCACCACAGTTCCGCGCGCAATGACATCTTCCCACCGGCACCGCGAACATGTTGCAATATCCGGTCGGTTCGGTATCGTTTGCGCGATACATGCAAATGACGCCCTGGTCGAAATTTTCGGTGTATCTGTTACATTGGAGAAGACTGTTGCAAAGTTCGCCGTATTGTGGAGCGGAGATGACGCAGGGGGCGAGGGTGAGGGTAAGGGTGGCGATTAAGGCGATGAGTTTGATCGACATGGTGGTTGGTGGTGGTAGCTGGAAGTTTTTGAAAGAATTTGTAAATAATTTCGAGACTTGAAATTTTAAAAAAATTGTAAGATTGTTAAATCGGAGAAGATTTTTTTTGCACGTCAAGTTTGCAATGTGTGTAGAAGTAGCAATACTGTGATGGGTAAAAAAAATGGAGAAAATTGTGTAAATTTTGAGACTTTAACCTAAGGAAAATTAGGAGATTCATTAATCGAAAAGTGGACTTTTTTGCACTTTGAGTTTGCAAAGTAGCAAATGCTAGTAGAATTTTTGCAGTCAACAAAGTTTTCGGGTTGCAAATTCTAAAAGTGTGTTTCTAAATGATGTGCATGTAGATGTACATACTTTGTTAATTAGTGTGTAGATATTTGCCTAATTTTGAAATTTTGTAGTTTGTGAAGGACTTAGGTTGCAATAAATTCGGGAAATTTTATAATTGAATCGTTAAAAATTAAAAAAAATACATATTACATAAAAACGAAATTGATGTAGTAGTATAAATTGAGATCGTAATATTTTTAAAATTACGTAAAAATTGTGATTCTTGCTGTAAAATAGTGTAAATCCTATAGCTTTTACATATACAATTTTTTTAAACTTTGTAATTTTACATTTCCGAAAATATTTTCGGTAAGTACATATTTTTGAAAAAAAAAATCAAATATTATGAACCTGAACTACCTGAAGAAGAAGAATGCTGCGAATTCAAGGATAAATTTGCGAATGATAATTGTATCCGAAATTCAAGCCGTATTTATATATTTACTGCGAATGTATAATTATGCAAATTAATTGATATCGTTTTAATTAGCGTGTAATTATTTCAAGTGGGCTGATTCCATTCGTTGACAAAAGTGAACTTTTCCAAATCTCGTGTCTGCCGTGAATCTCGCCACATTTTTTGGATAAGATAAACCCGTCCGATAAGTTTACGTCGTTTAACACACGTAAGAGTAAAGCTTTGTAAACTTTGTAACATGATGGCACCTGTTTTTCGACAAGTTTCTATTTTTGACTCCATGTAATCTCATCTTTTGTTTGTCAGAGTGTTATTTCACAATTTTTTTGTAATTTCTCTCGTTCTGACGTCTGTGATAACGAAAATGCTACATACATACATTTATCCATTGAGGACATCGTCCCATCGGCGCACCCCCAATCGTGTAAACTTTGTGGGTTTCGAATTTTTTGAATTTCATAAATTAATTTCAAACTTGACCTGCACCTAATTCGACATTTTAAACTTCGTAATTACATAAATACAAATTGTGGCGTTAAGCTAAAAAAAATTTTGTCTTTAATCGATTTGAAACCTGACAACAAACCTTTGGTTAATAATGAATTACGGTATTTGTGTAAATTTGAAAAACCGGTTACATTTTTGTAACTTGGAAAATTTCGTAAATCTACCTTTCTAGATACGTGCATATGGAAACTTGCAAATTTACAACGAGACAATTCACTCAATCCTTGGCAACTTTGTAAAATTAACTAACTATCCAAACAACTTCATGAAATTGGTACACAAATTTTCATGCACATTTGCAAATTCGCAAGATAAATTTATGCAGATAGGTACGTTACGTCAAGGATAACCCTTGATTTTAACAATAGGTAATTAGGAATAATTTATACCAGTTTATACCAGTTTAATCAACACTTCATAATGTTGAAGAGTAAAATACTCAAAGTAAATTGAATACTTTAGAAGACAGTAAGTTTTTGTAATCTTTCTTGACTTTAATCCAGTTTTGCCAGATTAATTCGGAGTCCCACGTCAAGAAGTCAAAGAGTGCAGTAATTAAATTGTTCCTTTTAGAGCAGGATGTTCCGACCCATGGTTTTATTAGGTTGGGTTTTTAATTGGTTTTAAATGAATAAAACCAAATGGGTTTTACCATGTTAAATGGGTTTTATTTGGGTTTTCATGCGTTTTATTTAAATGATTTAACTTGTTTTCCCTTAAAAGTATATTCTAAAAGTTGAAAACATCTCTCATGTGTTAGACGAAGTTGTTTTATGGAAGTTTATTTCATTAATATTGTAAGTTTTGAAAAACTGGAAGAATAAAAAAATGCATACCATCACAGGTTTAAAGTTTCAAAAAAATTAACTTCCGAACCTATAAAAATTTTGTAAGTTTTCAGAACTACGGATTTGCATAAATTTTCTCAAAATTGGGCAAAATTAGTAAACGATGTAAATTTTGTATACCTAAGGATTTTACTCAAAATAAAGAAACGTCATCCATCTCTGTAAAGACTAACAATAGATGATTTGATGACTTATTTTTGGTTTACAATTTTTCTAAATTCGTGGACAAATTTACATAAATAATCTATACAATGTTCTACGGTATTAAAGTCGATTTACTTGTATCGTCGGTATTCACGGTAAAAACGGTAAAGCTTGACGCCCTAATTGCAACTAACTAATTTAGATCAAGTTAAGCAATAATTCAGATTTTACATGGGTGAAAACGATTACGAAAATTGCTTGGAAAAGCACAAAATATGTACTTCGTAAGTATTTCAAAAAATTACATGTGAAAGAATTTGCATACTAAAAACTTGTTTAGAAATTCCGAAATATTTATTACGTTACTCATTTTTACAAGGTCTAAAAAAAATTTCGAAATGCCATTTATTTTTTAATAGCTACACAATGCCTGCGATCCGGTCCAGTTTCGAATCCCAACGTGCAAAACCAACGTCTCGAAGTTCCTGGACAATACGCATTTTGGACACAATCGTTCTCAGGATATCCGTTGTAGCAGAAATAACCCCACAAATCCGACGCAATTAGGTACACAAATCAGTACAAAATGTTATTAATATTTTCTCCATGTACATAAACGCATATTCAAAGATATTCCAAAATTTAAGAAAATTTTGATAACATTTTGCATCTTTTGAAAAAAATCGTAATTTAAAGTAAAACACCAGGACATAATAGTCAACTTTTAATAACGAAGGTCACGAATTACTAATGCAATTAAGTACTTGTCGCAAAAAATTTATTTATTTTAAATCAATGAAATTCAATGATCAAATCATGAACAAAAGTTACCTTATTTTCGAAATTAGTCTGATTTATTATTTCAAAATTCGCTCGAAAAAAAAACATGTCATTTATTTTTTAATAGCCACACAATGCCTGCCATCCGGTCCGGTTTCGAATCCCAACGTGCAAACGCAACGCCTCGAAGTTCCGGGACAATACGCATTTGGGACACAATCGTTTTCAGGATAGCCGTTGTAGCAGAATGACCCCACAAATCCGACGCAGCGACCTTCATCCCGTAAAAATTCGCCGTCTTCGTGGTGATCATGGAATGCGCCACAGTTTCGCGCGCAGGCGCATTTTCCCGTCGCGACGGCAAACGTGGAGCAATATCCGGTCGGGTCGGAAGCGTTGGGGCGAAGCATGCAAATAACGCTTTGGTCGTGATGTTCGGAATATCGCTGACATTGGATAAGACTGCTGCAAGTTTCGCCGTAGTCTGGAGCGGAGATGACGCCCGTGGCGAGGGCGAGGGTGACGATTACGGCGAAGAGTTTAGTCGACATGGTGGTGGTGGTGGCTGGAAAATTTTGTAAAACTGTGTATATTTTTAAAGGCTTAAAGGTAAGAAAAATTAGAAGATTGTTGAATAGATGAAGATTTTTTTTGCACGTCGAGTTTGCAAAGTATGTAAAAGTAGCAAATACTTGTGTAATTTTTCGGTTCATAGCTTTCGGTTTGGAATAAATTCGAGAACAGAAGTTAGGAAATTGTATCATAGTGTTTGTTTGCAAAGGATAAGTAAGTATTAGTTGATATTTTTGTAATTTTGTAGGTTACGTTCAGTTTGCAATCCATAAATTCAGGAAAATAAGTTAGGGAATTTTATAATTGACCCCTTTATAGTTAAAAAATTTATAAATTACGTAAACTAAAATTGATGAGGTAAACTGAGATTGTATGTAATCTTTACTACATAAATTGCATTAAAGGGTGTTAATCTTGATGTAAAAATAGAGTAAATTCTATCTTTCACATACGTATATGTAAACTTTTTGTAAACTTTGTAATCTTACACAATTTCAGAAAAATACTAAGAGTAATAATTAAAAAACGAGTATTTACTTTGAAGTTGACCTACCTGAAGCAGATGATATGCTGTAAACTCAAGGATAAATTTGCGAGTGACAATTTTGTCCGAAATCCAATTCATATTTATATAAATATTTACTGGTAATTGAGCGTGTTCAATTAAATTAATTGATATCGTTGTAATTAACATGTAATTTTTTTCAAGTGGACTGATTCCGTTAGTCATTAGTTGACGAGATTGGAGTTTCCAAATCTCAGTGTATGCCGTGCCTCTCGCCATATTTTGGATAAGATAAACTCGTCCGATAAGCTGTTTATTTTTGACATGCGTATTTAATTGCATAAAAGTAAAATCATGTTCTTGTACTTTGTAACTTGATGTCACGTGTTTTTCGCGTAATTTTATTTTTCTGTGGGGGATTTACGCTGGAATGATCCGGTCTTAAAAAACACCGAATGATGAATTGTCTGATGAAATTTGTACCAAATTTGCATGCACATTTACAAAATTGCGAATTTTATTTGCGTCCCTTGATTTTGACAATATAAAAAATATGGCAAAATAAAAGTAATTAATTAATGCTGTCACTAAATATTCCCCGTCAGCGCGCCAACCGAGGAGGATTTGCTCGTGCACGAGCTCCTCTAAATTTATTTAATTTTTATTCTAATTTTAATAAATTTAATTGGTAATATCTTCGATTATAATTGGAAATGTGTGAAAATCCCTCATCGTCAAGCTGAACAACTATTTCAGCCAAAAAATTGCATTTTAAATCTTTATTTTAGAAAATTAGAATTACCACGTGGCTTTTGCCTGTCCACTCGGTTGGTTGGGGAATCAAAATTGGTTTGTATTTCAAAATTAGGTTGGTTTTTTGGTGCAATTTTTCCAACAAAAATAGTTTTAAGTAAGTAAGCTTAAGTTGACATAAATTATAATTGGCTAATGATTTGGA